>NC_133618.1:572662982-573407982 GCF_048593235.1 Sminthopsis crassicaudata
AGAGAGGCAATGGGGAACCAATGATTAGAGAGCACGGATTACACAGCTGTGTATATATATATATAGTACCTGCCCTCCAGTAGTTATAATCCAATAAGCCACATAGAAGAAAAGTCCTTGGGAGGGAGAAGAGGGAAGAAAAAGAGAAAGTAGAGAAGAGAAAGGAAGGAAGGAAGGAAGGAAGGAAGGAAGGAAGGAAGGAAGGAAGGAAGGAAGGAAGGAAGGAAGGAAGGAAGGAAGGAAGGAAGGAAGGAAGGAAGGAAGGAAGGAAGGAAGGAAGGAAGGAAAGAAGGAAGGAAGGAAGAGAGGGAAGGAAGAGAGGGAAGGAGGGAGAGAAGGAGGAAGGGAGGGAAGGAGGAAGAGAAGGAGGGAGGGAGGGACGAAGAGAGGGAGAGAAGGAGGGAGGGAGGAAGGGAGGAAGGGAAGGAAATGAAAGAAAGGAAGAGAAAGAAAGAATAAGAAAAGAAAGTCTCATTCCTCTCCAAATTTACAATAGACAAGGTCAAGCAGTTTTTAATATTTTTGAATTATTTCTTATTAAATCTGTCAATGGTTCAATATTTATGCTCAGATTAAAGTGAAAAGTATGATAGTATTTTTTATGCCTGTAATAGCTTTTTGAGAACAATGAATAACATTTTTGAGAATGCAATTTTGTCAGGGATGTAATTTCTATTACCACCAGTAGGAAATTTTTAGCTATAGAATGACAAAACAGTTCCTAATGTTGCTCCATCTTGTATAAAAGGAAGCTTCCTAACAGAAGCTTCAGCAATTCATTGTTGCTCTTGTTGTTTCAGCAGAGAGTAAGAAATACAAGAGTGTATCTGTGTATGCTTTAATTTTGATCTTTTAGCAAAAGCAGAACAATATATACAGTAACAACTACATATTAAAGACAATTTTATTTTATTTTTTAGGCAATTCTAAAAGATTTGATAAGTCTAATCAACCTAATGATTCTAGAAAAACAGTAATTATGCTCATTATCTACCTCCCGACATAGATTCAGGGTACACAATGAAACATATTTTTCCAGACAAGGCCAATTCAGGAATTTGTTTCATTTTGACTGTGTATGTGTGTTACATAGGTTACATAGGGAGTTTTGCTTTTATTTCTTTTTTTTTTCTAAACTAGGGAGGTAGGAGAGAAAATGGATTTGTGTTTATTGAAAATTTTTCATTTAATTTAAAAATAAATTAGACCTCTCAGAAAAAATATAAAAGAAAAAGTTTGATCCTAAAACTTTAATGACATCCAGTGACTACAGAAATGCACTTCCCAGAAGACAATTTAGAGACAACCTCCTTCTGTCCCTGATTCTACAGCATCTTTTTGTGGTGGGGGAAGAAACTGGGGGGTTGTTACTTGCCCAAGGTCATACTAGTAGTAAGTATTGGAGGTCAGATATGAACTCAGGCCCTCCTGACTCCAGAGTCTTTGCACTATCAGTTGAACCACATAGCTTCCCCTACATTCTATAACTTCTAACTGATGGTCATACAGGCTAAACTTGAATACTTCTAGTGAAAGATCTCAACATCTCACAAAGCAGTCCACTTCATTATTAAGTAGTCCAAACTGCTCAAAATAGCTTCTTTATTTTCATTTGAAATCTAATTCTCTATAAATGTGCTGATTGCTGATAGCCCAATCTCAAATGGAAGTGAAAGTGTCAGTCCTTAAGTACTGGAAGACAATTATCTCCCACTCTTACCTGGACTCCCTTAAAGTATCATGTCAAAGGTAAGAGTTCATTATTAGGTAGATGAGAAAAGTTAGGAATAACAGTAACACGGGGTGGGGGAAGAAGGAGAAGGAACTATTAGAGATTGTTCAAATGAAAATAAAAATAGGTATTGCATAGACAAAAAGTTAAAGAGACTGTTAATTTTTTTTTTACTAGTTATCTATTATGAGTGCTGAAGCTACATGGACTTTTTGGTGGAAAAGTGCCCATATTATCCACCAAGAATCTGTTACTAAAATAGCAACATTCTGAATCTGTTAAGGGTCAGTACAGAGATATTTCTAGCAATAACAAATTGGATAATTATTTGCTAAACTTCAGTAATAAAACATTTTTGCAAGAAAATAAGAAGGGTAAAGGGGTGACACAGATTTTATGACAAAGACTAGTAAGAGTATGAATTATTAGGGATTTATTGTTCATATGTATAGAGTGGGTTTCACATATGTAAAACACACTCATGAAGAGAGTGCCCTGCCATCCATAGATTGTGATGTTACTGTATGACTTGAAGAGAAGCAAAATAGATATCTCCCACCTTCTTCTCTACCCATCCTTCTCCAAGAAAGATCTTTTTTTTTCCAGGAGGGGAAGACATTGGGACTAGGTGACACTCAGTTCTCCTCAAAAAGCAGAGGTACAGGCTATAATTATATCTAGCTGCTTCCTTAAATATTGTTTTCTTTTTGTTATTGTTGTTCAGTCATTTCAGCTGTGTCCAACTCTTCATGACCCCATTTAGAATGTTCTTGGCAGATATTGGAGTGGTTTGCCATTTCCTTCTCTACTTCGTTTTACAGATGAACAACTGAGGCAAACAGAGTTAAATGATTTGCTCAAGATCTCCCACATAGTAAGTGTCTGAGGTCAAATTTGAACTCAGAAAGATGTCTTCCTAATTCTAGCCTAATGTGGTTGAATAAATTAAATATTGTTAGTCTAGATAATATTATTAAGTTCAGTCTAATTTATAATCATTATTTTTATTATTGTTGGGCAAGGACCCCAAGCTCTATATCTCAGGGTTTACTCCCTTCCCACAAAATACTAGTTCTATAATTAACACACATAATGAATAGCAAAGAAACCCATTCGTGCAAACCATTTAGCTAAACAGAAATTGGAGAAACTATACAAAGGACCATAAAAATCAGAAAATAACAGAGTGAAGGAGCAAGATAACTCAGCTCAAACAAAAGAAAAAGTTATAGATCTCACCCAATGGGAAACTCTTCAAAGTACCTAGTATAGCAGGCTGGGGAAAGGTACATGTTGGAGATTGTCAGATGCTCTTCTGTTTTCCCAAAATCTTTTTTCAACATCTTTAAGGGCAGTTAGCCATCTAAGTTGAATTCAGTTCTATTCAGTTCATCATACAAACATAGAAATATTCAAATAAACATTCAGATCGATCAAAAATGGCCCCTACAACATTGGAAACAGTCCTTAAGTCAAAAGCTATAAAACACATAATCTAGAAGAAAAATTACAGTGAATCCCTATATCTGGGTATACAAAACCTATTCTATCATGACTACATGAACTTCCCTATTCCTGAATAAGAGAGAAGAAATGGAGAATAAGAAAGAGAAAAGGAAATGGATGCTAGTAACTTTAATGACTTCCAGTAAAGCAACCTTTGATCCTCTCTGCCTATATGATAGGGAACATTCATGAAGCCACATAGTCTAAGAGAAGAGAAATAAATGGCAGCTTAGTAAGTACTGGCCTCTGCTCCATTGCCTACCAGAAATGAAAAAAGAAAGAGCCTCTGCTTATCTGCCCATCAAGAAGAGAGAAAGTCTAGAACTCTCAGAAAACTATTCATAAGCTCCTCTCAGTACTTCTCTTCTAATCATATTAACTATTCCTAGTACATAATATGATTTCTCACTGGGATCTCTACCCTGTTCAGCGATTTCCTTTTGGCAATTGGAGGTAATGACCTTCTTTACTGAAATTCTTCCCTTTTCTAAAGAAAGAAGGCATAGGTTTTTAATCAAGGAGGTTCACCTTAGTCACAATAGAAACTTGTCTTCATAATCTTACCAATATAGTTTATTCTAGGGACTTGTTGCTTCTTGTGCTGTATGAATGCAATTCTCTATTACATTAATACTGTTTATGTAATAAAACAAACATTTCTATAACAGTACAACAAAAAGAGATGATTGTATATGAAACTGCAAATCTATATACAATTTGTTATTTCTTTCAAATATAAAACAAAATTATCATGTACATTTATTTTCTTTTCTCTTTTTTTCTATTCTTCCCCCATACCATCCTAGTGATAGCTACCAATTGACACAAATTGATATGTATGTAAAATTATTCTATATATATATTCTATTCATCAATTCTTTCTCTGATTTAGATATTTTTTCATGAGTCCTTTATAATAAATTTGGATATTTATAAGAATTAAAATAAATTATTCAATCAAAATTGTTTTTAACCAATAGTACTGTTATTATATACAATGTTTTTCTTAGTTCTGCTCATTTCCCTCTTCATTATTTAATGCAAGCATATCTATATTTTCAAAGATCATTACTTCTTACAGCACAGTCCATCACAATAATTTAGCACAACTTTGTTCACCCAATCCCCAATTGATGGGCATTCCTGCAGTTTCCAGTTCTTTGCCACACAAAGAGAGCTCCTATAAACATTTTAGAATATATAGGGTTTTTTTTTTCCTTTTTCTTTAATCATCTTGGAAATTGACTAGTGTAGCTGGTCAAAGGGTAAAGGTAGTTTAATAACTCTTTGGGAAAAAGTCTAGATTGTTTTCCAAAATTGTTGGATCAGTTCACAAGTCCACCAACAATGAATTAGTGCACCAAATTTTTTTCCACATCTCCCCCAACATTTGTTTTCCCTTTCAATTGCTTGTTATTTTTTAAATTTATATTTCTCTGAGGACTTCATTTTTGTGGAAGTAATAAAAGGGGGAAATGTTATTGTCATTTTTGAAGGGTGAACTAAATTGAATTTCAAATCAAGGCTTGTAAATTATGGAAAGCTTTCTCTTCAGGCAAGTTACATTTTGGTTAGGACTCACTATTTTTGTGACTAGTATCTGTTTGAAACTAAGTGGAGAAGTAGCAAGTATTATCCGCCCCCCTCCAAATTCCAATTACAAGTAACTAGGTATCTGCTATTAATTAAACTACTTAAAATAGCCAAACAAGTAGATCAAATAGGAGTAGATCCCTGAATTTTGATTTAGAAAACCACAAATTAACATTATCTATGTTGTATTGTATTTTTAGCTACTTTAATAAATACTTCCCAATTATATTTTTATCTTGTTCAGATTCCATGGGGGAATTTACACTGCAACAATTCTGTTGCAGCAAAAAAGCACATTGGACTTTTTTAAAGTAAAGAAGACTTGTTTGGATACTGTTTCCCATATTTTCTACCTGTTTTTTCCTTGATAAGTCACTTAGCTCTCTCAGGCTTGGTTTTCTCTTCTGTAAAATGCAGATAATAATAGCAATTATAATGTATCAAATGAAATAATGTATCCAAAATGCTTGAAAAACCTTAAAACATTATATATGGATATTAACCCTATTTTTATTATGAAGAAAAGAAATGGAAATAGGGAAAGCTTTCTGAATCTAAATGACCTCTTCCAGTAATTTCAGGCCAAGTATAAATAAAAGGTTATATGCCTCAAAAATCTACTAAAATCTGCTATCATTGCGGTATTCCCCTCACCCACCCACTGAGTCAAAACTTATACATTTGTGAAAGCATTCTGACATATTGGAAAGGGGAGGCAAGAGACAAGCATGATTGGTCCTAATAGGAAATTCTTTATGAGTTTCTTACTCTTTGAAGAAGTGGATTAAGTATGTGACTAATGTTTTGGAAATAATTTACTTATAAGCAGAGGGGTATTATCTAGTTGTCTACAGATCACACTCAGGTTATGACAAACTGCTCTGTCCTGCTCTGTCTTTCATTTGGATTGGATGATATGGAAATCAAGCAGTTCAATAAGTTCTCTCACACAGCAGTAAAAAATAAGATCCTCTAAGGAATCAGGAGGAGTGATGCTTTGAGTGATTAAAAGCAGCTTCCTTGATTGGAAATCAGCCTAGTAGTATGTAAAGGGCAGAGCTAGTTCTACCCTTAAAGCTTTTGGGACTTGCTCCCACAAAACACTATATAAATCTCCCACTTGTAGAGACCATTTATTTCATGTATGTGTGTGTGTATACAGACGTGTCTGTGTATATATGTACATACATATATACATAATATACAATTTATTAACATTCTTTTTTAAAAATTTTATTTTCAAATTCTCTTCTACCCTTTCCCCTTCCTCACCCACTAAGAAAGCAAATAATATATCAAATATAAGTGTGAGATTGTGCAAAACACATTTCCATATTAGCCATATCAAAATTAAGTGAAAAACATTTTTAAAGTGAGAAAATTGTGATTCAATTTATATTCAGAGTTCAACAGTTCTCTCTTTGGAGATAGCATTTTTCATCATGACTTCATTCAGTGAACTGAATGGACCATTTATTACTAAGGAACACAAATCTGAATTTCTTAGCACTGAGGATTTTCAAAGTCATCTAATCTAACTTCTTATTTTACAGATAAGAGCCAAGGTATATGGCATGGTCCATCCTACAGCACTTCCAGCCATCCATTTTTAGCTCATTTTCTGGTGAAAATTCTAATGGCTCTGAAACAGTAGAGCCACAGCAGAAAATTTTAAGTTGTTCATATAATTATAGATTATTGTTGCTGTTTGTCCTTCATTCTCAAAAAGAACCATGAGGTGATGCCATGACATACTCATAGGGTTATCAGACTGAAAGGGTTAGTGTAAAAAATACAAATGGAGTGTCGGAAACTTAAATCTATTTTCAAAAATTCAGACTCCATCCAGATAGTATCATTTGTGTCAATGCCTACATTGCTTTGTATTCATAGTTACTGATTAGCATACTTTAGGGGGTTGGGGTTCATCTCTCAATGAAGGAACCCCAAGAAACCAGATCAGAAGCCAGAGTATCAGGGCTGCTGACTTTACTAAAGGAGCAACATTTGAAGCTAGGTACCTCCAAAGATTTATAAAATATAACATTTTCACACTTGCTCTTTAAGAAAAGAGATTCATACCAGTGATATAATTGGGATATATCTATGATTTGGGTATCAAGGTAATGCAGTGGATAAAGCGCTGGACTTGAATCAAGAAGACCCATCTTTATGGATTTAAATCTGGCCTCAGACTCTCACAAGCTGTGTGATGTAGGGGGAAGAATTCTGTTTGCCTCAGTTTCCTGTTCTGTAAAATGGGCCAGAGAAAATTGGCAAACTACTCCACTATTTCTGCCAAGAAAACCCCAAATAGGAGCACAAAGAATCAGGCACAACTAAAAAAGAAAAAAAAAAATCAAAGAACAATTTCACAAAATGCTCATTTAGGTTAAGTTTTTTAAATTTATAGGAAGTACTACATTATTGAGCTATAGCTACTCATCCTGTTGACTTCAAACCAGGCTAACTTTTATGATATAAACAGCTGCTTTGGCTGCCTCGAGAACCAGAATGGAGCCTCTGGGTGGTACGGTGGAAAATAATTAGAGGAACTGGGACTGAAATTTGCCTCTGCCATTTAACTACCTATAACATATTAAACAAATCACTTACTCTCTCTGGGGCTTAGTTTCCTTCTGTCAGAAATGAGGAGGATAGACTAAACGGCCCCTAAAGAACTCTTTGGGCTCCATATCAATGATCCAAGGAACTTTATCCTCTGTCCTTCCCCCCAATCCCATCACACTCCATCTATCCCATGGAGTATAATGGCAAAATATAGAATGGTTACCTCTTGCACCTAAATCACAGACATATCCCAAATGTAGCACTAGAATGAATCTATTTCCTTGAAAGTCAGAGCCTTCTCTTCAAAGGAAGGGTAGAGTTTCCTTTTGGCACAAGTGCCATTTCAGATCCTTGGGAAAATTCTCTCTCCTATATAGCCCATAATGTTGGCACCAAAATAAAACTAGTGAGTATTATATATTTTGCAGAAATTTAACATTCACCTCAGAAATACATTCACCTCCAGGTGACAGAGACTCCATAGTGAATCTTTCCCAAGAGCACTTCTAGTCAGCACAATGTGTTTTTTAGCACTATCCCAGTTTAGGGGTACAGTGGTAAGCAATCATTTTTTCTCAACTGGTGAAATTGCAGCTATCCATAGTTGGAGGAAGATTCAGGTGATCATAGACTCATAGATTTCCAAGATGAAAAGAACTTTAAGTTTCATTGAATACAACCTTGTATTTAACATAGAAGGAAACTGAATCATTATAGGGTTTAAATAATTTATCTTGGATCACACAACTAGTAAATATCTAAAATAGAATTTACATATGGATCTACACTTTATTATTATCCTTAAATATTCCAGGAATCAACAGGGAAAACCTGGTCAGTATTTAACAACTTTTTTCCCACAATTATCAGTTTTAACAATTAATTTTCAAATCACTGATTTCCTATTATTAAAGCTTATACATTATCCACTACAAACAAATAGAAACTCTAATAGGAATAGATCATCCCCTGTTCCTTCCCCACAAAACACACATACAATATGCCCTCTAATCTTTGAAGCTTACTTTATATCAGGTCTCAAACAGGGACTCAACCAAGAAGAGCTCTTGGGTCACTTTTATAAAGTAATCAAACTATTCTCCTTTTAAATAGCTTCCTAGAGCTTCTCCTTCAGAAGTTGCTTCTGACTTGTTATTAATCTAGGGGTGGGAAGTGGGTCACTATTCTCAGGATATGTCTCACATCAGCCCAATTTTCTTTTCAAATCTACTAGGGGGGAAAATGAGCTTTTCATTCTCCTTTGAAGCACTATACTTTTGCTTTCCAGGAGCTTCCAGATTAGCTCACTTGGTTTTTACTTTATTCCCTTGAGTCATGGTGGCCAATTTTGCAAATATACAGCAGGAATCAAATAAATAGATGTTCCACTAGACTCCCCAGTTCATTTTATTTTTGGCTACATTAATTGCTATTCCTTTACTCTCTCCAAAACTTTATAGTCAAAGATACATCCTATCTTTAACTAGTTTTCCATCAATGATATGGAACGAAATGCTATGTAAATTATATTATTAAGGGCTAAATATGTACCAAATGATGCGTTAAGCACTAAAGATACAGAGACAAATATACAACAGTCCCTGTTCTCAGTGACTTCACATTTTAATCAAGGGAGACAGCACACACAGGACTCAGCTTCAGGGCACCTGGAAAGGCTCAATCCCTGGTGTGGCAGATAACAAAGCCCAAGAGTTCTTAGGGCACAATGTTAAGTCTAGAGGACAAAGCTCAGGGAAGATGGAAAGGCTCAAATTTGTGGAAGGATTGTGATTAACGATTCTCCCTTCACCCAAGCAATGTGAACAACCATGTCTCTGATTGATGTGAATATACTAGTAATCCAAGACGTCAGAGAGGGGCAGGGCTCAGGGTTATTCCCAGTGGTTACCCATTCATCAGTAAAATGAGTCAAGTGGAAATTAAATTTAGGATTCCTATGTTCAATCGGGCACCTGAAGATTTTGTGTATGTATAATTACTATATAGTCAGTCAATACTGTACCAAACTCAATAGGACACAGGAATATAAATAAATATTAAGAACAAATATATAATTCTTTATGCCATAGTGCAAAAAAATTCTAAATGGATACATGTCCTTAATATTAAAGATCATCAGAAAAATAAAGAAGCAAAACAGATCATAATCCTTCATCGCTATGGGAAGAAGATATAATCTTAAGCAGATAAAGAATAGAAGCAATTATAAAAGATAAAAGATTATTTTGATTACATAAAACAGAAAAGACTTTGCACTCACAAAAAAGAATGTACTTAAGATGAAAAGGGGAAAATATATAGCTAAAAGAAGCAAAAAGTTAGTTATATATTTTGGATAGTAAACAGAGAAATTTGATATGAAGTTTATTTTATATTTAATATGTAACTATGAATATATAAATATATTAATTATGCATATACATGATTAAATATGTAAACATATATTATGCCCAAGACATGACAATATGACATACATGTGAACAAGTTTATCCCCAATATGTAAGTGATAAACAGATATGAACAAATTGTTTTCAAAGGGAGAATTACAAAAAATTAACAGCCATATGCAGGAATCTTCAAATTGCTAATAACTAGAGAAATGCAAATCAAAACAATTCTGAGGTTTCACCTCTCATTCTATAAATTGACATAGTAACTATAGGAAGCATAAAATATTGAAAAGTGTGTAGAAAAATAGCATACTAGTGCATTGTTAGTGAAGCCATGAATAATACAACAATTCTGAAAAATGATTAGGAATCATGCAAATGAAGTGATGAAAATACCCTTTGATCCAGGGATTCCAATACTAAGCATGTACTCCAAGGAGATAACAACACATTTTATGATATCAAAGAACTGGAAAGATCTTAATCTCCTATCAAATGAGAGAGAGCTAAATAAATTATAGTACATACATACAATGGAATAGTTCTGTTCTAGGAGAATCATAAAATATAATAAATTCTGAGAAGCATAGAAATATTACAGGAACTGATGCAGACCAATGTGAAACTCAAGAAAACAATATGTACAATGACTACAACAATATAAACAGAAAGAACTACCACCAAACAAGCAAAAAAAAGTTACAAAATTACAATGAAAAGAATGACTCCAAAAGAGAGATATGAGATGACATCTCCATTCTATTCCTTTGTAGATGTTAAAGGTCCACAGGAGTGGTAAAGTGAATACAGATTCAGATTTTTTTTGATGTGTTGATCAATATTGACAAATATTTTCTCTTCTTCCTCTTTTTTCTTTTTTAAAAAATAATTTTAGTTGTTATATGGGATGACTCTCTAAAAGGAGGATAATGTGGAGGAATTGGACAAAGTAAAAAAAATAATTTCAACTAACTATTTTTAAGAGGAAAAATATATAACTATGCATTGTTCACTTTAGTTTAAAGTACATTTTAGAGCCCAATCCAACTTTTAATATTATGTGATTCTATGCAATTTTAAAAAATGAATGCCTGTAGTTTTTTCCCTCCTTCCCCCAACATCTTTCAGAAAGTGCTTATCACACAATCACAAATCAAATAGGATACTTGTATGCTGAGATTTGGTGGAAGGCGAAGGTGTTTTGGAACAATAACAGGACACTTTAAGGTTTACAAAGCGTTTTATATAATCATCTCATATGAATCTAATAAGAACCTTATTAAGTAGATACTAGAACTATATTCTCATGTTACAGATGAGGAAATTAAGATTCAAAAAGGTGGAAGACAGGTTCAGTTCAGCTTCAGACACTAGTTGTGTGATCCTAGACAAGTCACTTAATTTCTGCTTTATCGCCTCAGCTGTAAAATGGGATCAACAGCACCAACATCCCAGTGTTATCATGAAGATAATATGGGATACTATTTGTATAGCACTTTGCAACCTTAAAGCTAGGATCATACATTTAAAAAGTGTTTGAAATAGGACTTAAATTCAGGCTTCCTGACCCTATCTATCTATTCTATCCACCATACCCAGCTTCCCAGAAATAACCATAAGAAAGCCAAATCATAACTGGAGGGGGTTTTTTTTTGTTTGTTTGTTTTTTCCCAAGGCAATTGGGATTAAGTAATTTACTTAAGGTCACACAGCTAGTAAGTGTTAAGTGTCTGAGCCCAGATTTGAACTCAGAGTGTCCTCACTTCAATCCAGTGCTCTCTCCACTGTACCATTTAGCTGTCTCTCATCTTGTGTTTTAACAGCAATTGACTTTTAGATGCTCCTGAATCAACCTATTCCATCCCAGTTTGTCCACCTCTGAAAATATCTCCTACCTGAAGTCTAAAGCTTCTGCCTCTTATTTGCTCCCTAGATCACACTGCCTCTGTCTCCTGATCTCCATTTTGAACATTATTACTTCTTGTTTCCTATAATAAGGTAATCTGATGCTTTGATCTAAATAATTGGCTTTTACATTGAATATATGTATATTACTCTTGCATAAATAATTTATGTAAGCATATACTCTCTCATACACACATACTCTTTTATTTGAAGTTTGTTTTAAAGCCTAGCAAACATATTAATTTGTCTGTCCTACCCTGTATTGCAAGACAGTCACTGGAAGCAAAGTTCATCTTCAGAGCCCAAAGTCTTTGTGTTTGCTTCCACTTTACCCTTAATTCCTAACTTGAACATGGCATAGTAAGAAGAGACCTTGAAAGGCAAAATAGACAGAGATTGGTAGAACAGAATAGCTACATAAAGCATATTACCAAATGTATCTAGTAGATTCTTATTTGATAAGCCCAGAGAAAATAAAAACATGGGAAATATCTCACCACTCAACAAAAGTACTTAGGAAAACCAGTTGGCAATTTGGCAAGTTGTGAATTTAGTCCAATTTCTTGCATTATATAATCAATAAATTCCAGGTGGATAAGAAACTTTAACACATTCAAAAAAATCAAACGTTTTTAATGATAAAAAAGAAAATCTTATAAAAGGGAAAAGAATTTGACAAGTACAAAAATTATTAGAAACAAGATAGAAGTGCTTGATTACATTAAATAATTAATTCCTGAAAGGAAACATTATAACTATAAAGAAACATATTGGGGAAACATTATGACAAAATGTCAGATAAGTGGATACCTAAAACACATAAACTAATTCACAAAGATAGCTCCCAGTCCATAATAGATCATTAGTCAAATAGAGAAAAGAGAATTTAAAAGGAAGGAAGGAAGGAAGGAAGGAAGGAAGGAAGGAAGGAAGGAAGGAAGGAAGGAAGGAAGGAAGGAAGGAAGGAAGGAAGGAAGGAAGGAAGGAAGGAAGGAAGGAAGGAAGGAAGGAAGGAAGGAAGGAAGGAAGGAAGGAAGGAAGGAAGGAAGGAAGGAAGGAAGGAAGGAAGGAAGGAAGGAAGGAAGGAAGGAAGGAAGGAAGGAAGGAAGGAAGGAGGGAAGGAAGGAAGGAAGGAAGGAAGGAAGGAAGGAAGGAAGGAAGGAAGGAAGGAAGGAAGGAAGGAAGGAAGGAGGGAAGGAAGGAAGGAAGGAAGGAAGGAAGGAGGGAAGGAAGGAGGGAGGGAAGGAAGGAAGGGAAGGAAGGAGGGAGGGAGGGAAGGAAGGAAGGGAAGGAAGGAGGGAGGGAGGGAAGAAAGGAAGGAAGGAAGAAAGAAAGAAAGAAAGAAAGAAAGAAAGAAAGAAAGAAAGAAAGAAAGAAAGAAAGAAAGAAAGAAAGAAAGATACAAATTTAAAATAACTTTGACGTAAAGAACCAAAAGTTCTCATCTCTCATCAGGAAGTAAGACTTCCTGAGCAATTCCTAAGCAAGGCCCCAGTTCACTTGTCCATAAAATGAGGGATGAGGGAGGTGAACTAGATGGTCTCTGTGGTTCTAACTCTCCCTTGATCCATAAGGGACTAATCACATCCTCTGCTGGAGGCTTCAGAGAACTATAGACACAACAATATGAAGAAACTACGTGGTTTGGCAAAAGCCCAAAGAAATTATCCATGCTAGAGGGGAGAGAGCAGGTATCACTTATTAATAACCATTAGAGAATGACAGTCACTACCAGGGTCTGGGAAAAATAAAGGGCATCTCCTGCTAAGAGGTCAGAACTAATGCAGGACTACAAATAATCTGAGCTCTCCAATTTTGTAAGAAGGGTTTGCTCTTTAGGAGAATATTGGCTTTTCCATCAGCTCTGCTAGAAACTATGTTTATTCTCTTCAACCTATAAATATATTTTTTTCCTGCTTCAAGCTTTATAAGTCTCATAATTGGCAATATTTGGGATAAGATCCTAATATGTTGTCCTATCATTTTCTGGACAAAGGTCAATGATTGTATAATGTAAGAAAACGTCCAAAAATTTATTAGGTCCTTTTATGCTATGAGAGAGAATTATATAATGATTCCATTAAGGAATAAAACTAACAAAGGGTAGAACCTGAAAAGAAGGCTTAGCACCTAGTGTGGGTATTGGGGAACTGTTCCAAAAATGGAAAATCTAAATCATTTTGTTTTTAATTGCTTCCAATCTAATTTATTACTCCACTTTCTCCCTGTTATTATCATTAAGTCAATTAGTCTTGTCCTACTCTTCATAGGCCATGTAGGGTCTTCATGGCAAAAATACTGGAATAGTTTGCTATTTCCCTTTGTAGTTCATTTTACATTTACTGAGACAAATAGGGCTAAGTACTTTACAGGGTCACCTACCTCATGTCTGAGGTCACTTTTGAACTC
This sequence comes from Sminthopsis crassicaudata, assembly GCF_048593235.1. Lineage (NCBI taxonomy): Eukaryota > Metazoa > Chordata > Mammalia > Dasyuromorphia > Dasyuridae > Sminthopsis > Sminthopsis crassicaudata. The sequence goes on from NC_133618.1 coordinate 572,677,110, forward strand.
AGGTCATCTGACTACAGGACCAGCATTCTATACCCTGAACCATATAGCTGCTCCTCTCCCTGCTAAGCTACAGTCTTTTAGCTTATTGAAGCTCATTTCCCACTAAACACTCTTTGGTCAAGAATGGCATTCTTTGCAAGTACAAAGCTTTGACAATTCAGCAGTCCCATTCTATACAAAAGACTATCTTCTCTTTTAGGTGTTTCTTCTATCTGGACAAACCATAATTTGCTTATTCAAAATATATTGCCAGGCTCAATTAATTTCATTGTAAAAATTCCCAACACATGCATGATATTTCTCAAGGACATATCCTTTATCTCATTTGATTCTCACAAAAAAAAAAATCACATAATATAGGTAAAGTAGGAATTATCATTTCCATTTCAGAGCAAAGGAAGATGCAATTCTAAAGAAATAAGAAATTTGTCTGAGTTTCCCTTTAAAATAAGTGGTAGAACTGAGATTAGATTCTAACTTCTAACTCTTAGTCTAATAAAACATAACTAAAAAGAGCTCATGATTTGGAATCAGAAGTAAATTTGAATGCTAGATGTGCTTCTTATTACTGGCAAAATAATATATTTATATATATATATATATATATATATATATATATATATATATATATATATATATATATATATATATATATATATATATATATATATATATATATGTTATTTTACTCTGTGGGTTGGAATAAATGATCAGAAAAATCGCTTCCAGTTCTAAAATTCATTTATCCCTAAATTCATTCTGCTCTACTATGTAGTATAAGAGTTTAAATAATATTAGTATTGCATACTTTGTCTTATTGTACTTTGCTTTATTGCATTTCACAGACATTGAAGGTTTTGGGGGTTTTTTTTTACAGATTGGATGTCTGTGGCAATCTTATATTGAACAAGAGAATTGGCACTATTTTTTCCAGCAGCATATATTCACATAATGTCTCTGCATCACATTTTTGTAATTCACACAATATTTAAAATGTTTTCAATCATTTTATTATATCTGTAATGGCGATCTGTGATCAGTTGTCTTTGATGTTGCTATTGTAATTGTTTTGGACACCACAAAACACATCCATATAAGACAGCAAATTTAATTGATAAATGTTGTATGTATTCTGACTGCTTCATCAACCAACCATTCCCGTGTCTCTCACACTGTCCTTGGGCTTCTCTATTCCCTGAGACATAACATATTGAAGAATATTAAATAAATTTAGCTGATAAAGCCACAGCAGGGTTTGAGAGGATTGACTCCAATTTTTAAAGAAGTTCTACTGTGGATAAAATGCTATCAAAGAGCATCATATCAGTTGACAAGGCAAACGTCAGTGTTATCTTTTTGTCATCTACCTCATCCTTTAACAACCACCACCCCAATCAGTCAGAAACCATAAACGCCAAGGTAAGACCCTCCCCCAGCAAAACTATTGTGATTCACTGAAGACTTAGATGATGGTTAGCATTCTTTTTAACAACAAAATATTTTAATTAAGGTATGTGCTTTTTTTAGATATAATACTTAATATACTACAATTCACTTAATATACTACAATATAGTATAAATATAACTTATATATGTACTGGGAAATTTAAAAATATCATGTGATTTGTTCTATTGTGAGATTTGCTTTATTGTGATGGTCTGGAACCAAATCTATATCTCCTAGTGTATAACCACTGGACCACTGTTCCATATGTGAAGCAAGGCTTCTGTTCAAAACCTAATTATCAGTGTGCTATTTATGAGGATGGAGAAAAGATTGATTGAAGGAAAGATGTCTCCCTCAAGAAGTAGAACAAATAATCATAGATTGCAAATGTGTGCAGTGTTTAGGTGATGGTGCAGTGGAGAAATCAAAGGGCCCATTTTTTGTGCTACAATACTTGTCTTAGATATTAAGCTAAAAACAATTTAAGATTGTTTTATGGGCCAGAGAGAACATCATCATATGGAACAATTGCTAGCTCTCTGAGCCTGAAGTCAGGAAAATCTGAGTTCATATCCAACCTCAGGAACTTACTAGCTATGTGACCCTACACAAATCACTTTACCTGTTTGCCATAATTTCCTCAATTGTAAAGGTGAGGATAATGATTTCATGCTCCTACAGGTGAAAAAGAATATATATATATAAATGCTGTAAATAGAGAGAAATAGCTTTAATCTGATTTTCTTAGTCTAAATGAGACAAGAATGTTTGGGCACACATTATAGAAATTATAAAGAGGAATGTTAGGATTAGGAATAAAAGACATTCAAACTGAATCCAAACACAAACATTATTTTTTCTGAAAATTGACAGTCGATTTAAGTTGGCTAGGATTTTAGCTTTTATTTTTAAGCTTTTGTTTTTTAAAAAAATTATGGCTAAATAGTGGTGACCAGGATAACAAAAACCAAATTTCTCTGTTTCTGGTAAATTGAATCTTGATGGCCTTATAATGTTGTTCCCATGGTTCTCTAAAGAAATTCATGCCCATAATTCTGCATAAAATCATTGAGTTATGAGCTCATAAGGTTTTCTAGATCTGACTTAGATTTTTATTGCATTATATTGCTTTAATAGCATTTTTATTGAATATATTTAAAAGAAAGATATTTAATTCACCACTAGGCACTTAGATGGGAAGATTAAAATCAAATAAAATTATTTTATAATTGCTTAAGGATTCTATTAAATTGTTTAATTATTTAAACTGTGGTATAATAAATATTAAGGTAATCTAAAAAATAAAAATAAAATACACCCCTTGCTGAATTCCATCACACCAAATCATAAAATCTAAAGGTTGGGAGAAGGGCTTTAGAGGTTATCCCAAATGGTTTGTACTTGAACAAAAATCTTCTCTAAAATATCACCATCCAGTGATGAGAATTCTGCAAGAGGTAGAAAATCTATGCCTCCTGAATCAGTCTATCCCACTTGTCCATAGGTCTGCTTTTTAGAAAGTTTTTCCTTCAGCTGAAACTAAATTTGCCTCTGCCTCTTCCCTTAATTTATTCCAAGGAATATCAGGCTTTGCCATCAGATTCATAAGTGTACTTTTAGGATCGCCAGGACTTTCATCTGCCCTATAATTAAACTCTCTAGGGGTTGTTTTCCTGTGATATCTTTGAGAACAGAGACTTTCTTCTTTCTCTATTTGTATCTATAGTACTTTAAAGGTTTTTTTTTATTCATTCCTTCATTATTCCACTCGTTGCTCCTTATGCCCTCTGTTCTCATGCAGAACAAATTTAATCTCTCTTCTATAAATCTATAATCTTTCCTCCAATCTTTAAGGATAGCTATCATGTGTCCTTCCACTAAAGCTTCTTTTCTCCAGACTACACCCTCCCCAATTCCTTCAAGAGAGAATAATATGGTATGACTTTTAGGTCCTTTAGCATGCAATGCCCATTCTAAATTGTGGTACAAAATACAAAACAATTCTCTAGATAGGGTCTGACCAGAGTAGAGTATGACAGGGAAATCACCTTTCTGGCATTATATACTATATAGTGCAGTCTCAGACAGCATTACATTTCTCAGCTGTTCTATGATTCTATTACTTACATTGAGCCCACAGATACCATTTGAAATGAACATAGTGCATAGTCACACTTCCATCCTCATGCTACAGCTTTTAATCTCAAATGAAAAGGTGTATCTAAACTTCAACTTGTTATGTTCATATCAGTGATCTAATCTATCGAGATTCTTTTGAATTCTAACTTTTTTGTCTACTGTATTAGTTATCCCTCGTAGCATTGTGTCATGAAAATTCTATAAGCATACCACCTTTATCTTAGGGGCTCATAACAGTTCTAAACAATACAAATCCATTAGGGCAAACCTTCTTCCAAACTTGTGTGACTTGACTTTGGGTTTGTCACTCACCTAGCTCTAAATCTATTTAATTGTGCATAAGCACAATTCCAGATCAAACACATGTATCAATCTTCTCTCAAAATTCTCATGCAAAAATAGCATGAGAAACTGCCAAATATATTTAAGGACTTCCTTTAATCTTCCAGTCCTAGTAACCCTATTAAAAATAAAAATGAGGTTAATCTGTCTTGATCTTTTTTTCTGTGCTGATAACTAAGTAATCATTGCTTACTTTTCTAAAACTTTACCAACAATCCTTTTAATACATTACAGAATTTTATCAGGCATCAAAGTCAAGTTCATCAATTCATAGTTAACAGACTATATTCCATTTTCTTTTTGAAAATTAATGAATTTTCCTTTCTCCAGTTCTGCAATACGTCTAGACTAGACTAACTGACCCAAAATGATAGAACTAGTTAATAGGCACTTTCCCTTAAAGTTCCCATTATTTCCTCTTCAGGATATAGTCTTATCTTATTGAAAAGAATTAGATTCAGAATAGTTTCCCTTTTTTGATTCTTCACTGCTTGGAAGGTTGAAATCCATTACCATTTGTATTGTAATGAATGGTTATATGTCACACATTCATAGAATATCAGAAATGGAAGATACACTAGTGATCACTACAATCCAATGCCCTTTTTTAAAGGTGAGAAAAAATGAGAACAAAGTAAGAAATGACTTGCCTCAATTATAGGAAGGACTAAGAGCAGAACACAGACCTCCCAGATCCAAAAATATGATGCTTTGCACCATACCATATCTTACTCTGAAACGTGTTACATGTAAAATTGGACATTTGACCTGAGAACTGTGGTGACATCCATTTCATTACAGTCTGTGTTGCATGTGAAAGTATAGGAATCCCTTAGGAAAAGTACTTTATGCCAAAATGAATTATTGACTTCTAAATTGCAATAGCAGGAAGACAGCAATCATTCTCAAATTGACCCTGTTTGACACAGTTAATTATCTCTCTGTAGAAAAGTTAACACCTCATTCCACTATATAATTAAGCCTGAATTAATTGGGGGAGAGAAAAAGGGGAACAGTCAACAAGAATTATTATAGTATATAGTGTCTTCTCCTTTACATAGCATCAAGCACATTATCCACTCTGCTCTTCATTTTTCTATGCATTCATTTTGTTATCAGATTGACCCTAGAACATAATGAATGATATCCTAAGAGATAATGACTAATATAGAAATGAGAATTTTAAAATAATTTTCCCAATAAAAACTGTCTCTATCCCCTGTGGGAGAAATTCAGCACATAGAATTAATAATCATCATTTACTCCTCCCTCAAACATGCTTTGACAGATTGTTGGTCATTATCACATTATTACAGTTAGAGTCAACAGAATCCCAGTTCCTTTTTAAGAACATAGGCAAGGAAGTCCAAAGACAAATCTACTCACACACACTCATGTACATCACTTAACTTCAGTTTCCTTGAACTTTAGTATCCTCACCTATAAAAGTGCATTAATAATAATTTCTATCTCCCAGGATTGTTGTTAAGATCAAATAAGACATTTGTAAAGTAATTTGGAAACCTTAATATACTATATGCTCTAACAAATTATTGTTGTTATTGTTATTAACTTAAGCATGAGTATGACAAGTAAAAAATCATATAGTTTCCCAGATATTTTGTAAAGTTCTATAATAATAATGGAAAGAACAATGGATCTAAAGCCAGAAGACTTAACATAGAATCATATCTGTTTCCCATTAATTATATGAACCTGGTGAAGCCACAGTATTCTCCGTTGTAAAAAGGAGAAGGATAATTTTTGGACTAGGGCTTTAGGGAAGAAAGACGGGAAGAAAGCATGTTATAGTAAAACAGGGATAGAGAACTTTCAACCCATGGGCAGTATACAGCCATGAAATTATTTGCATAATCAACTGCAGATAATAATGAGTTGAAATTTAGGTACCTCCCACTGCTTGAGTTCTATAAGCTGATAATTTTATCATTTTATCATGATATCATTTTAGACCACTGGCATAAAAAGGGTTTTCCAGCTCTGTTGTAAAGTGTTAGATAAATATGAGGACTTATTAATAAAAATAAAGAGGAATATTTAGACATACCTAATTTACTTACAGAATGTTATTTTCATCTAAATTTTTTTTAAAAAAGGATAATAATACTTCTTAAGGAGCAATGAAAGAACTTATTATTGAGCAAGATATTTCCTAAAAATTGCTTTAATTTCTTCTCCATTGGTAGTAATTTCATCCTTTTCATTTTTGATACTGGATATTGGATTTTCTTCTTTTTCTTTTTTTTTTAATCAAATTAACCAAATGGCTTATCTAATTGGTTTTCTTTTTTCATAAAACCAGCTTCTAAAATTATTTATTAGCTCAAAGGTTTGTTTTTTTTTTTAACTTTCAATGTTATTAACTTCACCTTTGATTTTCAGGATTTACAATTTGGTGCTTAATTGGGGGTTTTTAATTTGTTTTTTTCTAGTTTATTGGTGTTTTTTAGTTGCATACCTAATTCATTTATCTATTCGTTTTCTATTTTGTTGATGTAAGAATTTAGAGAAATAAAATTTCCACTAAGCACTGTTTTGGTGGCATTATTGATTGTTTCTATGATTTGTTCTTTGACCCACTTGTGCTTTAGGATTAGATTATTTAGTTTCCAATTTATTTTTAATCTAATCCTTTGTGGAAGGTAATTTTTATTTCATTGTTATATTAAAAGAATACATTTAATATTTCTGCATTTTTACATTTGATTTTAAGGGTTTATGTCCTAGTACATAGTCAGTTTTTGTGTAGATGCTATGTGCTTCTTAGAAAAAGGTATATTCCTTTCTGTTCCCATTCAGTTTTCTCCAAAGGTCTGTTATATCTAACTTTTCTAAAATTCTACTTATTTCCTTAGTTTCTTGTTTATGTTTTGGTTAAATATATAGATATATAGAGTTCTTTGAAGGGACAATTGAGGTCCTTCACTTGTATAGTATTACTATCTATTTCTTTCTACAACTGACTTTACTTCTTTAAGAATTTGGATGTTACCCTTTTATCCAGCAATGTTTCTCTTGGGTCTGTATCCCAAAGAGATCATAAAAAAGGAGAAAAGACCCACATGTGCAAAATGTTTGTAGCAGCCCTTTTTTGTAGTGGCAGGGAACTGGAAACTGAGTGGTTGCCCATCAGTTGGGGAATTTAAAAATATGTTATAGGGTATGAATGGAATGGACTATTGATCTAAAGGAAATGATCAGCAGGATGATTTCAGGAAGGCCTAGGGAAACTTACATGAACTGATGCTAAGTGAAGTGAGTAGAACCAAGAGAGCATTTTACACAGCAACAAGAGTATGTGATGATGAACTGTGATGAATTTGTCTCTTTTCAACAATGAGTTGATTCAGGCTAATTTCAATAGATTTGTGATGGAGAGAGGTATCTACATCCAGAGAGAGAATTATGGGGACTAAATGGATCACAACATATTTTCACCTTTGTTGTTGTTGTTGTTATTGTTTGCTTACCTGTTTTTTCTCTCGTTTTTTCCTTTTTGATCTGATTTTTCTTGTCCAGCATGATAAATGTGGGAATATCTTTAGAAGAATTACACGTTTGACCTATATTGGATTACTTGCTATGTTAGAGGAGGGGCGAGGTGGGGAAGAAGGGAGAAAAATATGTAACAGAAGGTTTTGCAATGATGAATGTTGAAAACTATCTTTGTATGTATTTTGAAAAATAAAAAGCTATTTAAAAAAGAAAAAAGGATTTGGATGCTATAACATTTGATGCATAAATGTTTGCTTCATTTTCTATAGTATCTTTTAACAAGATGTAATTTCCTTCCTTATCTCATTTAATTAAGTCTACTTTTCCTTTGGTTTTGTCTGAGATAAGGATTGCTACCTCTGCTTTATCATTTTCTTCAGCTAAAGCATAACAGATTCTGTTCTAGTCCCTTGACTCTCTATGTGTGTCTCTGCTGCAAGTGTTGTTTTTTTTTTTTAATAAACAACATATTGTGGGATTCTCATTTTTGATCCCTTTTTCTATCCACTTCTGTCTTATGGGAGAGTTCATCCCATTCACATTCACAGGTATGATTAGTGTATTTTCCTCCAACCCAGTTTCCCTCCTGTTTATCCTCTCCTTTCATCCTTTCCCTCCTTGATAGTATTTTATTTCTGTCCCCCAAACTACCTTCTCTTCTCAGTTCCCCTCCCAAACCTTTACTTAATCTGCTTTCCTACCACTTAACTTCAGATAAGATGGATTTATAATTCAACAATTGTGTATATTATTCCCTCTTTGAGCCAATAATGATGAGAGTAAAGTTCAAGCAATATCCAATGCCCACCTTCTCATCTTCCCTTCTACTGTAATAGGTCTCTTGAGCTTCTTCTTACGAAATAGTTTATCCCATTCTACATCTCCCTTCCTTCTGTATCTACTGTACTCTTTTTTTTTTCATTTCTTACTTAATTTTACATCATTCCATCAAATCCACCTTATACTTCTATTCTCTGTTTATATATATTCTTTTTAGCTAGGCTATTAGTGATATAATTTTTAAGAATTATAATTTTCATCTTCCCATGTAAAGATGTAAACAGTTTAGTACTATACACTCCCTTATTTTTTTCTTTTTCCTTTTAGCTGTTGATGCTTTTCTTGAATCTTAACATTGAGTCTACTTCTTATGAAAGCTGAAATCATTTATTTTCCTTGAATAACCATTTTCCTTGAAGTATTATGCTTAATTTTGCTTGATAGTGATTCTTGTTTCCAATCTTTTAATCTTGTGGCTGCTAAATCCTGTATAATTTTGATTGTGGTTCTTCATTATTTGAATTCTTTCTTTTTAGCCACTTGTAGTATTTTTTCCTTTACCTTATATAATTCTGAAATTTGGCTATAATATTCCTTAGAGTTTTTATTTTGGAATTTCTTTCCTGAAGTGATCTGTAGATTTTTTTTCAATGCCTATTTTGCCCTCTATATCTAGGATATTAGGGCAGTTTTCCTTTAAAGATGCTTTTTAGATCCTTTTTCATATGGCTTTCAGGTAGTTCAACAATTATGACACTGTCTCTCTTAGATCTATTTTCCAGTTGTTCTTGCACTGAGGTATTTTACATTTTCTTCTTTTTTTATTCTTTTGAGTTTTTAAAAATTGATTCTTAATGTGTCAGAGAGTCATAAGCTTCCACTTGTCCAATTCTAACTTTTAAAGAGTTGCTTTCTCCAATTAGCTTTTGTATTTTCTTTATTATTTGGCCAATTATAAATTTTTTAAGAAGTTGTTTTCTTCAGTGGATGTTTTGGCAATATATATTATGAATGTGTGTATGTGTTTATATGCATATATACACATATACATATATGTATATACATAATATATTTCCATATATTATATATATATACATATAAATATGTGTGTGTTACTTTTGCTCTTTTCTAGCCCGGCAATTCTTTGCCTTTTTCATTGATTTTTCAGTGAGCACTGATGGTGACTCAATAATTATATTTGCCAATTCTTTCAGAACTTTGAGTTGTAGTTCCCTCAGTTCTGGTAACTTTAAATCATTATCAGTAACTAAGTACTCTTTTATCTTCTGATATACCTCAGATTTTCAACTCCCATCTTAGACATCTTTTATTTTTCCTTTCTAGTCCAAAAATAACTTTGTTTAGCAGAGAAAAGAGAAGCCAAATGATTTGAATATTCCTTTTTTCTCTCCATCCTATGTGATCACCCCATCAATACTGGACTTGAAAGTAAAAGGCCCAAATTTAAAACTATGTAACCTTTTAACGAGCTACTTATACTTACTGAGGTTTAATCTTATAATTTACTTCTTGAGGTTCTTGATCAATGAGAAAATTTGGGCATCAAAATCACTCTGGACAAGTCACAAGGTGAGTCCAAATTCTAATCCCTAAAATTAGGGGATTGGAATATATGATCTTAAAGAACCTTAAAGATTTCTATAAGATTTTAATTTCTATAAGATTTATGTAAATTCTTTGAAAGCAAAAAGCACTGCAGTATACATAAAATGTGAATCATTTTATTCATCACTATAGTTGCTAATGAATTAAATATATCTGATTATAATCCTCAAGTTAAATGCCAAATTCAGGCTATCTAATGCTCTTTCTTTCATTTAAATTAATGCCCAAGAATTTGTAATATGACATCCCGGAAATATGATCCAGAACCACTACCTTTGATCCTTATTTTTGCAATATTCCTCCTCAATAGCAAGTCATCTGATCAATAAACAATATTTATTAAAAACTAGGTAAGAATGGCTAGGTGGTACAGTGGATAGAGTAAAGGATCTGAAATCAAGAAGACCTGAATTCAAATAAGCTTTCTCTTTTGGTTCCCCTGGTCACAGAAAATAGAAACCATATTCTCTTCAGGTTTAATCTTTGAGTTAAGACCCAATCAGATATGAGAATCCAGTGGTCTCTTTTTTCAGAAGTTCCTACTAAAATCAATTTACAATTTTTTCAGTCAATTAACATATATCATAATGTCATACTACTAGAATGATGCTCTATAATATAATAATTTTATTTATTATAATAAGTGCTAGTTGATTAAGTTCCTATTATTTACCAAACACTATGCTAGGCACTAAGGATAAAAAGACAAAGACCAAATGCTATTTTCCCTTGAGTTTACTTACATTCTATCAAGTGGGATACAGTATATATACAACTTAAGTAACATACAAGATAAATTGAAGAGAAAAAGAGCACTATCATTTGGTGTAAGTGTACTTCTTTCAGAAAATAGTTCCAGAGATGACTTTGATGGAAACCACAAATCCTGAGGGATGAAAATGAGAATAAGTATCCAGACATGGATGGTAGCGCTACCTATGCAAACACATAGAAGCAAGTGATGGCACATCAGGTTTGGGACAAGCCAATGACATGCTTTGATTGTAACAGAATTTGTGAAGGAGAATCTTAGGATTAGAGAGCCAGAATTCTATGACAGAATAAAAAAAATTTCTCTTTAAGATTTTCCCCTTAGTTATATGTTCACTGGCCCATTCTCAAAAATCTTGTTATGTTCTGTAACTATTACTGAATCATCTGTGTGAATCACTACCTCTCCTTTACTCAGAGCACTGGGATTCAACCTAGATTCAATTGTTTCACTTTGTCTCCATCAATCTGATAAATGGTTCAAATCATGATGAATTAATATTTATAAATAAATGCATTCACATTAGATATATGGACAAACTTACTATTTATAGATAACAAAAAATATCACATGAGTAAAACACTATTTTAACACAACAAACACTCAGATCATTTGTCAAATTTTGGCATGTCTTCATAAAAAATATGAAATAATAATATTTGCTTTGGAATCTTGAGTCATGCTGATTGAAACAGAGAAAAAGATCTAATTGTATTAGTTTACCAAAAACTCTAATAGAAGATAGCATGAATTTTGGGTATGCATTTGTAAACTGGAGCACTTCCAAAAGAGGGCATAAGGATGATTAATAAAATCATAGAAAGAATTGTAAAAAGGAATTATTTGTATTTAGAAAGAAGAAGATATTCAGGGGAAATATGAAATATGGAGAATATTTCTGTTTCTTCTATATTTCACAAAAGCAGACTTAAGACTTACAGATGGAATTTACAAGAAAGATGTCTGCTTATTATAAGAAAACTTTTTTTCTAGTAATTAAAGTTGTACAAAACAGAATGGATGATTTTATGAAGTAGTGAACTCCCTAATACTGAAGTGTTAAAATAAAGAGAATAAATTCAATAAAACTGTTTTTTTTAAAGTTCTTACTATGTACAACACAATGTGTCAGTTATTTCAGAACTTTAACTTGTAGTTCGCTCAGTTCTGGCAATCAGTAATTAAGTACTCTCTTATCTTCTGATATACCTTGGATTTTCAACTCCATCTTAGACATCTTTTATTTTTCCTTTCTAGTCCAAAAATAACTCTGAGCAGAGAAGAGAAAAGCCAAAAGATTTGAATATCCCTTTGTTCTCTCCATCCTATGTGATCACCCCTATCAATACTGAACTTGAAAGCAAAAGACCCAAATTTAAGATTACCTTAATAAAATAGCCCAGTTCCCTCTATACACATATACTCCAACAAAATCTAAAAATTGTTTCAATCTGAATAATGATCAAGAAATCCAATGAGAAAGCATAGCAAATTACTTCATCCACACAAGAAATGAACAAAAAAGTCATCTAGACACCTACAGAAAATAGGGCCACCAAAAAAGCCAACACTAGCACAGAAAAACAAGCCAAAATCCTCCCACCACAAGGAGAAACAGAACAAATTCACGTGGATCTTGCCAGGCTTTGTGTCTAGAAGTAGCAAGAACAGAGTGACCTGAATGAGAATGATATTGCTCATAATTAGGGCTAGGTGTCTAGGGTCTCCAAAATTTCTAGGCTCTATTCAAAAATGCAAAAATCAGCACATTAAATTTCATAGATCTTTAAAGGAAGGAAATAAGTATTGTCTTTTGTGGGTCAGGAACTACAATAAGTTCTTTTAAAGTATTATCTCATTTGATCTTCACAACATGAAGGAACTAAATTGAGAAGACTAAGCCAGACAGAAGTTACTTGTCCAGAGTCACACAGTAAGTGATGCCAGATTTGAGTTGAGATCATCCTGGCTTTAGGCTCAAAGCTTTATACATGTCACTACCTAGCTGTCTATCACCCCATGGACATCAACATAGGAATTGAAACAACCTAAATCAAGACAAAACAGGATCCATTAGACCACCAGAAAGTCTGGCCTAATGCAAAGTTTTTATTTTATTTATTTCTGTTTACATTTATGTTTAGCAAAAAAGAAAATGTTCAGAGGAAATATAAAATATGGAAAAGTTTTCTTTCTCCTGTATTTCACAAAAGCAGACTTAAGATTTAGAGGCAGAATTTAAAATATGTTTGCTCATTATAATGAGTATATAAACTGAAGAAGACAGGCCAATATAACAAATTTTCATGGAGTCATAGATAACCCAAAATCCAACCTAAAAAGAAAAAGTAACGAAATAAAGAACAGAGACTCAAAGAGAGAAAATGGATTTTCCATGAATATATGAATACCTAGAGGAAATGAAGAAAGAGCTTTGAAAAGTGAAATAAAATTTCTGGAGGAAAAAATTAAAAGAAGAGTAAAAAAGCTTAGAATAAAAAGGAGTAGATCTTAACTAAGTAATAGACTGTCTGAAAATGAAAATATGACAAACAAAAATCTATAAATCCATGAGATAAGAAATATTAGAAAAAAATTTAAAAGATTGAAAAAATAGAAGAAAATGTAAGTTAAACAATATGCAAAACAAACTGACCTGGAAAACAGAACAAAGGAAACAACTTAAGAATCATTAAATATCATGATAACCATTATTTTTCAAAAGCCTAAATACTATATAGCAACAAACCATAAATGAATATAGTCCAGAGCTGAAAGACCAGAAAGCAAACTAATTATAGAAAGAACAGCTGATTGCAAGATGGAAGGAAGGAGGTAAGGAGGGAAGGAGAGAAGGAAGGAAGGAAGGAAGGAAGGAAGGAAGGAAGGAAGGAAGGAAGGAAGGAAGGAAGGAAGGAAGGAAGGAAGGAAGGAAGGAAGGAAGGAAGGAAGGAAGGAAGGAAGGAAGGAAGGAAGGAAGGAAGGAAGGAAGGAAGGAAGGAAGGAAGGAAGTGGGGGAGGGAAGGAAGTGGGGGAGGGAAAGAAAGGAGAGGGGAAGGAAGGGGAGGAAAGGGGAGGAAAGGGGAGGGAAGGAAAGGAAACAGTCTGAAAAAGAAAACTCCCAGGAAAATGGTAACTAAAATCAAGAGCTTCCAGATCAAAGAAATAATATTCCAGAGAATCAGAAAGAATTCAAATATAAGGAATCATGGTCAGGATTATACAAGACTTGGCAACTTTTATTACAAAAGAGCAATCCTATTCCAAATGCAAACTATTTAAAGGCTTTTAACCAAAAATAATTTGCCCTGAACACTGAATGTAATCCCAGAGTGGAAGGAAAGAAATGGCCTTTAATTGATTAGAAGATTTTCAAGTATTTCTAATAAAAAAAATCTGCTTTGATATATAAATATAAGACTCAAGACCAAGAAAAGTAAATTTATTTGAACAATTGGAAGGGGCTATATGATAGTGAGGATGAAAGGCTAACATTCCAATAAGGGGAAAAGAAATATACTCCCTTAGAATTTTAATCAATTCAAAGGAGATACAGGGAGTTAATTAAGAAAAAAAAAATCCAGAACCTGGATGCTGATTAATTCTTTTCATAGGTTTTTAAGAATGGAAGAAAAAAGGAGGCTAAAGGGAAATCATTAATGTAGAAAGAAGAACACAAGAGTAAAACTTACTAATTTTCAGAATGAGGTGTGTCAGATGAAAAACATACTAAAATGGAGAAAGGCACAGGGAGAGGGAGCATCAAATAAAATTTGTTCTAATCTGAAATGAACAAATAAGGGTAGAACGCAAACACATATGCATATATATGAAGAATTTAGTGTGATGATGCAAAAAACTCAATAATCAAATGGAAGAAAAGAGATAAGAGAAATGAAGAGGGAAACTAATACTAGGTACTATGTTCTAATTTTCAATGAATCTTAATTTTCAGGAATTGAGAATGAGAAATCAGAATCCTGGGAATTCTGAGGAATTACTGTAATTGTTATTCCATTATTCCTGAAATGTTATAATATATCATTTATGTGTTTTAAATAATAATGAGTGAACCTAATAATAAATATGTGAATTATTTTTTCAGTGATTGGATTATACTAAAAGTTTCAGAGATTTTCTGTAAAAAAAATTATAATAAATGCATGGCTTTATCATTATTAGTAAAAAAAAAAACTATTGTGATGATTTAAAACACATATGGCAACTGGCCTCTAAAGGAGTATTTTTAAAAATGCTTCCAACATTATTCATCATTTTACTCATTATTATGTATATATGTATACATTACTTAACAAATTAGATATATTATATTTAGCAGTATTTTCAAAGATCTATATCCTATAAGAGTATTTAAACTGCAAAATAGCAGTGAAAAATATTGGATAAATTAAAATATGCAATATTTAAATTTCCTAATAGCACTACACAGATTCATGTTAAAAATTGCTAATTTAAGGACTATTTTTTTGCTCAAAACGTATTATTTCTTGGAATATTACACAAGATTTATGTAAAGTATACCATGTGTATAAATGCATTATTATTTATTTGCAAGTCAATAAACATTTATTAAATGCCTACCATATGACAGGCACTGTGTTAAGCATTGGAGATTTTTTTGTTAAAAGACAAAAAATAGGTTCCTGCCTTCAAAGATCTCACAATCAAAAGGGGCAGAAAACAAGCAAACAAATATGTATAATCAAGCTATATTCAGGATAAATGGGAAATAATTAAGAGAGGGATGAAGATTTCCTATAGAAAATGAGACTTTTTTATGGTGGAAATATAAAGGAAACCAGAAAAGACTAGACTGAGATGAGAAGGGAAAACATTTTAGGCATGTGGGAGATGAGAGATGTAGTATCTGGTCTAAGGAACAGGAAGGAAGAGGCCACTGTCACTGAATAGAAGAGTACTCATTCATGAATCATAAAGAAGACTAGAAAATTGGAAGGAGTTATGTTATAAATGGCTTTGAATGCCTAATGGTACACTTTATATTTGATTTTGGAAGCAATTGGGAGCCACTGTAGTTTATTGGAGGCAGTGATAGCATACCTGGATCCATACTTTAGGAAAATCACTGATAGATGAATAGAGGATGGATTGGAGTAGGGAAAGACTTGAAGCAGACAGACTCACCAGCAGGCTATTGCAATGGTCCAGGTATGAGGTAATCAGTGCCGGTACAAAGGTGAGGGCAGTGGCAGAGAGAAAAGAGCATATCCAAGAATTTTGCAAAGGTGAAATTGATAGACCTTGATAATAGATTAGATGTGGGAAATGGGACTTCTACATTGTGAGCCTAAGGGTCTGAGAAGATGATCACCTCTACAGTAATAGAGAAGATGAGAGGGTAGAGTTGGGGGGGATATACAGAGATAAACATAATGAATTTACTTTTAGATTGATTGAGTGCAAGATATCTACTGGACATCCAGTTCAAGATGTCTGAAAGGCAATTAGAAATGTGATATCAGAGGTCAGGAGAGAGTTTGGAACAAGATAGTTAGAACTACCATTTTGTGAGGAGTTTGGGAATGTGGACATAGAATTGTGACTCATCAAAAAAGAAGTTGGATGATTGATATTTATAGGGAGGTCCCTGCAGTAAGTATGAAGCTAGACCACGCAATCTCTAAATGTTCTTCTAACCAAAAGAAGCAAGACTTCTTGCACTATGATTGACTTGGTCATGTTAAATCCCAGTTCCTTTTCATTGCCTCCAAAGAATGAAACACAAATGAACAAAAAGGAAAGATGAAAGATATTTTCATAGAGAAAATCAAAAGGTCCTAGTGTTGTGAATAAACTTTGGGAGATAAAAATAGATTTAAAAGTTATCTCTTGCTCTAATAATTCTATCATTGCATCATTTCAAGAAATTTGATTCTTTCCTTCTGTTCATGTGTGTATGTGTGTACCATTACATAGGGAACCATGTTTACCTGCATCCAAAATAGAGCACTTTACTTTAATATTCTAGATAACTTTGTCATTGGCAGCATCTTACATGACTACACTTCATGACTGAAGATGCCATTGATATGAGTGCCATGATTGAAGGTGCCATGACCGGAAAAACTAAGACAAAGATATGGACTAACCCATGAAGTAGGATTGGATTTATGGTTTGCTTGTGTATATTGTAGTCAGTACTAACTTTCTTATGGAGGTTTTCCTTCCTCAATATAAGAATTAAATAATATTCATTGTGAAGGGAAAGGATCAGTTTGATGGTTCAGTGGATAGAGCTCTGAGCCTGCAGTGAGGAATACTGGAGTTCAAATCCAACCTCAGAGTCTGTGTGACACTGGGAAAATTACCTTTCTTTGCCTTAATCCATTGGGGAAGAAAATGGCAAACCACTCCCAATATCTTTGCCAAGAAAACCCCATGGTTTTTGGACAGTATGGTCTTTGGGGGGTCACAAAAGTTGGACATGACTGAAAAACAATTGTGAAGGGAAAAGCTTGAATGTTAATAAGTGTTTCTTTTTCTTAAATATGCCATAATATCTTATAACCACTTAATTTGCTTGTTAGAAGCTCAATAGATTTTTTTTCACATTATAGCTTTTGTGAGAAGCCTTACTGTGAAGGTCTCTTCCAACCTTTTGCCCCTATTCCTCCAAAGATAATGAAACCTTCTTCAAAGTCATCCTTGAATAATTGAAAGAAACTGTCAAGTATAAGCTTCCTGATTCACATTTTCACAGGCTTCTAAGGTATTTGTACCAAGGCTGAGCTACCAAAGAAAATAATTATAATTTCAGAAAACTATTCATGAACCCAATCACTTGTACCCTAGATAATTAGTGTTTCCCAAGCCTTCAAGTCCAAATTAAAAAACATGGTGAGATTTTGCTAATAGCCATCTCAGAAATTAGTCTTTTTTGTTTTTATAAACAGACAGTCCAGCTTCATCTTGCAAAGCTGCTGAGGATTCACTAATGCCTGCCCTCTACAGATGTACAAACTTACCATTAGTGCAGAAACATGAAGACTTATCCCAAGCCCAGGAGGAACATCAGAGGCAATTAAATTCCAATGCCATTATCTTAGGGCTCAGATGGCTGTGTTATATCCTTCAATAAACACAACTTGGATTTATAAGTTAAGCATTGGGCTCTGTTTTCTTTGTTTTCTTGTACTCACCATATAGTCACTAATTAGAAAGCATTTGCTGAATTGTTGGGGAAAGGCAAAAAAGTTAGATCACTTTTCTGGTCTGTGAAATTAGGCCCTCCAAGCTAGAACACTTAGAACTAAAGATGAATCCAGCTTGTTTCTATTGCTTTTAATAACTGGCCTCCTGGACTCTATGTACCTGAATTTTCTTGCACTTGTCTGAACCTCCCTGCTTTAGCTGATTTCCTGGTCTGAATTCCTGACCTACCTAGAGCCATATGTACCTGCCAGATGTCTGGTCCTTATGCTTCCTGGACAAGTCCTCCAAGGACCTGCCTCTCTTCTTGAGACTGTCCAGTCTCCATCCTTTACCTGGTCTGGACTCAAAGTTCCTTTCTTAGACCTTATTATATGCAAGCTTTCTACAGAATGGTACTTTTACCATATTAACTTTGTTACTACATAATATAAACCTGCATTATTATCATACCTCCATAGGCTTCTATTACATTTTTAAAATATTCTGTACCCCACAATGATATTTGATAACAATTATATCTGGCACAATAAAAGTGCATTGAAATAAGAGTTTGGAGATTTAGGAACCTAAATCAAATTATATTATTAACCAATAATATGAACTTCAGCAAATCACAAACTCTTTGCCCTCAGTTTCCTCATTGGTAAAAAATGAAAAATGTAGTTTAGTTGAGCTAAAAGCATATGTAGGATCTAAATTCAATCCCCTTTCTAAGATATCTTTTCAAAGGTCAATGTTCTCCACCTTCAAGGAAAGAGGAATATTGGAAGGGAGAAATGTGAAACAATTAAACCCACTGTCCTTAGGCCTCCAGTCTTAATTAGTTACCTCTCATTTTTCCCCCAGGTTCTCACTCACATTTGAACTGGCCAGGTTAGAGGTCCCAGACTGTAATTCAATACCCGACTAGATCTTCCTGAAATAAGAACAGGTTCCCAGCTGGGAGAGAAACAGAAAACCTTTTAATTTGTTCTCCTTCCACACAAAAAATTCACATCCCCTCAATGTCAACTTTTACCAACACTATTATGTTACATCTTTGGGTGCTTAGTGTCTAACATATTTTATCATTGCCCCAAGTATCAAATTTCACAGAGATTTCAGTTTTGTCAGGTACTTTGGCTTATGCCCAGTTGCAAGACAGTTGCAATTACAAATGGTTTTCATGCTCATAGGATCCCAGAGCTGGAGGGAACTTTACAATCTAATTTGGTAGTTAGTTCCCTCTTTCTTAATATTATGACCTTTTTTAAATCAAATATTTAATATCACTATATTAATAGGAATGTTTTAGTGTCCATTGATTAAAAAATGCATAATGACAAAAAAGTTACTATTAATTCAATAATACTTTTAAATGGTTTTCTGTTTTATTCATCATAACAGCTAAATGCATTTGAAAAATGGCAATATATATGTATATTGGATGTATTGTCTATTCTAGCTAAAGAGGGATGTTTGTGAATTTACAGACCTTTTGCAAGAAATATCCACAATGCAAAGTTTAAATTGTTCAATCTACATATTTAAAAAATGAGACCAGAAAAGTAAAAGGATTTGCTCAATAATTGGTCACATAGTTAGTGATAGAACCAGACTAGAATCAAAATATTTTCATGCCAAGTGTTGTGTGTGTCTCTCTTTCCTATACCACTTATCACAATGGTAGGCACTTAACAATCATCATTTGGTTTGATTAATAACAACAAGAATTGGACTTCTAAAAAAACTTTATTTCAAAGCTTCAAGCAAACATATGAGACCTTTGACTGGAAGATTTTCAAACTAAGAAAACATTTCGTGTAGGAGTTCTTAACTTTAAGTCATGGAACCCTTTGTCATTCTGGTAAAGACTATTTTCAGAAAAAAAGAAGAATTTAATGCAGATAAAATACACAGCATAAAAATCAATTTTATTGAAAAGAAGTTTTCAAATTAAGAAGTCCTAACAGTCTTTAAAGTTTTTCCATTTTATAGCCTAGACAACAGTTATAAAGGGAGAGGGAGCTGCTCAAAATCTCTCAGAGGGTTAGTGACAGCCTTGGAATCAGATGGCAGAACAAAAGGCTTTTCCTTTTTCCAAGGAACTACACCATGCCTTTGGAGCTAACTGGTTTGGACAGCATGGATTGAACACTCCCAGGAGTCAGGATATCTAGCTGCCAGCTGTGCAAAGTCCTCAAAGGTAAGGAAAGTGTTGACTCTCCATGGCCCTGAGCCAAGGACCCCTGGAGCTGCAGCTGTACTGTTGTACTCTTGGGGCTTCTCTTGAGGACAGCTTTGCTCTCTTTTTAGGCCCCCAGCCTCAGGCTTTGTCAACAACAGCTGGCCATATATAGCAGGAGAGTTCTAGTTGATGGTTTCCCATCTTTGCCCTACTCCTAAGAGGAGGATGGGGTACTGGAATGAGGGTGGGGATAGGGGGACATCATGCAATAGGCATTGGAGCCAGTGCATACAGGGCAATTTGAGACTCTTGCAATATATAAGAACAACTCAACTTTCTATCTATATACTTTGTGTTTTTATCTTTTTTAAAGTAATAAAGATGAAAGGTATAGAAAAGCATGGGAAGAAGTGGATGAACTGATGCAAAATGAAGTAAGCAAAAGCAGAAAAAAAAACAATGACTACAAAAATTTAATGGAAAGAACAGCAACAACCAAAAAAACCCCTGAACGCTATGAAAATATCATGACCAAGTGTGGTCCCAAAGAAGAAATGTGAGAATCTAATCTCTCTCTTCTCTGTAATTATGAGGGTATAGAATACCATCAATAATGTTATATATGGTTGATTTGTTGGTTTTGTTTCATTTTTCCCAAATGTTCTTTTTAAAGTTCTTTGGAAGAGAAAAGAGTAGGAATACAATGGGAAATGAAGGTGAAATAAAATCAAAAGATATCAATAAAATTTACATTAAAAAAGAAATAATACATTTGTGAATCCATTTATACCCAATATGTTAGAATGTCAGCAGATTAATGGGGGGAATCCATTATCTCATTTATTTCATTATATTATTTAACTTCACAGGCATTGTTCCGAGAAAAGCTCTTTATAAAACATAGGGCTTTATATAACTGTGAGTTAGTAACAGCTACCACCTGTGGTTGTTATAAGAAAAATGCTTTAAAATAATAAAGTCCTATATAAATTCAAATTAATTTTTTAAATTACCCTAAATGGCTCAATAGATAGAATGCCTAGCTTGGAGTAAAGAAGACTCATCTTTCTGACTTCAAATCTGGCCTCAGACATTAGCTGTGTAATTCTGGGCAAAGTCTCTTAATCTTATCTGCCTCAATTCCCTTATCTGTAAAATGAGCTCAAGAAGGAAATGACAAATCAATCCAGTGTCTTTGTCAAGAAAACTCTAGTTGGGGCAGCAAGGTGATGCAATGGATAACGCACCAGCCCTGAAGTTAGGAGGAGCTGAGTTCAAAAGTGGCCTGAGATATTTAACACTTCCTGGCTGTGGGACCCTGGGCAAATTACTTAACCCCAATTGCCAAGAAAGAAAGAAAAGAAAAGAAAGGAAAGAAAGAGAGAAAGAAAAGAAAAGAAAGGAAAGAAAGAGAGAAAGAAAGAGAGAAAGAAAGGAAAGAAAGAGAGAAAGAAAGAGAGAAAGAAAGAGAGAAAGAGAGAAAGAAAGAAAGAAAGAAAGAAAGAAAGAAAGAAAGAAAGAAAGAAAGAAAGAAAGAAAGAAAGAAAGAAAGAAAGAAAGAAAGAAAGAAAGAAAGAAAGAAAGAAAGAAAGAAAGAAAGAAAGAAAGAAAGAAAGAAAGAAAGAAAGAAAGAAAGAAAGAAAGAAAGAAAGAAAGAAGGAAGGAAGGAAGGAAGGAAGGAAGGAAGGAAGGAAGGAAGGAAGGAAGGAAGGAAGGAAGGAAGGAAGGAAGAAAGAAAGAAAGAAAGAAAGAAAGAAAGAAAGAAAGAAAGAAAGAAAGAAAGAAAGAAAGAAAGAAAGAAAGAAAGAAAGAAAGAAAGAAAGAAAGAAAGAAAGAAAGAAAGAAAGAGAAAAACTCCATTTGGGGTCCTTCAGACATGAGTAAAACAATCGAACAGCAATATTTTAAAGATGAGAAAGCTGAGTCTGATAAGAGTTCAAGACTAAGGCTAATTAGCAGTGGTTCTTGAGACTAGAGCCCAACATTCTCCCATTCTCAATTGTCTGATCTTTACACATAATTTGCTGACTCTGACTACTAAGATGTTCAATCAGGAGTCTATCCATAAAAACTGATTCTAGCCTTTGTTTCCTACTAGAATTAGGACTCCCACTCCTGTGATCTTCGGCTCTGATTGTTGAGCATTCACCTTATCTTGCTCAGTCTCAGCAAGTCTATGATATCACTATTATCCTTCTCTCCTTACATATTTCCAGCTCCAGATCTGAAAACAGTTATCAAATCAACATTATCACTCCTGGAAAGGATATGTCAGTTATTTTCCCTGTACAGGTCACAATAATGTCATTTATTTCCCTGTGGCTCTGACTTCTCTGTACAAAATACTGCTTCCTGACCACCATTGTTTATGTGTTTTCATCTTTCCTTCTTACCTTCCTTTTTCCTTTCTTTCCTGCCTTCCTCCCTTCTTTCCTCCTTTCCTTTCTTCCATCATGAATGAATCTCTACCCCTAGTTACCGACCTTATTTTTATTTCTCTTTCACTGCCAAACTTTTTGAAAGAATAATTGAAAATCACTACCTCAACCTCCTCACCATTACTCCTCAAATTCCTGAAATCTAACTTCTGTTCCCCATCAGTATTAAATTTCTCAAAATATCAGTAATGACTTCCTCATTTGTTCAGTCATTTTTCAGTCATATCTAACTTTTTGTGACTCTATTTGGAGTTTTCTTGACAAAGACACTGGAGTAGTTTTGCCATTTTCTTTTATCTCATTTTACAGATGAGGAAACTGAGGTAAATAAGGTTACGTGACTTGCCCAGGATCATATAACTAGTATCTATACACTCTATCCACTGAGCCACCTAACTGTCCCTAAGATAAATGTACTAATGAACTCTCTGTATAATATTCTAGAAAATAGTCATTCTTCATCTCCTTCTCTTTTCCTATGAAGATTATTAATCAAACTTTTTGAGTAATTTCATATCTCATTAAAGAGGTAATACAGTGTTTTAGAATTTGATGAAATATGTACAATGTCATCCATATACATCTGAAAGCATATGGAGGATGTCTCATATATGGGTACCCCCTTTTTGATTTGGATTCTGCTTAACATTGTCTATGATAGTAGCAAACATCTTTAGTAAACATATGTTTCTCTGTTTTATGCCTTATTCCAAAAATAATAGACAAGTTGAAAAAACTTCTCTGTCACTACAAGAAGAAATCAAGGAATCAAATATGAGCTTAGCATATGTACAGGAGACTGTGCCTTATTCATGTAAATAATTTTTCAACATATACAGTGAAATCTTAAAGTTTGTTCTACTTTCAGCCAGTGTGACTCTGAAGAAGACATAGGAGGTAGAATATTGTTCATGTTTTTCCCTGTTTCCTTCTCATATTTTCATAAAAATACTTTGATACACATGTAAATTATTCTCATAAAGATTTTATATAGTAAGGAAATAAACATACAGGTACGTGGTGATTAATGTCCTCTTAATCACTTTTTGTTCTCATAGTAATAATTTTTGTGATTTTTCACAGTCATTTTGTATATTTTATTCTTTCATAAATCTTGAGAAATAACCAAACACCTAAAAATTATGTTGCTTTTATCATGAATGTGTGTGTGTGTGTTTGGCTGTTCGTTTTCCTTGCTGTTAGTTCTTTTTCACACTGCAATATGACATTTGAGTAATAAAATAGTATCATTGATGGAGAATATTATTCTAGAAATGTTTACAGATCTTTTCCAACTGTTTTATTTGTACTCTAAGGAGAGACTGTGAGGTATGCTTCCATTTACATTTAGTATTTTGATCAAAGCAAGAATGTCAATAATAGTATGTTACCTCTTTCATCATAGGAAAAGGATCTCACATCTAAAGTATCCCAAATTAAGTTAATATTTCTAGATTGTTTAAAAAACATGTGTTATTTTTCCCTCTCTATTCCCTTTTCTACCTCTCTGCCCCAGTCTTTACAGAAGTGAAGAACATACAGCACAGAATAGAGTACAAATTATACATTTTTCTCTGTTTAATGTATTGGCCAAAAAAAAGTAACGTCCAATCTATTGGCAGTAGGACTCTTAACATATCTGGGCTTATTCTTAAACACCTTAAAAATTAAATCAAAAATAAAATGAAGCTGAAAATTTAGCAATTAAACCTAATGGTTTGGCTGACATGGAATAAAGGAAACAAAACTTAAAGAGGGAAGAAAAAACAGGTTATTGATAGATGCGGTAGAGAAGTATACATATCTAAAGATGAATGAAAGAAAAATAAGGGTTAGGGTCTCTCAAATGTGGGGAATAGAACTTATAATTAGGGGTGGAGACTCACATGGGAGAACTAAGCACTTTAGATCACCTCTAACCTCTGCAGAAACCAGCCAATGGACAAACAGGGAAAGGACTTACATTTCTGGATAGAGAATAAAAAGACTGTGCTTTGGCACTTCAAAGACTTACCTACTAGCTTAGACACCTGCTCTTGCAAGAATGTAAATAAAATCTTTCCTGGTTTCATCAATAAGTCAGTGGAGTTCTTGATTAGACACTTGTTTCTTACAGAGTTGATTTAATTTGGAAAGTCTTAAGAGTTCTTTGGAGAAAGTATGTTTTTACCAACTAGAGGAGACTAACGGGGAAAAACATAAAAGTAAGAGGGGAAAGTAGCACATAAAACTGATACTTAGTATGTCTTCATTCATGTGGCCTTCTCTGATAAGTTCTTCTCCACAATCTCCTTTGAGAAAAAAAGAAATGTTTACTCAAACCTAAGTCAGCTCAAGACTTTTTTACCTTGCTCCCTCCCCCAGAAGCTTATGGGTAATCACTCCATTTTTTCAGCTTCTTTGTAGCTGTTGTCTGCCCCCATTAGAATGTAAGCTTCTTGAGAACAAGGTGTTGGGGGGGCTTGTGTCTGCATTTCCAGAGTTAACACAATGCCTGGCATGAAGTAGATTTAATAAATGCTTTAAGTGATCTGGTAAAATCTGTATCTTTAAGTGGCAATGAGAAAACCAGATTGTCTAGAACAGAAGGTAAATATTGGGCAAAAGAGGATGACAAAGTAGGATGGTCCCATATAGTAGAAAAAATTTTAAAGTCCAGGAAAAAGAACCTAAGTTACATATGAGAAGTAGGAAGTCTGACTAGCGAAGTTTGATATTATGAAAGCACAAGATTAGCTTGCAATGATGTGTAAGATGGATTTAGAGAATACTAGAAATACAACTATGAAGCTGTGGAGAAATTTCAGGTATGGATCAGAAAAAACTGGATTGGGGTGGTGGCAGCAGAAATGGAGAAGAAATGGGGTGAATCTAAAAGATATTTTAAAAGAAGGAAATAGCAGGGCTTGGTGGCAGTCATGCAAAGGATAAAGGAGAGGAGGAAATTAGCTAGCTCCATGATTTCTCATCTGAGATATTAAAAGAGTAATGATACACTCAAGTGGAAGGGATAGTTAAGGAGCACAGCAAATAACTGAGATTGGGATTTGGAGGGGATGAGAGATAATAATACAGTTTTGCATATACTTAGTTTCAATTCTCTTATGGTAGCTAGATTCTTGTCCCATCAAATCAACAGAAAATACAATGAAGGGCTAAGAAAGCTAAAGCTTATATATTGGCAGATACTGTAACTCGAAGTCAGCTTTTATAGCTTTCCTTTTCTTGTAATGAAGGGATTTTGCTGGGCAAGGGCAATGAAACATTTAAAATCTCCCTCATCATTCAGTGAATCTCCCCAATTTAAATTATACCAGCTTGACAACCCTGCAACCCAGAGCCCATATTAGCCAGCAGTCACTGGGCACACCAAAGCTCCCATTCCCTCAGGCTCATGCCTGCATTTCCCTTTTGATCTCTGCAAATTGAATGCAAATCCTTTCTGCCACCTAATACTTAAACACCTCAAAGTTTCTTTATTAACAGGCCATCTTTTTCAAGCATCTTACAGTATACCTTGTAAATAAATATTAACCCCTATATTTTAAGCACAGGTACAGGTATGATAATTGAGAGCTTATGATTGGGGAAGGGGAAAAAGGAGAAGAGAGGTAAGGGATAAAAAGATAGAAAGAGAGAGAGAGAGAGAGAGAGAGAGAGAGAGAGAGAGAGAGAGAGAGAGAGAGAGAGAGAGAGAGAGAGAGAGAGAGAGAGAGATGAAAAAGGGAGATTATCAGAGAGCAAGCTTCAATCAAGTAATAAGGTCTATAGTGCACAGAATTTTGATGGGTTCCACATTTTTTTCTCCAAGATCCTATTATACAAAAAGTGGAAAACTATAGCTGAATAAGCCTAAAGGGCATAGACCTCACCAACACCAGTCATACACAAAAATTAATAGAAAATAATAATCCAAGAGCTTGCTATTTCTGTACTTGAACATCCCACAGCTTTCCTAAGTCAAAACAGGAGGCTAAATTTGAAATTGTTCAATTCTGAGACATTACACCTGGCCAGAAAAATCAGCCTGGCAATAGGGTAAGTCTGATTATACAGAATTCCATCTGTCCTCATTAATCTGGGTAACGATGTATACAGCCACAGTCAGATACCATTGGAAAAGACAGTGTTGAAGGCTTCAGTGGCATACAATAGCAGGCTTTGACACTACTGTACACTGAAATCTTCTTTGATCTTTAAGGTCTACTTCAGAGCTGGTGACAGCCTGAGGTCTAAACATATCCACCCAGGCAAGTCATTAGCTAGTTTCTGTGTCTGAGTGACGAGATTTCTACAATGCAAAAGCTCAGTTCCCTCTCAAAATGCATAATGGATGTACGGCAAACCTTCCATGCCTTCTTCCTCTGTTTCTTCCTAGCCTTTAAAAATAAATCTCTCCCTTAATATTTTAATTGCTTATATTTAAAAAAATTAAAAATTAACTTCACATACCTTATCCTTTATTGTTAATGGTCAATGGAGCTATCATTGAAAATAATATATTTAAAGCATTCTGAAAACTTTAAAGTCTTTTAGAAATGTCAGATATTATTATTATGTTATACAGAATATTATTTTAGCATAGCACAGCATAGTATGGGAATAATGATATAATCATAATGATACCAATAATAATATCAGTAGTATCCACTTGACCAAAACCAAAATTCTATACAAGCATGAACATGACTAGGCTGCTCACAATTAAATCTGCCATATGCCCCCACTGCAAGAAAATGACTTAAGAGAACTCTATACTCCATTCTGCCTCATAGTTTTCTCAGGAGCAAGATGTTTCTAATGTACATTTAACCTCAGCCCAGTGACTGCTGGCTAATATGGGCTCTGGGTTGCAGGGTTGTCAAGCTGGTATAATTTAAATATGCCATCTAGTTTTCAAGAAGAGCAGGCATTGAGGGAAAATAAGGAATCCACCCAGTCCGAAAAGGCTGACATATTGGTTGAAAACAAATAAGATAAAATTGAAGACGATCAAAGTCACGCTTCCATTCAAGAAAGCAATAGCTTAAGTGTAGAACAGAGACAACCTGGAAATTTTGTGTAAACAAGTTATATAAAACTGATTTTAATTCACTGCCAGCTCAGTAAATCAAATGAATGTCACAGCAACCAAAAAACTAATATGAGCTTAAAATGTGCTAAAAATTTAACATATCTCCTATCTTCTGTGATAGTTATAATGTATTCTTCTAGCTCTAGATAGCTAGGAAGGAAATTTTAGGAAGGAAATTGACCAGCTAGAGGATAACTAGAATGATTAGATGATGTAAAATCATGCTATAGGAAGAAAAGTTGTGACCCATTTTGGTTCAGCTTCTGATCCCACTACTGAATTGAAACTGTTCTCTCTAAAGTTACTAGTGCCATCAATTGCTAAAACCAGTGGCTTTTTTCCTAGTTCTTATTGACCACTTTGAATATTTTGACACAACAACAATCGGCCATCCTTTACTATTTTTTAGTCACTTTTGGAATTCTTGCCTAGTAGTGGCATTGTTAAATCAAAGGATATGCATGATTGTATAGTCCTTTGGACATGGTTCATATGTTTTGAACATTTATCAATTGAGGAATGGCTCTTTTTTAAAAATAAATTTGACTCAGTTCCCTATACATTTGAGAAATGAGGCTTTCATCAGAGAAACTAACTTCAAAATTCTTTTCCTAATTATTTTTACTAACAGTATTTCCTCCTGTTTATTCTATACTCTCTCCTTTCACTGTGTCCCTCCTCAAAAATGTTTTGCTTCTGACAAGCCCCTCCTCTGATATGTCTTCCCTTCTATCACTCTCCTCCCTTCCCCTTCTATTTTCCTGTGGAGAAGATAGATTTCTATACCTATATTTAATGTGTATGCTATTTTCGCTTTGAGAAAATTCTGATGAAAGTAAGGTTCACTCACTTCCCTTTCCTTCTTCCTTTTCCCCTCCATTGTAAAAGCTTTTTCTTGCCTCTTTTATGGCACATTATTTATACCATTCCACATCTCTTTTTCCCATTCTCCCAGTACACTTATCTCTCACCTCTTAATTTTATTTTTTGATATCATCCCTTCATATTCAACTCATATTTGTGTCATCTGTGTGTGTGTATATATATATATGTGTGTGTATATATACATACATATATATATATATTCCTTCTATCTGCCATAATAATGAGAAAATTCTTGAGTTACAAGTATCATCCTCCCATGTAGATACATAAACACATACATCTTATTAAGTCCTTTCCCATTCCTATTAACACCTTATGCTACTCCTGTACTTGAAAATCAAAATTTCTATTCAGCTCTAATTTTTTCATTATGAACACTTGAAAGCCCTTTATACCATTGAATTTCCACCATTTCCCCTAAAGGATTATACTCAGTTTTGCTGGGTAGATTCTTGGTTGTAATCCTAGCTCCATTGCTCTTTGGAATATCATATTCCAAAATCCTAATGCATGAATGTAGAAGCTGATAAATCTTGTATTATCCTGATTGTTGCTCCACTATATTTGAATTGTTTCATTCTGGATACTTGCAATATTTTCTTCTTGACCTGGAAGTTCTGGAATTTGGCTATAATATTCCTGGAAGTTTTCATTTTGGGATCTCTTTCAGGATGTGATCAATGGATTCTTTCCATTTCTATTTTATCTTCTGGTTCTAGATTACCAGGGCAATACTCCTTGATAATTTCTTAAAAGATGATGTCTAGACTTTTTTTAATTATGGTTTTAATCATGGTTTACAGGTAGACCAATAATTTTTAGTTATCTCTCCTTGGGTCTATTTTACAGATCAGCTGTTTTTCCAATGAAATATTTCACATTGCTTTCTTCTTCTTTTTTGGTTTTGTTCTGTTGCTTCTTGATTTTTATAAAGTCATTTAGTTTACTTTTGCTGAATTCTAATCTTCAAGCAATTATTTTCCTAAGTTAGCTTTCACATTTCCCAATGTAGCTTTTAAGGCATTCTCCTCATTAGCAAAGTCAAAATTCCTATATCCAAAGACTCCTAGAAAAATAAAGTGAAATACTAAGAATTGGTTTCAGGACATAGAAAAATTCAAAAGGAATTTTGAAAATCAAGTAAGAGAGATAGGAAAAATGGGAAGACAATTAAGAGTGATGCAAAAGTAAATACAAAAACCTAATGATCCTACTTGTTATCATAGTAACTTTCTATGGTCAGAATCTTTTTTGGCATTTGCTCATTTTCCTATTCTTTTACTCAACTTTTAACTCTTTGTTAAATAGGTCTCCATTTCCAGGATGGAGGGTGTATTGTCTCAAGCTTCAGGGGTTTTGTGCAGCTGTTTTCAGAGATTCTTCTAGGGATCTGACCACAAGCCCTCTTATCTGTCCTGGAGCTGTGAGGAGTGTCAGTGCTCTACTGTGGATGTAAATTCTAAAGTGCTAAAAAGCAACAGAGTCATTGCTCTGTGCTAGTATAGAAACTGCTTATGAGCTGAAATTTCTGGAAGTTACCATCACCACCATCCATGCCCACTCCCAATTTGTTGGTTTCCCAGGGCCCTCTCACCCTACTGACAAACCTTTCATACTGACCTTCCAAGCTGCTTTTGGTGTCTCTGGGCTTAGCAGTTCAGAAATCATCAATACTGCCACAAATTCAGAGATGCAAGAACCATTCCTGCTTTGCTAGTGCCTGGAATGGGAATGGGGTTATGCTGGTATGGTCTGCATTGGGACTGTATGCTGGGCTTCTATCCTGCTGCCACAGAAGCTTCTTCTTGATCTTCTATGTTGTCTTTGGATAAAAAATACTCTATTCCATCTTTCTGTGTGTCCTGACGCTCTAAGATTTGTTTAGGATCATTATTTTAAAAGAATTTAGAGGGGTCTGGGAGAGAGCTTGCAACTCCCTGTCTTTACTACGCCATCTTGGCTCTACTTCAATATTTTACTCTTGAATCCTTTCTCCTTCCTGAGTCTCTTAGAACATAAATCTAGAGATCCCCTCCTTCAGAGGAGATTCCTTTTCTGTATGAGGCTACCAAGGCCAAGGAAAATTAAACTACTTATCCAAAGTCTAATCAATAGTATGACATTATTCTTTCTTGGTTCTCACTATTTAGCATCCCTCTTCAGTCTCTTTCACTAAATGTTAAGTCATATGTGGACAGAACTCTCTCCTAGACCATCCTCTGTCCCTATATTCTCTGGATATCAGAACATCAGGTCCTATGGATTCAATTATCATCTTTATGTAGATGATCAATATACCTATCATTCATTTTTCTCTGTAACCTGAAGGTCTACATCACCAATTGCCAGCTGGACACCTCCAATAAGATGTTTCTTACACATCTCACATTCATTATGTTTAAAACAGAATTCATTATCTTTGTTCCTAAACTCTTTCCTCTTCCTAAAGTTCCTATTTCTGTTAAATCACTGGAATCCTTCCAGTCTTTCACTCAGGTTCATAAGTTTGGAGTCATCTTCTTATCTTCACTTTCACTTCAAATAA
The DNA here is from genome assembly GCF_048593235.1 of Sminthopsis crassicaudata. Lineage (NCBI taxonomy): Eukaryota > Metazoa > Chordata > Mammalia > Dasyuromorphia > Dasyuridae > Sminthopsis > Sminthopsis crassicaudata. The sequence continues at coordinate 572,708,035 of NC_133618.1, forward strand.
ACAACTAACTTTTATTAAGTACCAATTTGAAAAATGATAGTTAAATGGTTCAGTAGATGGAGAGCTGAACCTATAATAAGGAAGATCTGCATTCAAATCTGGACTCAGAAAATTGCTAGCTGTATGACAAGTCACTTAACTTCTGTTTGCCTTAATTCATTAGAGATAAGAAATGGCAAGCCACTCCACTATCTTTGTCAAAAAAAACTGGGTATGGGGTCAGAAAAAGTGAGACCCAACTTCATCATGGAGCAATAACAATGTTCCAGGCCCTTTGTTAGCACACAACATTGGGCTTAATTTGCATATCCAATCAACCTATAAGTCTTTTCATCTTTATTTCCAGAATATGTCTCACATCTGACCCCCTCTCTCCACTTATGGATTCTCTAATTTAGCTCTTAATTATCTCTCACATGTACTATTGCAATAGACTTCTAAATGGTCTAGCTTCATCCTGCCTTTCCCTCCTCTAGTCCAGAGTTGTCAAATATACTAGCCATAGCAATTCTGAGTGACACTAAAACATAATTGAGCAATAGATGACCAAAAAAAACCAATGAAACATAATATTACATTTTAAAACTAAGTCAATATTTGGCCTGCAGAGATCCTTAGATACAATAGAGGCCACCATTTCAATCTGAGTTTGACATAACTATTCTAGTCTATTCTCCACAGACCTAACAAATTTATGTTCTCAAAGTACAGGTTTACATCCCTTCTGAAAAAGAGTCGGTGGTTCTCTATTACTCTATTAATCATTATAAGTAAGGAGAGCAACTAAGTGGTGCAGAGGATAGAGCACTGGCCCTGAAGTCAGGAGGACCCAAGTTCAAATCTGATCTCAGACACTTAACACTTCCTAGCTGTGTGAGTCTAGGCGAATCACTGAATCCCAATTGCCTAGTAAAAAAAAAAAAAATAAGTAAAGGCTTTAAAGACCTTTTGAAATCTTGATTTACATTTTCTTTCAGGACTTTCATATGACTATTCTATATTCCTTTTACACTGACCTATTTGTTATTCCCCATATTTAACATTTTATCTCTAATTTCTTTGTCTTCTCCCTGATTTTCCCCATGCCTAGAATGTTCTTTTGCCTCATTTCTCACTTAAAATCCTTAGTTCCCTTCAAGTATCAAGTGACATATCACATATATGGCCAACTGGGGTGTTTGTAGAAGTTAGTTACTTCAAATCCTAAAACCCACCTTGAGCTCCACGATATAGTTTCATTAAATAAAAATTAATCATATTATTGCTAAGTAAAAGAGTGGATTATAACAATAAAGAATTAATCACTTAAGTGTTATATAAGTGTATTTATGCTGGTAAAATTAGCTAACTCAAGTGTATTCATAGACTGGGTAAGGAAATTGCACCTTTATCTCTCTCAGGTTGTTACTTATCAAGTTCTTTATTTTTAAATATACTCATCCAATGCCATATATTTAGCTCTCTACATTTAGCTCAAAGTTTCTACCATCAGGTCTTCCCTGATGAGACCATAAGGCCAGTATCTTATTTTATTGAGAAGTAGGAACAAATTTTGTTAAATATGTAGGAAATTCTTCAGTCACAGAATGTCAGAGGTGGAAGAAACCTCAATGGATTAGTTCACCCATGTCTCAACAATGAAAAGTGAAATAAAAGATTATCCTACATAAATGAGAAACAATCTTGGACTTATTCCCAGAGTTCACATACATATGCATATATCCCATACCACACACACACACACACACACACACACACACACATACACACACACATACACACACACACACACACATATAACATAGAATTTCGAAGGAGAAGGCATGGGTCTAGCTTTAGTTCTATTGTTTATTAAAATATGTGATCCTGGACCAATTCTTTAATATCACTAAATCTCAGTTTGCTTATCCATCAAATTCTGCCTGTCTCAGAGGTTCTTGTTACAATATATACCACTTTGTAATAGCTGAATTAATACTTTGTTACTTTAAAAAGTTTGTGGTCTGATGGATATAGTTATTGATCCTCACCTCACTACATATGATCCTTGTTCACATCTTTTCATAAATCTTTCAGGATCTAATCAACAATACTTCTAGATCTTTTAATGCTCACTGGTTACCATGCAGTACAGAAGCTGTCTAGTGCCTTCCCTCACTCTTCCTAAATATTTCGGCTGGATGGCTACTTTTTAAGCATATTATTATTTAAGTATGGTGATTCCTTTTAACTATGTGTTGAACTAGATGAACACTGAGGTCTCGTCTAATTCTGAAATTTGGTGATGCTATGATGTCCCAGGACTCACAGATTGTAGCATCACCAGAAAAATGTTGGTGTTTGAATGGCTTTTGTGTTAGGGGTCATGCTATAATTATTAACATTGGCAATGCTCATGAAGTAAATCAAAGTAAAATTATTATTATGTCTAATGACATAAAATCAACTCGATTTAAGAAACTATCACCAACCATAAATAAATAGCTGTGTTGAAAACGAATAAGGAGAGAAAGAAAATCAGATGCTACCCTAAAGGAATTTACAATATTCTAAGTGGGAAGTGGAAGGCAGAGAATACAATTTATACACAAATAAATATAATATAAGGGAAACTGATGAGGGAAAGACCAATAGTATGTAAATGAATGAATGGAGGGTTCACCTAAGTGACATCTGAAATAAGCCTTGAAATAAAATAAGAATTCTAAGCAGACATGAAAGAAATATGCTTTCGAGGGATAGGGAATTGCTTATGCAAATATACAGGAGATAGAGGATCAAATTCAGAGAGCAGCTGTTAGTCCTGGTAGTCCATACTGGCTGAAACACAGAGTTCATAAAGTAAAATAGTATGAAACAAGGCTGGAAAAGTAAGTGGGAGTCAGATTGTGGAGGACTTGAAATCTCTGGTTAAGAAGACTGAATTCTAAATTGTAGGTAATATAAAGGTACAAAAGGTAGTCTATTAAAGAAGTAGCATGGTCAAACTGGTGCTTTGGAAAGATTATTTTGGCAGCTGTGTGTGTCGAATGGATTTGAGAGGGAGAAATGAGAGGCAGAGAGAGCAATCAGGAGGATATTCTTGTAATCTAGACAAGAGTTGATCTAGGGCTGTAATTGTACAAGTGGAGACAAGGGGACAGATGTGAAATGTGTCTCTAAGTTTCAGTGGATGGCAAGTTCAATATGGAGTCAATAATGTGATATGGCAGTCAGGAAAACTAATGTGATTTTAGTCTAACTTAAAAGAGGAATAAAATCTAAAGTTTAGGATGTGATCATTCTACAATGCTCTGCCTTTTTCAGAACACAGCTGTAGTACCATGTTGTACATTTTTTAAAAGGCATTGATAAACTGGTCATTATCCAGAGGAGGGCAATTAACATGATAAAAGACCTCAAGAATATGTCAGACGAAGATGATTTGAAAAATTTGGGAATTTTAACCAGGAGAAAAAAATCCTGAGGCTGGACATGATAGCTGTTTCCAATATTTGGAAAACGCTCATATGGAAAAAACAATATACTTGCTCTGTTTGGCAAATATAAAATTTCATTTTAAGAAGAGAGAAAGAAATAAGTAAAAGTTGTATAGTGAAGAATGTGAGGGGAAAGGGATTAGGATTCAAATATAATCAAATGATTGTATTTGTATCATTCAGTCCAGCCCAGTTGATGTAATCACAGAAAGTGAGGTGTACCTAGTAAAGACAAGGAGATAAGATTTTTTTTTCTTTAGCCATTTAATCTTTATTGTAAAAATACCCGTTCATGTCTTTTCTAAAACATTTTTTGAAAAATATGGCACATTTCCTTAAATACAAAAATGAATTTTAAATGATCCAATTTTGTTATTACAATATGAATTCTATTTTCACAAGAACTTGGTTTGGCCTTTTTCCCTTGGTATCTAGCAGACATTTCTACCTCAAATTTATTCTGACTACATTTTACTCAAATTAAGATATTGTTATAACCACACCAAACAGCTTATCATGTGTTCTATATTATGGTGCTTCACAGAGTGGCATTTAAACAGCTTGTGCTTTTTTATATGAGAAGCTAAATCTCATTAAACATTTTCTTCACCTTTCCATCTATTATATTCTAGAACCTAGAAGATATCCTTTCTCTATGCACAAGGGAGTTTAATTCTGTTGTTATTATTAAATCATTTCAATTGTTTCTGACTCTTCATGATCCCACTTGGAGTTTTCTTGACAAAGATAAAGGAGTGGTTTGCTCTTCTCCAATTCAATTTACAAATGAGGAAACTGAGGGTTAAGTAATTTATTCAGGGTCATACACCTAGTAAGTGGCTGAGTCCACATTTGACCTCAGATTCTCCTGACTTTAAGGTTGGCTCTCTATTCATTGTGCCATCTAACTGCACCGGAAGTTTTATAGTCTATAATACCCTGTTGAATTGTCAATATGCATTAGAAAAATTTGAAAGGCCGACTTACATTTAAACTATTCTGTTTGCTAATAAATATTTCAATAGAATATCACAGGGAGTTTAACACTAGTGTGTGTTTGTGCCTAACATATGAATAGGATTTTTTTTACATTGTTAAAATATAGAACCTTAAATTTCCTGCCCTTGGTTAGTTTTTGTTTTAACTCAAATTCTAAAGTTTTATTAAGCTATAGTGTCATCTTAATAGTGCATTTTCTGAGAATTTTTCATTCTCTGTTATCAAACCATAATGGCTGAACTAGAATGGTTTCTTTGAACAATGAAAATTCCTGAATTTTAAAATGACCTGAAATAAATAACCTAATCCCGATTTTTTTTTCTCCTTTAGGAATCAGATTTTTCTTTCTCCTCCTCCTTTTCTTTTTCTTTCTCCTTCTTCTCTTTCTTTTGTTGAACATGGTTTTTTGTGCTTAGCTGCAATTCAGTTTGATTGATGGGCATTTCATTGTCTACCACACTAAGATATCTTTTAGTTCCTCCATTAGAGGTGAAGAATGGGTCATCCCATTGCCTTCTCTGTAAGTGATTAAAAGGCAAGCTCTTCCATCTTGATCCCATTAAACTGGCCTTGCAGGACCACTTTCACCAGAAGCAGGGACTTCTGCTACTTACAGTGCGCCTGCAGTTGGTTCAGCTGAGCCTCCCTCTCTTGAGTCATGCATTCTCAGGTCACACAGAGATTACATGGGAAGAGCAAAAGATCTTAAACACCATACAAAGAAGTGCATCACCCTCTGGTATCTTTTTATAAGGAAAGAAGTTCTTGACATCAAACTTGATGGAATGAAGTAATTTTGCATATGATGGCCAAAGATCAGTCATATTTCCATTGGCCTTCAGAAGGCAAGTTCTCCAGCACTTAGAGATCAGTCAAGACAGTTCTGAGGAGAGTGATCCCTGATCCCAAAAAGAAGAGTCATCTATGGAGAAAGAGCCCAGTTTTTGAGATGATATTGATTTTTTTTTTTTTTTACTTAATCTTAGCAGGACAGGAACCTCTGGAATGAGAAAGAATCAAAGCATGACCTTGAGCAAGGAAGAGAGCCAGCTAGAGATCCAAGGGAAAAATAGTTCTGAAAATTAAAAATTAAGAAGCAAAAAAGCCCCAGAACCCAGCTGAACATCCAAACCAGCAGAGACAATGCACCCTGTTGGAAGTATGAGAACAATGTGGGAAGATAAAGGAGGCCGGGTTCTTCAATGCCAGTCAAGAGTTTGGGATGCCCACATTTGTACCTCACCACTGAGAAACTCAAGAATATGTCTACTTCGGTAGATATCAAAGTGGACAAATCCTTAGGCCTGGAATCAGCAAGACCAAGATTCAAATCCAGACTCAGATACTTACTAGTTAGATGATCCTAAGAAAGTCACTTTACCTGTTTGCCTTAGTTTCCTCAATTGTAAAGTGGGGCAACAACAGTCTACCTCTCAGGTTGGTAGGGAAGATCAAATTATATATTATTTATAAAGTTCTTGGGACAGTGCCTGGAATATAGTAGGTGCTGTATAAATACTTTCTCCTCCTTTCATATTTATCAATTTATATATTTGTGAGTATGTATTTGAAGCCCAAATTTATGGGACACGTGTTTCTCCATTATATTTGTTAGTATACCATCTCAGTAAATACCTTTACTTTGAGCTAATTGCATTTACTAGATAACTGTTGAAAGAAAAGCACACAAGTGAAGGTTCATGAGCTATAATTTTAGGAGTACAGACCCACAGGGTACATTAAATACTGGTTAGAAGTCACCACAGCATTCCAAGGACCTAATTCACCATTATGAGTGTCAGTATGAGATAGGGAGTTACTCAGACGATACAAGAAGCAAATTTAGAAATATTTTTTAAACTCCATAATAAGTAAATATTCAAAAAATAGAGTGATAGTCTGAAAAGTAATGGATTCCCTCTCATGGAAGTTTTAAGAAAAGTATGGATGACTTTACTGGGTCTATTATAGAATGATCTATTGTTCAAGTATAGGTAAAGCTCCATGGTCCCTGAGGTCCATTTCAATTCTAAAATGTTGTAGAAATTAAGTTGAAATGACTTTACAAGTGAGCAAATACAGGAGTTTTTAAAAAGCAGAGTCAAGGAAGACTAAGGTTACAAATCCAGGTGAACAACAAGAAAATGATGGTGTTACCAAAAGATAGAAAAGTTTAGAAAAACATGTTTAGAGAAAGATAATAAGATACATTTTAGATACATTAAAGTAAAAATATCTATGGCCACCTATGAGATGCCCAGCAAACAACTGGAAAAATTTAACCAGAGTACTAGAGAGTTAGAGGTTGACACATAAATATTGATTTAAATATGTGGAAATTATATTCAAGCCTAGGGGAGCAGAGAAGATTTCCAAAGGAGAAAGTGCTGAGAAAGAAGAAAAGAGAAACCAAGACAATCTCAGGAGATTTCTATTCTAATGCTCAGAACATATATGATGAAAGGAGACCAGAAGTAGCAGTCATATAGATAGGACAGCTATGAGAAAGCAGTATCATTGCATCCAGAAAAGATAATATTCTGGAAGATGACAACATCAAAACTCAAAGAAAGATCAAGGATGCTAAAAACTTAGAGATTATTGACAATATTAGAGAGAATGTTAATAGAATAATGTGGTCACAAGGGATTGAAAAGTGAATTGATACTGAGGAAGTTAAGGTAATGAATACAGACAGCTGTCTCAATTGTCAATGCAAAGGAAGAGAGATATTGGACAATAGCTTGAGATGACTTTAGTGTGTTTATGGACAGCAAGAAAAGAGCTATTGGGTAGGGAGAGATTGATGATAAGAAAAGGGAGAGAAACTATTGACAAGGCAAGATTCTGGAAGAAGTTGGAGGAGACAGGATGGACAACATGCACAAACATGTTGGCAATGGCAAACAATTACCTGTTAATCAGAAATAGGAACAAGGGGTAAAAATGGAAAGGTAGAAGAGTTTTAAAGTATGGATCAGGGATACATGAGATCACAGTTAATGGCGTTGTGTCAACAAAGTCAGAGTTATTAAAGTCTCCTGGGAGATAGAGAGTTAGGAAAAGTATTGAGGGAAGGCAGAAAATGGAAAATATTTGTAACAGAAACTGAGGGGAGTGTAAGTCAGCGTCCATCAAAGAAAAATCAAAATTTTGACCTTGTAGCAGTGAAGTCCTAGTTTAGATAAGATAATATGAATTTATTTGTAATTCACTATTTACAATGGTCCTCTAGGGATCTTCAGCAGATAAAGTTGGTGATAGAGGTGAGAAATAAATGGCACAAAAGCACTGCAACATTAATTAAAGGTGAAGAGCAAAATATAGTAAAAATAGTTAACTATAGTCAATATGGTAAATAGAAGTGAGACCAGAAAAATGGTGATAGACTGGGAGAATGGAGAGCATTGGGGGATTTGATGTTATTGTGAAAACAAAGAATAAGTTTAGTATTGTAAAGACAAGCAATTTTGAAATATTTAAGAAATGACCAACCATGATTCCAAAGAACTAATGACTACTGACAAGGAGGTGATGGTCTAAAGGTATAGAATGAAACATTTTTTGGACATGACTAATGAAATTGTTTTTCCTCAACTATTATTATCTAGTACAATGCATTTTTTCCAATGTTGGAGTGATGAGAGAGAGAGAGAGACAGAGAGAGAGAGAGAGAGAGAGAGAGACACAGAGAGAGAGAGAGAGAGAGACAGAGAGACAGAGTCAGAGAGACAGAGACAGAGAGACAGACAGACAGAGAGACAGAGACAGAGACAGAGACAGAGACAGACAGACAGAGACAGAGAGAGAGAGAGAGAGAGAGAGAGAGAGAGAGAGAGAGAGAGAGAGAGAGAGAGAGAGAGAGAGAGAGAATGAGAGAGAGAGAGAGAGAGAAATAGATTTTGGTTTGTTGAAAAATTAAATCTTTTTTTTAATCAGGAAATACATAAAGAATAGATTAAGATAAATGAAGCACAGGAAGAGATGACAAGACAAAAGATCATGATTATGATCAAAGGGAAGATTATAGAATTCAAAATCATTAAATAGGCATAGTTATATGTAATGGTGAGATCTAAACTCCATGAAATTTAGAAATGCTTATGGATTCACAGAAATGCAAAGTTGGAAAGAGGGTCTTAGAATTATCTAGTCCAACTTGTACTCAAATAATAATCCTCTCTACAACATTCCCCAACAATTGGTCATCTAGTCTCTACTGGAAGACTTCCAATGAATGAGAATGCAACCACCTCCTAAGGCAGCCCATCCTATTCTTGGACAGCTCTAACTGTTAGGAAGCCTTTCCTTTTATGGAACTGAAATCTGCCTCCTTAGGACTTCCACTCACTGATCCTCATTCTGCTACCTGGGACCAAACAGAAGTGGAATCCCTCTACAGAAATATTTGAGTTTATCATGTTCACCTCTCCAGCTCTTCTTTTCTCTAGTCTAATATTCCTTGGATCTTCTTATACCATGGCAGCTAGCCTCTTAACAATCCTGATGACCATCCTTTGAATTCAATAGAAATATAATCAGTCCCTTTAACATGAAATGATAAATCTGTTGTAAAGAAAGATTTTAACTACAGCCCCTTCCTCCTCCATATCCACACATACATACATAAACACACATACACGTATACAAACATACACAAGTAAATACACGAGTTCTAGACATTGCTAAGGTGACCTTAGTGACAGGAACCCAGTGTGGCCAGTATTAATTGATGGATTCCATGACAGATCCACTTGGAAGCTAGATATACAGAAGATCGAGCCAGTGGTGAAAACAGGAGGCACACGCCAAATCAAAGAACAATTGCAAATAAATTCAGCATAATTCAGGCCAAAGTAAACCATTCTCATTCCAACTATTAAAGAAAGGTGGAGTGAGGCCAGGGTCTGCCCTATTGTTCTTAAGCCAAGGTCAGGATGATTAAAGTGAATAATCGGTAAGAATACGCCAGACCTTGAACAGAGCCAACCAGAAGGTTTTCCTAAGTTCAGAAGTATTTGAGAAATGTCACCAGGAGGCTGCTGTGAAAGATTATTTCACATCTATATAGCATTTTAAAGATTACAAAGTAATCGTTTCTCTCACAATAATGTTAAATAACAATAAAGTATTATTACTTTCATTTGATAGGTAGAGTCAAAGTAATACAGTGGAAATTATGACTTTTGAAGTCAAGGAATCTGGGTTTATATATTAGCATGATCATATATTTTCAGGATTATCATGAACAAGTATTTAATTTCTCTGAGCTTCAGTGTTCTTATTTGTAAAAGAGGTGAAGAACCTCTAAATTATCTTCCAAAATTTCTTATTAGCTCCTATAATTTCATGAATCAAGTTGAGTATACCAAGGCATAATAAGATTAAGTTGTTTTACCCAGATTCAGTCAATGAGTATTCCAGGTCAGTACTTTGCACTTCTGTACATACACATATACATATACATATATATATACATATACATATACATATACATATACATATACATATACATATACATATATATGTATATATAAAATCATGTGCAGGAAAGACATCTGGCATACAAATGTTTAGAATTTTAAAATTAAAAAATTAAAGTAAAAATCATCTTTTATTTTTCCCCATCAAAGTTTATTTTACTCATTGTGGACAATACTTGATACAAGAGAAAGGGTCTCAGCCAGCCTATTTCTGACTTTGCCATTAACATATGGAGTGAGCTTGGGTAAATCACTTAGGCAAATATGGCCTCAATTTCCCCAATCTATAAAATGAGTAGATTGGATTAAATGACTCTAAAGTTCCTTTTGGCTTTTATAGTTGATGAATCTTGGTTGCAGGGGAAGTTATGATGTAGAGAAAACTTCATCTTTACTTATACCCATATTTTTAGAGGTATAACACTGTGATAAAGACTCCCCCAAGTCCAAAGTTCAAATTCATCTTGGGAATCTTCCTCAGCTTCTCTGTATTTTGGAAATGTGCTTATCTATGAAGGTTCCACAGTCGTAACAATCTACTCTTTCTACTCATGACTACTAGCATTCACATTTAATATGAATCTTCAATCATCTTTGTCCCTTAGAAGCATCATGCTTAGTAGCAGTTTATATTGGAAAGATCATAGTTGAGTTGCCAAAGGCCTTGGTTTTACCCCTAGTTCTGCTACAAACTAGAGATGAAATTTGTTAAGTTACAGCATTGCTCTAGGCCTTAATTAATTCATCTGTAAAATAAGTTGGTTGGATTTGATGACCTTTTAAGTTCTTTTGCAGCCCTAAGATACCATAATTCTATGATCTGAATGTGGCTTTATGCTAGATCCAATGCAAATAAATACATCCTTCAGCCAAGGACAATTAATCAACACTCACTTATTAAGTACCTAATAGGTACTTATATCATGGGGATAAGGCAAAAATAGACAATTGCTAACTTATAAAAGCAAAATGCATGCAGTACAAGGGGAGTTTTGAAGGAAACTAGAGCTTCTAAAAGGCAGAGGCAAGGAGGAAGTATATTTCAAGTCTGGGGAACAAGAGAAGGAACATCATATGTAAATAAGCAGTAAGAAAGCCAGTTTGGCTAGATCAAAGAGTGTGCAAAAACAAGTACTGTACCCCAAGCTTGGAAAGAAAGATTGGAGCCACACTGTAAAGAACTCTAAAATGTCAAACAGAAGAGTCTGCATTTGATCCTAGAGATAATAGGAAATGTGTTTATTGAGCAGGAGAGTGTCACGGTCAGATTTATATTTGAGATTATCAGTTTGTAGCAAAGACTTGGAAATAAAACAAATTTAAAAAAAGATTCTCATCAGTTGGGTAAAGACCAGACAAATTGTGCCACCAAAATATAATGGGATATTTTTGTGCTGCAATAATAATATATAATATAATATATGATAATAATAAAACAATGAATTTGATCATTTGATAAATATAAAGAAGCATGAGAAGACCTATATGAATTCAAAATGAAACAAGCTAAACTAAGAAACCAACACACAGTGACAACAACAATGTAAATAGAAAGAACAACAAAAACAAAAAGATAGAAACTCAAGGGTATGGAACTGTAATAGTTAATCTTGACTAGAAAGTGAGAAATAAAAAGATGTTTTTTGTTCTTAGCATCAGTATGTGTGTATGTGTGTGTGGATGGGAAGGGAAATATATGGTTGTGAAACACAGCATACGGTGATAGGAGCACATATGTCTATATACACATATGTGTGTATCGGTATATAAGCATATTTAAATGTACCTATATATATACATGTATGCATATATATACATGTATATACATGCACACATATATATGTGTACCTATATGTATATATATATATATACATATGTGTATGTGTCTGTAGTATTTGTGCCAAACTAATACTCCCCTCATTTTTATGGTTTTCTGAGAGAGAATAAGAAGGGGGATGTTTTAGTAAATCTAGATGATAAAAAGGCATTTTTATTGAATTATTCTTTTGGCAGCTGTGGGAAGGATGGATTTGAGAGGTGACAAAGCAAGGAAATTAATTAAGAAGCTGTTGCAATGGTCCAGATGAGAGATTATGTTGGCCTGGACTACAGTGGTGGCCATGCGAGTGGAGACAAGAAGACAGAAGTGAATAATATTGTAGAGGCAGAATTGATAGGCCTTAGAAACTGACAGTGGATCTAAAGTAAAGAAAAGTGATACGATAAATATGCTAAAGAGAACAGGTGACCATGAACTGGTGACCATGGAAGGTAAATAAATAGAACAGATCACTTCTAATTCCCCTGTGTTTATTTCCCTTCTTCCCTTTAGTTAGAGATCACTTCCCATGGAATATGATTTGTGAGAGTCATTATTTCTCTGAGCCTTGGTTGTCTCGGTGCATAATAATTATACTTAGATTATCTACTTTGTTGAAAGGACTAATGTCAGAATCAAATGGGATCATTGTTGACAAGGTACTTTGTAGATCTTAAAATATTGTATAAATATGAACTATGTTATTAGCACAAAATCCTGATCCTATTCTCATATATTCATATTCATAAAACATTAGTAATAGGAGAGAATTTAAATCCTTTAACTCATCCACCTAATTATATATATGATAAAAGAAGTCCAGGGCATGGAAATGATTTGCTCAAGCTCACAATGACTTTGTGACAGAGCTTGGACCAGTGTTTAGGTCTCCTGACTCACAGGCACTTTGTAGAGCTGCCTTCCTTGAGCTTAGAATTTTAGGAAATGCCTATGAAAACATATATAATGCCCCTATACTGGAGGATCTTTACTCACATCTCCTCTCATCTGTTTAAAATGACATTTGGCTTGGTAGATAGAAATAACATAAATATATGCATATATATATATATATGTGTATATGAGTGTGTATATTCTTGCAACAAGCTTTGAGAATGCACTTCTTTTTGCTTAATGTTTGTTCAGTGTAAGAATTTCATTTCTTTGAAAGGTCTTCCACACTCTGCACCCAAATAAACAGCCATGACAGCAGATTGGTGCTTTGAAGAGCTAATTCTGCCAAGCAGACAAGACTAGATATTTGGACTAGAATCAATCTAGTCTAGAAATTTGAGGGAACAAAAAAAATATTGATGAGAATAATATTAATTCTAGAGAAACTTGCTTTTAAGAAATCCTTCCCCAACTTCTGTCCTGTCCCCCAACTGGTTCCCCTTTCTGAACATCCCCAATAATCCTGCCAACAACCCAAACTAGAAAGCTTGGACTCATCTTTGCTTTCTTTATTTTCAATCGGTATCCACTCTATCACAAAGTCCTAATGATTCTTCCTTCAAAATACCTCCTATATTAATCCTTTTCAACTCCTCTACTACATCTGAAATCAAGTTCTCATTACTCCATACATACTACTATAGCTTTCTTTCTAGCTGACCTCTCTAATTCTATTCTCTTCCCTCCCCCAATCCATTCTGCATACCATGTTAAATCTCTATTCAAGAAAACGTCATGCATAAACATTTCTGCCTGATCTTCAAAGCCTTCCATGATCGGATCCAAACTTACAAAACCAACCCTCTTCCTAATGCATAGAATCCAGCTGTCTCCTCATTTTACAAATACAGTATCCCCATATACATAGATTTCCTTCTATTATTCTTTATACTTTATATTTCATATGTTATCCTTTTTTCCCTGAGTTTACTCAGATCCCATAATTCTTCCTGTCTTCTATGAATGATGGGGACTACATCATATCTGGCTTTTATTTTTTGTTGTTTTCTGTTTCGTTGTTGGATTCTATAAGTCTAGGTGGCAATTTGTTACACTGTAGATTGCTCATCCTTGGAGATTAAATAGGATTTCCTAGAACAAGATTTAGAGATGGAAGGGAACTGAGAAATTATTTCCTCATTTTTAGTTGGAAGGAATTAGGCTCAACGGGATAAAACACATGATCTTGAGTAAGGAAAAGAAAAATTCCAATCATGACTTCTACTTCAAACCCAAGGTTCTCTGCTTTGCCTAACTAGCTCAAAATGCGATAGAAGCTTCCTGGCTGAGATAGAATGTTTTCTCATTGCTCATGTCTCATGTCTATCTGACTGTTTTTACTTATCTTTTAAGTCCTCGTGGTTTTGTTTCTAACTCAGCTCACCCTTCAAGATATTACTTTATCTTGACTTTTCTTCCTATACTATTGCACTCCAGTTTATATTAGGATCTGGAATCATGGTTCAGCCTCCAGATATGATATTTAATTCTTATTAGATCTTGGGCAATTCATCATCTCTGGACCTCAGTTTCCCCATCTGCAAAATGAACTAGATAATCTCTAAAGTCTTTTCAAAATATTTACCATGTTATTTCCCTATGTAACCTATGTTAGTTGTTGTGCCAAGCAACTGCTTACCTGATTTCAAATTCCCAGAAACTATCCCAATTCTGGATACTCTCCACATCTAGTTTCTCCCTTTCTCTTTCAACACTTCTTTGGCTTTCCTAAATGAAACACCAAGATCTGCCTCTACAATCACTGACATCTGCAGTTCTAGCACTATATCAAAACTGCCTGGCATACATAAATTTAAAAAAAAAAAAAAGAACAGTAAAAGGAAGCCAAACTAAATAATTTCAAAAGCTATTGTTTATTCTAGAGAGAAGATAATGAGGGACTGGGGGGGGGGGCAGGATATTCCATACACTAATCTAACAAATTCATTGTATTGTATGCTTTTTTTGCTAGAGGGTTAAATACTAAAAGAAATGGGAAGAAACTCGTACTATCACACAAAGATGAAAAGCATCCATAAGATAATTTTGAATGCTTACCACAAAACATATAGTAAACACTCAATAAATACTTGTTGATTGATTGACTAAAAAAATGCAATTACTGAAACATCTTTTATATCTCCTAGGTTACTCAGGGTGTGGGGGGAAAGCAGAATAGAACATAAAAAGCATTATTTTTGTGAAATAAATAATGGGAATAGGGAGATAAGGACAGATCAAACAAAGACATCTTCAGTTATCACATGGTAAAGGAAAAACACAAAATTTACCTTGCTTTTTAAGCATCAAAATTAATTTGTTGTCTTTAGTGGTTACATGTGTGTGTTTTAAAAAATATTCTTTAAAAATGTCCTGTTACATCGAATCAGAATTATAGTACCTTCCAAATCCAAATTCCTCATTTTAGTATACAGTCAAGAATTAGCTGTGTGACCTTGAGCAAAGCTATTTAACATTTCTACCCCTCCCAGCTCCCTCATCTATAAAATGAGTGCTGTAGACTAAATTATCTAAGTACTCTTCCAAATCTGATGGTCTAGGATTCTGTGAGTCTTTGGAATGCAGAAAAGAGATAACCCCTTTTTGCTTCCCCAACCCAATCTGCTCTGATACTCTTTTTCATTTCAATCCTCTCCCCTTTGGGGATTTTGGCAAGGGATTTTTGACAGCCCCTGCCTCTCTTGGTGTAATGCTCTGCCAACTCTGGGAGGCCAAAAAGGGTAGCCCAGGACATGCTCTGTTGGGCTCCAAAGAGACTCTATTTAGAATCTTTGTGCCATGCAAAACCTTCCCTGCCACTTAGAAATTCATTTAAATACAGCTTTCTTGCTGTAAGTTGGAGTGTCAGCAAGCAGATTCGCTGACACCTGCTTATCTCCTTTGGATCTGGTGCTATGTTGCAGTATAATGCGGTCTAAAATTAGATGACATCACAAGGCAGATTTTCATCTCCAAGAAAAGCATTCTGCTCGACATGCCCTTTCTTCCATGCATCAGTTCTGGGCCCTTCTTTTCTCAGGACCTCCTTCATGGAACATTAAAGAGCTTTAAGAAAATCCTGAAAGATCATTTAAATCAAGAAGCAAGTCTAAGGAAAAGGAAATCTGTTCCCTCACCAGATTGATTTACTAAAACCTTCTTCATGGTGGCCTTAGGGCCACCTGTTATAAGACTTTGCCTATTGCCCCAGAGAACCACACACACATTCAGATACAGATTTAGTGAAACAATGTGGAAAATAAATACTATCTGGAGCTTGGCTGACACCTGTGTTTTTGAGTATTTGCCCAGGTTCTGAGAATAATTAGTGCCAGAAAGAAACAGCTAGCGAACTAGTCAGAAAGCACACCTTACATGTATATATGATCAATTGTTTGTTAAGCTGCCCAAAGCATATAGAAAGATCCTTATACACATATATATATATGTACTCTTTTAAAGAAATTTATGTGTGTATAAGATACATATATAGATAGACATGAGGTCTTTATAATACCTGCATGTTATTGTGTGTACATATATGTGCATGTGTGTATATGAATAAGTATGTGTGCACATGTCTGATGCATTGTGACATCATGAAGAACTGGACAGAGGGCTGGTCATATTTATAGTCTTACACCATACCACACTGACTCTTGTTTTTAGAATTTGTTTTCCTTATATCTAGGTCTATAAGTATGACCTAAAACTGTAAGGCACAGAGCAAGTGCCAGTCAGCATTGACAGAAGGTGTTTCCTCCTCAAAAGTTCCCTATTATAATCAAATCATAGGTTTGTGCCCATTGCATATGCACATGTGTGTACCTATATATGCATACATACACCTGTCATAGATGTGTTTATGTATATATTTATACACGTGTATGAATATATCTAGAGAGAGAGATGTATATATACATACATCCATGTATAAAGGTGTGCATAAAAGTATAAGTTATAAAGACCTCACTGGAGATATATATGACTAAAATAGAAAGTGGACTGAACATATGGCAATGTCAAATTTAAAATACAGATAACTTGTATGCAACATTAGTTACATAAAATAGAAAAGAGCCACAGAAAGACTTCTAATACTCAGATTTTCTATGGAGAATTTATCACATCAAAAAATGTGTAAAAACCACATGAGATGAGAAGACATGAATGGGTATAAATTGTACAGAGGAGAAAGGAGTACCCATACATGTACTTAGAGTATTTTCATTACCAAATGAAACTAGTCTGAGCTGCTTTTCTCTCCAATCAAGAAACAATTTTTGTATTATGCATTTGAATGCAAGTAAATGGGGCTTTTATTCTTTTTATAGAGAAATGGCTATAATTAATGTTACCATCTATTCTAAATAGTAATTTGATTTTCCAAGGTATGACGTCTTTAAAGCTACCTTGGGTCCCCAAACCTTCTCTGCACTTTCCATGAGCCAATTTAGCTGAGATTACATTACAGGAACAGTGGATGGTTTCATTCATATGAGAACTGTATGTCACATCTCTGTCAGTGAGGAACAACTCCTTTCAGACAGTCTGTGGCTAATCTATGAAGCCATGGAAGAAGACAGCTAATGTTTTTGGAATTTAAAACTGCTCTGAGGCCTCTGGCACACTAACAGATAGTTTTTGCAAGAACTGAGTGAGGCTTAATTCATAATGTTGGAAACAGAGGAAGAGTCAGCAGAGAATCAGAAAGAAAAAGTAAAATAAGATAGAAAGAAGGAATTGGAGAAGAAGGAAGAAGAAAAAGAGATGGGGGATACTGGAAATATTTAGCATAAAGAAGAAAAGATTCAGAGAGGATATAAAAGCTATTCATCAAGTATTTGAAAGGTTGTCATATGGAAAACAATTTTGACTTATTCTGCTTGGACTGAGAGGGGAGGGTGAGGAGTCATGGAAGAAGCTGCAGATAGGCACATTTAGCCTAAATATAAGAGGGTAAAGTCTTTGCAGTTAGAGCTACACAAAAGTGAAATAAGTTACTTCAGAAGGAGGTGGGCTGACCTCATTAGAGGTCTTCCAATAAAAACTGGATTGCCATTGTGGGGGTTTTGTGGAAGGAATTCTTGTCCAAGTATGAGTTGGATTAACTTGCATGTGAGGCCCCTTTTACCTGGAATTCTGTAGGAGGAAAAAAAGGAAAGAAAAAAGAGACAGATGCAAGACTAAATAATAGTTGGAATTGAATTGGACACAATTACATATAAGAATTGCTATAATATGTCTGGCATTTTAGAATTTAGAATAAAAAAAAGTACGGTTCTGGAATATCCAGTGGGATTATTAATCATGTCTTCCATTTTGTTTATCATAATCAGTCTATTTTGGGATCACCAAATCAAAGGTGCTCAAAATTCAGATAGCAACACAACACCCTATTCAAACTTGCAAATGAGCCAGAATATCAAAATAAACAGATGATAAGCAATGAATGCCAAAAATTCAAATGTCATGCAAATAATTTCGGTTTAAAGAATAAAACTAGAATTTTCTTCTAATTCTCACATCTCAATTCACTGGGTCCCATACCATTTCTTAATATACAGGTGAAACACATATATGTACACACACATGTGCACACATACACACACAAACTCCAGAGCATGGTTGTTAATATTGTGTTCAGTTCATTTATTTTCTGTGTAGTTTATACATGACCCAGTAAAATGATCTTTCTCCTAGTTCTCCTAATTGAATAAATTTCACAAGCCACTAAGATGGCAATTTCTGTTACATACTACAAAAGACCAATATCTTAGCATTTAATCAATAGATATTTATAGATCACCTTCTAAATTCAAAACTTTATATCTTACATGCATGTGTATATGTGTACATGTACATGCACACCAATAATAACCCAAATACCAAGGATTTGGAGGATGCAATGAAATGTAAATTTGACCTAACCTTCAAGACTTCTAGCACTATATAGAAGTAATGTACTAATAATGTTAATATTCAACAATTAAGAGAATTACTAGCATATAAATTGTAATGCTAAAGAATGAGAATTTGAAGGACACTTAGAAAAGGGAGAAATGGAAGAAGAAAAGGAAAATGACCATAGAAGACAGAAAGTAGGAATGGGAGAAGAAGGGCGATGGGGAGAAGGATCAAAACTAAGTACAGGTAATAAAGCCAGAGAGGGAATAGGATAGCCACAATAGCTAGCTAAGGAGAAATTTTCTTTGGCCAGTAGTATTATACTGATCTACACACACACACACACACACACACACACACACACACACGTTAAATTTCAAGCAAAACTGAACTACTTGCTATTCCATGGAACTCAACACTTCCATCTTTACATTGGAACAGACCATTTCCCATACTTGGCACTCCTTCCTTTACTCCATCTCTGACAATCCATAGAAAGTAGAGCTTTAACACTCAGCAATCATCTCTCAAGTTGTTGGATGCCACGCTATCTCTTTGTACTGGAAGATATTCCAGGGAGCAATTGGAGAGTCAGTTTTAGAGAGGCAATCACTTCAGATCACAAGCAGCTTCAGGGGGCAAACAGAACTGGCTATGAACGACAGAAAAAGGTGGCCCTGGCAATTAAGAGGTAAGAGAAGCAGAAACTGGAAGCCCAGCTGAGCAGCCTCCCTGGCAGAGATATTGCACCATGTTCAGAGTAGAGCACATAGCAGAAGCTTTGAGGATTTCTTAAAAAGGGAAAGAAGTGTTTATTCTTGGCATAGGGATCACTGAGTGTTAACAAGGTGTTCACACATTAACACCTCAACATTTTTTATTATATTCTGCAATTTGGATGGGTACCAAATCTTTCCCTATCCTTAACACACATATTTTCTTGATATACTTCCCATACCATCAGCCCAATAGAATGTAAGCTTCTTGAAAGTAAGGACATTTTTTTTTACCTTTTTTCTTCTCAGAACCTAACACAGAGCCCTATACAGAGAAAGTGCTTGATAAACATTTGTCAAATTTCTGTCAAGTAACTAGTCAGATCTTCTATTGTTCTGAAGTTTCATCAATTCCTTGTAATCAGTTCCACCAGCAGGCTTTTTTTTTTTACTTAAATCTATCCCCACTGGCCATCAGTCCTTAACTATTAGAAAATAGCCACATTTTTTCCAAGGAGGAGGAGGGTAATAGTATAATGGAAATTATATTGGACTGATAAACTTGCGGTTGTTCAGTGATATCTGATACTGAAGTGGTTTGCCATTTCTGTCTTCAGCTCATTTTACAGATGAGGAAACTGAGACAAACAGGTTTTAGTCATTTGACCAGAGTCACACAGCTAGTAAGCATCTGAAGCCAGATTTGAACTCAGGAAGATGACTTTCCTGACTCCAGACCTGGCATTCTGTGCAGTATGGCATCACCCAGGTATTCCAAGAAAACCTGGTTACCTATGTCCTAATCCTACATCTTTCACTGAGTAGCTATGTGATCTTTAATAAGTGATTTAAGCTCTATATGCCTCACTTTCCTCATATACAAAGTAAAGAAGCTGGAAGAACAGCTCTTTGTGGATGCATCCACTTTTAAAAATTTTTGACCAGAATAGAAACTCAGACACCCTGGGAAAGAAGCAAGGATCTTGATACTAGAACTGGGGCACATAAGTAGTGAACTCTTTCACATAAACAAGGCAAGACCCTAGTTATTGGGGAAAAAGGCACAAAGTCAAAATGCAGCTAGGAGCCTGGCCAACTTAATGCTAAGCTGCCTGAGCTATGGATCCAAGGATCCTTATCTATCCCCTGCCTAAAAGTCAGCCCAGAGCCTGGGGCAGGGCTAAACTTGGAAGGATGCATTGTAAATGGCTCCAGCTGTGGGACTGGAAGGAAGTAGGGCAGTTGGCCAGGCCTGTCATTACAGAGCTTTGCATCCACTATTAAAATGGCCAAAAGGAATCTATCAACCAGGCCTATTTCCATGCTTTTGCATGACTATGGCCACAACCTCAATATTCACAAAAACAGAACTGCTCTTGTCAAAGTTTATAGATTTTATATATTGACCAAACATGTACCACAGCATATGCCTCTGCCAAATGGCAATTAAAATAAGTGCACCTTGATCATCATTGAGTCCAACTGGGGGATTAGGAATCTAACCCATTATTTCATTAGGAGATACTGGACTAGGTAGGAAAACCAGCCAGGTCTGCCACATGCTCCACGCTGGTCATGTGTGTTCTTTTAACATTTAAATGTTCACTTTGACTAATGTGGGGGGAACTCCACCCAGGTATTTACAACTTCCCTTCCCTGCATTGGCAAAGTAAATATTCCTCTGCCCCAATAAGAACTGACTAGCATGACCTGTTGCACCCAGTGGGGTTCAGCGCAACATTTGAAAAGACCAATGGGTTGTTACCATGGCCTCCAGGAAAATAAGGAAAAGAAAAACATGGCCATCTTAGGGTTCAGCCAACAATTACTGGCCTGTGTGATGTCTGGCTTTGTTCCCCAGCTGATCCAAAGTTAAACCCATCTCTAGAAACAGGCAAACTGGAGTTTGGGATGGCTGCAGAGGAATTCTTCAGCTTCAGATAAGAAAGCACCCACTTTACAAAACTACAGAACTTCTAATTTGATAGTACCCCATCTGTAAAAACTGTTAACTTTCAATACCACAAAGGCAAAAATACTTGTTATTTAATGAGAGTTCCTTTTTTGTACTTGAAAAACTCTTTCAAAGCTTACGTGGACAGAATAGTTATTTTATTATGCAGATTTTTTCAGGTCCCTTAATAAATGCTTCTGGGATTTAAAGTTGACTCAGCTTGTTACTTTTGATATTTGAAACTTAAATATAAGTTAGTGGAGACAGGTACAAATTCATAGATGTAAATATTTGTGACATAAGTATGAAAATTTTACCCAAATATCGAGTTGCTTTAGAAAAATATTTCAAAAATAGGATCTCATTTTAGAGATAAGGAAACTGAGATCCAGTAACTAAGTCAAAGTTAACAGCCAAATATTATTACTGAGAGTAGGAGTACACAAAAAGTAGCCATGATGCATCCTTTTCCATCCTTATACCCTCAACAATCTATGCCAATTTTGCGCCCCTCAGCACAGAGTTTGTGTAACATAGTAAAGAGAATCCTGGATTTGGAGTCAGAACAAAGATTCAAATCTTCCTTAGATTCTTACAAGCTATGTGAACCTCATTAAGTCATGTAATGATGTTGTTTCCTCTGTAAAATGGGGTTAATACTAGTACCTTTCTTAGGGTATTGCTATGAGAGTCAAATGAGAACATTTATATAGAGAATACTGCAAAACATAAAGTGGATGTAGATGTGGGGCATTTATTTCCAGCTCCATCTTAATCTTGTTCTAGTCTCATTTCCCATCAATTCTCCAAATGAAACATCAAGACTAATCAAGCAGTCTCCCTACCTTCTCCTAAATACACCATACTCATCCCTGATTCTGTGACTTTCTTCTCTACTGCAATACATTTTCCTCTTGTCTCTGAATAGTATAATTTTATCTATATTTTAAATAATTTTCCAGGACTTTTCCAGTATTCAGGAATCTATTTCTTCTTTAGCCACATTCTACACTTAGATACAGAACCGTTCATCCAAGTATTTGTTTTATCTTTATTTCATCTCTATTTATTTTATCTCTCCTACTTGACTATGAGCCCCTTTAAGGCAAAGCAAAGATTCTATCTTATACTTTTTTTCTGTATATTCTATATTGTTTAGCTCAGAACTGAGCACAAAGAAGATATACAACAAATATCTGATCCATTCATTCATACAAAGGAACTTGGCAGAGTTCAAAGTATATGTTCAAAAAGAATGAGGCATTTCTTACATATATAGATGCATGCATATAGATACACACACAGCTTCACAGGGGGAAAAAGAACAAAGACAAAAGAGAATCTGAAGGGGAGAAGGGAAATCAAACTTATATGAAGAATTTGAAGGTAAAATAATGTAACACATAGGAAAGAGGAAGAAAAACCAATGGATTCTTGAAGCTAAGAACAAATATGAGATTCTTCCCAAAAACACTAGATGTTCTGAGAAAAAAAATAGAAGTTTTTTTGTCTTCAAAGACAAAAGTATTATATACTTACAGGTGCAGTTAGGTGAGATAATATCCATAAGACTCATAGAAAGAAGGAATGGGTAGGACTCCCTACTGAGGGAGATTGTCACCCTGATAATAACAATAAATCAGCTATGTTACTGAGGCATGAATTCGGAAGATGACTGAGAATTGCTCAAAATAGAGGTTCAATAAATCAATTTCACAAGTTAAAGATAGGGAAAGCATGGGGAGACTGATATTTGTATCCAAACTGTCTAGCATAGTGTGTGACACATAGCAGGCAATGAAAAATGTTTGCTGATTTAGTGGTTGATAGTGATTTATCTGGAAAAAACATCTTGGGGTCCTAATATGCTACAAATTCAATTTGAGTCAGCAGTATGATGTGACAGACAAAAAAAACAATGAAATCTCAGGCTATATTAAGAGAAGCATCACTTCCTAGAATAAGATGAAGATTGTCTGGCTATAATTTGCCTGGTCACACCATAGCTAAAAAATTGTCTTCAGCCCTGGGCACTCTATTTCAGAAAGGATATTGGTGGACAGACTGTGTCAAAGGAATATAACTAGAATGATAAATGGTCCGTTCACATGCACATCAATTGAGAAAACTGAAGAAGAAAAGTGAAAACAGGATGGAGGCAAGGATTCCAGAATTTGAAAGACTGATGCTTAGAATAGGAATTGACTTGTTCTATTTGGTTCCAGAAACAGAATTAGGAATAATGTACAGAAGTCCAAATCTCATCTCTGGAGTTTATGTAATAAGATGGGGTTGAGGATTATAGTCCCCTATTTGTAGCCTAGGTGGAGTGATCACTCCTATCTCCACCTTTTAATAGTTCATTTTCCTTATTTTCTCTCATCCTATATGGTAAGGAAATCAGTAGTGTATATTTTAATACTTTTATTAATTACTAAAATTACAACATATCTCATTAATTAAGCAATGTGCTTCAAGACCGCAGTTTATTAAATATCTTTTACATAATGAATTAAGAGAAACTCCTTTTCTCATAACTTTTTGCTCATTTCTCTCTCTAGTTATCAAATCCCAAAATGATTTAGACTTAAACATTGAGATTAAAACTTATCCTATTTATTAACAGTATAATAAACAATAAAACAAAGACAAATATATCAGCTGTAAGGAAAAAATAGTCAAAGTCAACTTTAACCATCACCACAATGACTGACTTCTCAATTCAGAAAAGATAATTCTAATATTCTGTTCTCTCAGGGTTATCAATTCAAGTCACTTCTCAATAATTCTCTTCATGTTTCTTCACAAGATAAGGGTTAAATTCAGTTCTCTTGAGAAATACATTCTCTTAGTCCTTTTTCTCTGCCCTATCTTCAACTATTATTGTTAATAGTCTCTCTAAAACTGGAGGTAAAATTCTCAGTTTCTTCAAAGACTCCTCAAAGATTGAGTTAAATTGACTACAAGTCACTGAGTAAAATTCCATTTGCCTCTTGAAGATGTCATAATAGAAACTGTACTCTGTGTGGGAGAGGCTGATGAGGCTGATCTAATACTTAGTACGTCTATGACCTGGCTTTAGAGCCTCCCTGAACCCCTCTTTCTTCATCTATAAAATAAGTTGATTGTACCAGGTAGCTTTTAAAGCTCTTTCCAATTCTAGATTTATGAAGTTGTAAAGAAAAAAATTCCTTATGATTAGAACTAAACCAACAGTGGCATGGGTTACCTCAGGAAGTAGTGAATCTCCCTCCCTGGAGTTCTTTTGGCAAAGATTGGATGACTGCTTAGTAAATTCATTATAATGGAAACCCTCTCTTGGTTTTAGATCAGGTTAGTTGGCTGCTGACATTTGCCCTTTTTTACAGAATTACTAGTTAATGGGAATGTAGATACAGTTTACAAAAAAATTAGCAAAGTTTTTCATAAATTATTTCATTTCATTTTTTTAGAGAAGATGCAAAGATACAGATTAATAAAAATGAAATCAAGTGTATTCATAGCTAGTAAAATGGCTAGATTCAAAGAATAAATAATGGTTCAATATCAACATTGCAGTTTTCTTAGGGAATATCTCTCCATTCCCACTCCAGAAATTTATATTTGACCCCAAATTTAGTTTTGACATCAGGGGAGAAATTTCCCTAACAACAAAAACTGTACAAAAGCAAAATGATCTACTTCCAGAGATAATGGTGGTTGCAACAAGCTCTCAGAGGTTGGTGATCATTTCTCAAGTGGGTTATACTGTGTATATCTTTCATATATGGATTGGACCAGAAGGCTTCTGAGATTTTCTTCTAACTCTCAAGTAATTGTGCTTCTGTGGCTACTATCTACTTCTGCTAACTAATATGGTAATGAATATTATTGAAAATAAGTTGAGATAGACATGAAGGAAAACATTGCTTATGTGTGTCCATTAAATTAAATATATAGGTGGTTTTCTCCCTGAATACTTTTTTTTATCAAAAACCCTTTGGATTAGATCTTCAAAACCTGTCAAATTCAATCTTATTAATAATTGTTGGATGTGTTCTATCCCTAGCCAATACACTTCCTATATTTTAAATATTGGTGCACAAGAAAACATTGTACACAGCAACAAGACTATGAGACAATCAACTGTGATGGACTTGGCTCTTTTCAACAATGAGGTGATTCAGGCCAGTTCCAATAGACTTGTGATGGAGAGAGCCATCTGCATCCAGAAAGAGGACCGTGGGTAATGAATATGGATGAAAACTTAGTATTTTCACCTTTTTGTTGTTGTTGTTTGTTTGCTGGGGGGTTTCTCTTTTTTTTTCCTTTTTGATCTGACTTTTCTTGTGCAGAATGATAAATGTAGAAATATGTTTAGAAGAATTGACACTATTTAACCTATATTGAATTACTTGCTGTCTAGAGGAGGGAGGAGAGGGAAAAGGAGGGAGAAAAATTGGAACACAAGGTCTTACAAGGGTGAATATTGAAACCTGTCTTTACATGTATTTTGAAAATAAAAGGCTATTATTAAAAACAATTAATAAATAAATATTGGTGCAGAAATACAAATACTCCATTAAGACATTTTCTTAGCCAACTCTTTACTTTTAATTTTTTCATCTTCTTCTATGTCCCTTGGCTTTAAATGAGAAAAGTTAAAAAAATATGACCTTTGTCTCTTCAGGCAAAAAGGCTGGGCTTTGTTATCCTAGAGTTTGAAACTTCAGGAGATAAAAGCAAAAAAAAAAATCATATCCACAGTCTCTTGAATCTATGCCCAAATGTGTCAAGTATGAGTAAAAAGGAAGAAGAATTAGAGATACTGATAAAAGAGAAAATTTTAAACCTTAAGTATACTGAAATTTAGAATGTGACCCATGACTGAAATGTATTGTATTCTTTATTCTAAAGGAACAGTAAAAGTCATGATAAAGAGAAGTAAAAGGAAGAAGAGAGAAAAGAATAGCATTTCACAAAAAAGTGTTGTTTGTCCTTCATTCTCAAACAGGACCCCATGACATCAGGGAGGTGATTCCATGACATGCAGGTGAATTAGATTTAAGTGAGGGAGAACTGTGCAAGGTCATCTGCCTCACTTTACCTTCCATAGCATCTGAGTCCAGAGGCAAGATATAGATGAGGACTGAAGATGACTCTGGATGAAATGGGAGACCTTGGTCTTTTTAAGCTAAGGTCTTCACCAGGTCTTAGTTTGACTGAGTCTGAACCCATTTAGTGATTAAGGATAGATTACAATTGAAGCAAAGAGGTATATGATATCATGTTAATAATGGAAGAACCCAATTAACTAGCTATCAGGAGTAATCATGTCATAATGATTTTGTCCATTGATTGAAGGAACCGGTAACCAAAGTATTTGTCTTGTTTATTCTTCTCACCAACATGAGAGAGTGGTTGTTGGAGTGTAAATGATAAAGATATTGCAGGGATTTGATTACTCTCTCTCCCTCTTAGAATCTGAAAAGTTCAAAGTCAGACATAGTCTGACATGAATTTGAAATTGTTAGAGGTTAGATCACACACACACACATTAGAGGCAGCTAGCTAGTACAGTGGATAGAGCACCAATCTTGAATTCAAATCTGGTCTCATATACTTAACACTTCCCAGATGTGTGACCCTGGGCAATTCACTTAACCCCAATTGCCTCAACAACAGAAAAAAGAAAGAAAAAAAAAGAAAAGAAAAAAAAAGTATATATGCTTTATAAGCAAGCCATTTGACCCTCAAAACAATCCTCCAAGGTAAATGTTGTTATTATCTCTACTTTATGGGTCAGAAAACTGAGGGGAAAAGAGGATAAGTGGCTTGCCAAAGGTCACATAAGTAGTATATGTTTGAGGCTTGATTTGAATTCAGATCTTCCTGACTTTAGGAACTCTATCTACAGTGTCAACCATCTGGCTGACAGAAAAGATAGACAGCATGCTATGGATTGAAATTCTACTGAAATTCTTCTGAAGGAAAACTAAAATTCTTTTGAAGGAAGTCCTATAGAGGAAGTAAGTCCATATCTGAAAATGAATAGAAAAAAAATATAATAATAAATAAATGAGAAAAAATAATTTCTAAGTCCCTACTGTGTGTGAAGCATTGGGAATATTAATAGAAAATAAGAAGGAAAAGGAGGACTTACCTAATGAGACAATGTGAGAACACAAAAAGCTCATTAACTCAAGATTTATTTAAATTATATTTATATATTTCTGTTATTGTATTATCTACATTTCCCAATGTAGCCCTTGCTTCTCCCAGAGAACCATTGTTATCATGGTTACCATATATTATAATTTTACAACATTCCTTTTCAATGAAGGTGTTCCTTTAACAATTTTAAATGACAGGTACAGAAAAGAAGAAAATTAAGGATGAACACAAAATCAGGCCACAATCCAATAAAAACAGTATTAGGAGTACTAAAGCTTATAATGAGCTAGCTAAGGACAACAAAAAAGAGTGGTACTTTTACATATCTTGGGGGAAAAGAAGATTTAAAAATGAATTTGTTTCTTATAATAGGAGATGTATGGGAGTCACCTGCTAGTGGCTCTTGAGGATCTAATTATGACCAGCAGAAGAAACCTCTTTGTGTGAGAGTATAGGAGGATGAAAATGATACAAGGAGACTTCGAGGGGGTTACAATCTCTGACCTCTCTCCTCTTCCCTTTTGCCTCCAATTTATTTCATTCCCAATCCACAAGCAACATCTGAGTCAGTAAAGGCTGATTTGCAGTTCCTTCAGGGGTGTTATGATTCACAGCTGTGGGCGTTTTCAGAGAACTAACCCACCCCTTAATGGAGCAGTCTCCTTTAACCCTTTAGAGGCTTTCTGGTTTTCGCACCTAGGCGTGGTCTTTAACAGGTAGAATTTTAAAATGGAGAATGGACTGAGGGTAGGATTTCTCAACTCCCATTTTCTTCTGTTTTCCCTACCAAGAAGAAAGAGCCCGAAAAGAGAGAGAAAAAAAAAAGATTAATTAGGATTTTATAAGGAAAATAGGGAGATAGTAAGAAATCTTCCCTTGTTGAAGCCTTATCTCTAGACCTATATGAATTCCATCCAGGACAGACTGAAGGCACTATGCAAGAAACCTGGAGCCATTACAATAGAAAGTGCCAAGCCACATACCTTTGATCCAGCAGTGTTTCCACTTGGCCTGTATCCCAAAGAGATCTTGAAGGAGGGAAAGAGACCCATATGTGCAAAAATGTTTGTGGCAGCCTTTTTTGTAGTGGCCAGAAACTGGAAACTGAGTGTATGCCCATCAATTGGAGAATGGCTGAATAAATTATGGTATATGAATGTTATAAAATATTATTGTTCTATAAGAAATAATCAGCAGGATGACTTTAGAGAAGCCTGGAGTGACTTAAATGAACTGATACTAAGTGAAATGAGCAGAACCAGAAGATCATCACATATGGCAACAAAATCATGTGATTATCAACTGTGATGGTCATGGCTCTTTTCAACAATGAGATGATTCAGGCCAGTTCCAACAGACTTGAGATGGAGCCATCTGCACCCAGAGAGAGAACTGTGGGGACTGAGTGTGGACCACAACACAGAATTCTCACTTATTGTTGTTGTTTGTTTGCCTTTTGTTTTCTTTCTTATTTTTTCCGTTTTAATTTGAATTTTTCTTATGCAGCATGATATTCATGAAAATGTATACAGAATAATTGCACATGTTCAACATATAGTGGATTTCTTGCTATCAAGGGGAGAGAGGGGTGTAGGGAAGGAAAAATTTAGAACACAAGATTTCATAAGGATAAATGTTGAAAATTATCCATGTGGGGCAGCTAGGTGGCGCAGTGGATAGAGCACTAGCCCTGAATTCAGGAGGACCTGAGTTCAAATCTGGTCTCAGACACTTAACACTTCCTAGCTGTGTGACCCTGGGCAAGTCACTTAACCCCAGCCTCAGAAAAAAGAAAAAGAAAGAAAGAAAGAAAGAAAGAAAATTATCCATGCATATATTTTGAAAATAAAAATCTTTAATTAAAAAAAAAGAAAGTGCCAGGCTAGCACCCAGAAAGTATAACCCTCTATAGCAGGGCAAGAGCCAAGAAAGTAAGTGAGCTACAAAATATCTGGAGTCTTGAGGAAAGCCTGCTACTAAATTGCCAACCCACAACTAGACCTGTACAGAGGAGGAGTATAGAGAGAGGACAGTGCACCATCAGGAGAGTGAGTCAAGCCCAGAGATTCCTATACAGCCTGGTCTTGGCTACCAGATCCAAACCCAAGCAGGATCTGACTGTTCTATCTAAGAGTATGTTAAGGAGCAGAGTCTGACCCAAACATGAAATTCTGATCTAGAAACTGAGGATGGAGATGAATAAAAAGAAACAAATACAATGAAGAAATACTATAGAATGAGGTGAGTTTAGAAGTCATAAGTAGCCATAACAAATTTAAGCAGAGAAAAATACTGATTTACCTTGAGGACTTTACAAGATAAATGAAAAAAGAGATAAGATAATTGTAAATAAAATTAAAACTATGAATTATGATATGGCTTGAAAAAATCCATTGGGTGGTGCTTCAGACCAGTTCCAATGATCTTGTGATGAAGAAATTGATCTGCACCCAAAGAGACAAATGTGGGAATTAAATGTGGACCACAACATAGTCTTTTAGCTCTTTTTGTTGTTGTTTGCTTGCTTTTTGTTTTCTCATTTTTTTCCCTTTTTGATCTGATTTATCTTGGGCACCTGGTAATTGTGGAAATATGGATAGAGGAATTATACATGTTTAACATACATTCGATCATTTTTGGACTGAGGAAGGAGGTAGGAGGGAAAGAGGGAAAAAATAGAGAACAAGGTTTTGTAAGGGTGAATGTTGAAAATCATCCATGCATCTATTTTGAAAATAAAAAGCTTTAATTTTCAAAATCCATCATAAACTTGGACTACATTAAAGACTACTAGACTCTTGCCTATCCTCACACCTTATTCAGTCTTTAGCACTGTTTTTACCAAGAATGTTGATAAGCTAGAGAGCATCCAAAAGAAATGCATTGAGAAAATGATCTCAAGATTATGTTATGTAAGAACCACTTGAAAAAGAACCATTTAACCTGAACAAGTGAAGGTTCAGGTTACAAACATAAAATAGCTTCCAATATTTGAAGAGCTGACACATAGAAAAGGAATCTGACCTTTCTTCTTGGTCAAAGGCAAAAATAGGAGCTAGGGATAGAAATTGCAAAGGAGGCAAATATGGACTTAATGTAAGGAAACTTCCTGTGAATTAAAACTATCAAACTGATATGGGCTTCCTCAGGAGGTAGAAGATTCCACTTCATCTTGAACTCGTCAAACAATATTAGGTTGATCATTTGTTTTAGATGTAGTTGAAGGTATTTTTGTTTCCTGATTGACTGGATTAGTTGGAAAGAACTTCAAACTGACATTCTATGATTCTCTGAACTAAACTAAGTGGAAATTATCCAATTAATCAATGAATCCCTCAAGGGTAAAGAATATATTCCATCAGTGTTTGCCTCACAGTTTCTAAAATTTTGATTTAAACATAATATGTACACAACAATTCTTTTTTTAATTAAATTGAATCTAAATTATTAAATTGAGTCTAAAGCAAGATTTGCTTGCTTGATTTCCACGAAGAGGTAAGCTGATAGGTATGAATTGTCTCTTGTGATTGACTCATGAAACAGATAAAAATTCAAAATAACCCTCAGTTATATGTAGTCTCCATAATAACAGAGGTAAACAGTAGTTACTCTATCTCATGATTTTTAATCATATATAATCATTATTTTAACAATTAGAGTTCTAAATATTTTTTTCTCAAACGCAAGGAGAAAAATTATTGAAAGAATTGAATTACACAGGGACAGAGATATGGGACTTCACTAATACAGGGAACATCTAAGTAAGAAAATTCTTTCTACCAAGATATGTAGGCACTTTCTCAGCAATGTAAGTTTTACTCAGAAAGTTGCCTAAATCACTGAGAGATTAAGTAAATTGCTCATGGTCACATGGCCAATGTGTGTCAGAGGAGGTATTTGAATCCAAAACATTCTAGATTTGACACTGTCTCTCTCCACTTGACTAGACTGCTTCTATGACCAAGCTTTTCATAAATGAAACCAGTATGTATCTCAAAGGGATTTGAATCCATTACTTCCTGGCTTTAATATGGGCTCTCTAATTACTATATCACACTCCCTCTGTGAACATGCTTTCATAAATGAAATCAATATGTATCAGAGAAAGGATTTAAAGTTAGAGTTTCCTAGCCCATAGCCTTTATGGGCACATTCTCTCTAAACAAAACCAGAAAACATAAAGATTTGCAGCTAAGTAGAAGAATAACTAACCTATTTTTGTCATTTTTTCCAATTACTTGTAAAGATAATTTTTCATATTCTTTTTAATAAAATTTTGGGTTCCAAATTTTCCTCTTCCCTCCTGTCTCTCCATCCCTAAAAAGATAAGCAATGTGATATAAGTTGTATATGTGTAATCAAGTAAAACATATTCCTATATATGCTGTGTGGTGAAAGAAAAAATAGAACAAAAGGAAAAAAAAAACCAACCACATAAAAATTTTAAGTGAAAATAGTATATTTCAATGTGCATTCAAACTCTTTCTGTATGTGGAAAGCATTTTATTTTTAATCCATTCTTCTTCAGAGATAAATAAAGGAAATGGCTTTATTCATCAGCAAGAAAAAGCAATTAAGAAGAAATATGGTCATCTCATCTTGTAATACTAATGGTGAGAATAGGCAAAAAGACTCCCATGCAAACCATTGTAACTAACTCATATGCCAAAATCAATTTCCAAAGATGAAGAAGTAGAGAAAACTCTAAAAAGAAACTGACAAGATCAATCAACTTGAATCGATCTTTAACTTGACACCTGCCAGCTTCAAAGCAAACAGGTGATAAGGAACATTGGAAAACTATGCTGAAAAATATGTATTGTTTGAAGTCAAGAAATAGAAACCAAGAGCCTGGGGATACTCAGAAGCTATATGCCTATATATTAAATATTTTTACTAAGAAGAGATTTGGATGAATATGACAGTTATAGAAAAACATCATGCACACACAAAATGAAATCGACTCTAAACAAACTGGAAATAGCTGGTTATCATTGTGAGAATTTTTTCTGTTTCAGATCTCTGTGAGCTATCAGATTTTTGATTACTTAAAGTTAGTACCAAATAGGATGAAAATGAGAAGATATTGTGTATTATTATAATGTCTTCAACACAGCCTGTTTAAATAAGTTGAAGAAAATTCTCAACAGAAATCTTTTTGTTAGGAATATTACTGGGCTTTAAGAAATAAATGATGGATGTGATAAATACAGAAAAAGCATGGAATAATCTACATAAATTGAAGGGATAAAATGGAAACAATAATATATACCAATATAACAGTGTAAATCTAGAAAAAGCAAAAGTAAATATAAAGAACAAGCACAGATTAAAAGAAGGGAAAGGAGAAAATATTCCTATTTCATCTCCTTGTGGAGGTAGGACATCAACAAGTATTCTGCCCTGCACATATTTTTCAGGGGTTTTTCTATGTATTAATCAGTAATACTCACTTTGTTCTTCTTTTTTCTATTTAAATCTTTTAAAATACTATTTGTTATATAATATGGTTCTCTGAAAGGAGGAGGGAGAGTAGTACTGTGAAAACCATGATAATGATTAAAAAAAACAGACAATAAAGTTTTTAAGAAAAAATAAATATAATTCTTAGATTGTGTAGTATTTTTAAATGATTTGCATACAATGTCCCACTATTAGCCAGCAACTTTCTGTACAGATATCAACCTCAGGAACTGGTTTTCTTCAAAGGAAAATATTTTTCCAGAACAAATAATTTTTAAAACATTTAAACAGAAAAATTTATAGGGTGTTTCAAATATGAATGCAACATGGTCTCACTCCAGTTACTATCCTAATGGGATATTTTTATGTCCATGACTGTTCATATGACCTACTTTCAGGAGAAAGAAACATCTGTATATAAAGGTAGCCTGCCATTCACCCTGCAAGATGAGAAAAGCTTCACACTAAATGTGTTTGAAATTCTGAAGGTATATTATACCAGAGAATAAAATGAGTCCTTAAAATAAATTGTTCCTTCAACATACCAACTGAAACAAAATGCAGGTGTTAGGTAAATTTAGTTTTATATTATTCTTTCTCTCTCGCATGGGTCTCAAGATGGAGCAATAAAGATAACGCCTATATTTAAGGACAAATTCTGATAATTTTTAATTCCTACCTGTATGTCTTCAAAGTCATTGAATTACAATGTAATAAAGTCTCATTATTTTTCTCCTTTCAAATATTAAAATTTCTCTAAAGAGCACTGGAACCAGGTTTGAGAAGCAGGCCCCATTCAAAATGTAAAGAGAGTAAGATCTAGGCCGGAAAAGCTAATAGTAAAATTTTTCAATCTGATATACATGCTGAGAGCATAGATTCCACCATCAATAAAGCTAGCATTGTACCTCATTCATAATAGTTGTTTTAACTTTTAAACTAATGAATGGACCAATTAAAATTTAGAAATAAAATAAAGTATTTGTTTCCTTATTTAATCCGCTTAATTGTAAACTCCTTTAGGAGTTTTCAGTCATAGCTATAGGGACAGAAAGAAATCTGAAACCAAGCATTACTTTCCCTCACCCCTCTTCCTACCTTTTCAAACCCTGCCCATTCTAAAATTTCCAGCCCAAATTCTACCTCTTCCAGGAATTCCTTCCTGAACAGTCCATTACTCATTAATCTCCCCTTTTCTTGATTCCCAGAGTCCATGTAGTCTATCAAAAAATTCTGGCCCTTGCTTATGCTCTGTTTTACACTCTTGTAATTTTTTTCAAGTTGATAAATCTTCTTTGCCTAATTAGATTATAATGTGTTTTAGGAAAAAGACAGTGAATTTTCTCCCATAACCCCCGAATTCAATCTGAGTATATTATACATATTCAATTGATATTCATAGAAGAGAAAAGAATTAAATTAGGAGTGTTCAGGGGCCACATTGTGTGGCCTTGGGTGAGTTAATTGTTAAATTTTCTGCATGAACATTTATACCTCAGAAATCAGAAAATGCTACAAATCAGAGCTTACTGAATTGTTTTGTTAATTTTTTTAGACCAGGGGTTGGCAAACTTCAGCCTATGAACCAAGTACAGCCTACTGCCTGTTTTTATACTGCCCCACAAGTTTTCCAAAAAAATTTAAACACAATAAAACTTTAAAAAAAATTTTATTGACAATTTTTTAACATTACCATAGTTTTCCCTAGTATCCCTCTCCTTCCCAAAAGTCATCCCTTATTAAAAATGGCCATTTTTAAAATTAAAGCTTTTTATTTTTCAAAACATATGCATGGACAATTCTTCAACCTTAACCTTTGTAAAACCTTGTGTTCCAATTTTCTCCCCTTCCCCTATGCCCTCCCCTACATGGCAAGTAATCCAATATAGGTTAAACATGGCAGAAATATACATTAAAGGGGCAGCTAGGTGGCACAGTAAATAGAACACCAGCCCTGAAGTCAGGATGACCTGAGTTCAAATATTTCTTCAGACACTTCCTGGCTTTGTGACCCTGGGCAAGTCGCTTAACCCCAATTGCCTCAGGAAAAAAAAATGTATCATAGCAGAAATGTATGTTAAATCCAATATATGCATAAATATTTATACAATTATCATACTATAGAAGAAAAATGAAATCAAACCAGTAAAAAAAAAGAGAAAGATAAATAAAATAAAATGCAAGTAAACAACAACAAAAAGAGTGAGAATGCTAAGTTGTGAACTACAATCAGTTCCCACTATCCTCTCTCTGAATGTAAATGGCTCTCTTAGTCATTGAACTACTGGAACTGGGTTGAATCATCTCATTGTTAAAGAGTGCCAAATTGGTCATTGTACAATCTTGTTGCCATATATAATGATCTCCTGGTTCTGCTCAATAAATGGCAATTTTTTAATAAATAAAAAAGAAAAAAAAACCAGAATAATGATCAATACATTGAAAAAAAAAGTCCCAAAGATGTACGATATACAAAACCTGTGTACTTACCAACTCTGCAAAGGGATGCATTGAGAGTGTCTTCTCATATCTCTTCTTTTGAAAAATACTTTTTCTTTATAATTTTGCAATAACATTAATTTTTTATGTAAAATTCATTATTAACTTGCAAACCATACAAAAACATGTGGTGAGCCAAATTTCTCCTGGGATGGGGGTGAGGAGTATAGATTGCTGATCCTTGTAATAGATATAAGAAAGAGATGAAGAAAATGTTAATAATTGCAGGTTGAACTTGAAAAAGTGTCCTGCATTTTGGAGAGCTGATTGGTTGTTAAATATTTATCATCACAGTCCTGAATTGAATCATCTATTATAGAAATAGTCACAGAATTAAATACAACTCCTTCCTACTAAGATTATGATTTAAACATATAGCCCTAGTTAGAAGAACATTTTTGTCTTTCCATTAACTTTAATACAAATATGGTTAACCATCAGACTATCTCCATCGCTAAAAAATGTTATGTATAATTGTGGTATCCCATATCCTTCAACTCTGATGAATACAACAAACAAGATGCTTTAAAACCTAATACCTTTATAAGGGAAGACTGCCTTTTGTATTGCCGTAAGATTAACAAATAGAGGGAAGTTTTATATACTAGGTATAAGAGAGACAGAGCCAAGATGGCAAAGTAAAAGCAGGGACTCATGAGCTGACGCCCAAACCACTCCAAATACCTTTAAATAATGACTCTAAACAAATTCTAGAGCATCAGAACCTATAAAAAGATGGAGTGAGACAATATTCCATCTTGAAAAAACAATATTCCAACTAGTCAGAAGCAGATTATAGAGGCCCTTTTGATAGCACTGAGGCAGAACTCTGCTTTGTCCATACTTGGATCCAAGTCAAAATCCAGGATGGCAGATCCAGAGAGAGGAGGAGCACTAGCACAGCAGAGTCCATAGCCACAGTGGAGTGGGGACCCTTTTCTCATTTCCAAGGCAGAAAAGAGTGCTTTTGGGCACTCACAGACCAGAGCACAGAGTGAGAAAGTAATAAATACGCCTCTCCTGAGATCATACCACCTTGGAAGAATTGAAAGCTTACATGTCCCCAAAAGGGGGTTGATGTCATGACATGCAAGTGAATTGGATTTAAGTTAGGGAGGCTGTGCAAAGTCACCAGTGTCACATTCTCTTCCAGAATCATCTGTGTCCAATGATAAGATAATAGCATTCTTTGGTGGGAAGATGATACTTGTAACTCATAAAAACTTTCTCATTATTCGGGTAGATAAGAAGAGTATATATAGACAGAGGTTTTGGGTATGAATTTAATATGAAGGTATCATATCTAAAAAATAAAATATAATTAAGTGGTATGAGAGAAATATACTAAGAGAAAGAGAGAAGCAGAATAGGGTAAATTATAATATATAAAAGAGGCAAGAAAAAGCTTTTATAATGAAGTGGAAGAGGGGTTTTAAAGGGGAGTGAATGATCCTTACTCTCATTAGAACTGGCTCAAAGAGGAAATAATATGCACATTTAATTGGTTATAGAACCCTATCTTATCCTACTGGAAAGAAGGAAAGGAAAGGGATAAGAGAAGGGGGAATAGGGAATGATAGAAGGGAAGGCAGATTTGAGAAGGAACAGGGTAAAAAGAGAGAATAAAATCGAGAGGAGGAGGTGAATAAGATAGTGGAAAATACAGTTAGTAATAGTAACTGTGAAAAAAATTTTAAGCAAGTTTCTCTAGGATGCATTTCTCAAATATATAGAGAACTAAATCAAAACTAATAAAAAAAAAAGACATTCCCCAATTGATAAATGATAAAAAAATGAACAATTTTCAGATAAAATAATAAAAGATCTATAGTCATACAAAAAATGTTCTCACTCTTCATTGGAGAATTACAAACTAAATTCTAAAGTTCTACCTCATATCTGTCAGATTGGCTAATAGGACAACAAAAGGAAAATTACAAATGGATGTGGTAAAAATGTGACATTAATTAATGAATTGTTGGTGGAGTTGTGAACTGACTCAACCATTCTTAAAAGTAATTTGGAATTATGCCCAAAAAGACTACAAAATTGATAACAAAAGGCAACCCAATGTCTAGGTGGGCCCCAAGAGATGGATATTTACAAGATTATTTTGTCCCTAAATGGGCCCTTGTTATATTTCTTGCATTGACAGGATTATCTTGAACTGACACCCACAGTTACTGAATACAATCAGGAGACCTAGCTATAGATGTCCATCCCCAAAGTTATTTTGTATAAACATTCTTTCTGAGGCAAGCAACTTAGATCTTGCTTTGTGTCCTTTCCTATAAGAAACACCCCCTTTCCCCTTGAAAATTGCAAGTAGGAAACTCCTACTGATTTATGGCATCATAATAACACTTTTGCCCCTTCGTTAAAAGGTGGCCTGAGCCTGTAAATTCTTTCTGGAAGACTCCCTGTCTTCATGACTTGTTGTACCTCATCAATACCATTTATACCAATAACAATACAATCATTAAATCTATATTATAAGATTAAAAAAAAAGGAAAAGGACCTATTTATAGCAATTATTTTCTGTGAGTAAAGAATTGAAAATTGAGGGAATGCCTATTAGTTGAGGAATAGCTAAATAAGTAGAGGTATGTGATTGTGATAGATTACTATTGCGCTAAAAAAAAAAATAATAATAATAATAAGCAGGGTATTCTCAGAAAAACCTAGAAAGACTTTCATGGGCTAATACAAAGTGAAATGTATTATATAAAGTAACAGTAATATTGTAAGATGATCAACTAACGAATGACTTACTATTCTCAACAACACAATGATCCAAGACAACCCTGAAGGATTTAGGATGAAAAATGATGTTTATCCCCAAAGAAAAACCTGATAATGTCTGAATATAAATTGAACCAAATTTTTTTTTAATTTTCTTTTTCCTGGGTTTTTTTTGTGGGGGGAAGGAAGAAGACTGCTATGTTTTCTTTTACAACATGACTATTACAGAAATGTTTTACATGACTACACATGTATAATCTATAGATTCCATGTATGGAATTGATTGCCTTTCAAGAGTGGGATTTGAGGAATGAGGAAGGGAGAGAATTTAACAAATGTTAAAAAATTATTTTTTTATATGTAATGGGGGAACAAAATACTAAATAAAAATAATAAAATATAAATTAGGTGTGAATAATTTCTACATACTTGTATTGAATCAATCATTCCAAAGAATAAATTCTATAAGTAAAATTCCTAGACAGATCTATTGAACCAATCAATTGAATTATGGATTGAATGAAAGAAGATAATCACACACATGGAGGAGGAAAAATTGTGATTGACTGAAGAAAATCAGAAATACTATGTGTCACTTAGATTTAAAAAAAAAATCTAGAGGGACCTGCCATTCCCATAACAGGCTAGTCAACTAAACCTTTGAAAAGGAATCACTTAGCAAAGCAAAGGATAGAGAATCTTATCTTTTTATCCCAGAATCTGGGAAGAAAAGATAGAGTTTCTGTCTTCTGCCTTCTTATAGGGATTCCCCTTCACTCTTATACCAGAAAATGACCTTGTGAACTTCCTATCATAATTTATGATAGTATTCCTGGAATGTCAGTGATTGATTGTAAGATCCCCACTGAAGCCTAAGACAAACTAAACCACCAAGGAAAGGCAACCTCAAAACTCTTCGAAGATGCTCATCTTTGGATGTCAGTGGAGAGAGAATACCAAAGGAAAAACTCATGATGACTCCAGAAAGAGAGATGAAAGTTTCTATAAGTCAAGTTATGGCTATGAATTACCCCCTTTATCATATATGTTTTCTAAACGTGCCCCTCCTTTGCCTTGGTTTCTGTATTTTCTTTGTTTTTGTGAGGGTTTTTAGCTTTTTATTTTTAAAATATTTTCATAGATAGTTTTCAACATTCACCCCAGCAAAACCTTATATTTCAAAATTTTTTCTCCCTCTCTTAGAGGGCTTAGACAGCAAGCAATCTAATATATGTTTAAAATGTGCAATTCTTCTCTACATATTTCCACAATTTTCATGCTGCATAAGAAAAAAATTAGATCAAAAAAGGGGAGAAAATGAAAAAAAAAACAAA
Organism: Sminthopsis crassicaudata; assembly: GCF_048593235.1. Taxonomy (NCBI): domain Eukaryota; kingdom Metazoa; phylum Chordata; class Mammalia; order Dasyuromorphia; family Dasyuridae; genus Sminthopsis; species Sminthopsis crassicaudata. Next base: position 572,747,538 of record NC_133618.1, read on the forward strand.
AGCAAAAAGTAAGCAAACAACAAAAAAGGTGAAAATACCATGTTGTGAGCCATATTCAGTCCCTGGAGTCCTTCTTTTGGATGTGGACAGCTCACTCCATCACAAGTCTGTTGGAAATGCCCTAAATCACCTCACTGTTGAAAAGAGCTAGGTCCACCAGAATTGATCATCACATAATCTTGCAATTGCTGTTGCTCTCCTGGCTCTACTCACTTCACTCAGCATCAGTTCATGTCAGTCTCTCCAGGCCTCTCTGAAATCATCCTCCTGATAGTTTCCTGCAGAACAATAATATTTTACAACATTCATATACCATAACTTATTCAGCCATTCCATAACTGATGGGCATCCACTCAGTTTCCAATTCCCTGCCACCACAAAAAGGGCTGCCACAAACATTTTTGCACATGTGGGTCCTTTTCTTCTTATAATGTCTTTGGGATAGGACCAGCAGAAAGACTGCTGCATCAAAGGTTATGCACAGTTGATAGCCCTTTGGGCTTAGCTCTCTACCACTCTCCAAAATGTTTGGGTCAGCCCACAAGTCCACCAACACTGCATCAGTGTCCCAGTTCTACAATACACCCTCTAATACTCATCACTACTATTTCTGTCATCTTAACCAATCTGAGAAGTATGTAGTAGCATCCCTCTCTGTAGACATTTGTGGAAAAGTATGTCCCAAACTTTTGGAAGAATTTTTTTGCCAATTATTCCCATTTTATTGGCTTAGTAAATACCCTTTCCTAAGAGTTAATTAACTCTAGGAATCTAATTGATAATCAATGAGAGAAATCAATTAGATGGGGTCCTGTAAGCAATAGTATTAAAGAAACAACCTCCCAACCCTTCAAGATTGTCCCTAGAACACTGAAGGAAGAAGTTAGATTACCTTTGGGTATCTAAGTTGCCCAAAGTAGGGGTTACAAGTCTCAGAGAACTATAGACAAAGTGAGCCCAGATAGTTCTATACATGCATTTGTTTATTTATAATAGTCCTCATTTGTTATATAACATTTTAAAAGAAACTGTTACATTGTAGAGACTTTTTTCATAAGAAAAAAAGAAATGATCCCTTTTTAAAAGTTCTACTAAAAATGATTTTTTAAGAAAACCTGAAATCAAATAAGCAGAATTATAAAATTTAGAAGGCCTATTCATCAGAAGGTTCATAACAGGAGGAGTTTGTAAGCAGAGCGGCAGATTCTGAGATTGCCGAATTTAATTAAGATAAATGGCAATAATCTTAAATGAGAAGAATATAGTCACAAGGGGAAAATGTTATAAAATGTAATGATGACTTTTTTTGTTTATGCAAGCCATGGGATGAGTACAGAGGGCTCTTTATGCATTGACAATAAAAGAGAAACACAAGCAGTTTAATCATAGTAGGAGCAACCTAGGAACTTCAAATATTAAGTTCCAGAGTAATTAGAATAAATAAAGTAAATAACACTTTTAACACATAAAGAAAATTAAAACCAAAGTCCAATGTCATCAGAGTTAAGTACATGTAACAATCAGAGGATCTATAAGTTAAGAGGACCATTTTAGTCTGAGAATTCTCTGTATATGAAATTGAAACAAAAAAATAGAAAAAAAAAAGTAAATGAAAACACTGGAAATTAGGTGGTACCTAAATGTCAATATTATTTAAAATACTATTTCAAATGGAATTTTTCTCTTTAGTTTTAAATGTAAAATATAAATAATTTATAGAGTAGTTATTTATACTATTATATTCAATAAACATTTTTATTTTCAGCATATTTGTAAGCACAAAGGAACATAGACTAATGTCTTAGAAATGCATGTTTGCATGTTGTCTCTACATTAAAATATGAAGTCCCTAAAGTCAGGGACTATAATTTTTCATTTTTTTCTATCCCCTAGTGTTTAGTGTAATGCATGGTACATAGTTATGGACTTAGTAAATATTTATTTACTGACTGACATCATCCATATGACTGCCAAATAACATTCCTAATATACAAATCTGATCATATCTCTCTCAGGCTCAAAAAGCTCCATCAGTGCCCTCCTGATTCTGGGATTAAAGACAAACTTCTTTTAATGGACATTTAAAGTCCTTCACTATTTGGCTATAATCTAACTTTCCAGGACTCTTTAGATTATTCGTTATTCCCCTTCACATGCTTGATTTTTCCAATATAACTGATCTAGTCCATCACTCATCTCTGTGCCTTTGTGTAAGGCTGAGTACCATGACTTCAGTGCGTTCCCTTCCTCATTAGAATCCCTAATTTACTCTAAACTTAAGCTCATCATTTTATATGTGATCTTTTCTAATCTTCCTAGTTGCTAATGTTTCCTCTCACTCCAAAATTGTCTTGAATTTTATTTTGACATGTAATTATCTATCATTTGTTATAATCATTTTACTTATTTATTGTAAATTATGTAATAATAATAAAGCATCTAGAATTGTTTCATTATTTAATATAATTTATAACTATTTCAGTTAATAGAATGTTGACTCTGAAAACAAAGACTTTTTTTTAACTTTTTGTCTTTGCATTCTTAGTGCAGTGGCACAAAACAGATGCTTAATAAATATTTTTTTTCTTGCTGTTCATATTGTAGAAGAAGTATTAGACTTGTTTCCTATGATTCCAAAGAGTAAAGTAAAGAACAACGGGTATAAATTACAAAGAAGCTAAGTCAGATTTAGTATACTTGCATACAACCAAGGATCTAAACATGGAATTGGTTGCCTCAGGAAATAATCTTCAAGAAAACATTGGATGGTCATTTGTCATGCATGTCACAAATGGGCATTAGACTAGATGGCCATGAGATACCATCAGACTCTAAAATTCTATAATTATAGTGTGAACAAGTCAGGACTCTTGTCATTAACTAGGCTGGCTCTTATTTTTGCAAACAGCTTTTGTCCCTTTCCTAGCCATCCTTTTTGCCAGAATTGCAAACCAATAACAATATTAATTGTTCTAAATAATATCTGCTTTTCCTTATTCCCTTACCCCTGGCTCATTCACTGATGGAAAGGCTAATGAGCTGCGAAATATCTAGATGTCAGAACGTGTCTGAGTCACATGGGAGTGAAAACAATTGCTTTGCATGGAGCACAGATGGGGTGTGTGGCCAGAACATCAACCTAGCAGAAAAGATAGCCCTGCAGGCAAGAGCCTAAGTGATTCAAACTGTCTTTTCAGTCTATTCCATTCCTATATCTGGTTCCCTCCCACCTGATTTGTTCCATTTGGTTGTTCTATAAACTGCTGAGTGCTACTTCCGACTGTGCATTCTTCTTGATAGCCAACTACAAGATGTGCCTATTTGTTTACCCCTAATGATCACTGTGCTTTGTCTTTTGCTTTTCCTCATTCCTTAGCCTCAGGCTGAGACATACACCTGTTAAGCAGCTGTGACCCACTCTCCCCCCAGCAGCTTCTCTAACCCTGACTGGAACCTCACAAGAAAACATAAGGAAAGACAACAGGGCTACATATAAAGTCAATTTGTTATCCAAAAGAAACATTATGTTTCTTCCCCCTCCTTCATTTATGTAAATGATATAATAAAGTTAATTTTTTTCATTTACTAGAAGATACTGTACTGTACATCATACTAACTTTCCGTCTTCCATGATTTTGATCACACATTTTTCCCTTTGCTAGAATGATTCCCCTATGGCTAATTCCCATCCACCACCACAATCCTATCTACTCTTCAAACTACCTCAAATCATTGTGTCCACAGTTAGAGACATAACAGCTACTGTTATCAGTAGAAAGGAGCTGTCCACAGCTAGGCTTGCTCAGAGCAAAAAAGGAAAGTGAGATTAGCACCTGGTGCCAGAAATTCATAAACATACCAGCACATTTGCCATGATGAAAGAAAGAGTCAGGCTGCATAAAAACTTAGTCTAAGTTCATGGACAATCTGATTTTGGATTTTCTTGGCTGGCCTTGGTTGAGTTTTTTGACTGTCTTTTGGATTAGAATGCTGGAGATCCAGACTATAGACTTCAAATTCTCACTAGCTATGTGTTCCTGAGCAAGATCTGAGCCTTGGGTTTCCTCATCTATAAAATGAAGATAATCACAGCACTTAACTCAAAGTTATTTTGAGGAATGAATGAAATAATTTGCACAAACTACTTTATAAACCTTAAAGTACTTTAAAAAGTAAGATTAATCATGTTCTATTTTTTTGGCCTCACACTCATACTCTCTTGTCTCTGGGATCTGTTTCCTTCATATCTCAAGACAATTGACCCTTCTGACCCAGACCTTGCTTTTGCCCCTTCTTTCTGATCTGTTATGGTTCCAAGTCCTAACCAGAGGAGCACAGTTCCAAGTTCTATGTGGCTCACATGCACCATTACTAAATTTTCAATGTGACTATTTACATCCCAGAAAAAGACAATCACTCCAAACCCTCTCTAGGTTTAAGAAAGTACTAACAGTGCAGATTCAATTTAAAAGGTGTGTTTTCTCCCTCCCTTCAGTCTAGTTTTTAAACATTTACCAGCACACACTTGATGCTAACCCATGCTATGCTCACCCCTGAACCTGTCTAAGGGTATGGTGAGGCTCAGGACTGACCAGAAGTGATATCCTTGAGATGTCCATAGCACACACTGCTGACTCAGCAGTCCCACCTAATCTGGGCAACCTAATCAGCAGGGTTAATGTTTCAGTTAAGAAGAGGACAAAAGGAAGGTGGGGGTTATTTAGAACCATAGGATGGGTGAAATAGATAGTGGAGACAGGAGATAAAGCTGAGATTCATAAGAACATGTTTTTGATAGTGGTTGGATCCAGGAGGCATGGTGGAAGGTCAGGCATCCAGGAGGCATGGTAGAAGGCCAGGCAGAATATTAAGAAACAAGAGGTTCAAGCACATGGGAACTTATAAAAAGCATTTTCTTGACAATCTGATTCATCTAAAGAGAATTTTGTATGCCTAACTCTTTTTGAGGTGGTAGGTCCCCTGAGCACCTGTTCCCTGGAGCTAAGCCCAACTGCTTTTGCCTTGAATGAGCTCCTGTGATGGACAGCTCCCACTTGCTAGCATTCTCAGCCTGAGAAACAGCTGTGAGTGTGTAGGAGTAGACGCAACACCTCCCTGAAGAGGGTGTGAGCAAAGAAGTCCGGAGCACATTCAATTTTTCTCCCTTTTATCCTCTTCCTATATTTTGCTTGTCTTCTCTCCTCCTACTCATTCATTCATTCATTCATTCATGCAGTATTCATTGTTGCTGATCACTCTTGTGTTGCTTTATTTGCTTTGCATACCCAATCCTCAAGTAACTACTTGCATAGATTAATAAAGACTTTGTCATCTCTGATTCCAAACTTTGTTAAATTATTACCACATCTCCAAGTCAGTCATGAACTGCTTTTAATTTTTGCTATTACTCTGAGACACCTTTGTTAATCTACCTCATCCACAGACCTGTGGCAGAGAAATGCACAGTATATCCAGGTGTGAGCAAGTAAAGAATTTACATAGTTAAAAAAAAAGAACTTTACATAGTTTAAAAAAAGAAAGAACAATTTGTAGCATGTTCTTTAAGTTATAATAAGCCTACATAGTGGAATCATGCATATTTGTGGAATTGACATTTCTCCACTTGGATCATGAGTTCCTTTGGATCATTCTCATGATTATTATAAATAACAATTTAAAGGTTTATTATTGCAAGGAGGTTACATAAATGATTTCATGTAAACCTCAAAAGAACCCTATGAGATGTAATATAGTATCAATCATGTGAGATTCTCAATCAAAAGACACGTGCTCAAATCAGAGGAACTACTTTGGACATTTCCTAAATTTTGACCTGAGGAAAATAAATCAATTAATCTATCCAGCCTTCATTTTCTCTTCTAAAAAAATAAGAGGGAGTCAGATTAGAGGGTTGCTGAAATCAGCCTTAGATCTATGACCCATCCCCTACAGCCTTTTGAATCTTAATCCAACATAAGATAACACCTCATTCAGTACTGCATTTCTAGAACCTAAATGAAGATTTGGCACATAGTAAACTCTTAGTCAATTATTTGCTGAACTTAATTAAATTTTCCACAAAGTGTGCAGTTATTTTATAAGATGAAAGGAGCTTCAATTGATTGTTCAGAAAAAATAATACTTCATCTATGATGTTTATTTCACTTATTACTATGTTTTAAAAGTGATAAAGTAGGAGAGGAGGAGGGGAAAGACATAGTCTTTCTTTACTTGGTTAAGGCAAATCAAATTCACGCTTATACTGGCCTGCCTAGGGACAGATTAGATAGGGGGTAATTCTGCTGGCCTTCTGGAGCCCAGAAAATACTGTAAAGGAATTGTTATTCCTCCCAGGTTTTTTACAGTGTCCCATCCACATTCTTGCAGATCGCTTTTCCTACATAGCTTTAATTCCTTAGTTTCTGACATCACCATCCAGCAAAGATTTCCTTCTTGTTTGATTTCAAGTACCCATGGAAACTGTCATTTGTGATTTATAGAAAATTGACATCATGTTAAGATCCAGAGAGTACATGGTCTCTAACTTTATAATGTAGCTCTTTTCACCAAAATGAGTTTTCTGTATATTCCCCCTGTAGAGTCTAATTAACAGCACTGAAGAAAAACACCAACCATTCTGAGACATGAAATGAATGAGTTAGCCCCAGGGGCCAAGGTTAACTTTGTTTATATATCTATACGTCAAAACGCATTTGGCATCTGGTAATTTATTGATATCTGTTTCTTGGGAATTATCAATGTGGAAGGACTTTGGGCAACATTCAGAAGCTAGTACCCATCTCCTTTCCTAAGTCCTTACCTTTAGAAACAACAAAGTTTTTTTCACTTGGCAGCTCCCAATGCCTATTTGTCTAATGCAATAAGCAGATGGGGGTAATGAGGATTTGTAGCATGAGGGAAATGATGATGGCAGGTCTTTTTGTGCCAGAACCTTTCTGTTTTTACAAGCTAGCACGGGACTATTGCATTTTTCATACTTTTTCAGAAAATTCAACTTCTGTCAAGCACAGCTGTAAAGGAACAGAAAGACCACAATGCATCCTCTCCAAGTACTGGCTTCTGATTCAGGGAGATTTCAGGTTAACAGCCCACTTGATGTATTACAATTAGGGATTCTACTTTACTCATTAAATCTAAGGAAGAGGCCAGAACTTTCTGAATGATGTTTTCTACTACCTCCTATATTTGTTTGTTTTCATAAATGAAGGCAACCAGTGTTTTGAATAAATAAGAGACTCTGGGAATGGCAAAATTGCGAGGAGGCTTAGAACGGCACTGTCGGAAACCTTAGAATATAAAATGTTAGTTGGAAGGGACTTCAGCGACCAACTAGTTCAGGGTTCATTTAATCATGATCATCTAATACAACCACCATTTTGCATGGGCACAGCAGGCTGGTGAAATCTATGTACTGCTCAGAATAATACTTTAAAATACATAAAATAAAATACATTTGATTTTGAGACCAATTGTATTGAAATGCATTTGTCAAAAGATTTGAGACAAGTTCATAGATCCCAGGTTAGGAACCTCTGATCTACTACAATCCCTTTATTTTATAGATGAAAAAACCTAAAGATGAATAATTCACTTAAAGTCATGCAGCAAATCAGAGGCAGAGTCAGGACTTGACGACATGTCTTCTGGCTCTTCATCAAGTGATCTTTCCACTATATTCCCCCTTCCTCCTATACAACGGAGGATTGATGAGATAACTCTCTGAAGTCCAGCATTAATCATTCACTTTGACTAAACATTCAAAGGACAAACAAGTGTAAGATGGAAATATAATACCAAAAAAAAAGTTGTTGTTTTTTTTTTCCTTTGCTGGGTGAGGTCAATGCTTAATGCAAGCAGATCTTCATTAATTCACTGAGAAGTCATGACCCTATGACAAGGAAGGAAGTGGGAGTAGAGTCTGAATAGTAGTTTCAACAAGAGGAAACAGGATAAGTCTGTCCAAAAAATCAGTGACTTCAGTGATGATTGAAGGGCTGTCCAGTTAGGTGATAATTCCAAATGGTGATTACTAAATTCCCATTTCCTTGATGAACTGTCTTTTTAAAAATTCATTACCAGAAAAATTATTCTGGAATCTTTGGAGCATTTTTAATTGGAAAGGACTTTAGAGATCATCTAATCTGACCACCATTTTGCAGATGAGAAAAATAAGACTCAGATATGTAGTGATTTGTCCAGTTTAGCAAGTCAGAACTTGAATCCAAGTCCTTTTATTCCTAATAAAGTACTCCAAAGACAAAGTTGTAACTAGCAGGAGACAAACGGGTGCCTGCACGTGGGCAAGGACCCGGTTTGTTCACAGGAGGGCATGGTTCCTCCCTAGGTCCTCTTCAAGAATGACAATAACAATCTCTTCCTGATTTTTGCCTTTTGTTCCTCTGCCAGCCTCTGCCCCGTAGCATGATTACCTCCAATATTTGCTGATTTTAATTAAATTTTTCACAAGGTGTGTAGTTTGTTTTACAAGACAAAAGGAGCTTTAAATGACCATTCAGAAGAAAGTGAAACTTCATCTGTGATATTATTGTTCTCATTGCTTTGTTTTTAAAAAAAAAAAAGGATCACACTTTTTACCAGTTAACTGCACTGTGATTAGGCTGTCTGCTGAGGTGTGCCAATCCCCATAACAATTCGACTTTCTTTTCTCCCCAAATTATTTTATTTGAAGAAAGAAAAACAGAAAAGCAATACACCACAAAATGAAACGAATCAAAAGAGAACATTATCATGTGCTCATCAGAACATCAGGAGAATTCAAAATATATAACAAATATCAATTTTAAAAAGTGTTTTATATGTGTGTGTGTGTGTGTGTGTGTGTGTGTGTGTGTATGGGGAAAAAACAATATTCATGAGTGTGCATCTTTTCTTTACTTTCTTGTAAATTGTTCTTTTGTTCTCTGTTGCATACCTTTTTTATTTTATTCTTTTTCCCCCTTTCATTCACCTCTCACTCTCAAGCAGGCTACAGTTAAGATAGGATATATTTATGTATATTTATGTAGATATATACATACAAACACAAACTCGCACACACTTGCCCCAGATATACACCCATGTCTTTCCTATCCCTGCTGAATTTAATATTTTCTTTCTTTAAATTCTGCTCCATAACCTGACTTACTGTTACTTTACTAACTCCCTCTGTCCAGGGATCCCTCCCTTGTCTTTTTCCCTCACCTTTGCTTCCCCATCCACCATCCCTCCTCCCCTTATCTCTTTATAGATTTTGGAGGGTGCTGAATCCTTCATGGTATATATGTAGTGTTGCCTATTGAACCCATTCCAAGTATGAGTAGATTTTCCAGAACTATGAGAGCTTCAGAACTTCAATTCTACTTTCCACCAAGTAAAACAAACATTTAGTCATTATTCTAGACTTGTGTGTTTTTTTAACACTTGGAGGAAGACAGGTAATCTTAGTTTTCTAAGGTGATGTGAGGATGAAGAAGAAACATGCATTTTCTTCTTTCTATAAACTAGACTGATTCCTACAATACTGAGGGTAGCATTCAGTGGTCAATATCTTAGAATTCACCCAACTTCATGAATAACTCCCCTTTTTATTCTAGAAATAAAATTTTCTGTCAGCATTTTAAGAGGATGAAAAATGCCTCAACAGGACTGGATATTGATTCTTTTTCAATTAACTATGGTGTTTCCTAATAAATGCAAAATGGATCTTAAACTCTACCACTGAAGGGAAAGACAATCAAAAATGCATGAAGACATACCATCCGATTGGTTTTCATTTTCTGCTAGAAACATCATTAAGATTTAAAATAGGGAATCTTTTTCTAGTAATAGGCACTGAGCCCAATCCAGTGATGGCCATAGACCAAACAAAAGTTTTCAATCCTGCCTTCTTCATTTTGGGTTTTGTTTATTTTAGCACTAAGTCAGTTCTGGCCAAGTCTGGACATATACTATAGTTGTTAGGTAGTTTCTGTAAAGAAAAATGGCGCACTGAGAAAGTAACTAATAAGTAGATGTGGGCATTAATATGGTAGAATTAATTTTAAATTTTTTATTTATTTTACTTTTAATTTGTAGAACAAAATAAACATTTCCATAACAGTATAATAAAAACAGGATTAAAAAAAAGAAATTTACATGGAATTCATTCTAAAATAAGGAGCTATATTTGTTTGTCTTTATCATTTATTAATTCATTTAGTATGTTCTAAAAGGACCATTTTATTTAGTCTTATCACTATCTTTGCCCAGGTCAACAACTATTAAGTCTTTCTTCTTTTATTTTCTCTCTTTCTCCTTACTTCTCCCCAAACCTTACTACACTTTTCCCTCATTCCTTCCATTTAAAACAGCTTGATGTAATTGAAACTAGGCTTCAAAAAAAATCTGAATTCTGGTCCTGATATAGTTAGGAAAAATGATTATCTTTACTAAATCACTCCACTTTTTGAGTCTCATGTTTCTCATCTCTAAAATAATATGGTTAGACCAGATATTTTATTTAGGCAGCTTGGTGGAATAGTGGAAACAAATCAAGACATGAAGCCAGGAACAGCTCAATTCAAATATTGCCTCATAGGCCTTACTGTGTTACCCTGGGCAAGACATAACTTCTCTGTGCCTCAGTTTTCTCATCTGTAAAAGAGGGATAATAATAGTACCTACTACCCTGAGAAGCAAATGATTTAAACATATAAAATTCTTTGAAAACTTTAAAGGGATTCTATAAATGCTATAATAATTATAATAATGATAGCAACAACAACAGCATTTATATAGCACCTATACTGTGCACTCTGCTAAGCACTTTATAAATATTATTTCATCACCCCTGGGAGATGCTATTATCATGCCTATTTTACAGATGAGGAAATTGAGGCAAACAGAGTGACATGTTCAGCGTCACACAAATAAAATGAGATCTTTCTGACTCCAAACCCACTGCTTTATCCATTGAACCACCTAGTATTTACTGTACTAAGTACTACAGGTTCAAAGACAAAAGTAAACTGCCCTCAAAGAGTTTACATCTTAATGGAGGAAACAAAATGAACAAGTATAAATTTATATATAACAAGCAAAATTATGGAAGATAATGTGAGGTGGAAAGGTTTAGCAGCTAGTGGAGGAAAGAATCAAGAAAGTTTAGGAGGTATTTGAACTATGTGTTAAAGGTAATCAGAGATTCTGAGAAGTGAAGTAAAGAGGGATCCAACCAAGGGACAGCTAATACAAAGGCCAGGAGATGGGAAATGAAGTTCTACATGTGGGAATAACACATAGATCCACTATGGCTGGATCAAGGAGTACATAGAGAGCAGTAATGTGTAAGAAGACGCTGAAGGTTAACAGGAAGTAGGTTAAGAAGAGATTTAAATGACAAACAGAAAAAGTTCACATTTGCTTAGAGAAGTAATTAGCAATAAGCAATGGGATATTGCTAAACCTATTTTAGCCCTGCCTTTTATTCTAGGTCCCCTGCTCTGGTACTGGAAAAGATGATTCTGAAATAAACATGATTAAGGGGGTGCAGTGCTCTAGGATCGTCATTCAAAAATGGTATAAAAGGCAAATATGCATCATTTATATGGGGATCATCTTCTACTGCTTACAAAGGACTTTTATGTGCCCTTTTCCCAACCATTATATTAGGTTTGCAGATTAGGAAAAAGTCTGAATGCTACTGTCCTAATTCAGTGCCTGGAGCATTGTAGGTGTTTAATAAATGTTTGTTCATTAAGTGATTGGTCCAAGGTCACATTTTTAGGAAGTGGCAGAGTAGAGAGACTACATGCTGGGTTTCCTGATTCCCAAGCCAGTACTTTCCAAGGATTCCTTAGAAATGCTCTTCACTGACTGAAACATAAAAGGCATTATTAATCAAAGCAAATCCCTGGCAACAACCGATCCAGATCATTCAAACCAAAAAAGAAATTTTGATTTAATCGGTATGGCTGGCTTAGCTGCCTAAATTAACCAGAGAATTCCCAAATCTCCTTGTCACTTTATGAATACCCTTGTATGTATTCAAACCAAATCTCTTGATCCTCTCATTTATAGCTTCTGGAGCTTCCAGATGGGAGAATGTTGCTACTTCTCTCATGTGCAATTCAGCCAGACATTGCTCTGGAGAGCTTCTGGATTAGGGAAAAACCACAGCAAGCCTCTTCACTAGGCTTCCATACTAGACCACCACCTCCTCTCTTTATGGAATAATGGAACCAAGACCCTGGTCTGGGGAGTGGAGGAAAAAGAGGTGGGAGGTTCTCTTGGACTAAGAAAAACCACTTCCTCCTGTCATTTCACCAGGCTTCCACCTGATGTCAGACTGTCACCTCCTCCCTTTATGGAACAATGAAAACAAGGCTTGAATAAGGATGGACAACTTCCCATCTCCTTCTTTTTTTTGTTGAGGCAATTGGGGTTAAGTGACCTGTCCAGGGTCACACAGCTAGGAAGTGTTAAGTGTCTGAGACTAGATTTGAACTCGGGTCCTCCTGAATTCAAGGCTGGTGCTCTATCCACTGCACCACCTAGCTGCCCCCCCCCATCTCCTTTTGAAACTCCTCAACCAACCAATGAGATTCTGGTCATGATACCACCAGCCTCCATAGAAACATGGCCAAATGGGCATTTGAAAAGGCTGTACTAACACAAATCATGTACACTGATCTCATTAATTGCCTGTTCTCATCAAACAACCTTATTGAGAGGTTAACCAGTATGCCTGGATGTTCACAAATTAGAAGGCATGACATGAAAAACTTGAACCAAGTATTTGTAATTCTAAGGCCAATCTGCTATGCCTCCCCTCCCCCCTGTGTGTGTGTGTCTATACATCTATATTACACATTACATATAATAGGTGCTTAATAAATGTTCATTGATAATTCAGTGAATAATGGAAATCTGAGCCAAATATAGATCTAAATGGAAAATAAATAACAGCATTCTGAATAATGAATGGATCAAACAATAAATAATAAAAACTATAACCACTTATGTAAAAAAAAAATTAGTAACAATGAAACAGTATCTTAAAACTTGAGAGACAGTTAAAGCAGGCCTCAGAGAAAAGCAGATCTCTAAAAAATTATATTACCAAAATAGAAAAAGACTCAATTAACTGACCATGAAATTTAAAAGACTGGAAAATGAACAAATTAGCAAGCATAAAACAAACACAAATGAAAAAATCTTGAAAATTAAAAGGTTATAGAACTTTAAAAAAAATAGTATGGGCTTTTTAAAAAAGATTAACACATTCAAAAAATCTAGCTAACTTAATCAAGAAAAAAAAAAGATAGGAGAACCGAATTACCAAAATAAAAATGAACAAGGTGAATTCAAATCAGAGGAAACAATTTTGTTGTGTTTTTTCAGAAAAGTCTATACACAGTTATATGTTGGCAAAAGCAATTCAAAAGAAATTGGTGAGCCACTACAAAAATATAAACTACCCAAATTAACAAATCAAGATATAAAGATTCCATTCTACTCAATCTTAGGGAAGTAAGTTTAGAGAGCAGAAAAAGAAATTCCAAAGAGGAAAAAAAAACCCTCAGGTCATATGCATTTAAAATAACAAAATCAATAGCGAATAGGGAGAAAAATTCAAAGGACCTGCTTTCAAGAACTTACAGACACAATATATCCAGTAATACATGTGTATTATATATAACACTTAAGGAGCAATAAATGTCTGTTTGCAAACTTTTATTTTGTAAATGAAAAATTGATTGGTATAGTACAAAATTTGTTTATGAGATAAATGTGAATTTGGAAGAGATCAAACAGAACGAAAACAAGTTATATTTCACTAATATATATTGATGAAAAAATTCTTAATTTTATGCCTTATGAAAAAGGTCAAACAACATATCCAAAAAAATAATTCAATACAATATTGAATATTGCATTGGGGTTTTATTAGGATTTTAAAGATGGTTCAACATTTTTAAAAATTAACATGATAGATCATATAAGCAATCATCATAACAAAACCAATCAATAGGTACAGAAAGGATCTCTGAAAAAGTCCAGCACTGATTTATGTTAAAAAAAAAAAAAAAAAAAAAACAGAAAGGCATAGACATGCATAGATTTTCCTTCAATAAACTCAAGTATATTATATATATAAAATATGTATGTGTAAGTACATATGTATGTATGTATGTATGAGAGCTGGCATTCTTTCCAATGAGGAAACCAGAGAACTTTTCCAATATCAACAAAGATAAAGCAAGGATGTCCCCCTGCCAAATTGTTTTTTCATAGATATAAAAATGCTCGCTATAGCAAAAAGACAAGGGTACCAAATTAAAGTATCAACATGGGCAAAGAAGAAACAAAATTATTCCTTTCTTAAAATAACATGATGGTATTCTGAGTCCAATCCCCCCCAAAAAAATCAATGAAGAAAGTAATTTAAATAGCTATACACAGTTATATGTTGACAAAAGCAATTCAAAGGAAATTGATGAACATCTACAAAAGCATAAACTACTCAAACTAACAAATCAAGATATAAAGATCCCATTCTATTCAATCATAAGGAAGTAAATTTAGAAAGCAGAAAGGGAAATTCCAAAGAGGAAAAAAACTCAGGTCATATGAAGATAGGTAACAGAATTTTTTTTTTTAAATCTACCAAAAAACTTACCATTTCTATACATTACATTACATTACATTACTAACAGAAACCAGGAAAAAAAATAAGAGAAATACCATTGAATACAACTACAAAATAAATATAACATTTATTATATAACCTACCAAGACACACAAGATTTATATAAATGTAATTATAATGCAACATTATTGAAATAAAAGAATATTTAAATTATAGAATAGATTTTCATTATTTCAGGTTAGACCAGCATAATAAGACCAAAAATATGACTTAAATTAGTTTTCAGATTTATTTCTACATCAAACTATTTAGAGAATATTTTTATGGAATGAGACACAATAACACAATTCATTTAGGGAAAAAAAAAAGTTGAAATCAAAAGGGAAAAAATAAAAAACAATGATGGAACATGCTGTCACCATCTCAAACCTTATTATAAAGCAATAATCAAGAAATTGTTTGGTATTAGTAAAAACAGTTTGGTTCAACAAGAAACAACAATTTTAAAAATAGTATTTTTCTAAAAACATAAATCACCATAACAAATTTCATATTTTTATAAGAACTTAAGGGAAAACTAGAAAGCAACTTGGCAAAAATTGGGCTTAAATAAACATCTTATGCCATATGCCACAATAAACTCAAAATAGATATTTAACCTGAAAATAAAAGGGCACACCTGAAAAAAAAATTTTTTAAGAACAGATTAGGTACTTTTTACAATTCTAGCTAGGATGTGAATTCTTTATGAGGATTAGATGGAACAGTAAAAAGTAAGATGCATAATTTTAACTGCATAAAGTATTTAATAGTTTTGAATTAATAAAATAAAGATAGAATTAAAAGAGAAATAATTGGGGCAGTGTTGCAACATGTCACTAAAAGTCTGATATCCAAAATATATAGTGACACAAATATATATATATGTGTGTGTGTGTGTATATATATATATATATATATATATATATATATCAGAAGTTATTCTTTAAGAGATAATCAGTCAAATTATATGAACAGTTTTCAATAAGAAAATTACAAAACATAAATAATGAGATGAAAATATACTCAAAATGGATGTCCTATAGGCATTTCAAATTCAACATGGCCAAAATAAATGTTATCATTTTCCTGAATGTATAAAACTTATTCCTCTTCCAAACTTCCTTGTTCATCTTTCTAGTCACTTTCTAGTCTAGGTTTACAACTTTTGTGTTGTCCTTGAATCCTAAAACTCATTCATCCTACATATTTATTCATTTGCAAAATCTTGTCATTTTAATCTTCACAACATCTCTCCAAATATACAATTCTCCTCTTTATTCACACAATAATTTAGGCCTTTATAATTTCTCACCTGGGCTCTTTTGCAGTTGCCTTTTATTTGATCATTGTTTCAATCATAATTCTAATTTCAATGTATTTGTCATATAGGCACCAAAATGATTTTCCTAAAACAAAGATCTGATTCTGTCACCCCAACCTCCCCATTCAAAAAATTACAGTGGCTCCCTATTACATAAAAGATGACATGTAAACTTCTCTATTTAACATTTCACAGCCTGTCTTCTTACATTATAGTCCTTTCTTCCAAAAGAGTCATTCAGGCTTACTAGATATTCCCCACATCTCTCATCTCTATGCCTTTGCACTGGCTATCTCCCATGCATACATGGCACTTCTTTCTGATCTCTGCTTCTTGAAATATTTGATTTCCATCAAAACAGCACAAGTGCTATCTTCTTCATGAAATTTTCCTTGATCCCACCAGCTGCTGAGTGTACCACATTCCCACGCTACCTCATATTAATTCTCTACATGTTCTACATGTGTGTGTATGTTTACTCATCTTTTCCATTAAAATATATGCTCCCTGAGATCAAGGACTGTTATACTTTTGTTTCTGTTTCTCTAGTACTTAGCACAGTGCCTGGCCCATAGTATGCGCTTAATAAATGCTGGCTGATTGAAAACACCAATAGTAAGAATAATACAAATTAAAAGAATTCTGGTATTTCCCTTTGCAACATGCAAATTGGCAAAGATGGGGGAAATAACCATTAGAGGGACTGTGGAAAGGTAATGATGTTAATATACTATTTCTCAAACTGTGAAATAATTTAAATGTACTGGCTTTTAATTAGAATTTATACAAATTTGTTAAATTGCCATTGCATTTGGCAAGGCCAGTAATCCTACCACTGAATATATGCATCAAAGAAACTAAACAGTCAAAATATGTCAAAATAATGGCTGAAAGTTATGATATTTGAATGTCATTACTGTAGATAAGTAAATGATAAATAGAATAAATTAAAAGAAAAATGGAAACATTTTAATATTAAATGCAGAACAAAAATAATCAGAACAAATAAACCAATATACATAATGACTATAATAATGTAAATTAAAAGATCACTAAAAGTAAATACCAAAAGAAAAGTTTTTAAATGAATAAATAAGCAAGAATTAACTGGATTAATTAATAAATGGCCCAAGCTCTGTAATAGAAAACTTAGGAGATACAACTGTAAAATACCACAGAGTATTTTTATAAGTATATTCTCTCTTTTACTTTAGCTACAATTTCTAAGATTTTTAGCTTCAGAGAGAAGTAGAAAAACCAATAAGTGGAATTTTCACAAAAACAGATACTGATTCATTGTGAAAAGCTTTTTTTATAATTAAAGTTATCTGGTATAGTAATGTATGGAGTATTAAATTATTTATCATCAGATGTATTCAACCAGAGATTCTCAAAGATTTGTCAAGAATATTATAGAGAATAGTCTTGAATTAGAGAAGAGTTTGGATTACGTAACTTCAAAGGTCCCTTCTAATTCTCAGATTCTAATTTTTTGTTCTTTTTAATGACATCATGATAAGTAAAGTGGAAATAAAAATAAGATAATCCCCTACTAGAAGCTCAAAAGAATTCTTATTAATTCATCAATTACTGTTTTTCTTCTGGGGTCTACTATATCCAAAAGAACTATGTTAGAGAAAGAAACAAACAAACAAAGAAATAAAGAGAAGGGAGGGAGGGAGGAAGGAAGGAAGGAAGGAAGGAAGGAAGGAAGGAAGGAAGGAAGGAAGGAAGAAAGGAAGGAAGGAAGGAAGGAAGGAAGGAAGGAAGGAAGGAAGGAAGGAAGGAAGGAAGGAAGGAAGGAAGGAAGGAAGGAAGGAAGGAAGGAAGGAAGGAAGGGAGGGAGGGAGGGAGGGAGGGAGGGAGGGAGGGAGGGAGGAAGGAAGGAAGGAAGGAAGGAAGGAAGGAAGGAAGGAAGGAAGGAAGGAAGGGAGGAAGGGAGGGAGGGAGGGAGGGAGGGAGGGAGGGAGGGAGGAAGGGAGGGAGGGAGGGAGGGAGGAAGGAAGGAAGGAAGGAAGGAAGGAAGGAAGGAAGGAAGGAAGGAAGGAAGGAAGGAAGGAAGGAAGGAAGGAAGGAAGGAAGGAAGGAAGGAAGGAAGGAAGGAAGGAAGGAAGGAAGGAAGGAAGGAAGGAAGGAAGGAAGGAAAACTATGAAATATGGGATTTAAAAATATACTAGGACTGGGTGTGAAATAAAAAAACCTATGTGGTTCTCAATAGCCCATAATCACATTCTACTTTTAAAAGGAATAAAGTACATTTTGGTTTAAAGACAGTAAGGTGTCACACAACAAAGAAATGGCAACTGGAAGCATTCTTTCCTACTTTTCTATAACATAATAAAGGAAATAACACAGTAAATGACATTTCTGATTGGTGCATTTCTGTGGCCTTTTTCTGAGAAATGTGTCCACTCGACTCATCTAGAAAGATCATAGACTGACTGAATTCTCTAAAATGCTTTTTCTTTAGGGGAGCATTTAGAAAAAGGAAACTGAGTTGAACTTCAGATTTCATGTAAAGTTTGGCTTATAATTGAAAATTCACTATACAGATGGTCCCAATTTGATCTTTCTGGATGGGGTCTGCTATATTTTCATTGTCTCCAAGGTTGAGTATATCCTACTGAGAGCTTCCTTTGAAAAGATTCCCAATATTCCACTCCAGGACTATGGCTCACAGACATAGAGAAGAGGCAAAAGACTCTCTGCCCCATGACATTCATTCATTGTACAATAGCTTTCAGGGGATTAAGTGATCCTATCTCATTATGTTGTTGGCAAAAATGAACAACTTTGATTCTATTCCACCATTTCATACTGAGCCACACAATCCCCTGTCTGCATTCTCCAACTATATGTAGTATTGCTATCTTGGAACAAGACAACGTAACTCTTCCAAGTCACTTTACTGCTTAGTTAAAGTGGGAAACATTATGGATTATGATTAAGCAGTACACAATACTCTGAATCATGATAAAATTACAGATATAAGTTAATTACAGGATAAATGGAAATATTGAAGTGCTTTCACTCATCCTAAAATTCTTGCCATTGCAAAGTTTATTGGTTAAAGATACTAATGATGACTGCCACTCTTGAAATACCATGATCTCATAATATTACCAGATAAAGTTTTCACTTTAGATTCATGGATTCATGGAAGGCAAAGGTAGGTTAAATTGTGTTATCAATGATACTTTTTATTTATCAAGTAACATGAAAGCTATCAAGAACATCCATAACTGAAAGAAGGTATACCTATGATGTAACTAATGTAAGGAATAGGAGGCAATTAGATGGTATAATAGAAATAGATAGAAAACCAATCTTTGTTTTAGGTTTTCCCATTGTTCAATCAAGAGCAATAAAAAAACATTGTTTTATAGGATATTTTTCACCTCTTTCTATAGTACACATGATGATAATTGCAGTTTATATACCAACTTCTGCTCTAGAGTATGAAGAGGTAATAAAATTTTATTAAGAACTTGAAAAATTCCCCCAAATCAAATCAAAATGCATATTGGTAGCCAAAAACTTGAAAACAAGATTTGCTACAGGGAAAATATCTAAACTAATTATGGTATATGAATGTAAATAGAATATTATTATTTCGCCATAAGAAATAGTAACATTGAAAAGAAAAAGTAGAAATATTTATTGCAGAGATACACAGTAAAACAAAGAAACCAGGGATCAAGAAAAAGATATATATGATGATTATAATTATACAAATGGAAAGAAAATCAGAAGGAGGAAGAAAGGAAGAAAAGAAGGAAAGAAGTTTGATTACTATATGATTTTAGGATCAGGTTTGACCCAAAAAAAGAGAAGAATAAAATGTACTTTTCCATTCTTTCCAGAAGTTAGGTTGGGGACCATGAATGTATAATATTGGATATGCTGTCATACTCAATTGATTATTGATTTGTTTTGTTGAATTTCATTTTTTCTTTTTTATTTTCACCTATGAGAGATGGTTTTCTGGTGTGATGAGGGAAGACATGAATATAAATGGAAATAAAAGTGTTTTAGAAAAAAAATAAATAAAAAACATTGTGAGTAAAAAGAAAATGGAACTAAAGAAATGAAATCAGGAAGACCAGATGAACCAAAAACATACACAGAAAAAATTCATTCTAAGAATAAGGAGGCAAAGTGAGAGAGTAGGGTTTTTCAGTGTTGGATACATTGAAAGTTCTATTTTCTGGATATCTAGAAGGAGAAGGGCACATTAAACAAACGAAAAAGTCACTGTTGGTATTACTATCCCAAGAAGGAGACTAATAAAATATCAATAACTATCCATCTATATACCTATTTTCTCTTTAAAATTTTCATGAGAATGAATACATGTATCAAGATATCCTTAACAAAAGAGAAATATGAACATATAAATTTTCATAATTGATTTTCTATGTAAGAATAATTCTTCACAATTGCATACAAAATTTCAGAGCTAGAAGTTTCATAGACCATTCCATACCAGATTAATATTTCCCTGTACAAGAACATATACAGATGATAATTCAGCCTTTGCTTAAAGATCTCAACTGAGAAGGAATCCATTATGACCCAAAATAGCCTATTCTATTTTTGGATAGTTCTAATTATCAATAGGTTTTAAAATCAAACCTAAATCTCTGTATCTTCCAATGTTTCTAATTCTTCCCTTTATGATCAAGTAGAGTGGCTCTTTCACAGGACAACCTACAAAATACTTGCAGACAGTTATCATATCATCCTTACATTGATGAACAGAGTATAGAATACATATTCTGCTGTATTTATAATTTATTGAATTTTTAAGCATTTAACTTGATCAGACAAAATTCTGACTTACAGGTTCACCTCTAAAACAAAATCTTTCTCATAAATATGTTAATATTATATAGAATCTCTAGATGGAGGGAAAAGAATTTATATAGAACCTACTATATGACAAGTACTGTGCTAAGAGCTTTTTCAAATGTTATTTCATTTGATTCTCATCACAGCTATTTAAAGCAAAAGCTATTATTATCCCCATTGTAAAATTGAGGAAATTAAGACAGAGGTTAAGTGACCTGTCCAGAGTCATCCTAATAATTAGCAGCTGAAATCAGATCCGAATTCAGGTTTTCCTGATTCCAGGCAAAGTACTCCATCCACTGCAACATCTGCTACCTCCTAAATAGATGGATACAACTGATAGATGAAATCACAAACATGAGTTTTTTCAATCATCCTTTACCAATCAATATCAAATGAGAAATAAAGACAAGGCACTGTATGCTTTCCCAAAAATTTCTTCTGAAAGTGCTTCTGTCATGGAGAATATTCTGTGTAAATTTTAAGTGGAAGAGGACTATCCACAGTTGGCAATAGTCTCCAGATACTACTATTTTCTAGATAGCAGTATGTCCATTGCTTTGGCCCCAGAATACTTAGGATCTTCTCAACAACATCCATGATCACTCAAAAAACTTATTCTAACATAGAGGAAAAACAAATGGTTGAAACATATCTATTTTCCAGAGAAGGATATAAGATAGATCATTCATCAAGTTAACCCATCAACATACATAAATATCCACATGTATTGTAGATAATAAGTTGAGTTTAAAACAAATAGGAGGAATGGGTTAGAATGGTTGTAGTGAGAGAAATGCACCATGTTTTCATGTCCCAAGTTATTCCCTGACACAAAAATCACATCTTTTAAACATTAACATTCTTTCAGTGACGCTAAAGGATTGCAAATCAAAAAACATCATAATTTCCACAAAATCAAAATAGCAGGTGCTACTAAAAGGCATATTCATGGTGAGTATTAGCAGCCTGCAACATAATTCTAATGACAATTTGCACATAAGAAGGTGCATAAAAGGTGGAATTCAAAATTGTGTGGTTGACAAAGGAGGTGAGATGATCGTGTTATGAGAAGTAGGAATAATGATGAATAGTTCAAGTGATACTCTGGTAATACACCTAAAGGGAATCCTCTAGGATGTTCAGTGATTGATAATGAAAGATTTATGGGAAGAAATGGATGGACAAGAATTGCACAGAAAGTGAAGATACAGATATTTGGAGATCTGACCCAGTAAAAGAAACATTTATATCTGTGAAATCAAGGCTCTACTAAAGAATTAAGATCAGTGTGATAGCAACATGCAAATCTTTTTCAATCTGCTTTCTTCTTCATTTTGCTACAGTCTTTCTGACTGTGTTTTATATCTTTATATTCTAATAGTGCCTTTTGTTTTAGCAATTGGCAAAAATGCACAGGCTTATAATGCTTTCAGTCAATCATCCAAGACACAAACTGTCCCCATGACCCTGTTTCTCCTAATGGTGTGTTTTTGTAAAACTAATTAACAATCCTAGCATGGCTGCCTAGTAACACAAAAAATAGAAATGGAAAGAAATCCAATGGAAATAAAATAATTGAGTTTACACCACAGCACTGCCTCAGATCTGTACAAAACACCACTGACTATCTCTGCTGACAAAACCTTTTAACTATCAAAGAGGAAATCACCCATTGATGAGGCTGCCTTTGTGCTATTCCAGTGGGTGCAGAAATAGCAGGTGATTCCACTTCAGCATTTGTAGTACCCAAGGAAGAACCATTATTCCTACACCTCATGGTTCCAGTGAGTCCTCAAATAGTATATCTGAAAGGTCAGTGCTACATGGCATTAGAGCAAATGCCTCTGAGGCTGCTGCTAATATTGTCCTTCCTTGAAGAAAACCATTTCATAATTGGTGGATGTGATGATGTCACATTTCCTCCTCTGTACTCTGTACATTACATGATAGTCCCTTCAACCTTAATTGCAAGAGACCATCTGGGCCCAAATCTATAATTCCTCACAAAGTCTAACTCTTGTGTTTTAAAAGAATTGAAGGGAAGTTAGGTTACAGATAGAACAGCATCTAGAAAATGTTGCATTGAGCTGAAAACAGGAGAAATAAATGTTAAGACACAAAGACATTAAGAAGAACAACAAGGATGATTAAATGCCTTAAATTCATTCGGTGTAAGGATCAGCTGAAGAAAATGGGATATTTATCCTTGGTTTTAGGGGGAATATGTAATCAGTGTCTCCAAGCTGTTGAAGATCTCTCATGTAAAAAGAATTAAGCTTACTCTGGTCCTCAAAGAGATAATAAATGGAAGTTTCTTTTTTTATTATTAATTTTATACTTATAAATTTTTTGACAGTATATATGCATGAGTAATTTTTTTATAACATTATCCCTTGTATTCATTTTTCCACATTTTTCCCCTCCCTCACTCTACTCCCTCTCCTAGATGACAGGCAATCCCATACATTTTACATGTGTTACAGTATAACCTAGATACAATATATGTGTGTAAATCCAATTTTTTTTGTTGCACGTTAAGTATTGGATTCCAAAGGTATAAGTAACCTGGGTAGATAGACAGTAGTGCTAACAATTTACATTCACTTCCCAGTGTTCCTTCTCTGGGTGTAGTTGTTTCTGTCCATCACTGATCAGCTGGAAGTGAGTTGGATCTTCTTTGTGTTGAAGATATCCACTTCCATCAGAATACGTCTTCATACAGTATTGTTGTTGAAGTGTATAGTGATCTTCTGGTTCTGCTCATTTCACTCAGCATCAGTTCATGTAAGTCTCTCCAAACTTTTCTGAATTCATGCTGCTGGTCATTTCTTACAGAGCAATAATATTCAATAACCTTCATATACCATAATTTACCCAACCATTCTCCAATTGATGGACATCCATTCATCTTCCAGTTTCTAGCCACTACGAAAAGAGCTACAAACATTTTGGCACACACAGGGCCCTTTCCCCTCTTTAGTATTTCTTTGGGATATAAGCCCAGTAGTAGCACTGCTGGGTCAAAGGGTATGCACAGTTTGATAACTTTGGGGGCATAATTCCAGATTGCTCTCCAGAATGGCCGGATTCTTTCACAACTCCACCAACAATGTATTAGTGTCCCAGTTTTCCCACATCCCCTCCAACATTCATCATTATTTGTTCCTGTCATCTTAGCCAATCTGACAGGTGTCTTAATTTGCATTTCTCTGATCAGTAGTGATTTGGAACACTCTTTCATATGAGTGGATATAGTTTCAATTTCATTATCTGAGAATTGTCTGTTCATATCCTTTGACCATTTATCATTTGGAGAATGGTTTGATTTCTTATAAATTAGGGTCAGTTCTCTATATATTTTGGAAATGAGATCTTTATCAGAACCTTTAACTGTAAAAATATTTTCCCAATTTGTTACTTCCCTTCTAATCTTGTTTGCATTAGTATTGTTTGTACAAAAACTTTTTAGTTTGATGTAATCAAAATCTTCTATTTTGTGATCAATAATGATCTCTAGTTCTCCTTTGGACACAAATTCCTTCCTCCTCCACAGGTCTGAAAGGTAGACTATCCTCTGTTCCTCTAATCTATTTATGATCTCATTCTTTAATCTAAATCATGGACCCATTTTGATCTTATCTTGGTATATGGTGTTAAGTGTGGATCCAAATCTAATTTCTGCCATACTAATTTCCAGTTTTCCCAACAGTTTTTTTTTCAAATAATGAATTTTTATCCCTAATGTTGGTATCTTTGGGTTTTTCAAAGACTAGATTTCTGTAGTTGTACCCTATTTTGTCCTGTGTACCTAATCTGTTCCATTGATCAACCGGTCTATTTCTTAGCCAATACCAAATGGTTTTGGTGACTGCTGCTATATAATATAGCTTTAGATCAGGTACACTTAGACCACCTTCCTCTGAGTTTTTTTTTCATTAATTCCCTTGAAATTCTCGACCTTTTATTCTTCCATATGAACTTTGTTGTTATTTTTTCTAGGTCACTAAAATAGTTTCTTGGGAGTCTGATTGGTATAGCACTAAATAAATAGATTAGGTTAGGGAGTATTGTCATCTTAATTATATTCGCTCAGCCTATCCACAAGCACTGGATGTCTTTCCAATTATTTAAATCTGACTTTATTTTTGTGGCAAGTGCCTTGTAATTTTGTTCATATAATTCCTGACTTTTCTTTGGTAGATGGATTCCCAAATATTTTATGCTCTCGACATTTGTTTGGAATGGAATTTCTCTTTGTATCTCTTGCTGTTGCAATTTATTGGTGATGTATAAAAATGCTGAGGATTTATGTGGATTTATTTTGTACTCAGTAACTTTGCTAAAGTTGTGAATTACTTCTAATAACTTTTTATTAGAATCTCTGGGTTTTCTAAGTATATCATCCATATCATCTGCAAAGAGTGACAGTTTGATTTGCTCATTACCTACTCTTATTCCTTTAATCTCTTTCTCTACTCTTATTGCCGAGGCTAGCATTTCTGATACAATATTGAATAGTAATGGTGATAGTGGACAACCTTGTTTCACTCCTGATCTTATTGGGAAAGGTTCCAGTTTATTTCCATTACATATTATGCTTACTGATGGTCTTGAATATATGCTCCTGACTATTCTAAGGAATAGTCCAATAAATGGAAGTTTCAGAGAGACTTAATGTCTTCATACCAATTAGGAAAATCTCCATACCGAGGAGAACTGTCTTCAAGTGCTTCAGGAAGGAATGGGTTCTTCTAGTAATAGACGAATGGCCACTTGTTGGTTGTGTTGTAGATGGAATTCTTGTGGGGGAAGATAGGGATGGTAGTAATTTAATGAATATTGTATCCATTTCAACTCAGAAATCTTGTGATTCTGTGATCATTCCAATTAATATTTCAGCAGTGCTTACTCCCATTAATTATAAAAGAATACACTGAGTGATGTGTTATCTGTGAATTCCTACTAGATAATCTTTTGTAACCAACTTATTTCATATATGTGCAGTAATTTGTGTCATCTGGCCAAAGTGACCATTGACTTGAGGGAATGAAAAGATACAAGTGAGACTATTCAAGTTAGGTTCTTATCTGCATGTTTCTTTATTTCAACAGTGACAAACACAGACTGTCAGAGATGAGAATATATGGCAATCTGTGTGATGGATCAAAGTGCAGCTCAGAGCTACAATTATTTTAACAGAAATTTGAGAAGGCATTAGGAGCACTTTGAGCTATTTTTAGGAATCTACCACAATCAAGAAATTCTTTCCCTGATATGGCCTTGAAAATCAATATGAATTCTTGTCCCATGGAAAAGGAGGTGCCTTTGATGGGTTATGCCAAATAGCCTATACTAATGTCTTTTTTCACATTGACATCAATTTCAAGCCCAGAGCCAAAGCTTACAGACATTTTTTTTTCATGTGAACACTTGTCCACTTTGACTTCAACATAAAATGAGATCCAGAGATGACATAATTTCTTCAAGGTCATACAGATAGTAAATAATACAACTGGGTTTTAAAACACAATTTTCTAACTTTAAATTCATTATTCTTTCCTCTATAGTCTGTTCTGATTGAATAGTTAAAGATTTGGGTGAGAAGTACCTAAAGAGTATCTTAGATTTTCCATCTTTTAAAAGCTTATATTATCATTTAACTGACATTTGTTATTATTATTTGAATTCGTCTATTTTAATAAAGAAGTGTTATTTTTTAAAATACATACTAATAGAAAAATATTTTTACTTCTTGCCTTTTTCTTAGTTAATCAATACCAACTATTCAGAACATGAAGGCATGATCAAAGCAGTTAGGGATAGTAAGTGTGCTATGATTGAAGATTTTGCTCTTTAGAAAGGTGGGCATTAGAACTATTCAAATGCTGAAACTGCAAGCCAAAAGCTACAGACAGGCAACAATAATATTACCAGCTATTCATTTGCAAATTCAACAATCTTTTCAAGTTTCTCTTACTCTGACCATTCTGTATGAGGATGGAAAACAATCAAACATCTCCTATTTTTTTCTTTTCTCAGATATTTCCCACTTTTCTCTCCTTTCATATCCACAAAGGAGTAAGTCAATGCTTAGACCATTTCCTCTATCTTCACACCAACTCTCCAAATGCAAAAATTTCATATTTTCTCCTTATTGTAAGCAGTCTCCTTGACACAGGAGGAAAACTTGTATATTTGGTCTAAATCACTTGCAAGCTGTTTCTGTGGTTTTGTACAATTATTTTTAAACCCTGTGCAGAATAATAGCTCACTTCATGGAGCCAGCCACAAATTTCCCATAATCCTTGGGGAAAACTCAAGCTCAGGGATTCAAGTGCTTAATGATATGATGTAATGCAGGAAAACATCTAGTTGGAAGAAAATTTTATTAGCACAAGTAAATGTGCATTTTAAAGTCAATTACAAGACCAGAGAAATAAATGCATAGATCCTAAGGGGAAAATAACCTGCAGCTTTCAAACACAGCATACGGTGTTTGAGGAGGCTTTGAGAACCAATGCAGATGTCAGCAAGAAAAAAAAGTAGCAAAAGGACCTTTAGCTGTAGAAAGAGAAATAAGAGATTTTTTAAAATACCTTTTCTGCTGAAGAAAACTAACACAAAGTAAGTAAAGTGACAGGTGCAATTGTCAAAGAAAGGGGCATTTAGTTGAAGTGTAATTAGTCATCTCTCCAAGCTATAAAAATGCAGTTATGGAAAGCCAATGGTTTGAAAATCTTTGAGGTTATTAACTTCTATTAATAGTTCCTGAACATGCTCTGGTGTTAGGCATTAAAATAATGAAGCATGCTAATTCCCCGGTCATTTTCAAAAGCAAGCTTTAAAAAACAAGTATCACTGACCAAAGTAAAGGACTTTAGTAAATGAGATTTCAAGAAGTGTTATTTTTTAAAACATAAATAAACTTCATGAAGGTTTGTTTTATTTTTTTTTCTTCCCAGGAGCATCCATGGTGATTGACTACAGAGATCTTGGCAAACATACATGCCAGTATATTCCCTTCAGAATCCACAGCTTGATTAAAGTAAAGCTAATTGGAAATCCTAGTTCTTTTCTTCAATCATTCTATTTACTATCAGAACACATGTAAAAGGTTACATAATCTATAACATGATTACATAATGGGGAGAAATGTGGTAATACTTACATTGCATTCTTCCCAAAGGTAGTCATGGTGTTCTGGAGATATGATGCCAGAAGTTCCCAGGATGAAAACTTCTCCTTAGAAGTCAGTTTGGGAATTGGTCTCTTGCAGAAGCTACAGTAATTCTTGTCAAATTAATAAGAAAGCACAGAAACAGAGATCATCAACTTAAAAATACAGAGTTAGCGTTATTTTAAAAGCCATTGAGTCGAACCCTCTCATTTGTCATATGAGGAAACTGAGGGCAAAAACATGAAATTACTTTTCTAGGATTTCCATAATTATTTAGCAGCAGAACTGTTCTACAATTCATGTCTCCTGAGTACTCCCAGGTGCCCCACCTTTCCACTGAGAAAGATTTTATTAAATTTACTAAGAAACCCAGAATACTGGCCTCTCAGAGTTGGAATAATAATAATAGTCAACATTTATATACCACTTATTAATGTGTTAAGCACATAATAATTAATTATCATTTTATTTGATACACACAACAACCCAGGGAGGTAGAAGTTATTTTTATCCTCATTTTCAGATAGGGAAACTGAAGCAAGCAACATTTAAGTGACTTACCCACTGTCATATAACTAGTAAGTGTATAAAGGTGGATTTGAACACATCTTTCTGGCTGGGGATCCAGCACTCTGACCACTGTACCACCTAGCTGCCCATGGATCTTCTCGGAAATCTATTCCAATTCACAATCAGAAAAGAACACTTTCAAAGCATATTACATGACCATTCAGCCTTTGCTGTATCACCTTTAGTGAGAGAAGAACCATTGTTTCCAGTGAACTCCAGTCTCTCAATGAAGATATACTCTGTGACCCTGGACATATCATTTACTTTCTCAATGCCTAAGGTAACACTGTAGACAAGGAGATGGTAACCTGTATTTGGAGAAGCAGCTTCATCATCTGGAAGTCTGTCTCAATGAAATAGCAAGTTAAGCTTTATCCCTCTTTAATTATTAGGAAGTCCCCACCCACACCTACCCTGCCCCAGCTGCAGCTGGTTTTAAGTCAGATTTGCCTCTTGGTAATTCCAGATTCCAAATGATCAAGTGATTCATGGGAGCTCTAAAAGAATGACTATAATTACAGTGATCTGTATTATTGTCTAAAACCCTGAAAGAAGTGGACATGAGGCATATGAATTTTGAATATTGGTCCAAGAGGAGACTTCTGACTATCTCAAGCAAATTATTCCCCTCCTCTGAATCTTCTATTTTCTCATCTATAAGATAAAGAGCTTATAAACATCATCTCAATGATCTCTTTTTTTTCTAAGATCCTACAAATTTAACCTTCAACATCAAAAAATCTGGCTGAGAATGCATTTTATCTTCCCAGCATGCTATCTTCATAACACAGATGAGGAACCTGATTATAATTAAGAGGAAACTCTAGAGTTATGTAACTCTATGACTGTGTATGCAGGACATTTCTAACCAGAGGTCTCACAAGCATCTCAAACGCAATATGTTCAGAATTAGACTCCCTATCTTCTTATCATTCCTAAACCTATCCCTTTTCCAAATTATTCTATTCCTGGTGCAAACAACACCAACCTTCTAGTCACTCAAATTTGTAATCCCTAAATTACCCTTCATTCATCTATTCTTTCTTATTCCCTATATCCAATCAGTTATCAAATCTTATAGATTCTATTCCTACATCTCTTACAGCCATCTCTCTCCTTACATGGCTACCACTTAAAGACCTCATCAGTTTTCACCTGGTCTAGTGTCATATCCTCCTACTTGGACTCTTGGCTTATAGTCTTTTCCCTATCCTAACCTTTTTGTACAGAGAAGTCCAAATAATCTTCCTAAAACACATGATTTACCACTGTTATTTACCTGTTTCCTATTATACCCAGGATCTACAGAAATCCCTTGGTTAAGCATTTAAAGCACTTTACTGACTAGCTCTAGACTGTATTTCTATTTATTTAGTCTCAGTCATTTTTGACCATAGAATCCATGAGGTTTTCTTGGCAAAGATCTTGGATTAGGCAAACAGAAATTAAATGACTTGCTCAGGATCACACAACTAGGAAGTATCTGAGACTGGATTTGAAATCTGGTCTTCCTGATGCCAGGCCTAAGCTCCAACCATTAAGTTAATCAGTTGCCTCCTAAAGAAGCTTCCTAGATTTACCAAACTTTAATTTTACATCACATACTTTATTTTCTAGCCAAACTGGTCTATTAACCTTAATTCAGCATCCTATTTCCCACCTCTTTCTTTGTATCTTCTGCCCATGTTAAGTTCACCTTTCTTGGTGAATGTTGAAAACTATGTTTGAAAATAAAAAGCTATTATTGAAAAAAAGTTAATGAATGTTGAAAACTATATATGTATTTGAAAAAATAAAATACTATTGAGAATTTTTTAAAAAAATAAAACTAAAGATATTTTAAAAATCACCCTTCTCCCTCACTCAATTCTTAGAAGCTCTAGTTTTCTTCAAAATTCAATTCATTCAACAGGAAGCCTAACCCTACACTCATACTTGTCAGTGCCATTTATCTATCAACCTGTATTCCTTGAGTAGAATGTAATCTCTTTGAAGGCAAGAAGCTTTTTGTCCTGTCTGTGCATTTCAGCACCTAATGCCTTGACACTGAAAATGCTTAATGCATGTTTTTGGATTGGATTAGCATATTCAGAACTAACTTCCATATCCACTGATTCCTATTAAGGACAAGAGTTTCTGCAAGAGAGTTTTAAGGATCCTCAAGGTACTCAAGGAACTAATAACTTATAATAAAAATAATGCTATAACTAAGACTATATTCCTATTTAGGATAAGTATAATTTAATAATACTTAATAAAAATGAGTTTCAGCTCATTAGCATAACCAAAATAGTTCTAGTGTTCCAAAATTTAGCTTTTATTTTCTGCTAGCATTCTTTAGTTCAAGCATAAATCCTGCCTATTTATGGGATCTTATGTTTAGAGCTGTAAAGGATGATGAGACTGACAACTCCCATCCTGACATCCATGTATTCCCTAAAAAAGAGGTAATTTAATTCAACCTCCTCGTTTTTACAGATTAGGAAACTGAGATATAAAGAGGTAAGGTAATTTGTCAACATCAAATAGGGAGTAAGAGAGAGAGGAGTAAAAGATATTTTTTCAGGCAAAAAGTAAGAACACAAATGTGTATATGTGAAATTCTATAGTGTGAAGTTCTATAACATGAGAGAGTTGGTTTCTAAATCACTTGTATAAGATGGCTCATTAGAAATAAGTTTCCTGGATGGGAACATATGAGAAATGCAAGGCATATACTAACAGATTTTATTGATTTCATATTTTTGGTGAGGGCTGGCTCTGGTTGTGGGATTGCTTCCTCAGTTAATTTAAATGATACCTATTACTCATAACTTGTCCCTCTCTCTGCTCCAGCCTCAGCTCTCTTGGACCAAAGAATGTTTCCATCTGGCAGAAAACTATGCTGTCAAAGCTGCAGGGCACAGATGATCCTAAAGAAGAATCAAACAGCATCACTGAGGCTGAGCTTCTATATTTAGACTATAGATGGAAAGTGTGCTGGAAAGCTGGAGAACTTTGACAGGATGGTAGCTTATTATCTGGTGACTTATCAAGCACAGTGCTGAAGCTGAATAAGCTCTCCAAAAACAAGATAGAGGGACACTGAACAGTTCTCATTCTCATACAATCTTAATAACATACGGAGTGCTTTTCTCCTCTGAACTCTTCAAAATATAAGTATAATTGGTCCCATTTTATAGCACAAAAAACTGAGACTTGACAGATTTCCTCACCTGTAAAATAAGGGAACTGATCTTTAAATCTCTTTTAAAAGAACATGGAGAGAGGCAGCTAGGTGGTGTAGTGGACAAAGCACCAGCCCTGAAGAAAGGAGGATCTGAGTTCAAATCTAGCCTCAGATGCTTAACACTTCCTAATTGTGTCACTTAACCCCAAATGCCTCAGCAAATTTTTTTTTTAATTTTTAAAAAAGAATATGGGGAAAAGTAAGAATCATTCCCTTTATTCTAGCTTTCTTTTTCCTTCTGCCTTTTCCCTTAGACATTTATTCATTCATTCTCTAGTGAATATTTCTGCATTGGTTCATTGGAAATTAGATCACTAGATAGAAAAGTAGACAGGGGACAAAGCAGATGTAGACAGATTTTGCTGACTTCACAGTTTTACATTGGTCTCAGTGCTACAGCTTTAACTACCCTTAAGTTTCATATAGTTGCTAAGTTTCAGAGCTACTAAATGGCTAAATGCCAGGGACTATACTAGAACTCAGGTCCTGCATCTCCAAGTCCAGCACTCTTCCCAATAAAAACAAGAATCATTTATATTTACAGAGTGATCTGAAGTTTGCAAAATACTTTCTGTGCATTATTGCTCTCACCTTCTAGGAGGTTGGTATTCTAAGTATCATAATTCCCATTTTATAAATGAGGAAATGGAGGTTCCAAAAGATTGTGAATTTGTTCTCAGTTGTAGCTAATAAGTGTACAGAGCCAATTCAAATCCATGTCTTCTTCCCTCTCCCAGGATAGCCCCAGATCCACTACAGTCAGCTGTCTCTTGGATAATTTTGCAGCAGCATCAATAAAAAGAAAGGCCCTAGCAGTTTATCTTGTTTGATGAGAACAAAAATTCATTCAGCTTCTGACTTACTGGCCATTGGATTTCAGCACAATGTTAGAAATAAATTAAGAGATTTTGCCCTCCAACATTTTCCCTCTAACCCACCGTATACATTGTAATTAAATGGTCCCCAATTGATTAACCATGTTCTCCACAGTTTTCCTTTGTGTCCTTGTAACTGCCAGATGGGACCGAAACAAATAACATTCATGTTTCTTTGGCTATATCTGTTTCAGATGCAGTGGGTAATAATAATCCACAATTCATTTTGCTGCCTTCATTCTAAAAACCAATTGCTCTATATCCAAGGTAAATAGAGTGGGCTGTGCAATATTGTTTCCATTGAATTTTGTGCTGATTTTGGAGACTTGGGTTCAAGCCCCATCTTTGACAGTTACTAGCTGTGGGATAATGGACAACTTTTATCTCATCTTGGAGTATTAGTTTTCCCTTGCCAAGTAGCTGAAAATTGGGGAAATTGCCAGTTTATAGAATCAAATATAGAATCAAATATTTATAGAATATAGAATAAAGAATGATTAGGGCTCTGAAAAGATAATGTGTTGCAACCTCCAAACCCTCCCCAATCCCTAGTGAAGAGGAAAAGGAAGATAAGAATGATTGAGTGCTGATTCTGTGAACTATGAAAAGCAACCTCTCCACTAATTTGAGACAGCCTCTTATAGCTTGGTAATAAGTTAGTACAAGTTGATTCATAGAAGGAGAAAACCAAGTTGTGGTGCCCACCAGAAGTCAGGAGAGCCAACTAAGTCAATCCTACCCCAAAAGAAACTATCAAACATATGGAGAAGACTGAGTCTGGATACCCCCTTTCCTGGACACTACTGGGTAATCCATACTGCCCAGAAATGGCAATACCCAGCCTGGGACATCCATAAAGTATGGCATCCAAGATCAGAATAACAGGCCAGAGTGGAATAACAGAATGATTGGACAGGACTAATCCATCCACTGGTCAGAGACAGCTAAGTTAATTTATTACACTCAACGTATAATGGAAAATGATTACTCATTTAGTCATATAGTCAGACAACAGTTTTTATTCAGAACAAAGGTTTTCAAATTGTGGGCTGTGGCTCCATATGGGATCTCATAACTGAATATGGGGGCAATGAAATTATGATTTATTATCAGTAAATGTTTGATATGTATACTTGTTTTATATACCTTTATACCTGGGGTCACAGTTTAAGTAGTCCTGATTTAGAAATTTTAATGTATGTTTTATATTTAATTACCAACATGTGATATTATATTTTATAGCTGAACTAGATATTAGTTATATATATTATTCTTTGTTTTATATGCTAATACTTTGTTATGCATACTAATATGGTAATCACATTATCCTTTTGTATGTTTACATTTTTGTTTCTACAAGTAAACCTGAAATGTTATGCAATATGTGATAGAGTACAAAGAAAATACAATTTTGAACCAGAGATCCTGGGTTCAAACTGTAAGTCTGATATTTACTCCTTATGTGAATTTGGGCAGCTTAGATAAATCCTGTGGACCTCAATATCCCCATTTATAAAATGTGAGAGGTTGATTTAAACTCTAAGGTCCCTTCCAGCTCTCAGTCCATGAAAGTCCAGTTCATGTTCTGCCTTTTCTCACCCATTCAATCAATGAGCATTTATTAATTATAAATTTTGTATAAAATGTGTTATAAATGTATTATATTCCAAGCCTTATGTCAAGTACTAGGATACAAAGAGAAAAGAGAAAATAATTCCTAACCTCAAAGAGTTTAAATAAATAAAATATACATCTATAAGTATATGCAAAATAAAGAAAAGGTAGCTTTGGAGGAGAGGACAGTAGTATGTGGGACAGTTCTTGAGTTGAGTCTTGAAGGATACTAGAGATCCCAAGAGGCATTGGAGAGCAGGCAGAACTTCCTATATATGGGTAACAATTGCTTTATGTGTTATAAATTTAGTTTTTTAATGTATTCATCTCTGTTACATGTAATGTTTACATCAATTTCAAATGTCAGATACCTATATGCTTACTATATGATGTTGTTAACTGTGACTATATTATTCCACTAATTTATGATGTTTATGATGCATGCTTACATGTTTACAGATAGATCAGAAGACTCTGTATCATTTGCAGAAGTTTTATATTCTTCATTTAGAGAATGATGCAAAAAGTGGAGGGGTGAGGGTGAGGATGGAGAGAATTTCCAGTCCTATGCTAGTATTCCGACACCCTTGTATAGCTTCATTTCCTTCTTTTCCTCTAGAGAATGTATGGCACTTGGGAGGAGGGAGTGAAGAAAGAATTAATGAAAACAATAGAATATTGATATCATGATGTCAGACACAAGACTACTCAGAACTTAAAGGAAGCTTACAGCAACATCATACTGAGTTCTTGACTTCCTTAGTTTCCCTAGGAGAGATGTGAAGATGAATCTAATATAAACCAGGAGGTTTGGGCCAGCGGAATCAGATATGTTGTGGAGGTGCTACTCTGTCTAGCAGAAGTAAAAAAGAAGGAAATTCCAACTGAGATAATTATCTTGAGCTTAGATTTCCCACATCCCTATCATACCATGTATAGAAGCAAGAATGTTGAGTGATTTACAGATCTCCCCCTATCCATGGTTTTGACTATTGATTAAACCAAAATATTATGTCAAATGTCACAGAAGCAAAGTGACATAGCTCATCAAGTGCTAGACTTAGACACAAGAAGCCCCAAATTCAAATCCTTCTTCTAACAATTAGCTGTATGCCCATGGATACAACATTTGACCTTATCTGTTTTCTTATCTGTAAAATGAAGTTAATCCATACCTGCCTCACAAGTTTGGAGTAAGATATAAATGAGACAATGTTTGGAAATCATTTCACAATACATAAAGCATGATATAAATGCCATCTTATTATAATCTACCCAACAGAGTTGCTATGAGTAACCAGAAAATATTAGGTAAACAGAATCAATTATGATTGTTATTATGGCTCTTATAATCATATTGTCTCGAATATTTCTCTAATCTGATTTCTACTTGACTCCACAAGTAGATTATCAGTTGCTGTGTCTTGTGTTTTATGTCCCTTCTCCAGCACTGAGCAAGTTTTGGACCTATAATACTGAACCCACAAATGCTCAGTACGTGACTTTTACTTCTTTGTCTTTCATCCCCACAATGATGATCAATGCATTAACTAATAAGTGTTTATTGCTGTCATGGAGGAAAATGGGGCACAGAGACTTGTCTTTGAAGATTTTTTTTCTTGTTTCATGAGCATAGGCTACTAGAATGTATTTTCTAGTTGGAATAGTAAGGAGGAAACCTGTTATGTCCTCAAACCAATCTGCTTTGGGAGCGGGAAAGGTCAGCATACTTCAGAGATCTGGGAGGGATGGAGCTAGATCTAGAGCCTTTATTTCCTTGTTTTAGGATACTTTCGGTAAGGAAATTCTACCTACCAATGCAAATCAAATCCATTCACAACTAGCCTCTTAGTATTCTCTGGCAACTCTAAGACTGAATTGATTTGTCCTAGGTCAGAGAAACTTTATGAGTCAGAGTTAAGGCTTAAATCAAAGTCCACCCTCTGTCCACTATATCACGCTTCTTCTCAAGGATAAAGGATAACCACTGGTTGATTGGACAGGAGAGATTTCCAGAAAGTTTTCAAAATAGCATAAGCCAAGTTCAATTCCTTGGTCCTCTCCCAGATTATAAGCTTCTTGATAACAGGAATGATGTAACTTTTTATTTTCACATCTCAAATACCTGAAATAATGTCTGGCACATAACAGACATTATAATAATTTTTATTTTCTGCCATAATAATTTTTAAATGAATGAATTAGTCAATCAAATAAATAACTGGTAAGTCAGAAACCTAAACATGACAGATTCATAAAGTTGTTTTTAAAAATGTAGTCAAAGTTTAGAAGTAAGTGGATCAAAGCCATGGAGGGAGAGTTGTTTTTTTTGTTTTGTTTTGTTTTGTTTTGTTTTTGTTTTTTGTTTTTTGTTTTTTTTAATAAAGCAGGGTCAAGAGAACAATATAAATGAAAGGTGAGGAACACTGCCTTTTACTAGTAACAATTTGCTTTAAGCTAAGAATCTGCCCAAAGTAGAATTATTTTATCACAGTGGTTATTTATCCAATCACATCACACACACACACACACTCATAATTGACAGCAATCTTATTATGAATTGCATCACACCCTCACCACTCAAGTGCTAAAGGTAATAAATCCCTCAGCTGAAGAAGTCTAACTCTTGAGAGAGGAAAGAGTGGCAATCTAAAGGGGAAAACTACTTTAAAAATAAAAGGTTGAGTTTGAAGCCCCAGCTTTTGTAAAGAAACAGTTCCTGTTGTAATAAATCATGTTCTTTGGAGGAGAAAGGAGCAGTGTGAAGGGAAGCTTTCTTGCCTGTGCTAAGAAGAATCACCATTTATTCCAATGTGCAGGAAGCTCAAGAGACTCAAAGATTTATCAAAACAAGCAAATTCACTTACAAGCCAGGATCCTGCCAGCTTACATTGTAACTCTATAATTATCTCTATAACGCCTGCAGATCACAATGTCTCTTCGTTGCTCTTGCTGTCATTTCTGTATTTTGCCTGCCCTTCATGTTCTCCTTCCTTGGAACAATGAAGATTCTGCCAAGCAAATTGAGTGCGCTGAACTTTGGGTGCCTCTGAACAAGAGGAGTACTTTGAGGACAATGCCCAGGAGACTATCTTGCTGACTCTCCTTATTTCACTCAAACCTTCTTCCCCTGACTTTAAGTGTCAACAGTGTAATAGCCAGCGTTAGCCCATACCTCGAGGGTTCCACCCTCCTTCCTTTTCGCTGTATTTTAAATAAATAAAATGGGGTATGTGATCTTTTCCCCTCACACTTTCTTTTACTAAAGCTAAATGGTATGGGAAGATGGGACTGTTTACTATCTCTATCTCTATCTCTATCTCCCCATTTTTCTTTTCTCTTGACCTATGCATCTCCTTCCCTTTCTCTTTGACTTCCATTCAGGAAGTTGTGGAAAAGGGAGGCAACTCCAAAACAAAACAAAGACTGACCTGCTTAATACCAGCAGAAAGTCCTCCACCATTCTCCCCAACATGGAATCTACTCACAATGGGAACAATGGGGCATTTGGAGATGACAGGCAATAGAAAGAGTGAGAACCATGAATGTTTGGTGGATGTCATTGGAGTGTTTGCAGAACAAAACATCTTAGTTGTATGTCGGGGTCCAGAGTCATGGTTTATGCTGTTGCAATATCCTTCCCTACCATAGGGCAGGGAAACAGGAGGAAAAAAAGATGACGAAGCTATGAGATCAGAGCCAGTCTGCTCTTGATTTTCTTCCAGAGAGACAAGGCTTCAGGCATCTATGATGCTAATGAAACATTTTCTCTATTTCTATGGTTTCTTCTGTGATCCCTCCTCCATCATTCTTTCTTTGACCAACGCCAAACTCCTTCCCTTCCATTTAGCTTTCTTAAAACCAGGGCTACACCTACCTTATCTCACCCTCACCACTAAAGGCAAGCCCAACCACATGTGATAGAGACTTAGCAAACATGAATAGCACAATTTCTAATTGAGTTTGACACTCCAGCCCTACTCACACAGTGACTTTCCAGATTTCTAAGCCAATTTCCAGAAATATTGAAACATGAAAAAAACAAAGGCTAGAAGCCAGTTTTTGTTTTAGTTAATCAAGCACATTTTTTTCCCTGTCACTTCTATAGTTCCAGCACTTAGCACAGGACCTGGCTCATAGTAAGTGCTTAATAAATATTGATTGATTTATTGAAAGCTGCTACCTTCCCTTAAACCCTATGGAAAATTAGAATCATAGAATCAGGCTTCTTTAGCCACTTGTAAAGGTCATTTTTAGGACTTAGGTGCACATCAATCAGCTTCTTCCCTGAACTTTCACTCCCTTTTTTTGTCTTATAATGAGGGGAAGAAGTTATGTAGTTATAACAAGAATAAAAACAATTTGTACTTCCATAATGCTTAAGAGTTTCCAGTTTTTCTCACAATTACCTTGGGAGTTAGGTAGTCTCCCATTACCTCTCAACTAGCTAAGACTGTATTTGGAACAAATGCCATTGAGTCATAGGGTAGAATAAGGCCCTTCGAAGAAGTAAGTAGAACCCAGAAGAATGGCACCAATGCTATGGGAATTTCTGTCTTAACCTGCAAATAAATTGAATTTGAGTGAGACAGAGCAGTGCCATCATCCACCTCACTCTCTCCTCCAATCATGGGAATTCAGAGGTAAAATATTAGAGATAGTCCTGGATTCAGAGGACCAGAAACAGGGATATCAGTCATGACAGCAAAAAAGCATTGCTTTCAGGAGTCAGGAACATTGGGCTAATTGCTTACTATTTACTTGGGTTATTTAAAGTGCTGCTCACCCCCATTCTAGACAGGACTCTGAAGGTAGCTGAAACTCAGAGGGATAAACTAAGTGTCCAAACAAGGATGAGATGCTAAAAGACTCCACGTTCTTGGCTCTTTCCACCATGCGCCATTGCCTCAATAAGAATTTGAATTGACTCTTCCATTCTAATACACAATCAACTGTCCCCTAGGAAAGTCCTCTCAGTGTTCACAGGGACTCTGATGGGCTCTCAAGCAATCCAATGGGCTATGTGGTTGATAGTTATATCAATAAGGGGAAGATACAACAAGGCTGACTACAAAATCCTCTACGTATTGAGAGGAAAAAATTAGACTGTCAGCTAACTGCAACTGGGCTCCTTCATTAAATCTGACCAAAGAATTAAAGAAAACAAGATTAATAAAAATTCAGTGCAATATAGTTAATGTTAATTTGTGACTTCTAAGTCAATAGTTGACCAGCAGAGATTCATTTCTATTTGAGTTTATCCTTACTATTCTAAGAATATTTTAAGAATTTAGATGCATGATGGTCCAGTGAAGCTATTTACCCATGGGTCACTAACATACATGACTAATCTTTGAATTCTACCTGACCAAGAATCTTGATGAATTTGTAACTGAGCAAGTGTTCAGAGAAAAGCACACTAGATTAACCACAGCTACACAAGAATCTCCAGTGAGAAATACCTAAGAGACCACCAGCCTGAATTGGAGAAAAATCACCTTCAAATACCACGTATATTTTATCCTTTTGAGTTACATGAATAGTTTCAATACATGAACAGTTTAAACATATAAGGAATGTGTATATATATATACATATATGTGTGTGTGTATATATATATATGTATATATATATATATATATATGTACATCTTTTTCAAGTCTCTATTAAATGCTTCTGGTGTTTGAAGGTAAATATTTTCATTCCTTTCAATATAGAAAATCCAAATAAGAAGAAAACAAACTGAGATCAAAAGATGCTGACAGACTAGAACAATAGACCAGACTGAACAAAGATAAAACTAAGAGAGATCAATGTAAAGTCTTACACTTAGGGTTTTTTTTAATCATAAGGACAGGATAGAGACAAAGGGTAGTGACAATTTGTCAGATATGCTCTAGATGTAATTCTTTTTTAAGATACATGTTAAACTAGATGACCACTGCAGTGCCTCTCATTGCTTAAATTTTTAGATTCTTTGAGACTTTCCTAGTTTCCCTTAATTCAAATACATATATATATATATATATATATATATATATATATATATATATATATATATATATATATATATATATATATATATATATATATATGCATTTTCACTGTGTGTGTATATATATATATGTGTGTGTATATGGATATGCATATTATATGGGGGATATATATTTTTTTTGTACATACTTGTTTACATGTGGTATTCCTCATTAGGTTGAGAGTGCCTTAAAGTCACAGACTGCCTTTTGCCTATCTTTTGATCTCCCAGAACTTAGCATAGTACCTGACACATAGTTGGCATTTATTTTTAATGATCTCTTTACCTTCAAAATACATGCAAAATAGTTTTCAACATTCACCCTTGCAAAACCTTATGTTCCAAATTTTTTCTCTCCCTTTGCCTTACTCCTCCCTCCCCTAGAGAGCAAGTAATCCAATATAGACTAAACATGTGCAATTCTTCCAAACATATTTCCACATTTATCATTCAGCACAAGAAAAAAATCAGATCAAAAAGGAAAAAATGAGAAAAAAATGCAAGCAAACAACAAAAAAGGTGAAAATACTATGTTTTGATCCCCATTCAGTCCCCATAGTTCTCTTTCTGGGTGCAGATGGCTCTCTCCATCACAATTCTATTGGAATTTGCCTGAATCATCTCACTGTTGAAAAGAACCAAATCCATCACAGCTGATCATCACAAAATCTTGTTGGTGTGTACAAAGTTCCCTTGGTTCTACTCACTTCACTTAGCATCAGTTCATGGAAATCTTTCCAGATCTTTCTAAAATCAGTTTTCTCATCATTTTTATAGAACAATAATATTCCATTACATTCATAAACAATAATTTGTTCAGCCTTTCCCCAACTGATGGTCACCCACTCACTTTCCAGTTCCTTGCCACTACAAAAATGGCTGTTACAAACATTTTTTGCATGTGGGTCTTTTCACTTTCTTAGGATTTCTTTGGAATACAAACCCAGTAAAGACATTGCTGGATCCAAAGGTGTGCACAGTTTGATAGCCCTTTCAGAATAGTTCCAAATTATTCTCCAGAATGGTTGGATCAGTTCACAACTCCACCAAGAATGTATTAGTGTCCCAGTTTTCTCACATCCCCTCCAACATTTAGTATTATCTTTTTTGGTCATCTTAGCCAACCTGAGAGGTGTATCATGGTACCTTAAAGTTGTCTTAAATTATATTTCTCTAATTAATAGTGATTTAGAGCATTTTTTCAGATGAGTAAAAATGGCTTTAATTTCTTCATCTGAAAATTGTCTGTTCACATCCTTTGACTATTTATCAATTGGAGAATGGCTTGTATTCTTACAAATTTAAGGAAATTCTCTATATATCTTTAAAATGAGGCCTTTATCAGAGCCCTTGGTAGTAAAAATTTTCTCAGTTTTATGCTTCCCTTCTGATCTTGTCGGAATTGGTTTTGTTTGTACAAAAAGTTTTTAATTTAATGTAATTAAAGTTATCCATTTTGTATTTCATAATGTTTTCTATTTCTTCTTTAGCCAAAAATTCCTTCCTTCTCCACAGATCTGAAGTGATCTGTGTTCTATCCCTTGTTTTCCTAATTTGCTTAGAGCATCACCCTTTATGTCTAAATCATGAATCCATTTTGACCTTATCTTGATATAGGGTGTTAGGTATTGGTCAATGCCTAGTTTCTGCCATATTATTTTCCAATTTTCTCAGCAATTTTTGTAAAATAGTGAGTTCATATCCCAGAAGCTAGAATCTTTGTGTTTATCAAACACAATAATCATTGACTATTGTATATTATGAACTTAACCTATTCCACTGATCCACCACTCTATTCCTAGCTAGTAAAGTGGTTGGCATTTAATAAATGCTTATTGACTTAAACAATTTGTACCAGGAGTAAAGTTTCTAAAATTGAAAATAGCAAGGAATGTATCCAAGGCTAAGTCAAGGGTTAGGGAAAGAGTGTTAGTTCTAGCTTTATGAATTGAAAGCCATCTATCCACAGTTTCTAATCACTTGATATCTTGTCTACCTATCTCCTCTTTTCCCATGAGATCAAGAAAGCATTACCTCAGATGGGAAGAGCTTGAAGTGAAAGGACACCATGCAAGTCAAAAACTAGGAGAGTCAAAGAATAGAGGGAATAGGAATGGAATAGCATTAAATGGGAAGGATTGGAGATACATAGTTAAATTTTGCAAGAATCCTTAGACAAGTACCAAAAGTAGACCAAGGCAGTAGACCAAAAAGAGATTCATGTCCTGCTCATTGGACATTATGCTACAACTTAAAGTTAACTTCTTTGCCTCCTTAAACCCATTTATCATTAATCCACCAAATCCACCAATTTTCTCTCTTCCCTTGCAATTTGAGTTCAAACTATAGGTAGAATCAAGTGGCGAACAACTCTTTCATATCAGAATTTATAGCCACAAGGAGACCACTAAGGAGAATATAATTAAACAATCCATGTGTTTCCTTCTAAGATTTTTGCCAACAGAGTTCCCTAGTATATGTGGAAAGATCATTATTGGGAATTTAAAGAACCCCAAAGCCAATTGGTTCCAAACCCTCCACATCTTGCTTGCCCCTTCATTTTAGCCAATTGAAAAAGCCAGATTAAAAACTTGAGCTGCCCTATTCCTACTGGGACTTAAAATCATTCCCACAAATTACTATGCATTTAGACTAGGGAAATGACCAGATATCTAAACCAGAAATTCTTAAAATGTTTTTGTTTCATAAACTTTATTGGCAGGCTGTTGAAGCCTGTGGACCTTCTTCACAGACCAATGTCTGTTGCCTATGGTCATAATTGAAAGAAGTGCTCAATTTCTGCTAGAAGTTAGTGAAAATAAAGGTGGAATTCTAAGTTAGAGGCCAGAATGGTACTTGTACTTTATGACAGTTGTAAGGAGAGGTACTTTAGCAAAGTAACACCTACTAACTCAAATTATCTTCCTATCAATCCTATAAAATAAAGGAATAGAGACTGATAGGAAACCCCATGCCCAAATTCCACCAAAAGTGATAAGAACAGAGACAAACTTTGGGGCATATCTAGAGAAGAAATGTTAAACTAGACAAAAATTATGGTGGAGGAAAGAGAAAATGCCATGCAAATAAGTAGGCTTTGTAGCCCTAGGAATTATATGTGACCTGGAGATAAGAAAAAGAAACAGGAATATTGAGGAAGTAATCATCAAGTTCCACTATTGTTTCATTTCACATCTTTATTGACTGGGAATTAATGTTAACTTCCATGTTTAATATTAAGGCATGAGACTATAATATTTGTGTTTAAGGATTAAGTTTATTTTTTCACATTAAGATGAGAGGGGTATATATGCATTTAACACAAGAGATAAAGTACTTGGTCTGGAATCAGGAAGACCTGAGTTTGAATATGAATTTAGACAATAGCTGTGTGACCATCTTTGCCTGTTTCCCCAATTGTTCAATGGAGATAATAATAGCACCTACCTCACAGGATCGTGGTAAAGCTCAAATGAGATAATTATCAAAAAAAAAAAAAAAAAAAAAAAAAAAAGCACTTGTACAAGGCCTGGCAAATAATAAGTGCTATTTAAGTTTTCTTTTCTTCATTTCCCAAGTGGTACCTTTTGCCATGCGGAAGAAAATAAGAAGAGGAGGTGAAGAGATCAGCAGCATTCATATTAGGGAGAATAGCCAATCCATTTGATAGTTGGAGAAGGATGATAAATGGAGCATGCTGGTTAAGGAATAATGACTAACCCTCTGAAACTCAAATTGACATTTGAAGAAACATACAAAAAAGTTGGAACAATTCAAATGGAATATGATTGAATGAATTTGTCCCCTCTCAACTCCTTCCCCATCTTTTGTCAAAGATACC
This sequence comes from Sminthopsis crassicaudata, assembly GCF_048593235.1. Lineage (NCBI taxonomy): Eukaryota > Metazoa > Chordata > Mammalia > Dasyuromorphia > Dasyuridae > Sminthopsis > Sminthopsis crassicaudata. The sequence goes on from NC_133618.1 coordinate 572,791,746, forward strand.
CCAGTAAAAAGTGATATCACTGCATAACAGTTAATACTCTCCTGGCTCTAATTTTAGTATCTAGAATAGTATGAAGTCCCACAAACACTTCATTGCCAACCTCCCCCTGATTTGACACCATGTAGCATAACCTTCCTCAGATGGAGGGGCAGATGGTTAAAAACTGTTCAGTGGACATTGGGGACAAACCAATGAGCAGTTGTGACTCTCTGCTCTTTCTAATCCTTCCTAATTATGTTACCAGGAAGCAGGGACTTGTTAGCATACAACCTGGTCATCTGGAGGAACTAGACTGGAAGATTTTCAGTCAGGTCCTTGGTGAGAGCCAATTTGGATTACCCTGGCAGGTGTAAAACTTCTCCTTAGAGACTAGGAATTTCTGAATCCATAACCATCATGCCAACTGTTCTCAATCCATTGCTTCAAATACACGTGTAAACCAAAAGAAATAATTCTGCTTCCTTCTCCCCAATTCATTGTTATACTATCCCTGAATATACCAGTCCCAACAAAAAGAAACCAAGTTAAGTGGATAAAGCTCCAGCCCATAGCTCCAAGTATGAGACCTCCCCCCATGTTTTTATACTGTGGCAGCTAGTGGCAAATAGTAATAATCAGTGCCTTGAGAGTAGCAAGCACTAAATAATTGTTGAAATGAATTTGTTAAATTAAGCAACTCTAGCTTGGCATCTGGTCACAGCCTATCCTTCAAATGCATCAGAAATCCAAGTTACTTTTCCAGGCAGAGAATTATGGTAAACCATAAACTGAAATCATCCTTTTTTTCTTCCTGTTCTGAGAGACACTAGAATCTTGGGCATTGTACACAGCAAATAACTTACCCCAGGAACTCTTTCCACAGCCATACTCAATAGCAACTTTGCACACAGCACTTAAGACTGTTGAGTACTTTCTGGGATGACACATTCTCCGCAGCTTGGCCACCACCACAAAGTAATTCAGCCGATGGTGACAGTGGTTTTATAATGGCTCCTGTTGCCACAAATTGAGAGTGATCTTGAAAATGACACCAGAGAAGGTTAGAGGAAACAACTCTATTATACAGTGATTTTCAAAATCATATAGAGGGTGAGGTTTGGCACCAGGGGTAGGGTGGGGAGTCAAATCAAGAGGTTCTTAAAAAATAATAATAATTCTTTCTCAAAACTCACCAGCATTAGCCCACAACCTAAAGAGGGGATAGAGCTGATAGGAGAGAATCTTCCTGAGGTGAAAAGGGTGTGGTCCAAAAAAAAATCACGATCTTGGTTGCTGAGCCCGACCTAGCCAAAATTCACAAAATACTAAATCCAAGAATTAGGCAGAAGAAAGGGAAAAAGAGTTTATGGGAATGGTACAAAGCCAGAGAAATTTACATAGCTTAGAGCTGGAAAACTCATCAAATCATAGGTTTAGTCCTAGATAGAAATTTAAGGTTCATTTAGTCCAAACTCATTTTATAGAAAAAGAATCCAAGGCTCAAAGATATTTAATAACTTGATTATTATACAGAATTATCATACATACAAATAATAATTATTATACATACACGTAGTAAAGGGAGGTCAGCAACTAGTCAGGAAAACACTATAAAAGGGAGATGTAAGGATTAAGGAGATGCCTTTTTTTCCTGGAGTGGGAAGGTTTGTCATGCAACTTCCTCTCTAGAGGAAGAATTCTTTTTCCACAACAGTCTACTAATCATCTCTCTCTCTGTCTCTTTGTCTCTCTCCCTCTCTTTGTCTCTCTCTCTGTCTCTTTCTCTTTCTCTCTTTGTCTCTCTGTCTCTCCCTCTCTCTGTCTCTCTGTGTGTCTCTCTCTTTCTCTCTATCTCTCTCTCTGCGTCTTTCGCTGTCTCTGTCTTGTCTATCTGTCTCTCTGTCTCTGTCTCTCTGTCTCTCTCTCTCTCTCTCTCTCTCTCTCTCTCTCTCTCTCTCTCTCTCTCTCTCTCTCTCTGCCTCTCTCTCTCTCTCTCTGTCTCTCTCTGTCTCCACCCCCCCTCTCTCTCACTGTTGCTGTCATTCCAGGTGCTACCTACCTTTCACAAGCTACCTGACCTTTCAAAGGTCAAAAGAACACTGGGTTGGGGAGTCATTCACCATTACCCACTTAAGTTTGGGTAAATCGCCTGCCTTCTCTGGGCTGCAGTTTTGGAAGAGCTCTTCTTAACCTTTTCTGTGTCATGGCTTCCCTTGGCAGTCTGGTGGAGCCTGAGACCCCCAATTCAGAGTAGTGTTCATTGCCTACAATTGATTTTTGAAAAAAAATGTTGCATTTCAATTAAAGGTTAGTAAAAATAGAGATTTTTTTTCTCTCTAAGTTTACCAACTCTCTGAAATCTATCTACTCACCTTTTTGGAAGGGAGGGCAATGGACTTCAGTTTAAGAATTTTGAGCTAGGTGATTCCCAAAGACCGTGTCAGTTCAAAAGGTCTAGGACTCTAGGAATTCAGGAATGTAGTGCTTCCTCAAAAGCAGTATCTTAAGTATTTCCTTATTTTCCATAAAGCAGAGACTATCTGGTACTGTCATGTACCAACAAATCCATTTTCATACATTCATTCATTGCTTCAGTCACTCATTCATTCAACAAATATTTACCAAGTAGCTACTATGTACACAAAGAACTGAATAGTTAGGGAAAGTTTACATATATAAGACAAAACTACCTCCTTCAGTGAGTCAGTGATCTAGTTGAAGAAACAAGGTATTTACATGTGAGAAGGAAAGTTTATATTCAAGAAATTATACACATGATAAGTATGCACTGATAGAAATTATCTTAAGCAATTACAAAGGGAGTCAATCCTCTATGAAAAGAACCTAAAAGTTTTTGTGTCACATAATGCCACAGATCTACTATCAAAGAAAAAAAGAGGAAGGAAGCTTTTGGAGAAAAGAGAATCCTAAGTCCTCAGATGAGTCTTCATAGCAAGTTATTAGAAATGTGAAGTCATTTGGAAATGGGAGTATTTCGCTGGCCAAATGACAAGGAGTCGCTGAGCCAAAATGGGGTCTGCAAGAACCAAAACAATCTGGTGGTAGTGAACATGGAACTCTATGATCTTAGAGAGGGTGAAAAATAGATATATGGATGTCAAAACCAGCAATTGAACTACTGCTCTATAGCAGAGGTTCTTTTTATATATATATAATTTTTTCACAGTATATATGCATGAGTAATTTTTTATAATATTGTATATGTATTGTATTCATTTTTCAAAATTATCCCCTCCCTCCCTCTACTCCCTCCCCTTGATGACAGGTAATCCCATACATTTTACATATAAATAACCTAGATACAATATATGTGTGTAAATACCATTTTCTTATTGAACATTAAGTATTAGATTCCGAAGGTATAAGTAACCTGGGTAGATAGACAGTAGTGCTAACAATTTACATTCACTTCCCAGTGTTCCTTCTCTGGGTATAGTTATTTCTGTCCATCATTGATCAACTGGAAGTGAGTTGGATCTTCTTTATGTTGAAGATATCCACTTCCATCAGAATACATCTTCATACAGCATTGAAGTGTATAGTGATCTTCTGGTTCTATTCATTTCACTCAGCATCAGTTGATGTAAGTCTCTCCAAGCCTCTCTGTATTCCTCCTGTTGGTCATTTCTTACAGAGCAATAATATTCCATAACCTTCATATACCATAATTTACCCAATCATTCTCCAATTGATGGACATCTGTTCATCTTCCAGTTTCTAGCCACTATGAAAAAAGCTGCCACAAACATTTTGGCACATACAGGTCCCTTTCCGCTCTTTAGTATTTCTTTGGGATATAAGCCCAATAGAAGCAATGCTGGATCAAAGGGTATGCACAGTTTGATAACTTTTGGGGCATAGTTCCAAATTGCTCTCCAGAATAGCCGGATTCTTTCAAAATTCCACCAACAATGTATCAGTGTCCCAGTTTTCCCACATCCCCTCCAACATTCATCATTATTTGTTCCTGTCATCTTAGCCAGTCTGACAGGTGTGTAGTGATATCTCAGAGTGGTCTTAATTTGCATTTCTCTGATCAGTAGTGATTTGGAACACTCTTTCATATGAGTGGATATAGTTTCAATTTCATCATCTGAGAATTGTCTGTTCATATCCTTTGACCATTTATCAATTGGAGAATGGTTTGATTTCTTATAAATTAGGGTCAGTTCTCTCTTTATTTTGGAAATGAGACCTTTGTCAGAATCTTTAACTTTAAAAATATTTTCCCAAATTGTTACTTCCCTTCTAATCTTGTTTGCATTAGTATTGTTTGTACAGAAACTTTTTAGTTTGATGTAATCAAAATCTTCTATTTTGTGATCAATAATGATCTCTAGTTCTCCTCTGGTCATAAATTCCTTCCTCCTCCACAGGTCTGAGAGGTAGACTATTCTCTGTTCCTCTAATCTATTTATGATCTCATTCTTTATGCCTAGGTCATGGACCCATTTTGATCTTATCTTGGTATATGGTGTTAAGTGTGGATCCATATCTAATTTCTGCCATACTAATTTCCAGTTTTCCCAACAGTTTTTTTCAAATAATGAATTTTTATTCCTAATGTTGGTATCTTTGGGTTTGTAAAAGACTAGATTGCTATAGATGTACCCTTTTTTGTCCTTTGTATCTAATCTGTTCCACTGATCTACTGATCTATTTCTTAGCCAATACCAAATGGTTTTGGTGACTGCTGCTATATAATATAGCTTTAGATCAGGTACACTTAGACCACCTTCATCTGACTTTTTTTTCATTACTTCCCTTGCAATTCTCAACCTTTTATTCTTCCATATGAATTTTGTTGTTATTTTTTCTAGGTCATTGAAATAGTTTCTTGGGAGTCTGATTGGTATAGCACTAAATAAATAGATTAGTTTGGGGAGTATTGTCATCTTTATTATATCGCTCAGCCTATCCAAGAGCACTGAATGTCTTTCCAATTATTTAAGTCTGACTTTATTTTTGTGGCAAGTGTTTAGTAATTTTTCTCATATAATTCCTGACTATTCTTTGGTAGATGGATTCCCAAATACTTTATACTCTCAACATTTGTTTGGAATGGAATTTCTCTTTGTATCTCTTGTATAGCAGAGGTTCTTAATATTTTTGTGTCATGGATCTCTTTGTCAGACTGGTGAAGCCTCTGGACCCCTTCTCAGAAAAAAAAAATGATTTAAAAAAAAATGCTAAATTGTGAAAGAAATGCTAAGTTTCAGTTAGAGGTTAGTGAAAATAACAATGTCATTTTTCCACCCAAATTCATGGGCCCCTTGAAATGTATCCATAGATCCTTTGAGGATCCATGGATCCCAGGCTAAGAACCTTTGCAGTAAGAAGGGGAGGAAGCCAGACAAGTATCAAGATGCACACAGTGCTCTATTGCTTCCACCAGGGTCTGTATTTTCATTCATACTTTGAGACTTCCCATCTTGGTGTTGTGAGTTTTGTTTTTTTGACCACCAGGGCTGAGTTTTTAAAGACAGAAAGAAGAAAATGGCAGTATCTTCTTGAAAACAAGACTTCAGCATAAATCTTTTTCTGTTCTGTGTGTGCTTTGTCTTAAATTTGCTCTGCATTAAGGCAGCTGATGGCACAATGGGATAGAGAACATGGCCTGGAATCATCCAGTCTCAGATACTTACCATCTATGTGACCCTGGGCAAGACATTCAACCCATGTTTACTTCAGTTTCCTTAATTGTAAAGTGGGATTATTAATAACACCTTCCTTACAGGATTATTGGAGTGATCAAGAAAGATAATGTTGTGAAAATTAATAGTGTTTTTAAAGCATTTAGCACAGTGCCTGACACATAATAGATGCTAAATAAGTACTTAGTCTCTTCCCTTTCATTCAACTATTGGGAGCCTTGGTTACTAAGAAAGAATTGCACATCTTTAGGGAAGAGCTAGAAAGTAGCCAGATTCAAATGCTCCTGGAGTAAGAAAGCTCTAGATGCTGGCAACCATAAGCCCTACTTTCAGGAGAAGGTCTAAATGCTGAACCTAATCCGTCTTTCTGAAAATGGAGTCCAATATGCTACATATGATTAAGGGCAACTAGGTGTCACAGTGCATAGAGCACTAGACTTGGAACCAGAAAGACTCATCTTCATGAGTTCAAATTTGGCCTCAGACGCTTACTAGTCAGATGAGCTGGAGAAGGAAGTGGCAAACTGCTCCAGACTTTGCCAATAAACCCCAATGGGGTTGAGAAGAATCAGACATGAGTGAAAAACAGTTTAAGGAATATACATATAACTGTCAAATGAGATGGTGATAGAATGGAAAGAGCACTGGATCAGAGAACCTGGGATCAAAATCTGGTTAACTGCCAGACTTGAACAAATCAGGTAAGTCAGACTCTATGTAGGAATTTCCTTTTCCTCCTTTTTCTTCTCCTTTTTCATTTTGTAGATTTGTGTAGAACATCTTGTAAATTTTAAAGGATCATAAAAGCGTGAGTTGTTTACTACTCACCGCTTAAATGATCTTTAACTTAACACCTATTTGGTCTTTGGATAGGCCTTTTAACTTTTCTTACCTTTAAAAAAGGAAGGCTGGGTCAATCCCTTTTATTCTCAAATCTGTTATACAGATTTACAAATGTGTTATACAGACAATAAGTTACAAATTATACAAATGTGGCTAATAATACACAATACAGACAATAAGGGCTAAAGCAATTTAGAAGCAACAAGATCAGGGTGAATGACACTTGTCAGAGAAGGATTCATGGAGAACATGGGACTTAAGCTGGGCCTTAGAAGGATAGATAAGGCCTGATAGGATTGCTGAAGAAAGCCCATTTCAGGCTGGAGGAGAAACAAGAAAAAAAAGCTAAAAATAAAAGTTATTGCCACTTATAGAAAAGACAAATAGTAATCCACTCTGGCTGGACCAGGTCTTCCTATTGAGAAAAACTGTGATTATTATAAGGATAGAGAAATAAATCAGGCCAGAAATAAGTGGAGATCTTAAAATGCAAGGTTAAGGATAATAAACTTTATCCAATGATATTTAGTAAAATCCTGTTTACATCATGTACACTTAATACGTTGAAGGAATAAATGCACCAACCAGGTTTTGTAGTGGGGTAAAACTGTTAAACTTGGAATCAGGAAGAACTGAGTTTAAATCCTGCCTCAGACACTTACTAGCCAAATGATCCCAAGCAAAACACTTGATATCTTATCCTCAGTTTCCTCATCTGTAAAATGGAGATAATAATAATATTTCTCTCCCAGTAATATTAGGACCAAATGAAATAACATTTATAAAGTGCCTTAAAACTGTGTAAATGCTACCTATTATTGTTACTAAGAAAGAATGCATCTTTTGACTGGGAGAATAACATATTCAACATTTTTCAGAAAATTAATCTGGCTTATGTTCTGCAGAATTTATTGGAGATACAGAATGTAGAGACATAGAGTCTTGTTGAAAGAGTCTTGAAATAATCAGAGTATGAAGGGGAAAGAGTGGAACTAACTTGTGATATAGTAAAAAGGACCCTAGAAATGATAGAGTTCAAGTAATGGTTTTGTTACAGCCAAACTTTTTACTTTAGACCAAGATGCTGAACTTTTCTGTCAGATGTTTTTTTTTTCTAAAATAAAGGAGTTGGATCAAATGACTTGAAGGGCTCTTAGAGCTGTAAAGTTCAGTTGTTCAAGAACCCTGATTAGGGTGGTGGAAACAATGAGAATAGAGAGTAAAGGATATGAAAGACATATTCTGAGGGAGAATCAGTCCTTAGATAACTGATTAGATGGGAACAAGGAAGAGAGAGAAAGAACAAGAGGGAGGTCAAAGGAAATTAAGTTTTCAAGCCTGAATGGCCAGGAAAATTATGTTACTCTTAGGAGAAAGAAGGAAGTCATGAGAGGGGGGAGGATGGGAAAGGAGGGACATTTGTAGATGAAAGCAGTAGCTTCCATTTTAATCATATTAAGTTTCAGCTGATAGGAGGACATCCCTTTGGAAATGTCCAGTTGGCAATTAGACAGAACTAGAGCCTGGAAAAGGGAGCTGCAAAACAGAAATCTAGAAGGTATCTACATAACAATAGGTGAATCCTTGGAAGAAGAGTAAGTTCTCTTAGGGGATGGAAATGTCTAAAATTAGAGATATAAACCAGTGACTGATCTTTGCTTTTAAAAGATGGCTACATTTAGGAGGAAAGAAGTCCCCCCCCCCCCAAAAAAAAAAAAAAAAAAAAAAAAAAACATAAAATGAGATACAAAATAAACACTCGGATAAGTAGAAAAAGGAGAACCAAGTTTCACAAAGGTAAAGGAAGGAATTTCAAGGAGAAATTTAAATGCAACAGTAACAAATACTGCAAAGAGATCAAGCAGAATGAGGACTGATAAAAAGATATTAAATTTTCCAATTAAGAGAGTTTTGAAAGTTCAGTTTCAGTTGACTGACTACAAGGATTTATATGAATCGATGTTAAGAAATTGAGACACTTTCTAGAAACTTGGCAGTAATGGAAGGAGATATGTAATTTGGTAGTATAAAGGAACAGCAGCATTTAATGAAGTTTGGTAAATGGGGTTGGGAAGGAGGGGTTGTTTGTTTGGTTTAGTTTGGTTTGGTTTTGTCCAGACAGAGGAATCCTGCACGTGTTTAAAGACAAAGGAAAAACCCAGTGCAGGGAAAGAGAGTGAAGATAAAGGAGAGATTGGTTAACTGATAGAGCAAGATCCCAGAGGAGGCAATAGGGGGAAAGAGAAGAATGGATAGAAGAAATATTTCTTCCCTTAAGACCAAAAAGACTAGAAGGCTAGGTTTAGGAACTAATTAGAGGTTAGGGAATTAGGGACTGAGGTGGAGAAGAACATGGCTAGTCAGCAAGACTTTGCTATTAAGCCTCTCAGTTCTGATAAAGAAAACACAATCCTGTTTCTCATTTAAACTCTTTTAACAAACTCACCTGATTCCACTTATCTAAGGCTCTTTAATATCTGGACTGTTTTACAAATGCAGATAGTGCTTTCTGTGGGGCCCCTTAATTACTCTAGTACTCCAGTCTGAAAATGATTTCCCTTGACAGGATGACCACACTCTTCAGAAAAGAGACTCTAAAGGTGCAAGGATTTAAAAAAAAAAAAAAAATTCCAGAGCTGTGACCAGTTAAATGGCTAACAATTCAAAAGGAGATAATGGCAGATGATAACTTACTATGAAGCCTATCACATCAGTGAACAAGCTGACTTTCTTCTCTATCTTTTGGATCCTGCTAGGATCTCTTTCTCTCACTTCTTAAAAATTTTATTGTAATTATCAATCTCTGTTTCTCTGTATTTGTGAGACTCTTTGTAGATTTTTCTGTCTCTGTCACTATCTCTCCTTCCCTCCCTCTCTCTCCCTTTCCCTCTCCCTCTCTTACACACACACACACACACACACACACACACACACACACACACACACACAAATACACACTCTTTCATATCTCTATTTCTCTCTACTTCTCCTCCTTTAAATGCCTCCTTTGCTTCTCTAGTTCTCTGCCCTTTCTTCTTTCCTCCTTTCCCCTCTTTCCCTTCTCCTCCTATCCTCTTCCTACCTCCCTGCATTGACTTGCTATAATACCAAGATGAATTGTGTTTTTAGTACTTAGTAAAATAGATTTTATATTCAAGAGATAAAGTAAGGAAAATTCTGTCTTTAAGAAAAAAATGAAACAACTTTTTAACTGTATGTGGCTCTCTATTTTCTGTAGATCAATGACTTGACATAGAAAAAAAAAAAAAACTTCCCACCCTCTCTTAAAGGAACAGGGCTATCCACATGCTACAAATACATTTCATATTGTTTGTATTACATTTTAATTTTGGACAAAAATTCTAGGCTGAAAAGTCCCAATTTGAAGATTCTTTGCTAATGAATTTGACCCCATTGCCCTGGTGGCATTTTCTGGACTACTCATAAACCCAATATTTCTTTATGAAGTGATACAACCAGGTATATGTCACATAGTGTGCCAAGTGAGAATCAGGAACAAAGGAATTTTGTACTAAGGAAACCCAAGAAAGTTATGAAGCATATAATGCAATAGGGGGGAGTGTTTCTGAGATAGTTTGAATGATGGTTCAACTCTCAATGTTTAGCTTTTATATTATATCTGAGGCTCTCAGGGATGATCAGAGACTTAGAACAAGTATTGTATCAGAAAAACAGCCTAAGCATAAGCTTTTTATTACAAGCTCTCTCATGTACTGGTAAATTAACTCCTTCCCACCCAGGTTTACATGTGTCCCAAGAAACCTTTTTGACAAAGATTTAAATATGATACTCTTCACTCTAACTGGATTCTCCCCAGAAGTGTGCTGGACCAGTTCACATTGGTTTATAAAAGCAAATTATTAAATTTTCAGTGTGAGCATTTGAATCTCAGAAATCAGTAAACATTCCAAATGAGGGCTTGACTTATTGCTTTATTGATGGTCTAGATTTAAGAAAGTGATGGAGAAGCAGAAATGATGCAAATTAAACTTAAAAGTGTATTGTGACTATACTTTTTCCCTAGAAAGCCAATTATGTAACATCTACCAGGATACCACTGCCTAAAACCTATGTACCAGAGGAAAACACACTCAAAAAATGTCTAACAGTGCCTTCCTTGGAAGGAAGCCCAGGCAATATAACCATTACTTCCCTCAATCTCAAAACCTTCATAGGACTTATACTTACCTAGTCAAACTTTCCTTAAAATTGTTGTTGACAATTTAACAATCTATCAGCAATAGCTTCTACCTTTATTCATTTTAAAATTTTCTAACTAAATGTCTTCCTCTGCATGCTTGGAATAATCATGCAATAACAAACTATACAGTTCATTTATTCCTTGTTTTGCTGCCTTCTGTAGCTACATGCTAAGTTTAGGTCTTTATACTTGCATCTCAATGTGAAAAATAATCATGAGTCTATAAAGATTATCCCAAGAAACCACAAGTTTTGGCAAATTCTCCCAACCTAAAAAGACTTTAAGTACAGCAACAAAATTTCTGTCTATTGGCCAAAAATAAACCAAGTTATATTTTTGAAGGTTCATCATTGGAAATTGGGCCAATAAGTAATGAATATCTTTGGCCAACTACTGCTTCTGGGTCTAAATAGGTTGTGGTATCCATTGTTTGAAAAAACATCTTTACTAATGATTATGAATCTTTTGAAGTTTAGAAATTTAATAGTTACTCTTGGGGAGGGAGGCTTTTGATGAAACTATTCTAATGCAGAGATATGATGTAATATGACATCATTTTTACTAATCTGGTTATATGGAATTCAGAAGAGAATAGCCAAATTCTCTGTGGATTTTCCTGAAAGAAAGAAATGGGGAGAAAATGCTTAGGGGAGTTTCCTATTCCAACATGATAGATGCCATGTAGATGCTAGGGTCAAGTATGCCTTATAGACAAAAAGCATTTTGTAATTTAGAGTGCAAGGACCAAAGGTATCTCTTTAATACTGCAGTTGTTCCTTTTTAAGATTTTTCAGTAGTCCATATATATAAGGAATGCAAAAAAAAAGGATCCCTGGAGATGATTTAGATCATACTGTCATCACAAAACACCTTGGGGTGCGTGTGTGTGTATACACATATATATGTCATCTCATAACACATGAAGATTAGGGGAAGAAAGTATGATAACTATCTTCAAGTAACTAAAAAGTTATCCATGTACAGAGAGTCTAGATTTATTCTGCTTGGCTCTGAAGAGGGGAAAAAACTAAGGCTAATCAATAGAAATGTCGGAGAGGAAAATGGGAGAGAAAAACTTCATAAGGGCTAACTTAGGATGTAATAAATAATCAATGAATGGACTTGACTTCCATTTTAGCCTGATCTGCTTCTCTCCACTTCCTCCCTTTAACCATTCTAGCTTTAGAAGATACTGGCCTTTTCATCTTTCTATTAGTGTCCTAAATGTCATTCCCCAGATTAGTTGGTGGTCATGTCTGCACTGGGAACAAGGATAAATTAGAGGCAGATTCACCATGTTTTGGGGAAATTTCCTGAGAACCTTATGAATGGAGGGGGAAAGGACTTCTAGCTGGATAACTCCCTTTGCACTGGTACTTTCTAAACTTAAGGGCATCTTCCCTTGAACTTTACATATATTTGAAAAGCAGCTAGGTGGTAAAATAAATAGAGTGCTGGTGGTCCTGGACTCAGTAAGGTGAGTTCAGGTCCAGTTTCAGATACTTGCTACCTGTTGGAGCCTAGACATGGCACTTAACTTTTATTTTCCTCATTTTCTTTAACTGTAAAATGAGAATAATAAGAGCAACTACCATCCAGGGTTGTTGTGTGGGTCAAAAGAGAAAATATTTGTAAAGCACTCAATACAGTGCCTCATACATAGAAGTCATTATATAAATGCTTATTCTCTTCTCCTTACTTGTACAAGGACATTTGGGATGGGAGGAGGTTTTGTACCAAGTGTACTTGCTATGCCATCTTAATAAATACTCTTTTTAAAAAGAAAGAAAGAAAAAGGGAGGAAAAAAAGACAACTTAAAGCTGACTGAATCAATGATTTTCAACTGACAGTCTTGTGAGAAGCACACTGGCAGAGGCTTTAGTCACTGACATGAAAGAATCATGTCTGACCCTTCAGGTGTGCTCCTAGAACTGTGAAAAGAAGGTAAAGTCAAGCTCTCTGAGAGCAGAAATTGGTATCAGGCTGTCCTTTGACCACAGGTGAGTTTATAGATGGTTCCATAGATATGAATTAGACTGACTGACCTGAGAGGTCCCCTCCCAATCAAATTCTCTGTAGTAAAAAGAGTTGTGAATTTGGAATCTATAATGTTGACAAAAGAATCATGATTTTTGATTGAGGAAGTCTAGATTTATTTAAGGAATCTACTACTTACTATCTCTGTGACCCTCTGAGCCTCTTTTACCTCATCAATAAAGTTAGGACAGTAGATTAGATAATCTCTAAATTCCTTCCTATCTCTAGCTTTGAGAAGGATGAGAGAAGGACTAGAGATTTCCTGCTGTGATAATCACTTTTCCAAATAGGTAATATCTCCTAAGTTGCTTCCATATGATTACAGTATTGATGGGAAAACACTAATTTTGTGTGAGGCTTGTTTTCTGTTTTATTGTCTTCAAAATCAATGTTCCATAATCCTCTTATAAGATCTTCAAGTTTATCACCAACAACTTAACCTTTCCTTACTCAGAAAAGATTAGTATCATCTAAAAACTTTTCAGAATATACATATTTTCCTCCTCTAAAATTTATTATGCATTCTCTCCTCCAATTTTCATTTTGTAGATTATTTAACCATATATTCCAAGGAAACACCTTTCTATACATTTTTCTATACATTTATTATTATTTTTATTGTATCTCTAATATGCAAGGGATTTTTTTTTTGTTCATATATCCATGAATACCCATGATGGGAAGTAGGAAACAGTATTTTCACTCCCACAATAATTTAATTTGTAAATACAAATTTTGGCATGTAATCTTGTCAAAGATTTTTTTAAGTTATATAAACTACACATATTGGTTCCATAGTGATCCCTCTTTATCTACATGTTTATTAGTTACCAAATACTGTAAGAGTTTAGCTAATCAGAAAAAAAAATTTTTTTTGCAGAAAAGTGTTTTTGTTTCAGTATTCAGTAATATTATCTATTATTATAAGTTATATCATTTTCTCCAATATGAGAGTAAAACTGAATGGTCTATCTTCTCTGGAATCATTCATATGAATGGATGTCACACTGGCAATTTTCCACTCCTCCAAGTCTAGTGACTGTAATGACAGGTTGCACATTTTGGCCAAGAGCTCCAAAATTTCACCCTTGAATTATTTCAAAATGCTTGGATGGATGCCATCTCGTCCTGGTGATTTATCTACATCTAGTTTGTTAATTAGCCTAGAACACTGTGTGATTTTCATTATTTGATCTAGGAACCACAACCCATCAATTTTAAGGAATAATTTGGGAGTAGAAACCTCCTTAATAATATTCTTCTAGTGATTCTAGATAACTGAAAATCATGAGATATCACAATCACCAAAGAATTAAAATTGTGAATGATCCAAAAAGCAATAAACAGATACATATGTGATCATAAGAAGACTATGGCATGTTACCAATGATGATTTCAATGCAAGGGAATATAGCAAGTCATAAAGCAAGAGATAATTGAAAATCTGAGTGTTGTCGTGGTGTCCATAAAATATTGAAAGAATTTTTAAAAGACCTCAATACATTGTATTTATTTTTCATGAAAAATCATTAAAAGTACACATAAAAATCTCACAGAACAAGAAAACATAGATAGATTATATGTAATGATGGAAGAAGTGCTCACATTGGTAAAATTATACCTCCATACTAGCTTAATCCTCAGGAATAGCAAAGGCAAAAGATTTATTCAATCTCCCTATCTTATTTCCATCCCTGAACTCACTTTTTATGCCTAATCAGGTGAATTCAATTAATTGTCTAGTTAGTTTTCTCCTTGGGGATATCTTTTTTTTTTTAAATTAAAACAAAAACCCTGAAAGGGACTTAGGAAATTATCAAACTAACCATCTCCTTTTTATAGATGAGGCAACTGGGGGTCAGAGAGTTGAAATGTTTTGTCCACCATTGCCCAGGTAGTAAATTGAAGTGCCAAGACTCCAAACAAAGTCTCCTTGGCTTTAGGGTCCACTTTCCACTGCATCAACCTCTTTTTATTGGTTTTGTGATGGCTTTTCAAAGCCTTTCAAGTTCCTTTTGGCCTTGCCTAACTTTTACTTCATGCCTGCCCTGTTCTTTTCATTTAAGCTACACCTCTACTAAGTCAATAATGGAAAATGCATTTTCCTTGCAATAATCTCTCTGGTCTGTAAGCTTCATTCCAGGTCCCTCCTATGACATCAAGAGGGGGCAGAATGTTATTTAAGCTCCCCTGAGGAAAATAGGAATTTAAAGTAAGAGGTTCTGAGGGGAAATGTGAGAGCCCTGAAGGACTGAAATAGAAAGGAGCAGGAGAGGCATCCCAGCATCTGAACATGCCGGATACTGAGGTCTGGCTTGTCCGGCTCGTGGAAAACCAAGGAAGAAGCTTTGCCATGGGCTGATTTCATTATACCACGAGAAGGAGTGAACCATCCAAGGACTGGGGAAGTTATTTTAAAAGGGAAAACTTACTGGGATAAGAGGTAGAAGCACCCATATTTTAATATCACTGATGTAAAGACATAGAAGGACAAGCAGGGGCTAAGGGTGATTGGTGCTCATGGAGATTACAAACATTGCAGAGAGCTGGTCGCAGCATGTTGGGGCTAGAAGAAATCTTCCAGCATATAATCCAACTCCTGTGCTCTAAGGATAAAGAAACAGGTGAAGTCTCACAGTAAAAGTTAGGTCTGAGAAAGGATAAGAACCAGCAATTTAAAACAATTAGTTATGCTTCAAGCACTCTATCAGTGTATATAACACACTCAACTACACACTATCACTCCACTCTCTACTCTCACTCTCTCTCTCTCTCTCTCTCTCATACTCTCTACCTCACTTCCATAAGAATGTATCATAAAGTTTGTGGTTGTCACAATGGACAGAAAAGTTAAAGAATTTGTTCGAATAATTTGTAAGTTTGTAATGTCCTCTTCACATCACATCCTTTCCTGTTAGAAAAATCAAAAATCTTAAATACCACAAAAAACCTCCATGGCCACAATATGGTTAATATTGGGAAAGGAGTAGACACAGCATTTAGAAGTGATGTTCTCAGAAACTCAGGCTAAAGAGGAAACTGATGAACTCGCCTGTGTTTTCTGGGTATTGGCAGCAAAAGGGTAGATCCCCAGAAGGTAAAGGTGGGAAACCAAGGATATGAAGAAATAGTATTTCCCCTGCCCCAGCTCCTAATCAGTTCCACATAAGAAAGATATATTATCTATAGATGGAAATACTAATAACAAATTTCAAAAATAAAAGGAGAAAACACAAAAGAAAACAAGTCAGAACCACAGGGAGATGATGTTTTAAAAATAACTCCAGCACATAGAAACTTTTGATTCTCACCAGAATATTTAGAGTGACACACATTTATGTATTCCATGACTAAGTAGTCAAGTTTAAAGCATCATAGAATTTCACCCTGGTTGCTAATTGCATTTTCTCCCCCATTTCAGTCCTGCCATCATAACTAGATATCTAACTGAGCCATTCATTATCCCTTTCCTGTTCCCCCCTGCTCCTAAACTCTAAACTAAAAGAATACAATTTCTAGAATTTATTTACAAGGCAAAAGAGAAAGTACAAATTCAAAAATAAAACTCCAGGTTTTGTAATTAGAAGTGTATATAAAAGGAAATTAAACAGTTCCCAACAGGGGTACCTAAACACTCTAATCTCAAATTGAACCTAATTTCCCCAAACTTCACTTGGCCATTATCCTCTCCCAAGAACACATACCATGATGACTTCACCCACTTTCTTGATGCAGAAGAGAAATTCCTAACAGGTATTTGAAATTCATTCATTTTTATTCTAGGAATTGGGATAATTTACTTCTATTTGGCCTGGACCCTATCATCTACCTTTTCAATTTATGTTCTATAATCTACTCATACTGGCCCACTTGTGCTCCCTCATCTAGAACATTTCCCAATTCCATATCTTTCTTCTGGCTTCCTTCTCCCTAATTCTTACCATGCTCTCACTCTTTACCTCTATCTCTTTAAAAATTTGGATTTTTTCAAAATTTAAACACTACTTTTTTCAGGAGCCTTTTCATGCATATTAGTACTGTAAACTAGAGGCTATACAATTGAACTTCTCTAAGTGTATTCCTCTATAAAACGATTAATACAGCTAAATTACAATTAGTACAAATAATAAATTCTGTGAGTGATCATTTTTAAGTTGTGTCTGACTCTGCGTGACCCCATTTGGGGTTTTCTTGGCAGAGATACTGGAGTGGGTTGCCATTTTCATCTCCTGCTCATTTTGTAAATAAGGAACTGAGGCAAACAGGATTAAATGATTTGCCCAGGGTTATATAGCTACTAAATGTCTAAGGTCAGACTTGAACTCACAAAAATGAAACTTCTTGACTCTAAACTGGAATTCTTACCTACAGCACCACCTAACAACATGATGAAGTGATTCCATGTATTCAAATTTGCACTGTTCAAAAGTTCAACTGTGTTATATATGGCAGAGAAAGTGCAGAATGCTATGTATAATCAGATGCAATTTGCTCATTGGTTTTATATGACTGTTTTTCTTAATTACAATTGAAAATGCACTGGGAATGAATACATATATATATATATATATATATATATATATATATATATATATATATATATGTCATGAAGTAACAGTTTAAAAAAGGAAAGAATCAATAAAACATGAAAGAGAGAAGAAGGGAGGGAAGAAAGAAGAGAGAGAACACAACAGAGAAACAGACAAATACAGAGAGAGGAGAGAGAAAAAGAGAGATGGGAAGCAGGAAGAAAAATACATGAAAAGGAAAAAGAAAAACTGAGAGCCTAAGAAGAGGAAAACTGCCTGGAGAGGGGGGAGTAGAGGACAGAAATGGAGAATAAACAGAGATCTTGCAGTGTATTTGAAGCCAAATAACCAAATTCCCAACTCTGCAACCCGCTGGCTTTGAGACTTAGAACAAGTCATTTAATTGCTTTTGTTGTTCAGTGGTTTTAGTTGTGCCCAATTCTTTGTGACCCATTTGGGGTTTTCTCAGCTCAGATACTGCAGTGATTTGCCATTTTTTTTCCAGATTATTTTGCAAAGGAGTAAATTGAGGCAAACAAGATCAAAGTGTCTGCGACCAGATTTGAATACAGGAAAAGGTGTCTTCCTGATTCCAGGCCTGGTATTTCATTCATTGTGCCACTTAGCAAAGCCTTCATTTCTTTTGGCTTAAGATTTTTCATCTGAAGAATAAAGGAGAGGAAAAATAAAAATTTGAAAGGATTAGACAATATGATCTCTAAAGTTCTCATCTCAAAATCCTATGAATTTTTTGAATATTCAGTTTTGCTTGGAAAATTAATCTTTCTTTAAAAATTGATTCTTTAAAAGATCTGGCTTAAAAACAAAATAATCTAATGAAATCTAATGAAATATGTAATCTAATGAATGACGTCCTGGGACATGAAAAATTATAAAGTTGACAAAGTTTATTTCTAAAATCCATTACTCCTCGTGTAGCCTTAGGATTCATCTTGGGCTCCATTGCCCAGGTTCTAAAACAGATTATATTTAGTTGATAGTAACAGTCAACTAGACTATCAGATGGGCTTAGAGAACACGCTAGCAAAGCCTCCTGGCAATCCTGCTGGTAGGACTTTGTGTGTACTTCTCTACAAGGCTGCATTAATTGTAACAAGTTAACATAAAGTGTTTATAAATTTGCATATTTGTGCTGTGTCTGAAATTCATATAATTTCGGAGCAAAAGAGAGCTCCTGTCACTGTAAGGCTTCCTAACTCCATTTCAGATAAAAATAAGCATGGCTGGTTTTAGAAGCTTTGTACACTTTTTCCCCTTCTGACAGCTTTCAAGTGGCAGCATATGATTTGGTCCCTGCTACATACAAAGTGTTTTAATTAAAGGTTGTCTAAAAATACAGAACTTTTCCCCCAACCACATCTGCCATTAACGCTTCTGACGTTCTGGCGGCATTAAGCCCCAGAAAATTCTCCATGTATTAAAAAGAGTCCCAGTGTTTTGAGGCACTCACTGTTGTTAGTGCGGGAATAACAAAGCTCCGCTGTGCGTTTGCAGTCCGGGAGCATGGTAATTACTGGCATGGAGGAACCTTTCACCGGGATCTTAGAACGCTGGAAACAGAGATGCTCTGGAGGCCGACAAAACGGAGGCCTTCACATGTCATCCTTCAAGCAGGGAGAAGGAGACGAGGGAGGGAGGCAGTGGCCCCGGATGGTGGCCCGGGCTGTGACTGCGGACTAGGTCACCCCTGGAAGGAATCCGCCCTGAGCGGGACCAGGTCCCATCCTCGGCTGGACACCGCTGGAGCTCCCGTGAGGGAGGGGGGATCGTTCCCGATCGAAAGTATCTCTTCCCCTTCAGCTGAAGGTGGACTGAGCTGCACAAATGCAACCCAAGGTAGCGGTGGAAATGGAGCAGCGCGGGGAGCAGAGGGACCCCGACGTTAGCAGCTTAGGGATGTTTCCGTTTTACCTTACACAGAGATCCAAAAGAAAGGTAAACCGGAAACGGCCATCCGTCCTCCTGTCTTGGACCCCACAGAGGTTTATAAGATTTTGTGTTTCACACATACGTGTGTTTGTGTATGTGTGGGTCTGTGTGTGCACATATTTGTGTGTACATGCAGGCAGCTACACACACATTATGTACACACACCTACCACATATGTGTATGCAGGCACATATATACCATGTGTGGTGTTTATAAGTGTATACATCTATAAGTAAATGTGCACCTATATATACACCTACCACAAATGTGTACACATGTGAAAATATACCCTGTGTGGGTGGGTGTATGTCTATACACCTGTATGTGTGTGCACCTATATATAAACTTACCACATGTACATACTTATATGCCATGTTTGAGTGTGTATATGCACATGCAACTGTATGTGGGTGGGTGGGTGGGTGTGTACACACACACACACACACATATATATGTACCACATGTGTGTATTGTGTACATGTATACCATGTGTGGGTGTGTGCATGTGTTTGCACCTATGTATGTACACATATATCCATACCTACCACATATGTATGCATGTGTGTATATTTATATACCATGTTTGTGTCTATGCATGCACATATATGTATACATGTATGCACACTTGTCATATGTGTGTGCATGCATATGTGTACCATGTTTGGTTCTACTACATATACACATGTGTGTACACATGTACATGTACACCATGTTTGTGTCTATGCATGCACACATGTGTGTACCTATATACACACTTGTCATATGTGTGCATCCATTATATGTACGCCATGTTTGTGTTTATATGTGCATGCATCTGTATGTGTGTGCACACCTTTATACACACCTACATGTGTGCATTGTGTACATGTATACCATGTGTGCATGTGTTTGCACCTATATGTGAGTACACACATATATCTACACGTACCACATAGGTGTATGCATGTACATGCATACGTTTGGTGTCTTTATTTATATGCACCTATATATATCCCTACCACATGTATATATTGTGTACATGTATAGCATGTGAGGGTGTGAATATGTGCATGCACCTATATTATATGCACCTATATATACACCTGCCATGCATGTGTGCGCATGTACATGTATACCACGTTTGGTGGACATATATGACCACCTATCATATATGTATATACATGTACATGTATACCATTGTGGGGGGTTATATGTCTATGCACCTATATGTATGTATGCTTGTGTATATTTTTATGTGATTTATACATATATATATATATATATACACATACACACACACCTCCCATATTTCCTCTCATCTTCCAAAATGAGGGCTCCATCAGGCTGGAGACTGTGCTCTGTCTAACCTTTGTAACTCCTCCATCCCTAGTCTTCTATACTTACCAGTCAATAAATTTTTATTGAATGAAATTGAATTAACCTAGAGGTAGCCTAGTGCCACCTATAGAAGGCCCTCTGTGTAGTATAAAAAGAGCCTAGAATCCAAACAGCCTGGGGTTCAAGGCCTACTTCTGACATGTGACCTAACCTCTAAGTGGCCCATGAAGCCCTGTACCACAGGAAGTTCTAATAGAAGGAGTTCCCCTTCCCACAAGGTTACAAGTCCAAAGGAAAAACAACAAACAATGGACACTGTTATTTCTCCATATCATGTTACACTTTGGGATATTTCAATACAAGATTGCAGAGGAGTACTTTTCAAACTTTTGGTATAGAAGTAATTCAGGGAGTTCCATAAGAAAAATGTTGGATGGATGGAAAAGTACATAGCAAACTCAT
The DNA here is from genome assembly GCF_048593235.1 of Sminthopsis crassicaudata. Classification (NCBI taxonomy): domain Eukaryota; kingdom Metazoa; phylum Chordata; class Mammalia; order Dasyuromorphia; family Dasyuridae; genus Sminthopsis; species Sminthopsis crassicaudata. The sequence goes on from NC_133618.1 coordinate 572,812,761, forward strand.
CAGCTTTGATGTCTGGAAAAGATATCCATGATGTATATGTTATGTTCAGTAGTTAGCTAAAATTGGTTAATTTCTAGTATATTGTAGAAGAATAGACATAAAAATGACTATCCAGTGATCAGTTCTGGTGGACATGGCTCTTTTCAACATTGAGATGATTCAGGCTGATTCCAATAGACTTGTGATGGAGAGAGTCATCTGCATCCAGAAAAAGGGCTATCGAGAATAAATGTGGATCACAACATAGTATTTTCATCTTTTTTGTTGTCTGCCTGCTTTTTTTCTTTCTCATTTTTTCCTCCTCTTTGATCTGATTTTTTACTTGGGCAGCATGATAAATGTGGAAATATGTAAAGAAGAATTACACATGTTGAACCTATATTGTATTACTTGCTATCTAGGAGAAGAGGATGGTGGAAGAAAGGGAGAAAAAATATGGAACAAGTTTTTGCAGGGGTGAATGTTAAAAACTATCTTTCCATATATTTTGAAAATAAAAAGCTATAATTTTTTAAAATGGCCATCCATTTATATTCACTAGGATTGTTTTTAAACTATAATTCGTAAATATATATATGTGTTTATGTCTATGGTTTTTTACTAATATGCATTATGAATGATTAGGAAATATGAAGAGATTAAAAATGATTATGTTAATAACAAAACTCTAAAATTAAAATTAAAAATTTGAATCATTTTTCAGACATATCTTGACTTTTCATTACCCCTTTTGAGGTTTGTTTTTTTTTTGGCAAAGGTATTAAAGTGGTTTGGTGGTTTAGACTTCCTTCTTCAAGTCATTTTTCAGATGAAAAAACTGAAACAAATAGGTTAAGTGACTTGCTCTAAGTCTTATAACTAGTAAGTATCAGAAGCCAAATTTGAACACACATGAGTCTTCTTGATTCCCGGCTCAAAACTTTATCCATTATATTACTTAGCTGCCCTAAGACATCCATAAATCTAACTTAAATACAACATTCTAAAGAAAGAAACACAAGTATGACCATCGCTATCTCTAGTTTCATTTTATGGCTAATGATCAAATATTTAGAACTGAAAGGGACCTTCAAGATCTAGTTCAACCTTCATTTTATAGCTGAGCAAACTGAAGTCATAGATACAAGGTGAATGGCTTAAAGTTATATAACTATGTAAGAGCAAAATTGGCATTCAAATTTACATCTTATGAGTCCATTCTAGCAGTCTTTCCTTTACAACATGAATGATTTATGTTATATATTATTCAAAAGTATTTATCAAAAAATAAAAAGAACTTTTAAAACAAACTTCAATTTCATGCAAATTTGGAGAGATTGTAGGAAGAGGCAATGTGCCAGAGTGCAGAGAATCCCAGATTCCTTCTAAAACACTTAACTGGGGTTTAGAGAATTGGAAATATGGATACTATATGAAAATTTTATATTTCTAAATACTTTCATCAACTAAAAGAAAAAAAGAAATCAGCAAATTGGTCATACAGTTAAAAAAAGTTTAGTAACAATATATTAAAATCCTCAACTAAATAAAAAAATAGAAATTCTGAAAATTAAAGATTAATACAATAAAAATAAAAGGACCTTGAATTGATAGATATAAATTGATTTTTAAAAATACATTGTAAATTTGATTTTTAAAAGTAGCTAATCTTATTTTTAAGAAAGTTGAAAAACTAAGTTCTTTATATTAAAATGAAAAAGAACTTACAACTGAGAAAGAAATAAAGGAAATTATTACAGACTTTTGCTCAAATATATTCTAACAAAACCGGTAACTTTTAAAAAATGAATATTTACCTAGATTAATAAAGGAAGAACTAGACTATTTTAAAAACTCAGAATCACAAAAAATAAAAAATATTGAACTAGCCATACATAAACTATCAAAGAAAAGAAAAGCTCCAGAATCAGATAGATTCACAAGTGAATCTTATCAGATATTCAAAAAACAATTAATTCCAATATTACATAAATCATTTAAATAAAAGGTAAATATATTTTCTACATTAAATTTTATTTTCAATCAATAGAATTCAGCTTTCTTTTCCTCTCACTTCCCCTACCCACATTAAAAAAAAGGAAAAAATTAAATCTCTATTAGCAATACATCAGTAAAGCACAACAAACTTTGCAATTGGCTATGTCCAAAAAAAATTATTTCAATCTTTATTCTGAGTCCATCAACTCTTTATTAGGAGGTGGATAATTGTTTCTATGTGACTCCTCTGGAATCGTAGTTAATCAAATCAATGATTAGAGTTTTTAAGTCTTTAAAAGTTGTTTATCTTTACAATGTTGTATTTGCATAAGTTGTTCTTCCCTTTTACTACATACTGCTTCAGTTCATGCAAGTTTTCCCAGATTTCTCTAAAACCATTCCCTTTATCAGCACAATAGTATTCTATCACCTTTATAACTGTTTAATTTTTTAAAATTTAACTATCTTAATTATAACTACTCCAGCTGATAAGTACCCCTCAGTTTCCAATTCTTTGCCAACACAGAGCTGCTATAAATATTTTTGTGCATCTTTGTTAAAGTTTGTTTTGCTTAAGACTAATCTCCTCCTTAAACTGAGCTCACTCTAATTTCCCCTTCTCCTTTCTCCACTTTTCTTTGTTTTCTTGTTGAATGATGTGGGAAATAGGAGCATGTTTTTCCCTCCTTTGACCAATTTGGATGAGATTAGAATTGACAGATATTTCCCCCGACTTCCCATTGCTTTGTTTCTATAGCCTTCTACCTGTGTGCTTGTTATTTTCTCCATTCTTTTTATCCTTCCCATCTCTTAGAGTATTCCCTCTCCCCATCCCCTTTTCCTTTGTTTTTCAGATCATCAAAATATAACCACCATGACAAGGCTCTATATGTATCATCTCCCTATATTAGAATGTAAATAGATTATCATTGTTTATTGCCTAATAATTGCTTACTCATGTTTACCTTTTTTTGTTTCTCTTGACTCCTGTGTTTGAATTTCAAAGTATCAGCATAGCTCTGCTTTTCATCAAGCATGCTCAAAAATGCTTTATTTTATTGAGTCATTTTTCCCCTGTAGAATTATGCTGTTTTTCTAGATGCACTCACTATTCTTGGTTACAAGTCTACTTTGTCTTCTGAAACATAGTCTATGCCCTTCACTTCTGGAGTGGTGGCAAGTTAATTCTGTGTGAACCTAACTGACTTCTTGTTACACAAATCATTTCTTTTTGGACACATTTAGTATTTTTATTTGATCTCAAACCTCTGGATTTTAGCTATAATGTGCATGGCCATTTTCATTTTGAAAATGATTTCTGGAAGTAGCATATGGATTCCATTTCTTTCCATTTTTTATCTTTATTTCTAAGAGATCTGATCAATTTCCTTTTATGATTTCTCAAAATCATAAAGGCTTTATTCAATTGTAGCTTTTAGATAGCCCAATGATTCTGAAATTATCTCTCCTCATTCTGTTTTCCAGGTCAATTATTTTTTTCTATGAAATATCTTATATTTTCTTTTTTCAGTCTTTCTGCTTTATTTTAAATTTTGTCTCCTGGAATTACTATCTTCCATTTGTTCCATTCTGATTTTTGGGAATGTATTTGCTTGGATAAGTTTTTATTCTCTGCCAATAATTCTCTTTCCAATTCCTTCTTCATTTCTTTTCCCATTTTTCCGCCACTACTCTCATTTCATTTATTAAAAATTGTAATTTTATTTCAAATTTTTGCTTCATTTTTTCTATGAATTCTAGTTGAATTTGTTTCTAAGGTATATTTTTTCTTATAAATGTTTTAGAGCCATTCCTTGTTCCAGACTTATGTCTTGAGTGTCCCCATCACCCTTATAGATTTTGATGGTGGGATTCTTTTTTGTTGTTTGTTTGCTCATTATTTCACTTCAGACTTTATATTGGATCTGAGATTTGTGAGATTCTCAACGGAATGTCATAGCTGGTTCTGTTGCTTCTTTTTTGAAATTTTGAGTGTTGCCTTATAAAATGATATCCAGGATAGCTGAAGTTGAAGACCTTCAGACGTTCAGTTCTCTCATTATGATACGAGCAAAATCTGATCACTGGCCTCTTGGTCTAAGAATTATAATTTCCCAACTTGGATTTGAACCCAAGAAGTGCAGTGTGTCCTTGATCCTGGTTGGACTTCCAGTACATTGCTGCTAGACTGAACCACTAGCTGGGTTATCTCTGCTGGTTCAGAGGGACACAATTACACCTTCTTTTTGGTCTGAGATTCCTGCCCTCATTACTATACTGCAGTCTTCAGACTAAGCTTAAGGCTGGAACTAAAACCCATTCTGCTTCTAAAGTCAAAGCCAGAGGATTTCTACTTTTCTCTATGCTTCTGAATTTGTTCTTGCTCACTGAACAGTCTCAGGCCTGTTGCCACTCTTTATTCTGTAATACCATCCCTAGGTACAGATACTTATGAAGTCAGCCCTGGATATTTGATTCCAGGCAGCCCCTATATCTATATCTTACACAAATCAAGGTCCCTATCAACTGAATTTGGAAAATTTTCACCTAACATATAATTTTTCCTTATACTGAATATTCCTGACTAGACCTGATACACATTGTTCATGGACCTCTGTGTCTCTCTTCCTATGCTGACCTGAACTGAAAAAGGGATGAAGAGAATTTTTTTCCTTGTATTTCCCAATCAGAACTTTATCTGGTGAAGTCCTACATTTGTTCAGAAGTGTTTTGGGATGGAGTTGGTTATACTTCTTCTAGGTAATTCTGGCATACTGACTCTGTCTCTCTATTTTCTTTCTATGATACAAATATGCTCTCATTCCTCAAACCAGACAGAAACAAAGTAGAGAAAGAAAATTATAGATCAAAACTTCTAATAAAGAAATTCATATTAAAAATGTTATACTGCATTGAGATTATACTAGGAATTCCTATTTAGAAGCTTATCTTTCAATTTTTTGCCAGCGACTATATGAATCTAACTATGAAATACTCTTTGTAGAATTACAGATATACCTAAATAAATGAAGAAACATGAATTCTTCATCACCAGATCAAGCTAATATAATAAAATAATAATATTCTCGAATTAATTAATTTATTCTATGCTGTGCCAAGCAAGGATTCAAAAGAATATTTCATAGAGCTAGGAAAAAATAACAAAATTCACATGAAAGAACAAAAGGTCAAGAATCTCAAAGGTAATAATGAAAAAGGTAAGAAATAAGTGAGTCTATCAGTACCAGACATCAAATGATATTACAAAACTGTTTTCATAAAAATGACTTGGTATTAATTAAAAATAAGAGAGAGGTCCATCATTGGACAGAATGGTTATCCCAAATATATAATAGCAAATAACAGTATTCTTTTTTGATAAACTCAAAAATGATAATTGTTGGGAGGACTCATTAGATGAACATATCATATCATAAGCCAAGATAAACTTCAAATGGGTATTATATTACTTAGATACTTAGTCACATCATAAAAAAGGAGAAGAAAAGAATTGTCTTTCAGATTTGTAGAATAAGGAAGAATTATTACTAAACAAGTGATAGGACCACACAATGTAAAATGGACAATTTTGATTATATAAAATTAAAATGTTTTTGTACAAATAAGTCTAATATGAAAATCAAAAATGTTGAAATTAGTTTAAAAAAACTTTCAGCAAGCTTCTATGAAAATGATCTCATTTTTAAGATATATAAGGAACTGATTCAAATTTATAAGAATAAAGAAATGTCAAAATCTCTGAAAATTCAGTTTCCAAAGAAACCCAGATTATCAACAATCATGAACATTTAAATGCTCAGCTCCTCAGTAGTTTGGATATCAATATTAAAGCAACTTTAAGTTTCTACCACAAACATATCAAAATAGCAAAAATGACAAAAAGGGGAAATGACAAATGTTGAAGGGGTATCAATTGGTCCAACCATTTGGGAAAATAACTTGAAACTACCCCAAAATAGTTATTAAACTGTAAATACCCTTTTGCTCAAGACATTACTAGATTACCAAAGAAATCAAAGAAAAGGAAAATGGATCTATTTGTATAAAAATATTTGTAGCAGTTCTTTTTGTGGAACCCAAAAACTGGAAACTAAAATTTTAAACAGTCCTTCTGTTAAAGAATGGCTATACAAATTAAATATGAATACAATAGACTCTTATTAGGTCATAATAAATTATGAAATGGACAACTTCATCATTTATTGACATAATGGTAAACGCCAGCTCCAAAAGAATTAAGATGAATATATTACTCACCTCCTTACAAAGATATTAGGATCTTAAAATACAAAAAGAACCATTTGATCATGGCTAATGTTGGAATTTGTTTTGCCATTATGTAGATAAGTTTGATTTGGGTAAGGGGGAGCCAATTTGTTCATGGAGGGAGGTAGTGGGAAGGACAAATTAACTGTAAAAAAAAAAATACTTGATACTTAAAAGTATTTTTAAATGTGATGAAATGGAAAAGCCCCATCCAAAAAAATACTGGCTGATATAATTAGGGAAAAAGAAATCTACTATGAGGCATAGTAGAAGTAGAATTATCATGTCTACTGTGATTCCCAATTAAAAAGCACTTTACAGTGGACAAGTTTGGGATATCAAGGTGCAAAGACAAACTCCAAGGGTTATCTAATATTAGGGTTTATTGAATAATGTACAAACTACATGGAAAGAAAGTACAAGATGAATGGATGTTAGAAGAATGAAGACAATGAACAATAATTTTAAATTAGATTTACTGTTCTTTCTAGTGTGTTCTTTTTACAGCTCTTTATTAAATTGGTACAAGCTTTATTTTATTTGGGTTATAAAAATATGAGCCATGTACCCATAAACAGAGGATACAATAAGATATATTCCTTGGTCCACCACACGACCATAGAATTTTCACCTTTATCTGGACCCAAGAAAATGAAGTAGCACTTGGAATTGCTACCAGAAGCTCAGATCTATCCAGACAAGAATAGCTTGAATACTGAATGATCCCCTAAGTTGCAGTTTGACACTGGAGTAAACAAAGTTACCTTAAGTCGTCTTACAAATTAGAAAGTCATATAGGGGACTGATAGAATTTTTTTTGTATCCAAGAGTATTTTGTATCCAAGAGTATTTTTGTATCCAAGAGTATTGTATCTGTATTCCTCTCTTATAAGTCTTTCTTGATTTAAGATGACTGATTTCTCTGGTCTGCATCTTAATTATTCAGAGTAAGCAATCATACTGTACTTGTTAGCTGTTTTTAACATATTTGTCAGAAAAAATTAATTAAAAGTTTTTAAAAACCAACACTAAGAGCAAAATGGGGTAGTAGATAGAGGACCAGCCTTGTAGAAAGGAAGGCATGAATTAAAGCCCCACTTCCCAGTGGCTCTGATACTTAATGGCTAAAAGACTATGGACCAGAGTTCCAATAGACTTGTGATAGAGAGAGCCATCGGCATCCAGAGAGAGAACTATGGGGACTGAGAGTGGATCACAACATAATATTTTCACTTTTGTTGTTGTTTGCTTGCTTTTTTTCTTACTCATTTTTTCCCTTTTGATCTGATTTTTTTCTTGTGCAGCATGATAAACAGAAATATGTTTAGAAGTACACATTTAAAGTATATTGGATTACTTGCTGTCTAGGGGGCAGGGGAGAGGGGGGAAGAGAGTGTTAGGTTCTTACTAAGTGCTAATGAGATAATGAGATATTAGGTTCTTACTAAGTGCTAAGTCGGTACTTAACAATTCTCTAGTTCCGGCCTTTCCTGGTAGTTTGACTTGTGAATTCCTAAGGAAGAGCTTACGTGCTTGGGAGGAGCAAGCTCATTGGTTGAAGTGGTTCTTCCCAGAAGCCCTTGCATTATCCCACGCCCATTCTCTGGGAGGATAAAAGAGGACAGCACTCCAGAGATAGAAGTCTCTGCACTACATCAGGCTTGAGGGGGCTCTCTGCAGGAAGGGAAGTCACTTCTCTGGACAAGAGTTAAGGGCAACTGCCTGGAGACAACGGTTCTCTACAGGAAGAAGAATCTGTCCAAGAGATTTGAGTTGACACAGCAGATCTCTTCACAGAGAGCAATCGGCAGCTTCTGGAGACAACAGCTCGTTACAAGAGAGAACAATTTGGAACACAAAATTTTACAAGGGTGGACATTGAAAGTATTTTTGCATGTATTTTGAAAAATACAAAGCTACTATTATTTTTAAGAAAGAAAGAGAAGGGAGAGAGGAAGAGGAAGAGAAGGAAGGAAGGAGAGAGGGAGAGAGAGAGGGAGGGAAGAAAAAGATGGTAAGCAAGTCTCTCAGTTCCAACTCTCTTCCCCCTAATTCCCAGGTGACTCTAAGACTATGTATGGGGAGTTGTAATATCAATATGGCATCTGGATGCCATGATAGAAAAGGCAACTAGATGGTACAGTAGATAGAACACCAGTCCTAGAGCCAAGAGGATCTGAGTTCAGATCTAAGATCAGATAGTTATTGCCTCAAAAAAAAAAAAAAAAAAAAAAAAGTTGTCCCTACCAATGAAGTCACAGATCACCCCTCCCCCTGAAAAAAAAATTGTTTCTTTTAAAAGCTGATTTTTAAAGGATTGTGTACAAGGTTCATTCAAAATTTTCTTTAGGTTTCTGTCATGGCAAAAAGATTGAGATCTCCTTCACCAGACTAAATAACAGAATAAGAATAATAAGCCAACTTCCCAAGCAACTTTCCTTCCTCATCTTCTAAGTGGGGGCAGCTACAACTCTCTTTTTCTTCTCCTCTAATAACCTGTAATGTGAACTTTGGAAATAACCAATAAAAATTTTCTAGACTAAACATTTAGTTTTTTCTGACCTGCTTTACCTCCATGAGGACATTAGTAGTTAAATGAATAATATCAATCTTTGTGCTATGGCCCTTGAAAAAACTTATTCTTGCCCAGGAAAAAGCTCTGAGACACAAATGCAAGAATATTATAGGAATCTTCTCTAAGGTGCAAGAAGATAAGCTTCTTGACAATGATGTCAAGTTTATAAGTTCTTGCATACCTCAAATGCTGAAGGAAATGTATTAGAACCTCAATAAATATTTGTTTTTATTGATTTATTCACAAAAAAAAATGCAGTTTTTAAGTATCTACTGGAAGACATTTAAACTTTTTCCCAACTCTAAAATTAGATGATTCCACTGAAAAGAGTATGGCCTAGTGTATTTAAAAGAAAGCTTTTGGATTTAGGAAGAAATATGAGTTCAAATCCTGCTTCTTTCCCATCTTGCCAAGTTACTGTAGGCAACCACTTTACCTCTCAATATTTCAGGCAACTATCTTAAACTATGAGTTGTACAGTCTAAATTGGGAAAGAGAATTCTATAGTGGAAATTTTATACAATAATGAAATCAACATAAAAAAGCATTCTATTGTGTGCAAAATTATCTTTTTAGAAATGATCATTCTTTCTATAGAAGCACTGAGTAACATTAATAAACTAAAAACTATGAAAGAAAAAGGAGGAACCTGGAGATTAAGAGTTGACAAACTATAGCATGTAATTCAAAGGTGATGCACAAGATAAAAATTTAATGACATGCCCCTTTTTTGAAAAGACCCAGATCCCTGGGGCAAAGAAAGCTAGACCAACTTTTTTTCTATCCTTTAGTTACACATCACTCTAGACATTAGAATAACCAGGAATTCCACATTGAGATTTATTTCACCACAGCCTTTTGGCTTTGGTTTTGGTTTGGAAGCTTGGAGAAATTTGGGGGTGAGGGATTTTGGGGTGAGCAAATCAGGGTTAAGTGACTTGCCCAAGAATAGTGCTCTTATCCACTTTACCAACTGGCTGCCTCTGTGTCTGTGACAAATTCCACTTTTCTTTCTCTAACTCGTAAGAACACACAGGAAATCAGGAAAAGTATCAGGAAAGCAGAAATATTTCACAGAGAAAATAATAATTCCTTACTAATATTTACAAACCCCCTTACTAAGGTGATATTTTAATAACTCAAACAAAATAAAACTTGTACCAAATTTAATAGATGGTTGTGAGAACACACACATAAAAAACAAGTAAATCTTATTTAAACAATATCATTCTGTGTCTTCATTCTTATTGCATCCATCTAATGCTTAGGCGAGGCAGAGAGGAATCCAATAAATGCAATTCAGTTCAGCAACCATTTATTTAGCATAGGTGCTAGAATACAGCAACAAAAATGAGGTTGTCCCTGTCCTCATTGAGCTTAGTTTCTCCTGAGGAATATGACACATATACTGATTCTAAAAATAAAGTTTGGGGGAAAAGGGAGCATTACCAGCTGTGGGAAACAGGGAAGGCTATATGAAGGAAGTGGCCCTTGAGATGAACCCTGAAGAAAGATAAGGATTTTGATAGGGAGAGCAATGAGGTGGACTCATATTCCAAGCATGGAGGATATGTTGTCTGAATGAAAGTATTAAGACAGGATATGGAATGTCAAGTGCAGGAAAGAGCTAGTAATCCAGTTTGATGAGCACCTGTAATGGTTGAAAGGGAAAAATATGGCAGGGGGGGAGGGGAAGAAAGGGCTATAAAGGTAAATTAGACTTATATTATTTATATATTATTATTAAGCTGAAAAGTTTATATTTTATTGTTGTTCAGTCATTTAAATCATTGTCCAACTCTTTGTGATTCCATTTGGGGTTTTCTTGGCAAAGATGCTAGAGTGGTTTGCCATTTCCTTCTCCAGCTCATTTTATAGATGAGGAAACTGAGGGAAACTGGATTAAGTGACTTGCCCAGAATCACACAGCAAATAATTATCTGAAACTGAACTTGAACTCAGGTCTTCCTCACTCCAAACCTGGCACTCTATCCACTGCACCACTTAACCATGCCATGGATATATTAATAGGGAGCCACTAATGGAAAAAAGAAACTATAGTCATATGTTTTTGTGATTCCCAATTATTAAACTATTTAGGGTATGCATTAACTCATTGAAAAAAGTCTTTGATGCTGTAGAAGGAGCACAAGACTAAGAGTTAGAAGATCTGTGAGAAGTTTTTTTAATTTGGGTTCTATGAAAAAATGCCTCCTTTCTACTGAATCTGCCCAGTAAAAGATTGGGTCACCTGAAGTCTATCAGACCCAGACAATTGCTAGGCAGGCTAGGCAAAGACAATTTCACACTCAGTTACAAGCTACAAGATTTATTGATAGTATAACACAAAGTTTATAAGAAGGCATATGCATTCCATCCTACTGTTCCCTGAGGGGTCTCCATCTTTACCTGGCTTGGGGAAATGAAGCTCCCCATTTGAAAATAGTCCCCAGGAAATCATTTCTAGCCATATAAAGGCCAATAGTGTTGGGGCCCTGTGGTTGTGTACTAAAGCAGAGATAGGAAAGTGCAGTATCTTACAAATGTTATCTGATTTAGGAACCATGAATACCCCAATTCACAAGCATGTTAGATGAGACGAGAACAGATTGTGATAGAATTACATTAATATTAAGGTCTCATGAGACCCAAAGATGGGTGTGATGTGGAAACTGAATGTGGACCACAACATAGCATTTTCACTTCTTTTTTTGTTGTTTATTTGAATTTTATTTTCTTTCTCAATTTTTTTTCCTTTTTGATCTGATTTTTCTTGTGCCACAAGATAATTGTATAAATACATATGCCTACATTGGATTTACATATATTATTACCATGTTTAACATATACTGGATTACTTGCCATATAGGAGAGGGAGTAGAGGAAAGGGAGGGGGGTAATTGGAACACAAGTTTTTGCAAGAGTCAATGGTGAAAAATTATCTGTGCATATGTTTTGAAAATAAAAAATTATTATTAAAAAATGCTAGGGGCTCTACTCAGATATGCTCATCTTTCATTTTTATATAGGTCTTATCACTCTATATTTTCTCACCCTTATGGAAGAAAGGTCCATTCCTAACCAGCATGCATTATTCCAACCTTGTAAAATTATTATGTGTGCAAAGTCCTTATTTATAGAATCCATTGTTTCTAATACAAGCAATCCACATCCATAGAGAAGCTTAATATTATTCTAATATAGGAATACCATTTTAAAATAATGATGGCATAAACAATAAACTGGAAGCATTACTGAGGTGCCATCTTTATCTCAGCCCTGGAAGAATTCCCACAAAGGGCGAGAGTTCAACATTATTATCTACCCCAAGGATTGTTAGGTAGTCTCACTGAAAGACACCCCTTCTTTTCTTCCCCTGACAGAATGTTTCTAGATGAGCGTTGATGTCATACAAAACAAAGGGGTGCATCACAAGCCACCTCAGTAGAAAAGAGGCTGTGGGTGTCCAATTATTCAGTCTTTTAATTTGGGTTCTATGAAAAAATGCCTCCTTTCTTCACAAAGTAGGGGGGAAATCTAGCCCAATGATAGAACCATTGATAAATTGAGCAGCTATCTCTCTGGTCAAGAAACACCCACCAACAATACTATTGCTCAGAGGACAAGGCTTCTTAAATCTCCCTACCTTCAGGGCTATAATTTTCTAATCTCCAATCTCATTCCCTTGTGGAGACACATTCACATCTAAGTAAGGCGTAAGGGAGGCGAAAACTCTAAAAGATGTTGGGACCAAGATCTTTTCATTCCATTACTATTGCTATATTGTTATTCTCTAGGTAATAAAGTTATTGTTGGTCCCTACTCCTGTCCCCAGGAGAGAAATGACTTCAAATTGTTTCCTGTCCAAGAATATCCAAAGGAGGGTCCAGAATCCAAATGAAAAATTCCACCAAAGAAATGGCAAACCACTCTAGTAGCTTTGCCAAGAAAACCCCAAATGAGATCACAAAGAGATGGACACAACTGAATTGAACAACAATAAAATATGAACTCTTCAGCTTAATAATACTATATAAATAATATAGGTCCAATAAACTTATATAGTCCTTTTCCCCCTATATTTCTCCCTTTCAACCACTCTAGGTGCTCATCAAACTAGATTACTAGTTGCTTCCCTGCACTTGTCATTCCATATTTGTTTCTTTGATGTAAATTAACCTAAGAAACCTGTAATACTGCTAAAATCATAACTGAAAAAATTTATGCTACAAATCTTGTTTCAGGTAAGTAGTGTGAAGTACCTCTTTAAATTGATGTGATATGAAATTGCCCTGTGGAAAATACTTGATTCAGACCACCATATCTTCCTTTAATTAATTATTCTTGCTAACTGGTTGCTCAGATCTATTTTTCTGTACTGCTGAAGGATTTCAAGAGTAGTCAGTACCATCTAAAGCCTCATCTTGAAATAAGTTTCAGTTACCTCACTCTAATTATGATTCTAGATACAACAGCGTGTTTCATTTTATAAAGGCAATCTCCAGGAGGTAGACTTGAGCAGTAAGGTATCATGAGCATCATAGAGCATCATCATCCCCTTCACTGCAGACACTTTGCCAAATCATTTGCCTGTAGTCTTAGATTTTCATGATCGTTGGGACTGCTGTTCCTTGGCTTCCTCACTATGCCTAGATCTCTGTTCTCCTTTATGTGAGAGATCTTCTAAATCTTCACAAATATGATAATCTTTGTTTTATTTTCCCAGCCTGGAAAAATACGTACAAATCTGTCACAGTGACGCCAAAACTACACTTAGATTGCCCAGATACCTGTTCTAATGCAAGAAACATTTTGGCCCAGTGGGTAAAACCATAAGGACACTGAATGTCTAGCCAATCAGAATCTTTTCCGCCCCAACTACATTCCACATTGCAGGCTAATTTCCAGTCAGGGTCCTACAAGTCAGCATTCTTAATAATGAATATGACCCTTCTAGTCATGAATCAAATTGGAATTTTTATCCAACTGTTGTTTTCATAACCCAAAATATCATTGATGTATAGGACAAAGCAAAAATCTTCATAATTGCTATCTACATGTCCTATGAATTATCTGTGCTCTTTCAGAAAATCTCAAGTGGGATACTCCCTCAAAATTATATTTGGGAGAGAGTTCCCTATTGCCACCCCCTAGACCAGGTATTTTTAACCAAAAGGTCTACAGACGCCAAGTTCCAGGAGAGATTTCCAGTGAGTCTGAGAACCTGGATAAGAAAAATATCATTCTTGATTTTTCACTAACCTTTGGTTTTCCTTGTAATCCTATGCATTTTTAATGCATTTTATTCTGAGAAAGGATCTGTAATCCTAACCAGACTGATAAAGCAGTCCAGGACACAAAAAAGGTTAAATTCCCCTACCCTCCCACTGCAAATGTCATAGAATCATTTCTATCAGACCAGTGATTTTTTTTTTCTTCATGATGATTCTTCTTAAACTTTTTCTACTTACTACTCCCTTTTGCCTGAGAAATTATTACATGACTCCAGGTATATGGGTATAGAAAATAGTTATACAAACCAAACATTTACAAAATTTATTTACTATTTACTATTTATTAGTAAATAATAATTTCAGACCCCACATTCAGTTACAAGACCTTATATGGAGTTGTGACCAACAGTTTAAGAAACTGGGCTCTATGCTACTAGGCCAGACTGTTTCTACTCATAATCAGTGTTCATCTGGTGCTTATTTGGGAACATTTCTTTGATCTTAGGAGTCTTTTCTACAAATTTTCTATTCTTAATTCTCTTATCAATTCAGAATATTACATTAACACATATTGACCCCAATTTTTCCCTATTTCTTCACTCATTCATATACAGCATATGGGACTATAATAAGGCCAGCTGTTCAATTGTTAGGATGTTTTAGGTACTAGTGCATACCATCTTAAGAGGGTCTATTGTTATATTTTCAATGTATTCATTTATAGCGAAAAACTATAAATAGGCTTAATTTGCTGATTTGTTGATTGAACTTAAATGATGGGGGAAATATTAATATTATATTATTATATATGTATAAGAGGCTCCCGTATCTTTGTCTGATATAAAATAAAATTACACAACTATATATAATATAATATTATTATAATAATAAAAATAATAATATAAAATAAATTTTAAATTTTATCATGGGAATGATTGTTTTTCAGAGACTTGGTTGTTAAACATTTACCAGCACAACCCTAAATGTGACTTAATCTTTTAGAGAAGCAGAAGGCAGCAGTCAATGTACATGTTATTTCAAATCTCATGCTACGCTTCTGAAGCCAGCCACTTCTGGGTGAAAGAGAATATATTTTCCAACTAATGCCCAATGTTCAGTCTTTCAGAACCTAAGGTATAATACAGGGTTCCTTGAAGGCAATCCTCCTTAGAATTCAACAAGAAAAAATAAATTTCTGTTGAAGGCTTTCAAAAGTGGGTGGTAGTTCAATTAAAGAGACAGCTAACCTAAGTATTGATTCGTGAGGAAATACTAACAACAGAAAATGAAGAGGCTATTTTAATCAGTTTTCCAAAAGGGAGTGCATCCCTCCACTCATCTCTAACACAGCCAATAAATCCCTAAGGGGGATGTGAATGCCAGATGCTACAATTGCTACATTGGAACCCTCAACTTTACCCAGTAGCATCCCCTACAATTGAACCCTCCAACACTTCTTGGCTTAGGTCTACTTGTTAAATATACCCAAGTCTTAGGAATTTATTTAGACTGAAATATATTGCTTTTAATATAATTAGCAAATATAGAAATAGTTCTTGGAAGATGTAGAGAGGAAAAAAACATATAGAAAACAATAACAAAATTACCACAGTAATCTTACTCTTTAAGGTATACTAAAATGCAATTCTCATAATAATCTGTAAAGTAAACTTTAAAGCAGTATTAGCTTAATTACAAATGAGGGAACTTAGGCCCTAGGAGGTGGTCACACTGACATTAAGCAGCAGAGGTAGCAATATAAGCCTAGGTTTTCTGATTTGGAATCCAGTGGTCCCAGCATGTTTCCGCAGCTAACTTTATTTTCACACTCTTACAATCCATCCCAGTACCTTTTACATGGTAAACGAAGGAATTACAAGTATTATTTTATGTTGTTTAGACTCATCTTATTACTATGTAGCATTCCCTTCAATTGTCTCTTATGGATTTCCCAAAGCACTTAATGTTGTGATTGACTGTCCATAGACAAGCTCAGGTACTCCAAATATCCCAATACAATCCAACAGAATTGAAAAAGATTGTCTCAAAAGTGTTAAATAGGACATTGAGCAGTTAGTCAGGGGATAAGAGTTTTTTTTTTTTAAGTATCTAACATGTGCCAGGGAATTTGCTAAGGAGGGAAGATACTAAAAACAAAATTGTCCCTGATCTTAAGGAGCTCACACTCTAAAGGTGGAATCAACATAAAAACAATTATATACAAACAGGGTATAGACTAGATAAATTGTAGATAATAGAAAGAGGGAAGGCACTAACATACTAACATACTAAGCAGTAATGCATAAAGCAAATGAGTTTTTATAATGCTTTATTGGAATTCACAAAATAGATGACCAGAGTAAGATTCTCTACAGATAAGATGAGAAAGACAACGATGAAAATATGTAGTCAGAGAAGGCCCCAGAACCTCAGACATAATAAAGTAAAGTAAAAAGAAAGTTCTGCAATGGTCTATGAGAGATTTTGTACATATTGTCCTCCATAATAGAATGTAAGGTCCTGGGCAATGGGCAAATGTTTTTTTTTTTTTTTTACTTTGTGCCCAGCAATTCAAAGAATGCCTGGGACATAGTACATGCTTAATAAATGCTTGTGAATTAATTGATTAATTTATTGATATGATACAAACCTCTACTGGATATGTTCAGTATCCACATAAAAAAGACACAGGAAAGGGGCAGCTAGGTGGTGCAGTGCATAGAGCACCAGCCTTGAAGTCAGGAGGACCTGAGTTCAAATGTGACCTCAAACACTTCCTAGCTGTGTGACCTTGGGCAAGTCACTTAATCCCAACTGCCTCAGGGAAAAAAAAAGATACAGGAAGTTATGATATTCTGTCTCACTATCACATGCTAGGTCCCAACCTTAAAGAAATGAAGTTACCACATTAACTGGTCCCAAGAAGTCAATTCTATTAAGAAATGCATGAATAAATGAAGGAATGAACAAATAAGAGAGTGAAAAAACGCACTTATGAATGAATGAAAAGCAGTTATTAAATATTTGCTATGTGTCAAGCATTGCACTAAACATTATATATGTAAATACAAAATTAACATTACCCTTGCCTTCAAGGAAATCACTTTCCCATAGGGGAAGACAGCACCTATGGGGAAGTTGAGGAAGGGGATGGTGAATAGCATGGTATCAAGGTGATCAAGGAAAAGCAGCATGATAATCTGAATTGGGCTAATTATGGGGAGCACTTGCCAATAAGAAGTTGGGAGCCAGCAAGTTTTAGGGTCAGACATGGATTTTACACACAACCTAATCCATCCCCTAAATGCCCCAAAGATATTAGAGTTTGTATAACTTTATTCTACGTCAGACAAAGGAAGTGGAGCCTCTTATAAATGCACCAATTTTCAGACAAGCAAACCCAGGATACTCTCAAATATCCCAAATATATGTAAGTCAGATGAGGATAAAAATAAGGGTTGGTAGAATTCCCTGAGCATAAGAAACTGCACTTGTGGATATTCACTTAACTTAATCTATAAATGTATCAGATGGTCCCACTCCAGCAAAAAAAAAAAAAAAAAAAAAAAAAAAATCCAATCTAAATAGCCTACGTCAGGTTCATCACCAGAGTACTGGACCAGATATTGCGTTTTCTTGGCCAAAATATCTCATGAAACATTCAACTCAGTCACAGTCTAAATCAGTAAAAGAAGCATTCAAATTCATGCAATCACATGTATTTGAACAAAAGTGTGGTAAATGTTCATTGAATAAGTTAGCTCAGTATGTGGAAAGTTCTGGAAAAAATGTGTGTCAGAGATGAGATAACAGACTCTCCACCAAACTGAAGATCTTGCAGAGATACTGTATGTCTGTGAAACCTGGACAGTCAATCAGTGCTATGCCAGAAAACTGAATCACTTCCATTTGAAATGTCTTAGAAAAAATTCTGAAGATCCCCTGGCAAAATAAATAGAGAGGTCCTCTCTCAGCTGAACTGCCAAGCATTCAAACTCTGCTGCAGAGAATGTAACTCTCATTAGCTGGCCATGTTGTTCAAATGCCAAAAGTACACATTTACATTTTATGAAGAATTCATACATGGCAACACTCACAGAGAGATCAGAAGCAGCAGCACAAGGACATTTTTGAGGTTTCAAGAATTTGTGAGACATGGTAGACACTTGATATAGCACCACCTAACATGGCATTGTGGTCTAGGAACAAAGCAGAATTGCAGTAGGTCAAAAGAAACATGAGACATGTAAATTTACACATCTTCATTCCAAATGTTCTTATGAGCAATTTGGGCCCAACTTGTAGTAAAGCCTTCCAAGCTCATATTGGTCTTATCAACCCATCAGACCTATTGTACCTTGATCTCGACATATTGGTATCATTTTAAGACATCTTTGAGAACCAAGGACAACAACCAACTAATTAAGCATGACAAGGCTAAACCTAATTTCATGCCCTCCCTTGTTAGAAAAGATGGAAGCTGTTGCCAAACTTTTGTTACAAAGACTTAGTCTACATCTTACAAAAATGTATTATCTTTTTCCTTTCATCTTTCTCTCCAAATATATCGCTCTCCACTCTGGCCAGAAACTGTCCCTTATAACTAAGAATAAAAAAAAGATTTTTTAAAAAGCAGTTCAATAAAAATAATCAACCTCTCAACCAAACCAACAGTATTTATACTAGTCCATACTCATAGCCTCCTGTCCACCAGACCATCACTACCACCACAAAGAATGGAGATCATTTTTTCCTGAGTCTGCATTTCATAATCAGATATGTCTTTAGTGTGCCTGAATTTAGATAGCTGACCCAAAAAAATTAAGGGATAAATTTCTGAAACTTTCTTAGAAGTAGGTTTGCTAGCACAGATGTGATAGGAAATTATCTCTTACACCCCTGACCCTTCTATCCTATGAATGAATGAATGAATGAAAAATTAAGAGAAAAAGTATTTATTAAGTGTGTATTATGTGCAGATTATTGTACTAAGTACTATGTATGCCATAGAAAAGTAAGACAGTCCCTATTCTCAAGGAGCTCACATTCAAATAAGGAGGACAAATCATATAAAAGGTTCTCTCTGCAAGCAGATGGTAATATCCCATTGTCCTTAAAGTGTAGTAGTAAAGCATAAGGTATTGTACTAACTTTAGTGTCATTGCCATTAATAAAATCATAACGATTTTTGATGGTGAATCATTTGACTCTGGCAAGAATTCGGGTGGCTGGGTAAATTATGATATATTAAGGTTATGGAATATTATTGCTCTGTAAGAAATGACCAGCAAGAGGAATACAGAGAGGCCTGGAGAGACTTACATCAACTGATGCTGAGTGAAATGAATAGAACCAGAAGATCGCTGTACACTTCAATGCTGTATGAAGAGGTATTCTGATAGAAGTGGAAATCTTCAACATAAAGAAGATCCAACTCATTTCCAGTTGATCAATGATGGACAGAAACAACTACACCCAGAGAAGGAACACTGGGAAGTGAAAGTAAACTGCTAGAACTACTGTCTATCTACCCAGGTTACTTATACCTTTGGAATCTAATACTTAATGTGCAACAAGAAAATGGTATCTACACACATATATTGTGTCTAGGTTATATTGTAACACATGTAAAATATATGGGATTGCCTGTCATCAAGGGGAGGGAGTAAAGGGAGGGAGGGGATAATTTGGAAAAATGAATACAAGGGATAATGTTATAAAAAAATTACTCATGCATACATAATGTCAAAAAAATTATAAATAAAATTAAAAAAAAAAGAATTCGGGTGGCAAGAATTTTTTTTATTGATTTTCAGCAGCTATGGCTACAATATGCACAGAATTAGTAGATCTTCATAAAAATTGCACCCCATGGGGCAGCTAGGTGGTTTCAATGGATAGAGAACACCGGCTCTGAAGTCAGAAGGATCTGAGTTCAAATGTGACCTCAGACACTTAACACTTCCTACCTGTGTGACCCTAGGCAACTCACTTAGCCCCAATTGCCTAATCAATAAATAAATTGCACCCCATCCAAGATGATATCTATAAGGGAGCCAAGACCCTTGGCTAAAAACTCATGGTTCTTAGGATCACTATCAGTGATCACTATCAGTATCTGAAAGGAGGTAAAGATGATGGTTTGATTTGCTAGTGACAAATTACATTCCCTCAAGTGCAACTTTTCTCCACAATGATATTGCTACCCAATATTGATCATGGGGTTTGATGTAGAAGCAAGATGGTGTGCTGGTGGGGAGCTGATATTTCAAGGCTCTTGGATTCGTAGTCCATTGGGGAAGTGATAGCAGTAGCAGATGGACTTTCCTGGTACATGATGCATTCTGTCTCCTCCTCAGGTTGAAGGAGAGAATTTGTGACCTAAAAAAAGAGGAAGAAAAGAGATATAGTAAAGAGGCTTGAATTAGGGTTCACAAAGCTTAGGTTCTAGTACTTTCTTTTCTATTCACTATGTGACCTGGACAAGCATTTCTTACTAATCTCACATGTGCTCTACTCATCTCTTAGCACTATGACTACCCCAAATGAAAGTACTTTAGAGATATTCTAATCCAAATCTTACATTTTACAGATAACATGTTGTAAAGTGCTTTGCCATCCTCAAAGCTTTATATGAATGCTATCTATTTAATGAAAAACAGATGTTAAAGAAGGGAACTACCGTCACATAATTGCCTCTGACTACTGATGTGAGGATCAAAGGAGAAAATATTGTTAAAGTACTTTGCACAGTGCCTGGAACATAGTAGGAGCTGTATAAATACTAATTTTTTATTATTACTACTATTATTATTTAACTAATATAATGATGTTTTCTCCTGGACATTACTTGATTTTCTTGTAGTTTTTCATAGTATAATCCCATCTCACAATCCTGAATCTTATGAGACACTTGTTGTCTCATCCTACAAGATCTTTTTTCATATCTTTCTATAAATCCTCCAAAGAGTATCTACCCTATTTCTCATGTGAAAGTTGTCAGTGATACAGTCCAAAGCTTCTTAAACTGGTTCCCACCCCCATATGGGACTACGTGACTGAAAAATTATGATTTATTATCAGAAAATATTTGATTTATACACCTATTTTATATATCTAAATACCTGGAGTCATGTAAACATTTCTTGGGCAAAAAGGGGTTCTGAGTGGAAAAAGTTTTAGAAGTCCTGTGGTAACCTACATCTACCCATCATCCTTTTTCCAATGACCTGCAGGTCACCTGCACTTGTGATTCTCCTGATATTGTTGTATTCCATGATTTTCAAAAACAATTTTACTAGAACAGTACAAATTTTACCGGGACTGCTTTAAATAGAAGTCTTTGCATTATTGTGTCTCAAAATTCTTCCATTGCTATTGGAATTATCAGTATCTATTATGCAGTGGCTCTAGGAATAGAGTACTAAACTTGGGATCAGGGAAGCATGGGTCCAAATTCTGCTTCCAACAATGCACAACTGTGGAAAGTCACGTACCTTTTCTCAGCCTCAGTATTCTCATCTGTGACATGGAAGGAAGAAAATCTCTGGTGTCCACGTTACAAGTTTGTCCTGAGGCTCTGCTGAGAAAATGTACCTGCAGTGCTTTGCAAATTTAAACAACTACGTAAACATGTTCTGTTAAAGACATTAACACCCAGGAAACAAGGACATCTTCCAACTGTTTTAATACCTCAGGCCCAATGCTTCCCCATTCCTAGCAGCAATATCTGTTCTTCGTGCATTTCAGTTGCAGGCAAGACCACCTTAATGACACAGGTTTTGAATGATTTTTCATTGCTCACTCATGTGAAACTCACACCCCATATGAAATATTCAGGCCCCTCCCTCTTAGAAGTCCCCATGGAAATTTACATGCATCAAAAACTCAGCCATTCATGCTCTGTGACTCTTTACTGGCATATTTGGGCCATAAGCATTCAACTTCATCTTTATTCATGTCAGCTAGGCCTTTTTTATTATGCCTGCATTGCTTTTATTAACAGTGAAATGGATGTATTTATTTATGCTTAGGCAGGAAATGAGCTGGAGTTTCAGGGTGGTATTGCCTCACTTCAAATCACCCACTATACTTACTCTTGTAATTAGACTGAGTAAAAAAAAAGTCTAAAGTTTGTCTTTTTCCCTTTCAAAGGCAATTTCTGGAAAGTGCTTGAATAGATTCCAGTGATTATATAAATATGATGAAGCTCTTGGCTTACTGATTTTTTTTGCTCTTAAGAGAATATGTTTTAATGATTGACACATGAGATGTGTTGCAGTCAAAACCACAATGGATAAAATGACTTTACTTTGCAGCATTTTATGATAAAGGGTAATTAAGAATTCCAGTAAGTTAAAAAAACATGATTTTTTCCTACTTCAATAGTTTGATGGATCCATTTTTTCTGAATCCATCCTTCCACCAGAGCAAATCATAATTCATACATGTTGTCTCATTCTATAAGAGCTTTTTTATTTTTTTCCATAAATCCTCCAGAGAGTATCTACCCTATGGTACCACCTCTCATGGGAATGTTGTCAGTAATGTGCTGTAGCCTACTTACATCTATCACATATCCTTCCAGTGATTTATGAGTCACCCGTACCTATTTTTCTTTTGATCTTGTATTCCACAATTCTCAAAAAGAAATTTGCTGGGCTAATATTGTTTTTTTAAAAGAAAAAAGATAGACTTTTGATTAGTAGAACTTAAGAGTCTAAGAAAATGCCATTCAGGTTCCCAGATGCCATCAGGCTACTTTCCTCCAATTTAATTTTCGTTCTAACACATTTTCCTTTTAGTGTTTGTCTAAGATACATGCACTGATAGACTAACTCAATATGAAACCCATTCAACTACACATCACAACCTAAATAATGCATTTTTTTGTTTGTCTACTTGGACTTTCTGTTTAGATGCCTAGGCTAATCTCTTTTGAGGACCTCATTAAGAAGGCTCAACAATGTTTTAGAAAATGACAAATCATTCAAATACAAATAAGAGAATATTTAAAAATTTATCACCTAAAATAAATCATTCATATGCATAAGGCATCCTCCATGGTACTATAAACTCCTTTGCTGAATATATACCTCCCTCCTTTCTGTCATGCTTGATATAACTATTCAAGAATGTTAAGCAAAATTACTTAACAATCTTTTGTTGTATATTGTCATAGAATATTATATGACATTAATACATGCATAGAAGACATCTTATCGAAAGAAAGTCTTTGATGTGACAGTTTGCTCTACCAGTTCTTTTCTTTTTTTTTTTTTTTTTTTTTATTTTGGTAGAAACGCAAGAGAAAATTATGTGTGTCACCTATATCACCTTGAAGATGTGGTCTCCTATAAAAACTTCTCAGAAAACCTGCCAACTCCAGTATCATATTTTAATCAAAGATCCTCTCAATAGATATTTAAAATATTCTTATAAATATTTCATAATTGATGTTTGTATAATGATTTATGGCTTACAAAACACTTAATATCCATTTTAGACTCTCATTAAATCTATGAAATAGACAAGTATTATTCCCATTTTTAAAGAAGAACAAATAGATTAAGAAAATTAAAAGACTTTCCCATGTTCACATAGTGTCAGAGGTAGAGTTTGAATTCAGGTCTTCCTGACATCAAGTTCAATATTCTATTGATTATGTTACACTGACTTTTAATAAAGCATATAGGTTGATAGTTGCTAATGTCTTCTCAGTCACTGTTTTTTAGAATATTCTAATACCATCCATGGCTTTTCTATCCATTTGGAATAGCTCTATATTTTAAATTTCTTCAAAATTAATACAAGCACATTTAAAATTATTCTGCCTTCAGCATGAATTTCTTTTAGGTGTACTTCATCTATTCTGGTTTCTCTTTCCTATTTGATCTTCTTTGTATAGCATACTAGATCCCAAAATGTTAAGATTCAATTGCAGTAGTTCCCACATCATCAATGCTGAGAAGAGATTTCATTTAAAAAAAAACCTTAGCAGGGGCAGCTAAGTAACACAGTGGATAGAGCACCAGTCCTGAAGTCAGGAGGACCTGAGTTCAAATGTGGCCTCAGACACTTAACACTTCCTATCTGAGTGACCCTGGGCAAGTCATTTAACCCCAATTGCCTCAGAAAAAAAAATCTTGTAGCAGATCCATTTCATTACACATCCATTTGTTTTCCCCTTTCAGTTTTATCTATAAATGTTTTGAGGATGACTTAATTTAGCTCTCATAATAAATTTTCTTTAAGATCCCTATGTCCTCCTCCACATTTCACTGCCTTATGAAAAAATACTACTTTGTCATGTTTTATATTCAAAATACAAATTTATATTCCAAACACAAAAAATGCTGTATTTTATATTTCATGCTTGCATTGTAAACTCATATTTCTTTTGGATTGCCATTTTCCTACTTGACAAGGAGATTAAGTACTTGCAGACTGAAATGGTTTCTGAAATCTATTTCCTTGTTAAGCTTCTTTTTTAAAAAAAGATAATAATCTGGGTCAATATCTTTACTTTTATCCTTTTCCTATTTTCAGTCATCTTGTGTTATATAGTTCTAGTGATACAGTGTGAAAGAGGAACAGTCTCTAAGATTCTTCCTTCTGCCATCCATGAGTCATGCTCCTCCA
This sequence comes from Sminthopsis crassicaudata, assembly GCF_048593235.1. Lineage (NCBI taxonomy): Eukaryota > Metazoa > Chordata > Mammalia > Dasyuromorphia > Dasyuridae > Sminthopsis > Sminthopsis crassicaudata. The sequence goes on from NC_133618.1 coordinate 572,837,475, forward strand.
TACTTTTTTACTAATTTAATTGTTTAAATAGGTCATGTTGGAACTGTTGTAATTTGTGAAAATGATGATTGTTGCTTTTTCTCTCTCTAGCAGTGATCTGACCACCCACTGGCAAGTGGTTAGAAAATGAAACACACATCAGTAACCAGTCATTTTGTGTTTGTTTAGATATGGTCAATTTCTTTTCTTTTTTATTGGTATATGATTTTGTTTCATGCTCATCATACTCATCATTTTCCAATTCCCTTTTTAGAAAAAAAAAACTATTGGGGATTCCAAGTAAAATGGCTAAGTGAAACTTTACAAAGGAACCCAGGCCTTTGCAACCCCATCAAAAATAACAGAGATACTAATGAGAACAAAAGCAATCAAAAAGCTACTTGAGATCATGATAATTAAAAAGAAAATCAGTTAAGCAAAGAAGAAAACTAATACAATTTTTAAACACTTTGGAGCAACTGAAGCAGATGAAGTACCCAGAAGCAAGACAGATGGAAATGACACGACATCTCAAGATACATTTTCAAAAAAATAATGACACAAATGAAAAACTTAAGCAAGAATTAACAATGTTTTTAAAAAGTAAGAGCAAAAATTGTACACTATTTCAAAGTCCAATTATTTTTGTACATCAAAACAACTGTTTGGTCATGTATACATATGTTGTATTTAATTTATACTCTAACATATTTAACATGTATTGGTCAACCTACCATCTGGGGTGGGGGAGAAGGAGGGGAAAAATTAGAACAAAAGGTTTGGCATCTGTCAATGTTGTAAAATTACCCATGCATATATCTGGTAAATAAAAACTATTAAAAAAAAAAAAAAGTAAGAGCAAAGAAAAGAAAAGCTAATAGAAATTTTAGAAATAACAGTCAAGTTAGAATTAGAAAGCTAAAAAGATTAGAAGGCAGTAAAAGGAGGTTGTAAAATGATCAATATGTAGCTATAAGAGAAAACCTAAAAAGTTTTATATAAAGGAACTTGTTTTGCCTTTATATCTTCTGCCAACTTAATTGATAATGGTCACAGCCTAAAATGACTAATCCTAATCAGTGTCCTTCAAAAATTATTTAGGCCTTGAGAGATAATGTGAGAGAAATTAAGGTGCTTTATTAATCCTTGAACATGCGAGAAACATTTATTTGCACATTTTACTCTTCTCTAAGCTGTACTCTGTACTCTCTTTTACCTTCCAGAAGCCTCACAATCCCCTTTTCTTCTACTCATACTAGCCTTGGACTTCAAACATTGCAAGTGCCATGAGAGTTGCTATCGAAACATTAGATAACGCCAGATTTTTACAGTTTTCAGGATCTAGATTATGAGTCCAATAGGTAAAGAACTGTCTGAAGTGAACCTAAGACCTTTGTGTTATGTGTCCCTCTGATATAAGAGTTACAAAAGTAATTAACAGCAGACTTACTATAGTTGGAAATGAAGTTGTAAACAATGTAGAAGAAGGAGAAAGATAAAATCCAAAAATGATTCAATTATTGAGAGATTTAGAAAAATATGTAGACAGCAATGATAAACCTGAAAAACAAGGTCAGAAAATTTAGAAAACCAAAATAATTTGGGCACTACATGTCATGAAATCTTTCAGGAAAATATTCTAAATTATCAAGTACAAGCAACAATATGTGATAGAAAGCATTCACAGGACTCCAACATGAAAAATCTCAAGACTCAACTCTCCTATATCTATTATAATTAAATTCCAATGTCACAAGAAGACAAGAATAAAAATCTATGAAACACAGTGAGGCAAAACCAGAAGGGCATAAAAAGGAACATTCATTTGGATCACAATGAACTTTCTAAAAAAAAGTCCAGTGGTTCTTGGAGAAAATGGAACATATACATAAAACTAAAAGATATACTATGAATCCAAGATAACCTATCTGGAAAACTTAGTATACCAAAGTCCAAAAATGGACTGACAAATCAGTTAAAAGTTGAAAAGTTATCCATCACAGGTATTTTTATGGAAATTTTTGAAAAACAATCAAGCCTTCAAGCCAAAACTGTATTTAAAATACTTTATACTTTACAAATGAAGATTCAGCAAATGCAAACAAAATTGAGAACCAACAGAGCACTGCATTGACTAAACCACTATATGTTTCAGAAGAGTGCTTCATTTTTTAAAATGTGAAAAAACAAAAAGGATAGAAAGCCAAATAATAAGGTAATCCCAAACTGAAATTCCCATATTTAATAAAAAGAGAAGTCTAAAAATCTTGATAATTAATGAGATAAAACATAAGAATTTCATTCAGAATGCAGTGCTTTAGCCTGGATTAATCAGAATAATAATTTTGATCTGGAACAGTTGTTTTTGCCAAATGATAACAACACAAAAATCTCAGAAAAAAATAAATTGTACATCAGAGCAATAACAGCATAAGATAAATAATTCTGAAAGACTTAATAACTGATCGGCTAAAGTCATGATAATGAAGAATGTCTCCCACCTCAGGAGAAAGATTGTAAATTAATATGCAGAAAGAGAAACCCAGTTTTGGACGTGGCCAGTGTGGGAATTTGGTTTGCTTGACTATGTTCATAAGAAACAGGTGTTCTGTATTTTTTATCCCTTCTTTCATTGCTTCCTTCCTTTTTTTTTATTCCCACTTTTAAATAGGTAAGGGAAGATAAGAGATAGAAAAAAATAAATATTTGATAATTGAAAAATATAGAAAGAACAGAAGGAAGACAAAAAAGAATCACAGACAAGTAGGACATCTTTTAAAGTTATGTTGAATTTGTTATATAATTAAAAGAAAAACAAGCTGTATATAATTAAAATAAACCATTTCATATACAAATATCTTTCTAAATGAAATACCCATTTATTTGATGCTCGTTAACTTCAGAATTTAAAAATGATTTTTAATTTTAAAAGACTCAGAGAATTATGATATTTTGAGTACCACAAAATGTCTCTACTGCAATAAAGAGGGTAGGCAAACTCAAAAATTTGTGCCTCGGTGTCTGATTGAATATCTCCCATACTTGTAATTGGACTTCTTCCTCCAAACAGCTTCAGGCAGAGAATACTGATCATGGTCAACAAAGCAAGGGGACGGGGAAGATTCCAAAAGATATGGAAAGGGTGGAAAACTCAGATCAGATTATTAGACTTGAGGGAAATGGAACTCAAAATCAATTTGGTTCTAGTCCTTTCTCCAAAGTTTACAAAGGGCAGGCATCCAGGCCACATATCCATATCCCCCATCACAATAAAGTAAGAAATGCTTAGCAACCCAACTTTGGGGTCTATGAAGCAGTGGAAGAGGAAATATACCCTAGGATTAAGGGAAGAACCCAGATGCAAGTAACACTGGATAAAAAGAGAAAAACCAATCACTGCAAAAGGTAAGATTCAAAGACAAAAAATGAAACCATTCTTTATCCTGAAGAATCTTATATACAATTAAAGAAGAAAAGATTAAATGTAGAAAAGAGAAAACCTAAATAAAAACCTAACTCACAAAGAAATAAGCCAACAGAGAAATTAATAAAACAAGAAAAAATGGGTAAAATTTCAAAGGAAAAACCAAGGCATGTTGAACAAATAATTTAAAAAGAAGGAAAATAAACAAAAATTACCTATTGAAAAAAATCTGCAGATTCCCTAGAGATCATGGAACAACAACAAACAGTTCTAAAATGGTTCAAAGAGAAACAGGAATAGGAATTGAATTTGAGATTCCATTGATATAGGAAACTAGGAAGTGAGAAAACTCCCTCTACCAAAATAGGTTGGCATCTTCTCTGCAGCTCAGAGGCTTAGAAAGTTGTTAAGAATTCGGAAAAGTTAAGTGATTTTCCCAGAGAGTCCCACAGTCAGAATGAGTCAGAAACTGGAACCTAGAATCTGACCTAGAAGCTGGTTTTCCTGGTCTAATGCCAGTTCTCTATCCACTATACCATACTGCCTCTTAAAAGACAAATAAAATTTTAGAAATAAAAAATTGGGGATTAATTTAGGTCACAAATCAGGGATCTCAAAACACAATTTCAAAAGCACAAAGAGCAGAGGAAAATTTTGGCAGGAAAGAAATAGAAGACATTAAAAGAACACAAGAATTCTATGCAAGCCAACAACTGACTGAAGACAGGATGTGCAGAAATAAGTTAAAGAACATAGGCCTCCCAGAAGAACATGGTAATTTTTTTAATTGAATATCAAACTACAAGAAATAATGAATGAAAATCACTCAGAATGTCTAAATTCAAACAATAAGGCACTGATGGATAGAATACACAGATCACTGCCAGAGAGTGAGGGTGGGAGGAAATTATGCTTCAAGATCCAAGACAAGTTGTGTTAAATTTAAAAATTTCAATAACTCAAATTTTACAAGTAGCCAGTTGAAATACATTCAAATATGAAGGGAAGGCAATTTGGATAATACACCATTGTTCTACCTTCATGAGAAATTGGGGGAAGGAGAAAAAGAAACAGGAAACAGACAGTCAAGCTGCAAACCTGAAATAATTAATTATCAATTAAAAGGTATAATTACCATGTGACCTAAAAAAAAGTTACATAATCTCTCTATATCTTGGTTGCTTTATTTGTACAATTAAGGAACTGGACTGAATGATTCCTAAAACAGCACCTTGTTCTTATGTCCTACATGGACCACTGTGCCTAAGAGTGTTCTGTTTTGATTTTCGGGGAATACAAATAGTTAACTGGGATGCGTGTATAGGGGGATTGCTCTAGCTCAATGAGGGAAAGGGGGGGAGGATTGAGCCTTATGTAAGACTTTAACTATAAAAGGATGATCAGAGGAGTTATTCAATTAACTTTTTGAATTTGCAGGGAGATGAATCTTTAGAACTTTTGATTATATCTCCTTATAGATGTTTCCTGGAGGACGAGTGAATGGAGTTTCAATGAGTTATTTGAGCAAAGCAAAATAGGTATAACAGAAAGGGTTTATTCTGTCCTACTGCCCCTAAGAATGTTTTTTTTTTCTAGACTAATCAAAACCTCAAGGTAACATTACAAGTGTGAGAGTGCAGGAAAATGGACTAGGACTCCAGAGGGAAGTAGGAAGAGTACAGTATATAATGTTTTTCCTATATTTATTAATGGATTCCTGTTAAGTTATTTACGTCTTCTGAATTTTTGGTGATATGAAAAAAGGCTTAAATGTTCCTAACATGTATCTGTTAGCTTGTGTATCCATATATATGTGTGTGTGCATATATATACATACATATATCTGTGTATATAACATATAGGAACTGGGGGCTATGTTATACACATTTATGGAAACCTAGATATGACAGGATGGCAATTAATTAATTTCCTCACAGAAAATTTTAGATGGACGCATAATGAGTCAGAGATATTGATACTTGGCACAAGTCCCCAGGATTGGACCTGATCTATGGGATCCTAGAACTTGGGCCCTGAGGCCATACATTGCATAGAGACTGATTATTCAACCATTGAAAAAAGGTAATTTCTGCTCATTACCTCCTTCACCTCCCAGTTTTTCTACTATATTATTAATGATTTGCAGTTGCTTTTGGCTGAGATCAATTTTCTAAATACAATACTGGAACTATGTACTAGGATTTTATATAGGTAAATGATCAGAGGTTTAAAGTTTAAAAATCTCATATTAGAACCACATGTGGCTTCTTCATCTCTCATGGTAGAGTTAACCCATTTGGCCTAGAGATCAGTTTCTTTACAAGTTCAGAGAAGAATGAGGACTGAATTAAGACTTGAGAGAGCCTGGATCTGCCACCAGCTGGGTATGTGACACTGAGCAGATCACTTGATTTCCCTGAGCCTTTTTCTTATTCATAAAATAAAGACATTGGACCAGATATGTATGTTCCCAACTACATATCCACAACACTTTTTTTACTATTTCATAAAAATTTTACTACCCAAAGACCTTACTTCTTAAAACTCATAAACATTTTTTAAACAGACTCTTCCTCCCTACACAGTCTGTTCCTGTCACCTTTGGCTCCCTCCTGCTCCCTGGCTCTAGGTTCTCAGCCTATGATCTGCCAAGAGCCATCATGCTAAGGTTTCAGTTGGCAGGGCAAGCTACAGAAGAGAATTGAGATATTTTATAAGTCTGCAGTGGAGATAGAAAATGCCAGACTAGATGACCTCTAAAGTCTTTTCCAGCTCTTCAAATTTTATGAATTCTACGATTTTTGTCTTTTTTTTTCCTTCTAAAATCCCACTCACTTAAACAATGATCTTACTTAAATAATAATTAGGATAAAAACTTCTCCTAGAAAAATCCCCAGAAAAGTTCTCTTAAGAAACATCTGAAGGTGGCCTTGATGTGATCAAAGAGACACAAAGCAGATAATTAAAATTAATGCATCAACAGTTTTTGTAAAAGATGAATAATAGCAAAATTGAATATGATGCTTCTCGGTGTGGCCTAAAAACAAATTAGTTTTGTGGACTGCAGCAGTATCCTATTGGTCTTCCCTTGCTCACTTTCTCCCTGGGAGCTGGATTTTTGAACTGACTTTTTGGGGAGCACAACTTCTCACATCCAGCTCTGCAATCTGAACCTCCTAGCTATAGATCTTGGTTTTCACTTTTAAACATCATCTTGTGACCTTATCTTCTTGTGACTAACTTCTGCTTGTTTCTATTATAATTCCAACCCAACTCCCATCCCTTGTACTATCCCAGAATATCCCAGATGGAATTTCTTCCTCAGTTCCCACTGAGCAAAGGGTTCCATTAGCACTGTGGAGGTCTGTTCCAGGTCCCAACCCAACCCTGGGCATAAAAGAGTTGAATGGTACCCCAGAGGGACATCCAGTCCAGTTTTCTCATTTTACAAATTAATAAACTGAGACCCAGAACATGAACACCTTCTCAAGATCACGCAAGTAAACAAGCAAAAATGGATTCACATCCAACTTCTCTTATTCAAATCAAATTTGGCACAGTGCAAAGTAGGAGGACTGATGTATACTGCAACCCTAACTCCACCTCTATTCCTCCAGTCACTTGTGCTGATGCCATGATATAAACCTGAACAAAATATTCTCAAAACGTAGTATATACATAGGGAGACCAATCAGATTATTGTTGATCAGGATGAATAAACGCCTCCCACACTGGAGAATGAAGATGTGCAGTGTTAATTCATTGAAAGGTCACAGAAATTCTGGACTGGTTTTCAGTGACTGTGGCTACTCCCAAGATGACCGACCAGCAGCAATATAATAATATAGACCCTTATCAGAATAGCCATGCTTCTCTGTGACCAATTAAAGAAAGCAAAAGGCCATGTTCAGTCATTGTGGTCCTCTCATTTTTTCTCCCAGTTCAAAGCAGTCCTGTATTCCTACAGGTAGGAATGGGGACCCTTGCAATGGCTGGCTGCCTTGGGGCAGAAGTGCTTGCCACATGGCCTAAGAGGAGAGGGAGCCTCCTAAGAGCACTGACAGTGTGCCCTGACAAAGAATGGCAGGTAAGATGGAAATTCACAAGCAGTGTTCATGCACCCTAATTCCTGAATAGCATAGAGAGGATTTCAGATTCCAGAATCTAGACTTCTCCAGAGAAGGGAAGATTTTCTAGGCAGTACCAGTCTTTGGGGTTGTCTCACATGTGAATTAAAGAGTTCCTAACTTTGGAAATTCATAAAATCGATAGTTCAGGGGTCAGACCTAGAGAGTAAAGCGAATTTCCTGAACCATGTTGCCTCATCCAGAAAAAGGAGGATCACTCCACATGGCTCCTACAGCTAGAGAACAAAGATATGTGGAGACAAGAGGCTGGACCTTGCAGTACCATTTCACAGTTACCATTGTCAGCTCTTTCCAAAAGCAAAGGTCCAATGAGAAGGGGTTTTGCTTACTATGTAGTCCCACTATACCCACTAGTGAGACATTGTAGACTATGTGAATATTTATATGTTTCCTGTATCTATTTATGAGATTTTGTGAATCTTTTTAAGAGCCTTATGTGTTTTTATTTCTGGTCTCCTATGAGTCCTTTGCATCTTCTATAGGATGAAATAAACTGTCCTACAGTCAATTTGTATTTATAACCTTGAGTGGTTGTGTGGAAGCCAAAGACTCCTTTTACCTCTATTTGGGGAATCCTAGACATGAGCCATATCTCAACTATACTTGGAGATTGGATGCATATAGACCATAGATTGTGAATGACTGCACTCCCTCAGGAAATGTTCCTTCAGTCTCCAACGCTATTCTTGTGAAAAAGATGAGGAATAGAGGAAAACACAGTTAGGTGAATTGGACCTGGTGGACCGGCTCAAAGTATATTTAGAAGGAAGATTCTCACTCAAGGAGGGCATTTTCTCAAGGCAAGAAAAAAAAGTGACAATTATTTCTGTAATTGTCTAATATTTCTATAGCTGTAACAAGTGAACTCTGACTTCACTCTGTCAGGGCAGATCTGCAGCAGCCTACATCTTCCCCTGTCCCAGGATTCTTGGGTTTCCTGAGTTGTTTGTGGAATGACTCTTCCCTATTCTCATGGAATAAAGTCTTTTTTTCTCATTTTAGGAGGATTTAATTACTTAACACTTGATGTCTTTTTACAATGGGATATAGCAAAGATATAGCACACACACACACACACACACACACACACACACACATATATATATATACACTACTACTACTACTACTACTACTACTACTACTACTACTACTACTACTACTATTAAGCACCTAATACATAACAGCTGTGGACTTAATTGAACTCTATAACGCTGTTTTCTCTCTTTGCCTCTCTCAACAATAAGAGAATTAGGGCAGTCCTTAATCTTAGGCATGTGTAATGTATGCCCATTGGCTGCTCCTTACCCTTAGGAATACTGATTGAAGTGTTAGACCTTTCTCCTGATTAATTGTGGGTTCCACTAGGGAATTTGTCTTTTCCATCATTAATTGGTTAAAAAAAAAACCTTTCCTTGATATGTGCTCCCCCATTCTTTCATATTTAACATTCCTGGTGTTTGCTGTATGTTTTCATTTTGTCTGTAACCTTTTTTCCTAAATAAACCTACGTTTTGCCAAAGAGAAAAAAAAAATCACTTGACTCAGCTTCTTCCTAGCCTTCATTTCACCAAATTCATATCCCGAAGTAGCATCATTGCCAAATGAGTCCTAACACAAGGCTAGAATCCTGAAGGTCTCTCGCAAAGATTACTTATTCCTTGTTCTTTGTTCCTTGTGTTATAATAAATACAAAAACCAGCCTAGATTCTAAGTCAGATCCCTATTGTTTGCTCTTCTAGACTCTGAAACTTCCAGTATCAGAGATTCTACTCTCTGCAACTAGAATACCAAAAAAGTAAATGAAAAATTCAAAGAAATCTTCTTTCTCAAGTCTTAGGAAGGTAAGGCCCTTAAAGTATGATCTTCACTGGATACCATCACGCCATAGGAAAGCAACTGAAGACAGAAGAAAGCTTGTCCTTGGACAGGGCTGGGAGTTCTAACTATATAGAAAAAGACTTCTCCCAAACATGTGATTGGTCAACCATACCCAGTTACAGACCGTCCACCTGTGCTCTGGTCTCTGGAAACAGCTCCCTAGAGTCCTCCATATGGAGATGCCGTCTCACTAAGCTAATGTGACCTGCCTCTGAGCTGCTCTGGCTGCCTTTCAGTTCCATCTGAAATTCCACCTGCTGCGAGGATTATCTGATCCCGCTTTGTGCTAGGTGGTACGGTGCTTAGAGCACTGGGCTTGGAATCTAAAAGACTCATCCTCCTGAATTCAAATCCAGCCTCAGAGACTTACCAGCTGTATGATTCTACACAAGTCACTTAATTGTTCTCCATCGGCAAAATGACTTGCAGAAGAAAATGGTAAATCATTCCAGAATCCTTGCCAAGTAAACCCCAAAATGGATCATAAAAAAATCAGATGCTATGGAAACAATCAAATGACAATAGTTTTGTCCCTTCCCTCAATTTATTATCTTCAATTTATCCTGTATATAGCTAATTTGTATATAATTTTCATACTGTCTCTTTCGTTTCACTATGTATTTCTTGAGAACAGGAAAATCTCTTTGGATTTCTCTGAATCTCTAGTGCTTTGCACAGTGCCTGGCACATTATAAATAAATGTTTATTAATGAATGACTACATACGGTCTATGCAATTGCACATATACCTGATGCCCGTTACATAATATTTTAAGGTTTGATGTGTTTGTGTGATATATAAAATATATATCATAAACTTATATATAATATGCATATTATATATAATTTTTATATTTTATATATACATATCCATATGATCTTTTTTAATTCTCACAATATCCTGTGGGGTGACTATTATTATTATTCCCATTTTTGAGATAAGGAAAACCAGGAGCTCTAATTCCAAATCAGCCATGTGTTCAACATTTGCCACCATGCAAATGATAACAGAGATTCCGTTACCTACCAAGCTTCACACAGTTAGTAGAAGTCTGAAACAGGATTCAAACTCAGGTCTTCCTGGTTTCAAGTCTAACACTTCAATCAGTATTCCTAAGGGTAAGGAAGTGGCCAATGGGCATACATTACACATGCCTAAGATTAGGGATTGTCCTAATTATTTTATTGTGGAGAGAGTCAAAGAGAGAAAATAATCTTATAGAGTTCATTTAAGTCCATACCTGGCATGTATTAGGTACTTAATAAATGTTGATTGAGTTAAGACTTAAGTATTAAATGTATTATTAAAACCCAGTATATACATATATATGGTACAATCTATGATATATAAGCAAACCTTGTTTTATTGCATTTTGCTTTATTGAGCTTCACAAATATTGTAGTTTTTACAAATTGAAAGTCTATGTCAACCCTGAGTTGAACAAGTCTATCAACACTATTTTTCCAACAGTGTGTGTTCACAGCTTGTTTCTGTGTCACATTTCAGTAATTCTTCCAATATTTCAAACTTTTTTATTGTTATTATATCTGTTATGGTGATCTGTGATTGATGATTTCTGATGTTACTATTGTAATTGTCTTGGGGTATCATGAACCACACCTTCATGAGAAGAACTTAATTGATAACTAGTCTGGATGTTGTGACTGCTCCACTGACAATCCTGTCTCTTTCCCTCTTCTTAGGCCTCCCTATTTCCTGAAAGATAACAATCAAAATTGGGCCAATTAATAACCCTGCAATGGTCTCTAAATGTTTAACTTAAAGGAAAAGTTAATCCATGTGGCAAACTTCATTGTTGTCTTATTTTTTTTTTAATTTCTACAACCACCAGAACTTGAGGCCCAGACCATCACCACTCTGGTCAGTCAGCAACCATCAACATCAAGGCAAGACCCTTCATCATCAAAAGATTACAATTTGCCGAAGGTTCAGTGGATTTTTTTAGCAATAAAATATTTTTTGTGGTATGTACTTTTTAAATATATAATACTATTGCACACATAATAGACTACAGTATAGGGTAAATATAACTTTATATACACTGGGAAATCAAATAGACTAGTATGACTAATTTTATCCTCTTTATTAAAGTACAGATACATGTAATATCTCCAATCTCAGACACATACTAGTTGTGTAACATCAGAGAAGTCAGTCAGCCCTTGTGTATCTTAATCCATTGGAAATAGAAATGGAAAACTGCTCAAGTATCTTTACCAAGAAAACCCCATGCACAGGATGGTCCATGAAGTCATAAAGAATTGGACATGACTGAATAACCGAACAATAATATATGATATAACTATATGTTTGTGTGTAGATGAATATGTGCATACATATATAATAATACACATATAATATATGTACGTGTTATATACATATATGGATATGTTCATGTATAATGTATATACGTATGATTAAAAGCCATTTCCTAATAGATAAGTATCAAAGAATTTGAACGAAGTCCTCAAAGAAGAATTGCAAAATGTTCACAACCACTCCATATCACTACTAATAAGAGAAATGCAAATCACAATAACTTTAAGATTTGACTTCACACCTTGGAACTGACAAAGATAACAAAAATCTGTCCATAATCAATATTGGAGGGATTTAGAATGACAGCCACACTGATACATTGTTCAAACTTCTACATGGTAGAAATATTTTGGAAAGCAAAAAAGTGAGTAAAATGTCCATACTCTTTGAATCAAATATTTCATTATGGGGCTTATACCTTAGTGATGCCATCAATAAGAAGAAAATCTAAGAAAGAATATTTGAAATCTCTATTAGATGTAAGAAAAAGAAAAAAGTCAGTAAAAAATTATTTTTCTAATTTTTTTTATCAAAAGTAGAGAATTTTCCTCTAAATTTCATTGCTTCAATTTTTCTAGAGAAAAGAAAAGATATCCAATCTCTCTGATAATCTCCTAACCCTTTTCTTATCCTACTAGTTATGAGTAAGATGTGGAAATATTTCATTTCAAAAAAACATCATGTTGTAGCATCATATATCCTTTGAGGAAAACAAAAGCTAACAAGATAATTATTTGAAGAATTTTACTACTAATTTTCTTTTAAATTTTTAAATTTCTTATTCTCAACTTAATAAACACCAAGTGAAAGTCATTTCCATATTCATAGTAGAAAATAAAGAGAATTGTACAGAGAATTGTAATTTGGTTTTACTGATATAATATAAAAATGGATCTAGAGGTGGAAAGGAAATTGTACCAGAAAAAAGGAAAATGGTGGTACTACATCTCCCGAAGAGGCAATGGAAACCTATTATATCTGAGGGAAAGAAGGGAGGGGGGTAAACATAGTGTGTATCTTATTCTCATCAGAATTGGCTCAAAGAGAAAATATTAGTCATATTCGGTTTACAGAGAAACTTCTCCCACTTCATTAAAAAGTGGGAGGGGAAAAGCAAAAAGAGAAGGAGTAAGATAAATAGAAGGAAACACAGAAATTGCAAGGGAAAGGTTTAAGAAAAGGGGAGGAACTTTAAGCGGGGGGAGGGATTCTAAAAAGGAAGGGCTGTAAAGCAAGTGGTGCTCATAAGTTTAATACTGGGGAGGAGAGTAAGGGGGAAAGGAAAGAGAAAAGCATAATCTGAGGTTAACAAAATGGCAGGAAATACAGAATTAGTCATTTTAACATAAATGTGAATGGGGTAAATTCCCCCATAAAGCCAAGGCAGATAGCAGACTGGATTAAAAGCCAGAATCCTACAAAGCCAGAACCCTACAATACCTTGTTTACAGGAAACACACTTGAAGCAAGGCGATATATATAGAGTAAAGGTAAAAGGCTGAGGCAGAATCTACTATGCTTCAGGTGAAGTCTAAAAAGCAGGGGTGGCCATCCTGATCTCAGATCAAGCAAAAGCAAAAATAGATCTAATTAAAAGAGATAAGGAAGGAAACTATATTTTGCTAAAGAGTAGCATAGATAATGAAGTAATACAATACTAAACATATATGCACTGATGGTATAGAATCTAATTTCTTAAAGAAGTTAAGATAGCTGCAAGAAGAAATAGACAGCAAAACAATAATAGTGGAAAATCTCAACCTTGCACTTTCAGAACTAGATAAATCAAACCACAAAATAAATAAGAAAGAAATTAAAGAGGTAAATAGAATATAAGAGAAGTTTGATATGATAGATCTTTGGAGAAAACTGAATGGAGACAGAAAGGAGTACACTTTCTTCTCGGCAGTTCATGGAACCTATACAAAAACTGACCATATATTAGGACATAAAAAACCTCAAATTCAAATGTAGAAAGGCAGAAATAGTAAGTGCATCCTTTTCAGATAATAATGCAATAAAAATTACATTCAGTAAAAAGCCAGGGGGAAATAGACCAAAAAGTAATTGGAAACTAAATAATCTCATTCTAAAGAATGATTGGGTGAAACAGCAAATCATAGACACAATTAATAACTTCACCCAAGAGAATGACAATAATGAGACAAAATACCAAAATGTGTGGGATGCAGCCAAAGCAGTAATAAGGGGAAATTTTATATCTGTAGAGGCCTACTTGCATAAAATAGAGAAACTCAATAAATTAGGCTTGCAACTAAAAAAGCTAGAAAGAGAGCAAATTAAAAACCCCAATTAAACCCTAAACTTGAAATTCTAAAAATAAAAGGAGATTAATAAAATTGAAAATAAAAAAAATTTTGAATTAATAAATAAAACTAATAGTTGGTTCTATGAAAAAACCTATAAAATAGATAAACCCTTGGTAAATTTGATTAGAAAAAGGAAAGAGGAAAATCAAATTATTAGTCTTAAAAATGAAAAGGGAGAACTCGCCATTAATGAAGAGGAAATTAGAGCAATAATTAGGAGTTATTTTGCCCAACTTTATGCCAATAAATTTGATAACTTAAATGAAATGGATAAATACTTTCAAAAATATAGTTTACCCAGATTAACAAAGGAAGAAGTAAATTGGTTAAATAGTCCCATTTTAGAAAAAGAAATAGAACAAGCTATTAATCAACTCCCTAAGAAAAAAATCATCCAGGAACAGATGGATTTACATGTGAATTCTACCAAACATTTAAAGAACAATTAACTACAATGCTATATAAACTATTTGAAAAAATAGGGATTGAAGGAGTCCTACCAAATTCCTTTTATGACACAGACATAGTACTCATACCTAAACCAGGTAAGACAAAAATAGAGAAAGAAAATTATAGACCAATCTCCCTAATGAACATTTGATGCAAGAATCTTAAATAAAATATTAGCAGAAAGATTACAGAAAATCATCCCCAGGATGACCAAATAGGATTTATACCAGGAATGCAAGACTGGTTGAATATTAGGAAAACTATTAACAAAATTGACTATATCAATAACCAAATTAACAAAAACCATATGATCATCTCAATAGATGCAGAAAAAGCATTTGATAAAATCCAACACCCATTCCTATTAAAAACACTAGAGAGTATAGGAATAAATTGACTTTTCCTTAAAATAGCCATTAGCATCTATTTAAAAACCATCAGTAAGCATCATATGTAATGGGGATAAACTGGAACCATTCCCAATAAAATCAGGAGTGAAACAAGGTTGCCCATTATCACTATTACTATTCAATATTGTATTAGAAATGCTAGCTTTGGCAATAAGACATGAAAAAGAGATTAAAGAAATTAGATTAGGTAATGAGAAAGTCAAATTATCTCTCTTTGCAGATGATATGATGGTATACTTAGAGAACCCCAGAAAATCAACTAAAAAGCTATTAGAAATAATCCACAATAGGGGCAGCTAGGTGACACAGCGGATAGAGCACCCTGAAGTCAGGAGTATCAGAGTTCAAATCTGGTCTCAGACACTTAATACTTTCTAGCTATGCAATCCTTGGCAAGTCACTTAAACCCAATTGCAAAAGAAAGAATCCTAAATCCTAAGCATTTTTATACATCACTAAATCCAACAGCAAGAGATACAGAGAGAAATTCCATTTAAAATAACTGTCAATAGTACAAAATATTTGGGAATCTATCTGCCAAGGGAAAGTCAGGAACTATATGAGCAAATCTACAAAACACTTTCCACACAAATAAAGTCAAATTTAAACAATTGGAAAAATATTAAGTGCTTTTGGATAGGTCAGGCAAATATAATAAAGATGACAATATTACCTAAACTAATCTATTTATTTAGTGCTATACCAATCAGACTCCCAAGAAACTATTTTAATGACCTAGAAAATATAACAACACAATTCATCTGGAAGAACAAAAGATCAAGAATTTCAAGGGAACTAATGAAAAAAAAAATCAAATGAAGGTAGCCTATCTGTACCAGATCTAAAACTATATTATAAAGTAAAACCATTTGGTATTGGCTAAGAAATAGACTAATTGATCAGTGGAATAAGTTAGGTTCACAAGACAAAACAGTCAATAACTACAGCAATCTATTGTTTGACAAACCCAAAGACTTTTGGGATAAGAATTCACTATTTGACAAAACTTCTGGGAAAACTGGAAATCAATATGGCAGAAACTAGACATTGACCCACACTTAACACCGTACCCTAAGATAAGATCAAAATGGGTTCATGACCTAGGCATAAAGATTATAAATAAATTAGAAGAACATAGGATAGTTTACCTCTCAGACCTGTGGAAGAGCAAGGAATTTATGACCAAATTAGAACTAGAGATCATTATCGATCACAAAATAGAAAATGTTGATTATATCAAGTTAAAAAGCTTTTATACAAACAAAACTAATGCAGACAAGATTAGAAGGGAAGCAATAAACTGGGGAAACATTTTTACAGTTAAAGGTTCTGATAAAGGCCTCATTTGTGCATACCCTTTGCTCCAGCAGTGTTTCTACTGGGCTTATATCTCAAGGAGATCTTAAAGGAGGGAAAGGGACATATATGTGCAAAAATGTTTGTGGTAGCCCTTTTTGTAGTGGCTAGAAAGTAGAACTTGAATGGATGCCCATCAATTGGAGAAAGGCTGGTAAATTGTGGCATATGAATGTTATGGATTATTATTGTTCTGTAAGAAATGTCCCACAGGATGAATACAGAGAGGCTTGGAGAGACTTATATGAACTGATGATAAGTGAAATGAGCAGAACCAGGAGATCATTATACACTTCAACAACAATACTATATGAGGACCAATTCTGATGGATGTGGCTATCTTCGGCAATGAGAGGATCCAAATCAGTTCCAATTGATCAGTGATGAACAGAACCAGCTACACCCAGCAAAAGAACTCTGGGAAATGAGTGTGGACCACAACATAGCATTTGTATTCTTTCTGTTACTGTTTGCTTGCATTTTTGTTTTTCTTGCCAGGTTATTTTTACCTTCTTTTTAAATCCAACTTTTCTTGTGCAACAAGATAACTGTATACATATGTATATATATATATATTGTATTTAAACTTTAACTTGTTTAACATGTGTGGGACTGCCTGCCATTTAAGGGAGGGAGTGGAGGGAAGGAGGGGAAAATTTGGAACAGAAGTGTCTGCAAGGGTCAATGTTGGAAAATTACCCATGCATATGTTTTGTCAATATAAAGCTATAATAATAATAATTTTAAAAAGAGAATTGTACATAAAACCTCAGATCTCTATCATGAGAAGCCTATTTTTTAAGTATATGAATTCAACCTGCATCTTTCAAAGCTGTCCTGCTTGTCTATCCTTCTTTCTGACGTTTCTTCACTATTCACCTGTGAATTTTTCTTTAAAAAATGTTTCATTAACACTTTTTCTTTTTCTTTTTTCTTAATACTTTATCCTTGCCATCCCAGTCCTCCCAAATTTAGGTGAGGCAGCTTGGGGGGAGAAAGAAAGGAAAGGAAAAGAAAAGAAAAGCCTTATAACAAATATGTATAGTAAAGCAAAACAAATTTCCTTATTGTTTTAGAAAATGTTAATTATAGCCTCCTAATTGGCCTCTCTGCCTCAGGATTTTCCTCTTTCAATCCCTAGTTGCCCTGTAATTTTCCAGGCACACAAGTTACTGTCTTCCTCAAAAACCTGAATTGGTTCCCCATCACCTTCTGAACAAAGTCCACAGTTCATGCCCTGATATGCAATGCCCTCCACAATATGAGCCTAAGCTATCTTACCTCATTCCATCCTGTAACTCACTCTACCTCCATCTCTACCTAAAGAAGTCTGTATCATCCTGAAAAACATAGGTCAAATGCCAGCTCCTCCATGAAGTCTTCCCTTTTTCTGTCAATCAAAAGAGATCCATCCTGGACGCCCCTAATACTTTGTTTATATCTCTCCTGTGCACTTATCATATTCTGATGAAATAGGATGTTGGAGGTCAATGTCCACCGGTGGTATTAAAGTTGTAATCCTATTATATCTCAAATACTAGACCACATACTCATTGAGGACAGGAGCTATGAGTTGTTGATTATTATTATTAAATTTGTTGTTATTCAGTTTCACAACTCTTTGTGGCCCCATTTGGGGTTTTCTTGGAAAAAATACTGGAGTGATGTGCTATTTCCTCCTCCCACTCATTTTATAGATGAGGAAACTGAGGCAAGTGGGATTGTGATTTGTCCAGGGTCACACAGCTGGTAAGTGTCTTATGTGAATTCACAAGGATGAGTCCTCCTAACTTCAGTCCCAGCACTCTATCTACTGGGCCACCTCACTGACCTAATTAAATATATATTATATAATAAATAATATACTATAGATATTATAATTACTTATTTTAATGATGTGGTACCTTAAGGCAAAACTTGCTAAATGTTTTACACATCTCAACTGATCTTTAAAACCAACTGTGTGATGTAGGTGCTGCTATTATCCTCATTTTACAGATGAAAAAACTGAGACTGAGAGGTATAACAATTTCTACAATGAAACAGATATAATTACTAATCAAATATATTAGTATAATTTATTTTACTAATAATTATAATTACTAGCAATATTAGCATTCATGTGGCTTTTTAATATTTACAAAGCACTCTACAAATATAATCTTATTTTATCTGATAGATAAGCACTATTATATCCATTTTACAGATGAAGAAACTGAGTCATACAGATTTAAGTGTCTTGACTGAGGTATAACAATTTCTACAATGGAACAGATATAATTACTAATCAAATATATTAGTATAATTTATTTTACTAATAATTATAATTACTAGCAATATTAGCATTCATGTGGCTTTTTAATATTTACAAAGCACTCTACAAATATAATCTTATTTTATCTGATAGATAAGCACTATTATATCCATTTTACAGATGAAGAAACTGAGTCATATAGATTTAAGTGTCTTGACTGAGGTCAGATATCTGAGGTTAAATATGAATTGAGGTCTTCCTGATTCTAGGTCTCATTACTCTATTCATTGCACCACCTAGCTGCTTCTAATTATTTTTCATTTAGCATTGCATCTACCCCAAATTTTAATAATAATAGTGAGCATTTATATGGTGCTTTAAGGCTTACTAAGTGCCTTCCATATGCTCTCTCTGCATGGCTCCTGGGTCTTCCTTAGGACCAGAACTCTGTACACCACAATACCTAAGTGTTCTCTACATGATGAATGTTCTATAGACACTTTAAAAACCTCTCATTGAATTCTGGAAGTGAGTTCAGAAGCACATCTGTTTTGCAAGCAGGCCAGGGTTAGTTTATATGATGGGGAGAAAAAAACCTCGTTCCAAGGATGATGTTTTTCACTGTGGCAGACTGAATGCATGGGAATCGTCTCCATCTTGGTACAAAAGCAAAGAGGCTTGATTCCGCATTCCAGGGGTCTGTCTGCAACAGCACATTTTGCTTTCAGAAATTCCTGTCTCCCACCCACCCACCCCCCCAAAAAAACTAAACTCTACTCTGACTTGCTCATGACCTCTTAGCCTATCCCAGGTCTAGGCAAAGAGTAGTCACTTAATAAACCTGTGTTGATGGATTGATTAGCTCCTTCTGCCTATGATTCTAATGGAATATGACTGCTTGTGTGAATTTTCACATACTTCTCTTTATGACTGACAGCATCTCAGCAAAGCCCTCATAAAGGAGTCTCTCGGGGAATAAGCGCGCTGACCTCTGGGTTCCAACTACATCCCTTTTTCAACACGCCAAGACTTAGGAACCATTGTCCCTCCACCAGGGAGCAGAAAAATGATTGCCCAGATGTCAGACATCCCTCCAGAAAGTAGCCCATTCACCTTCCATCTCGGAGCTGAGACAGAGGGGGAAACGGAAGCCAGCTCAGCCTCTAATGACCGTCCCAGGGAAGCCTTTCAGCGAGCACACCAATTGAAAAAGGAATTGACATGAAGCGCATTTAGTGCTCCGTGACCCTATCTTATGTTGTTTCTATCTAAAGCAAGCCAATTAAAAGTTGAATTTCCCACAGCAACCTACAGGAACCTCCCGGGAGCTGATATCAATTTTAAATAGATTCTCTTCTTCCACACAAAAGGAGAGGGAGGGGAAAAAATCAAAAATGCCAAGGAAACTGGAGCTTGCTACACATCACCTAAGGGCTAGAACAGCAAATTGGGCCAGGTACGCCCTGTATGGACTATAATTGCAAAAAAATACATGTAATCAGTCGTTTTGTTTTGTTCAGCCACACCATGGAAATTGACGGGAGCCCCCGTTAACAGTGTGCCCTGAGCAGCACCTAATGCTAATGCCTCAGCGGGTGCTCCCTGAGAGTAACTGACAGAGATGCCTGGGTGCATCATTAATCTGCAAATGAAACCCTGCGGAGAGGTGGAACCGCTCCCTCTGTGCAAAGCCTCCTGGCTCGAGCTGCAGGCGTCAGCCCAGGGAGTTGGCCCACGTGACCCAAGCCTGTGTTACTGCTTGCCACACTGGCGAAGAAGCCGCCCGGCTCGGATTTGAGCCATTTCCCAAAGTGAAATCTGATAAACCCCAGTGAGACCCGGCATCACGGAATGGGAGAAAAGGAACGAGGCGAAGTCCTTCGAGGTTGTCTGGTGTGAGCGCATCTGTTTACAGGTGAAGAGCGAGCCTCCCAAAGAAATGAGGCACCGGGAGCAGAAGTGAGACTCCATCTCCTACCTCTCCCCGCCCCCGGCACCTCTTATTCATTAACAAACGGGCAACCAAGGAAGTGCAAGTGAGAAGGAGTCTGTGGGGAAGGTAAACGATGTCCTTCCAGGATTCAACCCGCAGCTCAGGCTGTGATTCACATTGGGTCACAGAGTTAAAATCGGAAGGGATTTTATCAGTCTGAATTCCCTGTTTTCCAAATGAGGAAGCTTAGTCAGTCCGATCATCCTCTCAGCTGTCAAAGTGTTCTTTCTAAAGCTTAGTTAGGTCTGACGGAGTCACCCCTCTACTCAATAAACACCAGTGGCTCCCTATAAACTCTAGGATCCAAAACTTCCCGAAGCCCTGCATGACTAGTCCCTTCCAACCTTCCAGTCTCCTTATACCTTACACCGCCATCCGCCAACACACGCATTCTGCAGTCACTAAGGTCTCCTTGCTGTTCCTCAAACAAGATGCTCCATTTCCTTATTTGGGGCATTCTCCCACATACTTGAAATGCTCTCCTTCCTCTTCTCTGTCTCATAGTTTCCCTGATTTTCCTTTAATTTCCTGATAAAATTCCACTTTCCCCATTTCTTTTTCTAGTGCCTTCCCTCTCCGGATTACCTCAGTAAAAAAGAGCTGCTTCCTTGGCTCCCCATCGCCTGAGGGCCAGATGCGTCACATTTCATCCCTCCCCCAAGGTTTTCTGGTACCCTGAAGGGACTTGGAGGTGTCTAAACTCTCTGCCATAGACTACAGCCCCCACAGATGGTATTCTCTCGGTTATAAGGAAAGGGACTCTGCACCCTAATTCTGTCTGGCCATTTAACAATTGGTTGACTTTTTTAAAAGGACATTTCCTTCAAAAATAAAACAAACATGCAGACATAATCTACAACCCCTGCACCACCTCATTCTCTGGAAGGAAGGAAAGGATTAGGTTCCCGGTTTAGTTCAGTTCCTGTATGGAATAGTTCCAAAGTCCAAGTCCAAAGCCCCCCATTGGGTTCAAGTCCCAGACACCCTGATTGGTTTCTTGGAACTTTTCTACTGGGCTGGCTATAATAACATCCCTCCTAGAATCCTGGCTACAAGGTCACTATGGCATGCTTTCAGGTTCAGTAGGGATTCCACAGCCTACAAAACCCTAAACCCATTTCTTAGGGGCCATTGGGTAAAAAAATGAGAAGGAGGAGAAAATAGTTCTTCTACTTTTCTCTCTAGGTCAGTTCATACTCTCAGCCCTGTTATTAGATGAACCTTCCCATCTCTGGGTTGTGAAGCAAGAAAGAGCACAAAGGCATTAGAGCATGTGTCCCAATTAAGCAGTTTTTATGAACTCAGCCTTTTCTAGCTACATAGTCAATGAAAACAGACTGTTGCCACCCATGTGATGGGGAAATACAGGAAGCCTTTTTCCAGAAGCAGGGTGTGTTTCCATGTTGGGTAATCTGGGCATGTTCTGACACCCTCTTATATCTCCAATTTATCCTGCATATAGCTTAGGGGTGTCTTGTTGTTTGGGGGAAGGCAATCAGTGTTAAGTGATTTGCTTAGGGTCACACAGCAAGTGTCAAGTGTCTAAAGCTGGATTTGAACCGTCCTGAATCCAGGATCAGTGCTCTATCCATCAGCTGCCCTTCCTATAACTTGTTTATATTTAGGGTTTTTTGGATATTATCTCACTCTTTAGGCTTTGAGGTCCTGAAGAACAAAGACTGTCTTGTAGCTTTTTTTTAAATCTTAGCAAAGTCCTTCAAACATAGTAAGCTCTTAATAAATGTTGAATGACTGTCCTAGAGAGGAAGTGACTTAAAGAAAAGTAACCAAGGGAATCAGAACTAGATTCTGACAGAAGCAGCATTTGCACCCAGATTCTCTTGAGCCAAATCCAGTATTCTTAGCTTTGCAACAGAGTTTTATTTTAGGATGGATGGCTTATTCTTTGGAGCTAAAAAATTCATCTGAAACCTGCCAGAGTTCCATGGGGCATTTGGCAAATAGAATTTAGTCTTAGATGTGTGTGGATAGAGTTATGGAATTCTTTCATATTTAATTCTGTGTAAAGATTTTTTCAAAAAGTGAAGAGCTAAACCAAGCCTAATTTGGAAAGAATGGGAAAAACCTCTCAAAACCCACCTGTAAATTCAGCAGTGGTACATGGGGACTCCTAAGAGCTCTATTTCAACAAATAGCATTATAACCAAGACCCATCTCCCAAACTCTGGGAACCATACCCCAATCCTTATCTCCTCTACCCTCCAGATCAACCATGCAACCAGAGTAAAGTTTTGAATGAAGCCTCAAGGGAAAATTAAAATTCAGAATTACATGAAGTATTTTCTCAGGACAGGCTGAGAAAAAGAAGAAGTTTGGTTTTACAAGAAAGACTTACACCAAAAGTTTAGTGTGGCTTGGAGGTGATCTTCTATTCTTAAAGGTTTTTACCAGTGGAAAAAGAGAGAGAAATACAGAGATATAGACAGACTGAGGTGGAGAGGTTGTGAAAAGAAAATGATGGAAGGAAAGAAAGAGGAGGAGGGAGGGAGAGAGTAAGGAAGCAAGGTATGGAAGAGGAGAGGTAAGAGAAGAAAAAGGGGAAATAGAGGGACGGAAAGGAGAAGGAAGCAGAGAAAAAGAGACCGAGGAGAAAAGAGAGAAAAAGGAATAGAGAGAAAACAGAAAAAAAGAGGAAGAAGAGAGAGGAAAAGCTAAAAAGGCTTTGAGTAAGATCCTGACAGGATCCTATTGCTTTAAGAGCTACATATCTAAATTAGGAGAAGTTCCTCACCAAACTGACCATATCAGCTTTCAAAAAGCATCCATTAAATCAAAGAGAATTCACCATCTACACTGATAGAGGTGGTATCTATACTAGTGAAATCTCACTCTCCTGAAAAAGTCAAGGTCCTGCACCAGAGAAGATATGGAACAAATGTGTCACCTACAGGTATAAAACTTAGATGCTTATATTATCAGACTCAGATAAGGAACAATACGAAAAGAAAAGAGAGAATATTTATTTGTTGACTAAATAGGTCATTGGATGAATGGTTGAATAGATAGATGATATATTTTATTGCAACCTCCCAATATTCCCTCTAACCTCATTGCCTTCATATATAATTATTGTCATTTGAAAATATAAATTGCCTTTAACTTTATGACTGGAAAACATGTTGGAAAAATATAATTAGGATTAAGAAACAAAAAAGGCCAAAAGCATGTGGCCAACTTCAAAAGCTTCATACTTGCAGATCATGAATTCTTTTATCAAAAAGAAAGTTATGAAGAACATCATAATACAAAAAAAAAGAAGTTTTCTATATATTAGCAAACAAATAGTAACTAGTTATTTGGCCAGCAGGAATCATTTATGAACTCAATGGCTACTGTAATTAGATTACCAACTATTTGGAACAATTGTGAAAATTATCCACCAAAATAAAGAAAAGTATAAAGATGAAAAGAAAGCATCACATGAAATTTCAAAGCTTCAATTTAATTTATTCAAATAAATCTGCACTAAAATAATGGAAACTGGATAAATGTTAAAAAAATGACTAATTATAACCAACTCTAAAACAAATTTAACCAAGTTTCCATAATGAAGAAGCCAAAAGGGAAATTCCCTCAGCCAACAATTACCACCCAGCCAATCAGGGAGATGTGCCAAACAAGGGTAATAGAAAATATAAATTCATTTGAAAAATATTATGAAGAAGGACAGCAGATTGTGAATAGTACTGACTCTTAAAACAGCAAAAAGAAAAAGAAAATGAGTGTATAGAAAAAATAACATGAGGCTCAACTAAGTCAAATTATTTTAAGGAAAAAAATAGATGGGAGATGGAACTGATTTATCAGTGTTCTATAGAACTCTAATCTCACTATCAATCTTAGAGTTCTAGTCTCTATAATAATGTGACTGAAATCACTACATTTAGATTCTAACAACTCAGTACTGCAATGGCCTTATATAATAAGACTGGCTGCACCGGATCAAAACAAAGGAAATATGAACTGGAGAAAATATAGTTTGGAAAGCATTAAGACATCAGTCTTCAAGATATATCAAATAGGAAGATGCCAAATGAGTAGGAAAAAGCCATGGATGATATTATTTAATAAAGGGGATAAAATTTCAACAACTAAGTTGAACCTTATTCCTACTTTTTTTCTCTCTATAAAATCTTTATGACAAGACTTTATGCACTTATTGTAAATATCTCTGATAAAAACTACACTTATTGTAAATATCTCTGATAAAAACATGAATTGAAAACTGATGGACAAATATTAAGATCATGAAAGATTCCTTTATACTTGCAATCAGAGAAAACTATTCAATGACACGATGGTTGTCAAAATCATGGGAGATCTAAAATGAGACACATCAAAATCAACAAGCATTTAAGTATCTACTAAGTGCCAGATATTGAGTTAAATGCTGAAGTTTAAAAAAAAAAAGGCAAAGCATAACCCTTGCCCTCAAGAACTTTATATTCCAAACATTATAGAGCAGATGGAAGGCAAGAAATAGTCTCTGAACTTGTTCACACCTAACATGTAAAGTGTCTAGATGAGGAAAAGATTAATTACTTATAGAAACTCTCCAGAATGCTACAGAACCTCTTCACTGAAATCCATAGTCATCAAGAGAAGATCAGTTTAATAATCCACAGAGGGAAAAAAACCTGATGAAAAATGTCTATTTCCTAGACCACAATAGGTAATTGGCTACCCAGTCCATTGAGTCAATCTATCAGTGTGTAATGGACTGAACAAGCTATGTGCAAAGCTGACCTTTATGCTTCTAGCCAACACGTGTCTCAGCTTGATGATTTGAGATAATGAGACAATGTACTTATTGGCAACTGAACAGGAATAAATGACTTAGTGTATATTTAAAAGGGAATGATCCCACTCTCAGTGCCCTCTTCCTGACTGGGTACAATCAGGATTGTTTTTGAGTCACTTTTTATGAATTGTAGGGGAATGGTGTATTGCTTTATCCATGATTCCTGGTTGCCAGAGATCATGAACACAGGTCAAATCAAGTACATGTCCTGTGTGAGTTTGAGCCTGAATTTTACTTCCTCTTGTGTTTGTTCTTTCCTTATTTTAGATGATCAGATATCTATCTTGAGATAGATGTATCCAGACTTGGAAATTATCTTGTGAATTTACCAGGCCTTGGATCTTTGGCCAAAACTAATGGCAACAAGAGGAATCCCAAATAATAATTCCAGAACTCTCAGAGAAGATAACCACAAACAAAATCGGCCCAAATACGGTCTCCTTCCCTCACTGGAAACCTCCTAATTACACATATGGCTCTATAGTACTACATAAATAGGGGTGATTACTGAGTAGCAGCAACCTGACATAATAGAGAAAATGCTGTAAATGGCCATTATCCATTAAGGAACAGATGCATCTTTGGAGAAAATTCACCTATTAACTATTATTAGGCTTACTTCTATCTCTAAGTATTATCAATTCCTAAATATTTCAATTAAGTAAAAAATTAAAAATAAAATTTAAAAAACCAAACCAGCACACTTTGGAAAACCTTCATTTTCTTTCTGACCACAATTCAATAGCTTTTTGGAGTCCAAAAGAGAATGTACAAATTTTTTTAGACTACCTTAGATAGAAATCAAATGGAAAAAGTGGCTGATTTCTCATTACTCCTCAGCATACATTCTATACTCCAGTTGATTTAGGTTATTTTCTCTTCCCTAAACTAATTATTCCTTCTCTCACATTCATGTCCTTGCTCAAGCTAGCCCCCAGTGTAGAATTTTCTCTCTCTTCTCCCTTTACCCCTCCCATCCATACCTTTTAAAATCTTCATATTCCCTTATGGCTCACCTCAGGTGCTACCTTCTACACACAGAGACTTACTTATTCTGCTGATTGTTAATGTTCTCTTGCATCAAATCATCACTACAAAAATAATATTTACAGCTAGATAACATGCATATAGCACTACAAGGTTTGCAAAGTCATATGTGTGTGAATGTATTTCTTATATTATCTTCTTAACAACCTTGTGAGGTAGGTGCAATTATGAGAAAATTGAGACTTTGAAAACTTGAGTGACCTAGCTAGGCCATTAGGTAGTTGAGGCAGGATTTGAATTCAGGTCTTATTGACTCCAGTTCCAAAAATGTATTTATTATAGCTGCTTTTATATACATATATATACATATATATATATATATATATATATATATATATACATATATATAATACATATACCTTATTAAGTTCTTCGAGGGCAGGAATTACTTTTCTTTTTGTGTTGCTACCCTCAGAGCTTAGCACAATGCCTTGCATTTAATAGATGCCTAATAAATGTTCATATGGCATTTGTACAGCTAGGTGGTTCAATGCATAGAGCACTGGACTGATCTGAGTTCAAATCCACCCTCCAACACTGGATGTTCACTCTGGGAAAGTCATTTAACCCTGTTTGTCTCATTTTCCTCATCTGTAAAATAAACTGGAAAAGGAAATGGCAAACCACTCAGGATCTGTGCCAAGAAAGCCCCAGATGGGTCAGATCTGACTGATACAACTGAACAACAATAAATAAATATGTTTGTTGAATTAAAATAAAAACTATTGACCCTCTTTGTCAAGAGAAAATGGCAAGAGAAAAAAGTGCTGGTCTTAGAGTGAGAGGACCTTAATTCAAATCCCACTTATGACACTGCCCTTTGTAACTTTGGAAAAATTTATTAACCACCCCCCCACACACACACACACACACCCTCTCATGTTAAATGAAGGTTTTAGAGTAGAAAGCCTTCCTTCTAACTCCAAATTTACATACAGTCCTGCTTGGAGTCAGTGTTCTTGTAGTACAAAAATGTTTAATAAATACACACATATATAATAGATTTTAGGATCAGGAAGGACCTTAGAGATCACTCATCATTTTAGAGACCAGGGAACAGTGAAATGACTTCCAACAGGTTCCAACAGTTCAAATCCTCTATTTTCAAATGTTATGCTCTAATTAAGAGCTTTTAAACAAAAAAGACAATAGCAATATATCATGCTTATATACAATTACTAACAAGGGAAAAATTTGGCAAAAATGTTTAGAATTATGACTTTAGATTTGGAAATCAAATAAAATCCTTCCTCATTATTCCCACAAGTGCTCTGAGGATTTATGTATGAGTGTGGTTGAATCACACTCCTGCCCAAGAATCTAAGTAGTGACTCTCTGCATATCTGCCTTGTTTAAATCCAGTTCACCAGCAAGTCATCCTCTTATGATGTCATTGGTCTTCTTTGAAAATGAAGGATGAACAAGGAGAGAGAGAGAGAGAGAGAGAGAGAGAGAGAGAGAGAGAGAGAGAGAGAGAGAGAGAGAGAGAGACAGAGACAGAGACAGAGACACAGAGAGGGAGAAGAAAGGGAAGGAAGGAAGGGAAGGAGAGGAGGAAGAAGGGAAGGAGGGAAGAAGGAAAGAAGGAAGGAACGAAAAAACGAAGGGAAGGAATGATGTGCAAACATTTTTTCCACAGGAATTTGAATGCAACAATTTGTTATTACAGCAGGTTACATGTAGATCTTGGTCCTGAACTTCTACTACACATGCAATATTTTATTGGCAATACAGAGCCCCATGATGGGCTATTGGCTCCAGTATAGTTAGTCCAGGGCTGCAAGTAAGCTTTTCTTTTAATATCCTCAGGAAGATGATCTGAGCCAAGGAGGGCTTTTCATGTTTCCAGCAATAAGACTTGTCTAGGGAAAAGACGGTTTTGAGGTGTGAAATAAAGGCAGCTAAATTTCGTTCTGTTTTGTTTTGTTTTTTCCCCTTTTGTTTTTTTCCCCTTAGGTGAATCTAATATGATCTACTTTCTTTCTCCTCTGTCACTAATACTGAGAAAAGTCCCTGAACAATTAAGCTGTCTCAGGCTACTTCCCAAATTGGATTCACTCATCCCAGTCCTGAGGGAAAGGATACACTGGGGACCATGGCTACCAGAGTTCAGTCAATTGGCTGACTGGCTCCTTGGGAGCTCAGAAGCAAAAATCACTTTCAGAATCACAACCTCATCCTATCATCTCCTCATGGAGTCAGAGGGTTCAAGTTTTCTCTTCCTCCTTTTGGGTTCTCTCTCTAGAAAATGTCTTTTTGATTCCTGCTTTTAGAAAAAAAATAAAACAAACAACAAAATCCTCTTTTGATAACAAGAACTTGTACTACTTAATTCATTCAAATCAAAGTTCTCCAAGGTAAACATCTGAATGAATTAAGCCTTCAGTCATTTTTTCCACATGTATTTTACAAAATATTAACTTGTGATAATAAATTTAGAGTTAGAAGGAATTTTGGAGTTCATATAGGATATTCCCTCCATCTCCATTTTTATAGGTGAAAATCTGAAGATACGTAATTTGTTCAGAAGTCACACAGGAGTTAGAACTAAGATTTGCATTCCTATCATCTAACCCCCCAATCCCAATACATATTCTACTGTATCATATAAGCAATTTCTTGCACAGTCAGCTATTATAATTTACACAGTGCTTGGCTCACAGGTAAATCTATAAGGTAGTAGGGTGGGTGCTTTTATCTCCATTTTACAAAGAAGCTAAAACCCAAAAAGGGTAAGTTTCCAATAATGGGTGCTAAGAAATAGCACCTGTCTCCTGACTGTAAAACCATTATGAAAATAAAGATAAGCCACTTTTTAAATCCCTATTTGACTTTCTAAATGTCCCTGTACTTTCAATTTTTTCCCAGTTCAGAGCCACAATTTTCATTTCCTCTCCACTCCCCCAATTCTGTGACTGCTAATTGCTCTACCAAAAAAAGTTCATATTTGACTTTGAGAAACATTTTATATTTGTATTCCTGTATTTAGACATATATGTCTAAATAATATCTTATATTTTAGATATGATTTAAAAGAATTGCTATGGAGTCTAGGTTCAAAAGGAGTTGTCATCTTGGAACCACAGGTCCCTGAATGATCTCTGAACCTAATCTAGTTATTTTACAGATGATGAAATTGAGTCTCAGATTAAATGGCTCCAAGCTTCCAACTCAATTCCAATTTTCCGTAATAAAATTCCAAGTTTGTTATTTGGAGAAAAATGTATCTTTATATTGACCAACGGAAGCATCTGAGTTTTTAAAAGCCTGCTAGGCAAACACTACTTAAGATTTATCATGCTGACTATTACCATAATTTAGAATTAAAAGGAACTTCAGAGACCATTCCATCATACCTCCCCCACCTTACAGAGAGGGAAACTGAGGTGGATCTCAGAGGTCATCTGAGAGAGGTGACCACTTCAAGTAGAGAAGCCAGACTGGCTTCTAAGAACTCTTCTAGCTGTAAGAACTTCTATGTCCAGTGTTATGTAGTCTGTGATGTTTACTGGCTGTGTAACTATGAATAAATCACTTAATCTCTCTAAGACAAGAGAGTATGTTAGTAAAGGAAGATCCCAAAGGTGAGTTCCAACATATTGGTCAAATTGGTCAATCACAGGGCATTGGTGCACTAGTTAGCAGAAGAAAGATTAACTCCCAGCTGTCCTTTCTCCAAGTTCATTTTACTTTCCACTGTATCAGTCTATTTATTCAACTCTTCCCAATTCCCTATGTTAAGAGTGAACCTATGAAGAACAATGGAATTTGTAGTTCAAGTTCAAATCTAGCATCTTTCCTATAGTGTTTATGTGGCCTTAAAAAAATCACAGGGTCTCTGTTTTCCTAGAGTTAGATAAAAGGGTTAGACTAGATGATCTCTGAGGTCCCATCTCTTATTTTGCATCCCCAGATTACTTTTCACACTATAGCAAACCCTTTCACCATTAGAGGGCAAAAGGAAAAAATGGGGTAGGGGAAGAGAAGGGAAAATTAAGATGTTAAGCAAACTGCTTGTTTATCTTTGTAGAAACTAAACAACTAGATGAATGGATTTTTTTTGTTTTTTTTTTTTTTTTCCTGGCACTTATGGCAATTTCATGCAGAATCTTTCACCACCAGCACTGAGAGATAGGAAACAGATAGAATTCTTTGTTTCACTTTTAAAAGCCTTTTGTAGGTTGACCACTCCTAAACTACAAGACAGATAACCTGTGGCTTAGTTTCTAGAAGGATTCCAAAGAACTGGCAGGTGTATGGACAGGTGAGGAAGCCAAAGGTGGATTAAAATTGGCAGCCAGCTAACAGCATTGTAAATAAGCTACTCTGGGGTCACCCTTCATGTTGTGCTTGCTGAATCTCGTTTTCCATATTTGAATCCATCTCAGTTTTTCTGAAGAAGCAAGTAATTATTTTGGCCTGTTATACTCGGCTCCAGATCCCCAGTCACATGGCATAAAGTTACACAGAAAGCAGCACTTTTATTCTGTATAGTTGCCAAGGCAACACCAGCTGCTTATGACATCATGGGAGTGAGGGGACACAGAATGATTTTAGAAGCCTAAAATTATCACTCAATCTGCTCAGCCAGATTCTAAAGCAGGGTGGGCAGCACCACCCACAAGTAAGAGCTTAATAAATAGGTTTTTTATGATAAAGATGGTGGTGATGAATTAGAGGCTTTCTTTCATTTCTACAAACAATATTCATCACATATAACTGCCAAGTTCAAATACTCACCCAAATATATGTGGAACTCTGAGAACATCCTTGCTTCAGACACAAGTTTACATGGAAACTTTTCCTTTTAAGATTTCCAAAAATGTCAAGTTAAGTGAAACTTTTTAATTTTTTTCTTGAAGATATTTAATTACAAAGCTTTTAAAGGTGTTTATCATAGCGTTTAGTGATTTGTTCATTATTACATGATTGGCAAATGGTGAAGCCAGTACACCAAGACACCTGATTACATCTCTCTTTCTTCTTATTATTAACAAAAATTAACAAATTAACAAAAAGCCTCTACAAAGATAATTTTATTTTTTATCATGGAGCTATGGTCTCCTATCATGGAGCTTGATTGTATCATCATAGAACAAGCATAAATATTCATACAACCTTTTTGAAAAAAAAAAAGTTTACAACATCACAAGAGACCATGGAATCATCTTTTGGTATTT
This sequence comes from Sminthopsis crassicaudata, assembly GCF_048593235.1. NCBI lineage: Eukaryota > Metazoa > Chordata > Mammalia > Dasyuromorphia > Dasyuridae > Sminthopsis > Sminthopsis crassicaudata. The sequence goes on from NC_133618.1 coordinate 572,869,086, forward strand.
CAAAAACTGAGTATTTAGAAAAATGTAAGAAAAGTGCTCTCTATTCTGCACTGAGAAATCATTTGGGAACTAAATGTTCAAGAAGGTTTTTTTCTGTTTTCCAGTCTCTAAATAAAAAGAAAGCAGATGAAGTCTAACAGAAAAATACATCTAATCTATTCTCATTATTAACCAGGCTGTTTCTTTTTAATTTTACATTTAAATTAAAAGAATTAAAAGGAGACCTGGATTTGAATCCTACCTCTACCATTAATGATTGACTTTTCTCCCCTTGAGTACATCACACTGGGCCAGTTTATTCATCTAGAAGGAAGGGGTTGAGCTTCATGACCCCTAAATTCCTTTTTTGGAACTATCAGCCCATTATGATTCCAGATAAAAACTGTTTAAATATGTATTAACTTTATTAAAAATAAACATAAATGTTTGTTGCTGATTAAAAATATTAAAAATGTGTTTGCTGTATTAGTTGTCAAAAATACACTACTTGTTTTTTGGCAACTATCTCAGGAAAAGAATCCCATTCATGAGATACTCACTGTGAAATGGAGAGTTCATTCATCTCCTACCATGATATAATGGGGGGGGGGGAATACTAGATGTGTCTTTAGAAAACTTGGGTTCAAAGCCAAGTTTTTTCTCAATACTATTTTTCTCAATAGTCTTTTTTCTAATATACATGTAGTTTCCAACATTCATTTTTGTAAGATTTTGTATTCCAAAATTTTCTCCCTCCCTCCCTTACCTCCCCACTCCACAAGAGAACAAGCAATCAGATATAAGTTAAACACGAACAATCCTTTAAGCATATTTGCATATTTGTCATATGATACAAGAAAAATCAAATCAAAAGGGAAAAAATGAGAAATAAAAAGCAAACAAAAAAAAGGTGAAATTTTTTGCTCCACATTCAGTCTCCATAGTTTTCTCTCTGGATGTGGATGGCATTTTCCATCTCAAGTCTATTGGAATTGCCTTGGATCACCACATTGTTGAGAAGAGCCAAGTACATCACAATCGATCATCACATAATTTTGCTGTTGCTAGGTATAGTGTTCTCTTGGTTCTGCTCACTTCACTCAGCATCAGTTCACGTACATCTTTCCAGGCTTTTCTGAAATCAGCCTGCTCATCATTTCTTAATAACATTCCATTGCATTCATTTACTGTAACTTATTCAGCCATTCCCCAACTGATGGGCTCAATTCCAGTTCCTTGTCACTGTAAAAATAGCTGTTATAAACCTTTTTTCATATGTGGGTCCTTTTCCCTCTTTTATGATCTTTTTGAGGATACAGACCCAATAGGGAGATTGCTAGATCAAAGGGTACGCAGAGTTCTACAGCCTTTTGGGCAGAATTCCAAATTGCTGTCCAAAATGGTTGGATCATTTCACAACTTCACCAACAATGAAAATGCCTCAGTTTTTCTGTGCCCCCTCCAATATTTATCATTATCTTTTCTGGTCATCCTAGCCAACCAGAGAGGTTTGTCTTAAGAGAGAATTGTCTTTCATATGACTAGAAATGACTTTTAATTTCTTCATCTGAAAATTGTTCATATCCTTTGACCATGTATCAATTAGAGAATAGCTTATATTCTAATAAATTTGTTTCAGTTCTCTATTTAAGAAATGAGGCCTTTATCAGAAACACTAACTGTAAAAATTGTTTCCTAGCTTTCGGCTTCCCATCTTAAATCTTGGCTGCATTGGTTTTGTTTTTGAAAAAAAAAATTAATATAATCAAAATTATCCATTTTGCATTTCATTGTGTTCTCTAGTTGTTCTTTGGACATAAATTCTCCCTTCCCCACAAATCTGACAGACTATCCTTTGTTGTTCTATTTTGTTTATGGTATTATCACTCTTTATGTCTAAATCATGAACTCATTTTGACCTTATCTTGGTATAGGGTGTGAGATATTGGTCAATACCTAGTTTCTGCCATACTGTTTTCTAATTTTTCCAGCAATTTTTTTCAAATAGTGAGTTCTTATCCCAGAACCTGGAGTCTATGGGTTTATCAAACATTAGATTATTATAGTCATTGACTATTGTGTCTTGTGTAGCTAACCTATTCTCTGTTCCATTAATCTACTATTCTACTTCTTAGCCAGTATTAATAGTTTTGATGGCCACTCCTTTATAATATAATTTAGGTTTAATATAGCTAGGCCACTTTCCTTTCCTTTACATTTTGTTTTCATTAATTCCCTTGAAATTCTTGACCTTTTGTTCTCCCAGATGGATTTTGTTGTTTTTTTCTAGGTCTAAAAAGGACATTTTGGGCTGTTTGATTGGTATGGCATTGGAGAAATAGGTAAATTTAGTTAGAATTGTCACTCTTATTATATTAGCTCAGCCTACCCACGAGCAATTGTTATTTTTCCAATTGTTAAGACCTAACTCTATTTGTGTGAAAAGTGTTTTTTAATTTTATTCATATAATTCCTGGCTTTGTACCAAGTCATTTTCTATACAGTTTCTGGTTATTTTGATAAATAAAAAACAAAGTATCATATAACTTACTAGACTAGCAATAAAATTCAACTGAAAAAAATCTTTGCTTTAAAATAGAATATATCTTTTAAAAATGAAACTCACTTTAATCTCTGAACAATATTGAATCCACCTCTCAGAAATTATGAACTGTAGGTGCTGAACAAGTCATTTTCAGATATGACCAATGTTTACCAATTTATGTTGCTTAACACTCTTATTTATAACAAGGGAGGAGTCTTTTGGAAGGGTGGAAGAGGAAAATTAAGTTTAAAAAGGAACACCATAAAAAAAAAATTTCTAAAGGAAAGTTACACTCTGATTTCATCAGTTTGGAAATTTATTATCTGACATAGACAAATCCCAGACCTTCCTTTATGAGTTGAAATGGCCAAAAAATTTCATTACTTAGTAAACAGCCTTCTGGTGATTTGCTTTTGAATTGGCACTCTGATAACTGATGATGATGATGATGATGATGAAAGCTATGACAACAGCTAAAATGTATATAGTGCTTTGAGGTTTGCAAAGTACTATAACTATGTATATATACATACATATATGGGAGGGTATTTACATGTAAAATCTTACATTATCTCATTTAACATCCATATTATATATGGACAGAGACATATACTCTCATACACATATATATGTATATGTATATGTGTATACATATGTAATATGTTAAATCATGCATTAGCTCATTTGACTCTCACAATGTCTGATAAGTAAGTGACATTACTATAACCCATTTTACAGGTAAGCAAATTGATATTCAGCTTAAATGATTTGCCCAGAGTCACACAGCTAATTAGAATCTAAGGTAGGATTTCGAAACCAAGTTTATTCCAGGTCCATCTACCCTAACTTGGTAGAATCTGCAAAGTTTTAGTCAAAACCTTTAACAGCAAAGCCTTGAGAATTCTAGGACTTTAAACCATAATAAGGCATTAGAGAACTTTAACAAAGAATAAAAAGTATATTCTATAAATTATGAGAATACACTTTTTAGGGTAGGAGAGGTAGAAGATATTGATTCTTTTTTTTAACTAATAATTCAAAGAAAAATTTGACTCAAATCCACTCTACTCAAGATAAATAAAATACATTCCATTTGTCCTTTATTCCTTCCAGCAATGTTTTATTTTACAGACTCACAGGATCCCAGACTTAGAAGATCCCACCTTTGAGAATTGGCAAAATTAATCCTTAATAAAATAATATTAGAGGAAGAAAAAGGGAAGGCTGACAAATGAAGATTTTATTCTTCTCCTATGTAACTCAAACTTTTGTGGGGGAACAGCCATTAAATGTCCATTTTAAAACATTAGTAAGGTTTGTTTAAATATTTTTTAAAGTTATAGTCTGAGATGCATAACTACAGATTACAATCAAAAAACAGTTTTGTTTAGAATTCAATGTCAATGGTAGTTACTAAGGGACACATGTCAATTGATCAGTAAACTGAGTCATGAGTATGCAGAAAAGTACCTGAGGAGGAGGTGGTAGTTACAGCAAATGAGTCAAGTGGAGAAAAACCTCCTAATTGGAAAATCTAACCCCAGGCTTTCCTCTCCTTGTTCTCTATGGTTTCCTCTTTCAGCTTCTGCCACCTGAGAGGAAGCAAGGACTGAGAGAAGAGCACTTGGAAAGGCAAAATAAGGCCTTTCCTCTGAACAACCATAAACAGACAGCTGGATATGGGAGTTCTCTCACTAGGGAGAAGATCAGAAGCTTGAGTGAAGATATCAGTAAAGGCTTTTGATGTAAAGCCAGCCAGAGTCCCAGGCTATGGATATGCGTCAGGAGCTCTAATCCAGAAAGGACATCAGAGAAAGCATCAGAGAATTCCAGAGATGGAAGAGAACTTAGAAAGCTAATTCCATTTGTTCAGGTGCCAAACCAACACCTAGAACAGTGCCAAATGTGTGATAATAGCTAGCGTTTATTTAGCATGTTTAGGATTGCAAAATGCTTTATAAATATAACTCATTTTATCCTCACACACTGGAAGGTAGGTGCTATTATTGTCCCTAATTTACAGATAAAGAAACAGAAGCAGATTAATGTTATGACTTTTCCAAGGTCACAGTGCCTGAGGCCAGATTTAAACTGACTTCAGGTCCAGTGCTCTATCCACTGTGCTACCCAGCTGCCTCTTATTAAACTGAATTTTATAGACAAGTGTCTTATCCAAAATCACACAGCAAGTTAGTGGATATTGAGGACTAAAATCCAAATGTCCTTATTCTCAGTTCAAAACACTTTCTTGCTTATTCTGCTCTTCCCGCTTGAACATCAGTTTCTTTGGTGTTTAGTCATTTTTACTTGTGGCTGGTTCTTTGGGATCCCATTTGGAGTTTTTTTGACAAAGATACTGGAATGTTGTGCATTTCCTTCTCCAGGATTAGATTAGATTGTGAGATTCTTTTTTTTCCCCCTGAGGTTGGGGTAAAGTGACTTGCCCAGGGTCACATAGCTAAGAAGTGTTAAGTGTCTGAGGCTAGATTTGAATTCCGGTCCTCCTGACTTCAGGGCTGGTGCCCTACCCATTGCGCTACCTAGCTGCCCCTAGGGCAGAGATTCTTAAGAATTGTCTTTTGCCTCTTTTCATATCCCTAGAGCTTAGCACAGTGCCTAGTACATTGTAGGCATTTAATATGTTTATTGAATTGAATTGAATTGAAATGTTTATGCCTATATATTTATTTTTAAAAGTTCCACTTTTTCTTAATTTTATAATTGAGTCATAAGCATAAAAGGCAGCTAACCTGGCACAATGGAATGGATGCACTAAGCTTCAGTCAGGAAGACTGAGTTCAAATCCTACCTTAGATTTTCATGAGCTATATGATCCTGGGCAAGTCACTTAACCTTGTATTCTGCAATTTCCTCAAATGTAAAACAGGGATAATAGCACCTATCTCCCAGAGTTGTTGTAAGGTACAAATAAAATATTTATAATAGGGACATTAGAGGAACTAATCTGATTGCCTTCTTTTCCAGAGGGATAAACTGAGACTTAGATAAGTGAAGGCATTTTCCCAATGTTTCATAGCAAGTTAAATAGCAGAGTAAGATTTGAATAATCCAAATCCAGCATTCATCTCACCATGCCCAGGTAATTTTTCAATAGGAATATCATGATTTATACCAGATTGCCTTCCTGATTAGTGGTCTGATTTGCAACTCTAAAAGGAAACAGAGTTGGCAATTAGTAGATTCGTTTATTCCCCTTTTCCTTCTTATCCTCCTAATCTGTTGAATACACCTTTGAAAAGCTTGTTGGATGAGAACATAATAGAGGTCTTCACATAATTGGTTATAATATATACCAGTGTTGTCAAACTCAAATAGAATGCATCAGAATCCTGGTGGGCAGTATGATTTAGAAAAACACAAATTATTATCTATGTTGTATGTTTTTATTTATTTTGGTAAACATTTTCTTACTAAATTTTAATCTAGTTCTGGCTCCTCTAGGAGTTTTGCAGCCTACTTCTGTACTGTGGGATAATTTGACACCTCTGGTCTGTCCTAATTAGAGACAAATGTCCTAAAGGGATATTAGGAGATATCTGTGAATAATTAACTTTTCCTCTGTTCTCTAATTCATCAGGTTAGATATTTCCACTTGCTTCCACCTGAAGGTCCCATATTTGGCAATACCAAGGCAGACAATTGTCCTAAAAAAAGTATACAGACTCTTCCTAGTTGAATCACTCAAGACTCTCTTACTACATATGTGCTTGGGTCACCTAGTCCTTTATTGTTTCATGGGACTTTCAAGGTCCCTTTCCCCATACACATGTTCTGCCTTACAGTTCTCTATACTGGTCCTCTAGGGCTTCAGATATTCCTCATCTTATTGTCATTCTTTATGCTTGCTCTTGATTTTGGTCTCCCTCTCTGATTCTAACTCATGGTTTTAATTATCAACTTGTTGTCACACCCACCCAATATGACAGAGGAAATGATCATTCCCCTGACATAGTCTCACAAATCCAAATCTATGACCTAATGAGGAGCACGGAAGCTTTCTTTCTTTTTACTTTTCCTTCCTTCCTCCCTCACCTGAATTTTGAATTTGGTTTGCAATAGGATACTACTAATAGACCATATATACAATGTGAGCATTTTTTAAGATCTTGTGACCTTTTCACAAATGCAAGCTATTGAAACTCAGGTGATTATGTTCCTTGCAAAAATACTCCAAGTTAAAATATAATTTATAGGTGGTCAGAGCTGGAAGGGACATTAGGAGAACTAATCTGTTTTATTCATCTGAGGCTCAGATAAATAAAGGCACTTGCCCAAGGTTACACAGCAAATTAAGTAGCAGTCTGGGATTTGAATAATCCAAATCCAGTATTCATCCCACCATACCCAGATGACTTTTCACTAGGAATGTCTTGTTTTATTGGGGGTTGCCTTCCTGATCAATGGTCTGATTTGTGACTCTAAAAAGAAACTGCCACTATTACTTTACATAATAAACTGGCTAATGAACCATAAATAATGACCAGAGTAGTTATTTCTGCAAAGCTTTAAAGGTTCACAAAGTATCTTACAAATATTAGCACAGTGGGTAGCACTCTGGAGTCCAGAGGACTCATCTTGCTGAGTTCAAACCCAGCCTCAGACACTTAGCTGTGTGATTCTGGACAAGACACTTCCCCCTATTTGCCTCAGTTTCCTCATTTGTAAAATAAGGTGAAGAAGGAAATGGAAAACCATTCCAGCATTTGGCCAAGAAAACCTCAAATGGGTTTGGAAGAGTTGGACTTTGTTAGGATTCTTACAAGGTGTTAAGTCAGTTGTCTAATTTAACATGGTACTTAGCAGTTCTCTAGTTCAGAGTTCACGCCTTTAAGAGAGCACAGAAAAGGACAAGCCCACTCATGGACTTTGGGAGATTCACAATTAGGATTGACTTCCGGGAGATTCACAAAGCAGAACCAGCTCTCGCTCTGGGAGGAGGAGTCAGAATTCATTCTAACTTCCACCTTTGTGCTGGCTGGAGACATTGGGAGGATGAGAGGCTGAAACTGGCTGGAGAGATTCTGAAAGAGCTCTCAGGAATCAAGGAGAGAGAGAGAAGCCTCTAAGAAAGCTAACTGGGCCCAAGGAAGGGGACAAGACTTGAAGGACAAAAATTTTGTTGTTGTTGCTGCTGCAAAGGAAGGATTGTATTAGCAAGGTAAAAATAATCTGGGAAGAGAAACAAAACAAAACAAAACAAAACAAAACAAAACCAAAAAAAAAAAAAAAAAAACAGTGCTCACAGTTTACCCTCATTTCCCAGTGTTCCTTTTCTGGATGTAGCTGATTCTGTCCATCATTGATCAATTGGAATTGGATTAGCTCTTCTCTTTGTCGAAGATATCCACTTCCATCAGAATACATCCTCATACAGTATCATTGTTGAAGTGTATAATGATCCCCTAGTTCTGCTCCTTTCACTCAGCATCAGTTGATGTAAGTCTCTCCAAGCCTCTCTGTATTCCTCCTGTTGGTCATTTCTTACAGAACAATAATATTCCATAACATTCATATACCATAATTGACCCAACCATTCTCCAATTGATGGGCATCCATTCATTTTCCAGTTTCTAGCCACTATGAAAAGGGCTGCCACAAACATTTTGGCACAAACAGGTCCCTTTCCTTGAACGACAAAATTAAAGGATCTAGACTTTAATCCTTGGCTGCATTTTGGGATTATTGAACTAAACTGAAACTAAGGCTGCCTCCAAAAGCTCCCCAAGAGACCTCCTAGAGAACGATTACAGTTTAGAGAAGAACAAAAGGTTTGGCAATTGTCAATGTTGTAAAATTACCCATGCATGTATCTGGTAAATAAAAACTATTAAAATTTAAAAATTTAAAAAAAAAAAACAGTTTAGAGAAGAGAACATTACAGGACCTAACTGAAAAGACGGGATAATGACAAATTACAAATGTTACCTCATTCCGTCCTCACAACAGCTTTCAGAGGGAGAGGCTATTATTATGCCCATGGGTACAGATGAGGAAACTAAGGCAGGCTGAAGTTTGGTGGCTTGTCCAGGATCACACAGCTAGTAAATAGATGTGAATTCAGATCCTGACTCCAGGACCAACACCACTGTGCCATTAGCTGCTTCAGTGCACAAAATGTGTACCAGTGCACCAAGTTGTATAATCTGATCTAAAAGCTACTTGAGGGCAAGAACAGGGTTTTATTCATCGTTGCATATCAGAATTTAGTATGCAGCGTTAAACACATAATGTGTGTCTGAGAAATGCTAATACCTTCATGTTCCATGGCACAGCAATAACAAATCACCCAGGACATACAAGAGAGAGAGAGACAGGAAAAAGCCAGAGACAAAGACAGAAGAGAGACACAAAAAGAGGGGGGAGGGAAAAAGGAGAAGGGAGGGAGACAGAGACAAGAGAGAGACACACAGAAAGAGGGGGAGGGAAAAGGGAGAAGGGAGGGAGACAGAGACAAGAGAGAGAGACACAGAAAGAGGGGGGAGGAGGAAGGGAGGGAGGGGGCAAGGGGGAGAGAGAAAGACAGAGACACTAAAAAGAGAGAGATAGAAGCAGAAGAGACACAAGGCAGACAAAGACACACAGATACACACAGAAAGACACCGGAAGCAGGGAGATAGAAACAGAGAGACCAAAAGAAGCACAGAGAGAAAGAGACAGAGGAAAGAAACACATAAAGAGAGAGGGAGAGAAAAAGAGTCGCAGAAAAAGACAGAGCTAGACAGAGACAGAAAGACAGACACAAGAGCCAGGAAAAAGATAGAGACACAAGAGAGATACACAGAAAGAGATGGGGGAAGGGAAAGGGAGGAAGGATGGAAAGAGGGAAGAGGAAGAGACTGAGACACACAGAGATGGGGGAAGGGAGGGAGAGGAGAGAGGAAGGATGGAAAGAGGGAAGAGGAAGAGAGAGACAGAGACACAAGAGAGATAACACAGAGATGGGGGAAGGGAGGGGGAGGAGAGAGGAAGGATGGAAAGAGGGAAGAGGAAGAGAGAGACAGAGACACAAGAGAGATACACAGAAAGAGATGGGGGAGGAGGGAAAGGGAGGGGGAAGAGAGAGGGAGGAAGGATGAAAAGAGGGGAGAGGAAGAGAGAGACAGAGACACAAGAGAGATACACAGAAAGAGATGGGGGAGGGGAAAGGGAGGGGGAGGAGAGAGGGAGGAAGGATGAAAAGAGGGAAGAGGAAGAGAGAGACAGACACAAGAGAGATAACACAGAGATGGGGGAAGGGAGGGGGAGGAGAGAGGAAGGATGGAAAGAGGGAAGAGGAAGAGAGAGACAGAGACACAAGAGAGATACACAGAAAGAGATGGGGGAGGAGGGAAAGGGAGGGGGAGGAGAGAGGGAGGATGGAAAGAGGGAAGAGGAAAAGACACATGAGAGATACACAGAGATGGGGGAAGGGAGGAGGAGGAGAGAGGAAGGATGAAAAGAGGGAAGAGGAAGAGAGAGACAGAGACACAAGAGAGATACACAGAAAGAGATGGGGGAGGAGGGAAAGGGAGGGGGAGGAGAGAGGGAGGAAGGATGAAAAGAGGGAAGAGGAAAAGACACATGAGAGATACACAGAGATGGGGGAAGGGAGGGAGAGGAGAGAGGAAGGATGAAAAGAGGGAAGAGGAAGAGAGAGACAGAGACACAAGAGAGATACACAGAAAGAGATGGGGGGAGGGGAAAGGGAGGGGGAGGAGAGAGGGAGGAAGGATGAAAAGAGGGAAGAGGAAGAGAGAGACAGACACAAGAGAGATAACACAGAGATGGGGGAAGGGAGGGGGAGGAGAGAGGAAGGATGGAAAGAGGGAAGAGGAAGAGAGAGACAGAGACACAAGAGAGATACACAGAAAGAGATGGGGGAGGAGGGAAAGGGAGGGGGAAGAGAGAGGGAGGAAGGATGAAAAGAGGGGAGAGGAAGAGAGAGACAGAGACACAAGAGAGATACACAGAAAGAGATGGGGGGAGGGGAAAGGGAGGGGGAGGAGAGAGGGAGGAAGGATGAAAAGAGGGAAGAGGAAGAGAGAGACAGACACAAGAGAGATGACACAGAGATGGGGGAAGGGAGGGGGAGGAGAGAGGAAGGATGGAAAGAGGGAAGAGGAAGAGAGAGACAGAGACACAAGAGAGATACAGAGAAAGAGATGGGGGGAGGAGGGAAAGGGAGGGGGAAGAGAGAGGGAGGAAGGATGAAAAGAGGGAAGAGGAAAAGACACATGAGAGATACACAGAGATGGGGGAAGGGAGGAGGAGGAGAGAGGAAGGATGAAAAGAGGGAAGAGGAAGAGAGAGACAGAGTACACAAGAGAGATACACAGAAAGAGATGGGGGAGGAAGGAAAGGGAGGGGGAAGAGAGAGGGAGGAAGGATGAAAAGAGGGGAGAGGAAGAGAGAGACAGAGACACAAGAGAGATACACAGAGATGGGGGAAGGGAGGGGGAGGAGAGAGGAAGGATGGAAAGAGGGAAGAGGAAGAGAGAAAGAGACAGGCAGAGTTCACGTGTGATGAAATATTACATCTCTGCAAACACAGGCTGGGGAGGGGTCGGGACCCCTGGCTTGGAGAACAAGCCGGAGAGAACTGCCCCCTCCCGCAGAAGACGAGAACTGGAGTCTCCCCAAGAACGGAGAGGCGGAACAAGTTGCCCAGACAAGGCCTAGCCCGTGAGCCGCCTAACCACGAGGCTCCTCCGAGCTCCCCGAGCCCCAGGGCCCGCGTTTCAGCCCCACGCTCACCAGATCCTCGCGCGAGAGCCGGACACGCGGCCACTCGGTACATGCTTCCGGAACGAACGACCACCGCCCCACGGAGCACGAACACCCCGGGGCCCCCGCGCCGGCCAAGTCCACAGAAGCAGCACCGCGCGCGGGGCTCCCACTCCGGGCCTCCGCGTGTCTCCCTTTGCCCCGGCCAGCCCACTCACCGCCCCTCCCCCCTGCGGGCCCCCGCGGAGGGGAGGGTCCTGAAGAGCCCGCAGCGCGTTGTCTGTTCCGCGGAGGGGTATGCTTTAGATTAAGCTTGTGTCTACCCGCCAAAACATCCATTGAATTTAGTTGGGGAAAAAAAAAAAAGAAAGAAAGAAAGAAAGAAAGAAAAATGAAGTAAAACCAGATGTTAGGCCTCGTGTAGCCAAAACATCTGGATGATTGGATTCTTGACTGAATGGCCTGGATGTCACTTAGACTGAGAGATTCATTTACATTTAAATACAAGATCTGAGATAAAGCAATTTGAGAGTCTAAGCCGGAGTACTGAAGGCAAAGACAGTTAATGAATTAGGCGGTGAGTTAATATTCAAAAGCCAGGTTGCAAATCTCGTTAACTGGAAATAAACGCCTTGTTTCTTCATGAAATCAGGATATAAATAATATCATGGCGCGGATAAAACTGTGTTTTGATAATGTTAGCTCCTGTCTTTTGACTGGATTATCCTTGGGAGACAAGCTTGGAAGCCTTTTCCCCCCCTTGCAATGGCTTCACAAAATATTATCCGCTGCATTACAAATATTTCTGAGTTTAGAAACCCAAGCTCCTGAGTTATACATCACATAAACAGACTGTGAGTCAGAGCCTCGCTGGTGATGGCTGCTGGGTTAATTACAAAGCTCTGTTTACAAAGAGGGTTACAATCTAACTTTAAAGTTAGATTTTAATTTAAAATTTAAATTCAGCGGAAGATAGAAGATGCCATCTTCCAAGGGCTTTTCTCATAAAGATTTTCTGAGGCTGGAGACTGCGAGCAAAGAATCAAGATATGGAGGCTGTATCCCCCGCAGCCCTGGTCTACCCGGCTTCCCTTCACACTCCTAGCCTGGGTCAGTGCTACCAAGGCGCTTTGGTGAATGAAACACAGGACCTGCAAGTTCCCGTCTGGTCTCTGCTACTTATTAACTATGTGATCTGGGCAAGCAAACCTCAATTTCCTCATCTGTACAATGGGGATAATAATACCACCTACTTCTAAGAGCCATTTGTGAGGATAAAAGAAATAAATATCTAAATACTAATTATGAATATTATGACAAAGAAAGCAATCTAAGTACTGTTATTAATATTGTGACAAGGAACGCAAAACTTCTAAGCCTCAAGGCTTATGTTCAAATCCCAGCTCTATCATTTATTCATTGTCTATCCTGAGCAAGTTATTTAAGCTCTTTAATATTAAAAAAAATTAATGAGACTAATAATTACACCACCTACTTTACAATTTTTTTGTAAGGATAAAATTAAATAAGTATGTGTAGTGCCACTTTAATATGATAGAACTCTTTTTTTTTTTTTTTTTTTGATGTTGGACAAGTCTATTGCCTTTTCTAAGTGTCAGATTTCTCATTCATAAAATGAGGGATCTGGATGACACAATCTCTAGGATCCTTTACAATCCCAAATCTACAATGGCATGATCACATAATTATAGTTTGAAAAGAACTTGAGATAGCACAAAACCAAACATAAATGTTCATATAAAACAGAGTGATAAAAATTCAATGATCTCAACTCGGTCCCCAAAAGCAGAGAAAGATGCAACCAAACACTCCAATGATTAACATATTTGAGCATTAAATTTATCTATGTAATGCCAGTTAAGACAAAGAGAAAAAGAAAAAAGATGATTGGTTCTTCAGTTCTCTATAAGATAAAAGATGATGGACAAATTCACTAGTAATTAATATGAAGAGGAATTTATTCCATAGGTCCCTATATAAAGAGTTGAGAAGTGAGGACAATTTAGGTGGTAAATCCCAAATCCAGTCAATTACCTCCCTTTCCTTCCATGGAGAATTCCATGTGAGAATTCAAGGAAATTTTATAACACTTTTAATTTATTTCTGAAATTTGAGAAGGATTATATAATTGTTTTTCTTACTAAACAGTAAGTTTTCTTTGAGTGTTTTTATGCCATTTTGATCCCTCTTTGGAATGTTGCCAAAATTCACCCTTAATTCACACCCACACTGTTGCATCAGAAATTAAAAAAAAAAAAATGCAAGGCCATAATCTGTTAATACAGATGCTCATAAAGAGAGAAGATCTCAAACAATACTAAAAATAAATGTACCTTAAAAAGACCCCTTAAAAACAGCTGTCGATGTTGGAGATTTAATTAAACCATAATTAGTTATACATCCTACTTTGAAATGAACAAGTCTGTTATGGCTCTTCTACAACACTAAATTCTCCTTTATATTCATACCTTGCCTTTGCCTCTAAAAAGCAGACTTTACCACAATGCTATGGAGATAGAATTTTTATAATCCAGATAAACTTAAAGTATTTCTTTTCAAATAGTGCACCATCCCTAGTCATTGTACTTAGAGTGTTTCTCATTTGTTTTGAAGTTATTGTCAACAGTTTGAGAGATGTTTGTTTCAAGATGCTTATAACTGTAGAACAGAGAGAAATAGGTCGTCAGATGATTACTTTAGTCAATGGAAAATGGGACAGGGTTGTAAAACTGCTGTACATGACAACGTATATGCAGTTGACTACAAACTTATCCTAAGGGCCTAAACCTTCATGAGAAGCAATATAAAGTCAATACTGGAGGCTAGACTCAGAATCAAATAGGCCTGAATTATAACCCTTCTTCTAGAACTAATTAAGTTATGTCACATGGATAAGTCATTTATCTTCTCAAAGACTTAATTTTCTCATCTGTAAGGTGGGGATAACACCTGGAGTGAAAGATGATGTGGAATTGTGGAAAGAGCTGACTTTGGGAGATAAGAAGATCAAGGATCAGATCTTGCTTCTAACACATCATAGCTACATGACCAGGGGTGAATCATTTAATGTCCTAGACAACAAAATAAAGACTGAAATTTAAAGAAAAGTAATTTTATCTGAGGAGGTTAACTGGGTGGTAGAGTAAATAAGTGTGCTGGGGCTAGAGAAAAACCTGATTTCTAATCCAGCCTCAGACACTCACTAGTTGTGTGACTCTGGACAAATCATATAACCCTTTTCTCCTCCATTTTCTCACCAGTAAAATGAACCAGAAAAGAAAATGGCAATCTTTGCCAAAATAAATCCCAAATGGAGTCATGAAGAGTCAGACACAACTATAACTAAACAACAATGTGAACCATTACTAGGGAATTTCCCACTAAGAATTACTTACACAAATGAAATTCAAGTTCTGACTTACTTTTTTCCTCAATAGTATTTTATTTTTCCAAATACATGTAAAGATAATTTTCAACATTCATTTTTATAAGACTTTTATGTTTTAAATTTTTCTCCCTCTCTTCTTTACCTCCCTACACCACAAGAGCAATCTGAGATAGGTTGTGTGATAGGTTGTGATAGATGTGCAATCCTTTTATACATATTTTCATATGTGCTATATTGGGCAAGAAAAATCAGGCCAAAAAGGGGAAAAACTATGAAAAAGAAAACAACAACAACAACAAACCAAAAAAAAGTAAAAAAAACCATGCTTTGATCCACATTCAGTCTCCATTGTTCTCTCTCTTGATGTGCCATCCCTAGTCTATTAGAATTGTCTTAGATCACCACATTGTTGAGAAGAGCCAAGATCATCACAACTGATCATCATATAATTTATTACAGCATCTAAATTTTTATTTTTCTAATTTTTAATATATTGTTTTTAATTTTCAAAATACATGCAAAGATAGTTTTCAATATTCACCCTTGCAAAATCTTATGTTCCAAATTTTTCTCCCTCCATTTCCCCAACCCCCTTCCCCTAGACAGCATGTAATCCAATATTGATTAAATTCTTCTTTAAACATATTTCCACATTTGTCAGACTGCACAAGAAAAATCAATCAAAAAGGGGGAAAATGAGAAAAAAAAAAAAAACAAGCAAACAATGACAAAAAGGTAAAAATACTATCATATACGGTCCCCATAATCCTCAATGCATATGACTCTCTCCATTACAAGTCTAATGTAATTGACCTAAATTACCTCATTATTGAAAAGAGCCAAGTCCATCACAGTTGATCATCACATAGTTTTATTGCCTGTACGATATTCACTTAGCATCAGTTCATGTAAATCTCTCCAGGCTTTTCTGAAATCATCCTGCTGATTTTCTTATATAATAATATTCCATTACATTCACATACCATAACTTATTCAGGCATCCCCCAACTTGTAGACATCCATTTAGTTTCCAGTTTCTTACCACCACAAAAAGGGCTGCTACAAACATTTTTGCACATGTGGGTCATTTTTCCTCTTTTATGATCTCTTTGGGATCCATCTCTACATAGTAGAGAGATTACTGGATCAAAAGGTATGCACAGTTTAATAGCCTTTTGGGCTTATCTCCAAATTGCTCTCCAGAATTGTTGAATCAGTTCACAACTCCACCAACCAGTTTTTTTTCACATCCCCGCCAACATTTATCACTATTATTTCCTGTCATCTTAGCCAATCTGAGAGGTATGAAGTGGTACTTCACAGTTGTCTTAATTTGCATTTCAAGTGCTTTTGCTAATTTTTTTCATATGACTAGAAATGGCTTTAATAATTTCTTCATGTGAAAATTTAAATCAAAATCTCATAAAGGATATGAACAAATGACAATAATATAATAGCAATTGATAGAATGTCTATTATGAAAATGAAAGGAGATAAAATACATAGCGTACTCCACTCTGGTCCATTTTCCCAACTTGAAATCAAAGGCTATGTCCAGAAGGTGAATGATATTTATACAATTTTAAAGTTACTCTGTGGGTTCAAGTTCCTCTAATAATATAGCTCTTGAACCCCTATTAATGTGCTTTGGAGTTGTAATCAGCCAGTTGACAAATTTAGTTCAAAGCTAATGTAGTATTTATTTAAATAGCCTTCTCCCACAAATAATCTCAGCACACAAGATGAAAATGTGTACAAACTCAGAATATAATGGGAATAAGGTATACATATAAGGAACGGACATGAAAAAGGCAACTTATAGTCTTTATGCTGTAGGATGCTTATATTCTTTCCCTCCTACGATAACACAGCTAACCCTAGGTACAGTGTCTGCTGGTGGGGTCACTTAGCTGGGCTCCCAGATTCTCTCTCTCTCTCTTCAGTTTAACTCTGAATTGTCAGACCTAACTTACTTTTGAGTGCTCTTTAAAGCAGTTGCTTAAAGATTGCTTCTTTGCAGCTATGACTGACTAGAGAATCTCCCAATTGAATGGCTTCATTCAAAATATGTAAAAAGGGAGAATTGAGGGAAAGGAGAGAGACAGAGAAAAAGAGAAAAAAGCAACATGTCTTTCTCTAGCTTAGGAACCTGATTCTTTCTCAACTGGCAGTTCCTACCTAAGTTGGGTCCAGAGCTCAGTTTTTTAGGGATCTTCTAGGAGTATGGTCAATTTTTAGCCACCCAATCCCAAGCCATCCATCTAATTTCATTAAAGAAAATTGTTCACACTTCATAAAAGGGAAGGTTATTAATATCTGGTGGGTACACTAACCCCTCAGCATTTTTGGATTATATTCTGTCTAGGGAAATCAGCTGATAAGGGACTGACTTCCCCTCATATTTTTCCACAGCTAAAAATTTGTTGTCCCTATCAAATCAACCAGGGTTTTTTGGAGGCATACTTATCCATAGTTCCAGTTATAGATAGCTTTCACAACAAACTTTGTTAAACAAGTGGTATAGCTGTGATTTAAAGAATAAATGCCTTAACTAAGTAAATGTCAGAGCTAGACCTTGAACACAGGTCTCCTGACTCTAAGAAGTGGGGTCTTTACATTATTCTATATGACCTGTTTTCATTTTAAAAGGGGCAAACCCTAAATTATTATAGAAATGCTGCTTTCCAAAGCAACTTATTCCCCAAAGGCTCCAGATGGTAAAATTGTTTCTGTACCTTTATTCAGAAAAAAATATCCTTCCTCTTGCCTTCTTTTCTCTTACCTTCTTCTGTATACTCTTTAGGGGGGGTTTTCCAATGTACATGAAATCACTTTCTGTTTTCCATCAAGCAAGAAATTTAACTCACCTATTTCAAGTCCCTTAAAATTCATCTCCTCAATTAGCTATTTCTTGGGCCACCAATATTTATATCCAGAAATTATTGAGAATAAAAATAGATGTACTCCCTTAGAAAGATATTGATACAATCCTAATTCTAATTCCTCCTAACTCTAAAACTATAATTTTATATTCAGTTCAGATTTTTAAAACCTGCTTACCAATTTTACTGGTGAGAAATAGTTTATTCTTATTCCTATTGCTAATGATAATTTTTAAATATATGAAAGATAGCATGGTCTAATGGAAAGAGTTCTCAACTTGGATTTAGAGAACTAAATTTGCCCTTTCCAGGTTGTATATCATTGGGCAAGTCAGTGAATTCAATTAAATGCAACAATCATTTATCAAATGCCTTCTATGCACTGAGCACTGGGACACAACTATGAAGAAAGAAATTTTTTAAGTTTCAGTTTCTTCATACAAAAAGTGGAAACAATACTATTTGCCTGGCTTCTAACTTACAGTTGTTTTATCAGATGAGAAACATATATGAGAAAGTATTTTATAAACTGCAAAACTCTAGATAAGTTATTACTATTATTATCATTTAACAAATTGAGCTTCTAAAAAAATTGAGATAATTTTAAGGTGCTATAAGAAAAAAAATGGAAGATAATATGACTAATAAAGAAATGTTTTATATTATTATTCACATATAACCTATATGAAATTGCTTACTGTTTGAGGGAGGAATAAGAGGAATGAGGGAAAAAATTTGGAACTCAATATTTTTTTAAATAAATGTTAAAATTATTTTTACACATAATTGGAAAAATAAAATGCTATTAAAATAAATAAACATTCAAAATTGAATTATTGAATATACTCACCCTTTCTCATTCACAATTCTCATTGTCTCATTCCCAATGATATAACGTTTTTACTGTACATCATAGCAATTAAAATGTGAACTTTATTAATAGAAGAAAAAAAAGATTTCAATGAAAAAATACTCACATTAAATAGTAAACATAGATTACCCCAAATACTTGCTTCAGCAATAGGAATCTTAGTATCCTAGAGTCATAGAGGAAAGACTAGCCTAACTTTAAATAAATAACCCCAGAAGAAGGCCTGAAATGCCAGACAATTTAAGAAAAATTTCTAGCTGGTAGCATGTCTCCTCCCCACAACGACTAGAAAAAAACTAGAAATATTGGTTACCTTACTGAAATGGAAGAAGAAAATGTGCAAGTGTCTTTTTGGGTAGTCCAATACTAACAGTCGACTATAGCTCATTAACTTGGGAAAGTCCCTATATTTTTTAAAGGCTTCAGGTTTTCTACTGTAGAATAAGATAATTGAACTAGGTAATTTCTTAGTAGCATTATTTTTAAAATTTTATTTGTAGAAATAATTTGTAACTTTTGGTGTTTTTTTAAAGTTTGAGTTCCAAAGTCTATCCCTCTCTCTCCTTAAAGCAGGCAACCTGATATAGGTTAAATGTAAAGAAGCCATTTTGTGGAAGAAAATGTGAACTAAAAGAAAGAAAATTTTAAATAGTATTCTTCAATCTATATTAAGATACCATCCATTTTTCCTTTGGAGATGGATAACATGTTTCATCATGAGTTGTTGGGGATTGTTAAGATTAGCAAAGTTATTCACAGATGTTCATCATATAAGTATTGTTGTTACTATATATAATATTCTCCTAGTTCTCATTTCATTCCATATCAGTTCATGTAAATCTTTCTAAGATTTAAAAAAATCATCCTGTTCATTTCTTATAGCACAATAGTATTCCATTACTATCAAATACAACTAGTTCAGCCATCCCCCAATTGATAGACATCAATTTCCAATTTTTAGCTACTACAAAAAGAGCTCATGTACATATTTTTGTGTAAATAGTGAACTAGATCATTTCTAAGGACCTCCCTAGCTCCGACACTCTGAGCTGACTATGATCCCTCATAAAATCAATACAGATTTTGCCTCCACTGTCCTGTCTGCATCAGTTCTACCGAGCAGTCTTGTAGTTATAATGGGACAATTGCACTTTGTTCCAACCCAGCAAAGTAGATAAGTAGTCAGTGCACTTATATTTTCCACCATCTTTCCACCAGACTCCTTGTCATCTTGCTGCCACATGCTACCCTAAAACTCATTTCCCGCCCTCCAATTTCTAAATCTGGAAACATAATCATACTAATATTGCCACTACTCTGGAAGAGATGTGTCATAATATTTTCGCACGGCTTTATTCACCATCCCTGTGATTTTCTAGACCAAAATAGCCCTCTCTTACCAATCTCCCTATTAGAATATAAGTTCCTTGAGAGCAGCAACTATCTCACTTTTGTTTTTGTATCCCTAGCATGCAGCAAAGTATAATGTTTAATAAACTTCTTTTTTTTATATGGTTCATTACTAAAATTAAATATAATAAATGAGTAAACAGCAATCATTGATAAACTGTTCTCACTGAAGAATTCCTCATCAACTTAGCCAATAAATTCCTGAAATTCCACAATTAAAACTTCATTATTTTGTCTTAAGACAAAAAGGAACATTTTTTCCAAAATTATAATTAATGCTTATGTATTAGACCTGTGAAATCATACTATTTATTAAGAGATGAAAAGTATCATAGAGATCAGTTAGTCTACTATCCTCATCTTAATAGGACTCAATTTTTAACTCAATAGGACTCAGTTTTTAACTCGTTTGCTAATCATTTTATAGAGTAGCAAACTGAGTCCTATTGAGATAAAATGACCAAATTTTAAAAGTTGGTGGCAGAAATCAGGTTCTTAGAACCCAGATCTCTTGAATAGAACTATTTACCTTCATCACCATCCCCTTATTATTATAGGGTCTGTGTAGTGTTGTTGTTCTTGTTCTACTTGTTGTCCATCTAGATTATTCTACAATTTTCATTCCTTTCAAGAGGGGAAACAGGAGATTGGGGCCAAAAGCAACTTTTCTATTCTCTGCAGATAAAGGGCACTAGGCTAGAATTACATTCATCCCCTAAATATTGTTAGTCTAAGGGTAATAATTTTTAAATTCAAGCTGTGCTCCTAATCCCTTAATAAGGAAGGAGCACCCTTTGCCATGTATTTAAGGCTTGACATCTTTCCAACCAAATGACAGTTTATGGGAGTTACATAAAAAACATATGTAGGGAATAGCAAATAAACCAATTTATCCAAGCTGATAGCAGGAAATCAGAAGAGGTAAGATCACATCAGATAACTTACAGAATGAATGAGCTCTTGGCTCCAGAAATGAAATATCTTAGCTCAACTAATAAAGAAAAAATCCAAAATCTCCTGCAAATGGAAATTCCCTGAAATCATTAATGAAACAAGTTTGAGATAAGGATGTGATTACATGTTAACTTTTTCCCAGAGTCTTTATCTCTCTTCAAGGACATCTCTTTAAAGAGAATATGGAATCCTGTATCTTCTCATTTGAAGCTTCAACAACAACAACAAAAATCTTTCTCAAGCTCTTGACAACACCACTCCTTACACAGAGAGCAAAAAGACATCTCCATCAATGAGAAAAATCAGGCAAAAGGGCCTCTGATTACATTATTTTCATGTTAAACCAACTTTTTCTCTATGTTACAATATTACTTATATACTTCCATAGGATATATTATCTTATCTTGGAAAGAGTATAATTCTTAATTATCTTTTTTTCTTACTTCAAGGGCTATACATGAAACATATGGACTGGACCATCAATGGAGATCATAGAGAAAAATCAGAAACCTTCTCTATCTTCCACCCTAACCTACCAATGGGTTTTTTTTACAATACTTCTATCAATCACCATCCTAGTCCCCATAACCAAATTCCCACCAATCTATGGGTGTTTATTTTTGGCTAGGTACTGACGGTCTAATCCCTACCTCCTTTGGAGGTAACCCAGAGGCCCACTCCATTCCAATTCTTGGACCCACTCTCCTATTCCCAGTAATCACTGGTTCAGGACCATCTGCCCTGCCATTGTTCCCCAAGTGATCAGAGTTTGACATCTGTTCTACGACACTCTGCCAAACCTTAAGAACCACCTGATCTTCCCATCTGCCTTGAAACTGAATCCTCCTTTTTATGTTGTCTCAACCAATCAGAATGTGAACTTCTGGAGATCAGAGTCTTGCTTTTCTATTTGTATTCTTATCACTATCCACATTTAGACCACTACCTATTTCTTTACCTTGTCTGTTCTTCAGATTGGGTTATGACACATGAAAAGAGAAAAGTAAGAGGATATAAGGAATGGGGTAAAAAGATTGGAGAAGAGAGAAACATAGGAAAGGGAAAAGAAAGAAAGGAAAGGGGAAAAGAACAAATGGTAAAAGGCAAATCCTTCCCCAATCTAAACTACCCACATCACAATTTGCTCTGGTTCTGATTATAATTTAGGAAATTATCTTAGAACTTTAGAGCAAAAGGAGCCCAAAAGATCATATAATGTAGTTCCAGAATTTTATAAAACAGAAAACTAATCCTCAGAGAAACGATAATATATTCCCATAGCCACATAGCTAGTGACAGAATTGAGACTAAATCTAAGAGGTCTCGGTTTAAAATTCAGTGCTCTTTCATTTAATTTTTTTAATTAACAAAAATTGAATTTTTCTCCTCCCATCTCTCCCCATTGGGAAACAAAGTACTTGTAACAGATATATATATATATATATATATATATATATATATATATATATATATATATATATACATATATATATAATTAAACAAACAAATTCCATCATTGGCTATGTCTAAAAAATTTCTCTCATTCTGCATTGTCATGCTATTTATTTCCTGACATAAAGTTGATTTCTCTAAAATCATGATTAATCATTGTAATGATCAGAATTCTTTTTTTGTTGAAGCACTTTATTTTCAAAACATATGCATGGATAATTTTTCAACATTAACCCTTGCAAAAACTTGTGTTCCAGTTTTCCCCTTCTTTCATTCAACCTCTCCCCTAAATGGCAAGTAATCCAATATAAGTTAAACATGGTAAAAATAAAAATAAATATATATATATGTTAAATCCAATATATGCACACATATTTATACAATTATCTTGCTGCACAAGAAAAATCAAACAAAAAGAGAAAAAATAAAATATAAGCAAACAACAAAAAGACTGAAAATGCTATGTTGTGGTCCACACTCAGTTCCTACAGTTCTCTCTCTGGGTATAGATGGCTCTCTTCATCACAAGATCATTGGAATTGGCCTGAATCAAAAGACTGTTGAAAAGATCCATGTCCATCAGAGTTGATCATTGTATAATCTTGTTGCTATGTACGATTAATCAGAATTCTTAAGTCTTGTTGTATGTCTTTAGAATGTTGATTTTACTGTGTAAATTATTCTCTTGGTCTGCTTTTTTCATTCTGCAACCATTCATACAAGTCTTCCCAAACTTCTCTGAAACCATGCTCCCCCTTCATTTCATAGAACAAAAGCTTCCCATTGCATTCACATACAATATTTTTTAACAAAAAATCCCCCCAAAAGGAAAAATATCAAAAAATCAGCAAAACCAATCAATACATTTAAAAAATTCTGATGTTATATTCAATATTCTATTCCTGTTGCCCTCTATACTTTCTATACTTGTTACATAGCTCTACAAAAGATGTGTCTTCTCATCCATTCTTCATGGCCAACCTTGGTTCTCTTTTTACTACACTAATCCATCTTTCTAATTTGGAAGTAACATAGATCAGTAATCTGATAGGTATTGATATAGATTCTATAGAATCTTTATTCTTCTAGAAAATGTTAGATGCAATGATGACCTACCCTTTTCCCATGAATGTTCAAAAGTAAATGTTGTCACTTGGCTTGTTTGATGGCTCAGCACAAGAAAATGAAAAGTATTTTCTTTATATCTCACAATTTTCTTTCAAGAAAAATGTCATATCTAACAGTAATGCTTCTCAAGTTCAGCTTGAGTTGTGCAATTAATTCATCTAAGAAGATGATAATGTTTGACAGTGTTTTGTTTCTAAGCAGCATCCACTTAATTGTTCTCTCTCAAATTAACAGCATGATAGAGCTGTGCAACAGGATATTATCTTAAAGTCCAAAATGACTGGCCCAAAAAAAGTCAAGTAATCAAGGGACATAACAATCCAGTTGGAAAGAGAACAATCATTCTGACTGGGGAACCTCAAGTTTTTCAGATAAAATTAATCAAGTGCATACAAATCCTATCATATAAGAACACCCATTTTATCAATAACAGTCAAATCTCTGGGAAAACGCCTTGATAACTGTATATTAAATCAATAATGTTCATTCAGATGAATTTTAAATAGAGAGCAGGTGAGAGTAGGAGAGGCATAGCCCCTTTAAGAAAGTTTGTCATTGAGAAAGGAAATTTGAACCCAGTTTAATTACAGAAGTATTCAATGAAAATTGAGCATTGATAAAGGGAGAAAAAGAGCTAGAACTTTGAACTATTAAATCCTTGTTACTGAAATAGTTAGAAAATTGTATTGATCGTGAATTAGACATATTTACAAGTGACATGTATATTGCCTAGAAAAAGGAAGGAAGGAAGGAAGGAAGGAAGGAAGGAAGGAAGGAAGGAAGGAAGGAAGGAAGGAAGGAAGGAAGGAAGGAAGGAAGGAAAAGCAAGGAGGGAGGAAGGGAAGAAGTAGAGAGAGAGAGGGAGAAACAGGGAAGATGGAAGAAAGGAGAGAGAAGAAAGGAAGAAAGAGAGGGGGAGAAGAGATGCTTAGGTAAGTGCAATATTCCTGTACATACAACAGTCGTTAGAGAGACAAAAACACATGAGGGCTTATTTAAATTTAATAGTTGGCCAAATTAAGTAAAGATGTTTAAAAAGCAGCAGGGGGTTCATCACCAGGTGAAAGTTGCAGTCCAACAAACTACAAAAGCACTTACTTGAGAGTAGAAGTTTCAAAGAGGAAAATTAAGCCTTGAAGTTAAAGGGGTGAAATCCTAACAATTGGAGGTATTTTAGGATAAAATGGATCACTTTTGATGGTAGTGAGTCCCCCTCTTTATTAGGCAACTTCCAGAAAAGAATGAATGACGAGGTATAGTGGGGATTTTATTTAAGTATAAATTGGACTAGATGGCCACTGGCTTGCCACCTCAGAAATTCGATAATTGTGTAAAATCACCACCTAGACCTGTGTCAATAGATACAAAAGCCATGACACAAAATCTTGGATCTATAAAGTACTAAAGACCTTAACTGCAGGAAAATGTAGTGAAAAGCTTTTTAACCACTTTTGCCAAATTTGGCAGTTTGCAAAATGAGCAAAGCCTAGAAGTTTTTCTTGTCCTTAAGAAAAGGTTAGAGTAAGTTTGAAACTTAGATCTGACTAAAAGTTTAGATAAACAATGATTGATGATAACTGAAAATAAAGAGAAGGTAATATGTTTATCTGGTTGAATTTCCTTAAATCTTACTCTATATTTTATATCTTATATTTTCTATTTTTCTTTTATAATTTAATATTTATACTGTGTCAAGCTACTATTGGTTAACTTTGGATTTTAAAAACAATGCTCATTTAATATAATGCATTTAATGTCTGTCTCATTTATACACACCATTAATGTGTCAAACCATATCCGCACCTCTACCTACTAGTGGCAGCTATCCAAACTGCATCAATAATTCCTAAGAGATGTCTCCAGAGGCCATACTTTGAAAATTCAACCATATTGAATGACAAAAAGCCACATTCCCTTCTTATAAGACATTAAAAATAAACAAACAAACAAACAAAAAAAAAAAACTAAAAAGCTGATTTGGGGGGAAGTTCTGAACAATGATAATTGATGTTCCAAGCTATAGAGGATTCCAAGACAAATCTGTAATTGTGACTAATTTTTAGCAAAGTTAACAAAGTTAATTAATGTTGCTTTTATTCTATCATTGAAGATTAACTGAGTATTATAAAGTAACACCAAGTTCAAAATTACTTCTTGTCCTGTTGATATGTAATGGCTGATGAAATTGATGCTAAATTCTAGCCAATCTTAGCCTTTAAAATGAAAGTTTCTAGAAATAAAAGCAGAATAAATATGGTCCCCAGAGAAGGGAAAAAAATCAATGCTCCATCAAAAGAGCACCCACAGAAGATGAGCAAAATGGTAGTTGGAGCCAAGGAACAGAAAGCGACAGAATCATGATAAAATAATAGTACTGTGAGTTATGTGGGCAGTGACAATCAAGAGGAAGGGAGGGTCAAGTCTATCAGATCTAAGATTTTTTTTCCTGATCCTAGTCTGTCTGGAGAATTGTATGTCTTTGAGAGGAGGGAACTCAGCTTAAAGAAAAGTTGCCTTGAGTGCTTACACCTCAAATATAGTGTTAAATACAATATGTAGTATTATAGCAATATAGTATGTAGCATTAATTATAGCATTAGGTATAGTATTTTAAGTCTGAAAGTGATTATATAAATCCCAAGAACATAGGGCTCAATCAAAGGAAAAGTCCCTTGATGCTCTAGCAACACAAAGTGCCTTTTCCATGCTGGAAGGATCTAACACAAGCACATTTCCTTCTGTATGGAATCTAAAAAAGAACTTGAAGTTGATTTTTGTACAATTCTGAATAATGATCATGGATGTTATTAATGATTGATTAACATTGATGTATTAAGTATGTATATCTAGGAGGGTCAGATCATCAACCAGACATAGAACAATTGAAAAACTCCCAGAATGAATATAGCCGTACAAATCCAAAGCAATCATTCTGGGTCATAAGTAACCAATATAAGACATTCCAAAAGTCTCAGTACAGTTTTTATTTTTAATGATTCATAATAGTATCACAGTGACCTATAAATGTTTTCTGAATTACCAAAAAAAAGTTAAGTGATATGTAATATAATTCTAATGGAAATTATATTTTTCATACTTTAATTAGAAAAAATGAAAATTAATTTGTTTATAACATACTATATATACATATTAAACATGTACATGTATATAATTATGTATGTACTATCAATATAATATAGAATAATATCAAGTTAATTAGATATTGAATAAACTCAATTAATAAGCTTATAAGCAAGTAGAAATTAATATAGTTCATTGTCTGCATATAGTGTGAATTAAAGGAAAAGGGACAAATTAGGAAACCTAGGTTCAAGTTTCAATTTCACCCATTGAGAGTTTCTGTGCCCATTTAAAGTGAGATAAGTTTTCTTATTCTCATCTTACCAAACTGACTTGCCCATTGTCTAGTATTATTGTAGAGCCCAAACAAGAGACTGTTAAATGGAATTGCTTTGAAAAATAAAAATGTAAGCAGATATTATATAATTAGCACTATTATACCCTGTGTACTTAATACAGTCATAAACTTGTGAAAGTTCATGTATTCATTCAACAAATATTTATTGAGTGTTTGCCACACGCAAAGGACAATGGCAGTCATGCCCATATGCTTGGCTCAGAATTCTTTTTTTAATCTAGTCTGAAAGGTTTGTCTTGGTGCAGTTTTTAGCTCATCAGTACCAAGCATGTGCATCTCTCTCCTTTTAAATGACTTCACTGTTCTTGCCACTAAATTTTTAAATTAAATTTCTTTTTAAGGCAAATATACTCAATTTCTCCCAAACCATGGTCTGTAACACAATAGAAAAGCAGTTCTGGGTCACAGAGACCATGTTCATTTTGAGGACCTTTGACAAATCTTTTCAATGACTCATTTTGCCCCACCAAGGCTTTTCCCTGGGAACATCAGAATTTGGCTCAAGTCTAAACTGCTACCAAAAAAAAAAAAAAAAAAAAATCCCTCGATTCCCATGCAAATACTATTTCAGTTAACAAAATACAGAGATAGGAAAGCTTTTATTTAGCCTTGAAAAAAAAGGCAACAGATTCATGTTCAACCCTGTAAATAGTGAAGCTAACTCCTCTTTTCAGGTAGTTTACCTGAAAAATATCCAATTATCTATGTATTACTCCTATAAAAACTCAGAGTTGGGAAAAAGGTCAGCCATCTCTGGTTCTTCCTTTTTTGTTCTAATTGGTCTTTGCCTCAACATTTCCCATACCCTCCTCCATCCTCCCTTCAATAGTCAAAGTGATTTTCCTAAAACATGTCTAGCAGTCACCCCCCCCCCCCAAATAAACTCTGGTGAATATTACCTCCAGGATAAACTATTCTGTCTTCTGTTGAACATCTAAAGCTCCTGCGGCCTATTCCGGGTCTTCTTCTTTTCACTCTATGATTAACCTCTCCTGGTCTACTTGCTGTTCCTCCTACAAGATTCTCCATCTTCCAGTTTTTGCACCAGCCATCCCTAGACCTGAGATGCTCTCCTTCCTTAGCTCCTCTCTCACTGGCTTCCTTCTTCAAGACTCAGCCCAAATCCTGTCTCCGGCAGGAGGCTTTTCCCAGTCCCCCTTCCTCTCCCAGATTAACTTCTTGTACCGTACATATCTTGTATTAAATATTTCTATGTTGTCTTCCTCACCCTAAAGTGGGCAGGGATCATGTTTTGACCTTCCTTTCCAACCTCAGTACAAAGAACAGGACATAGCCAAGAGCTTACCTCAATGCTTACTGATGGTAATATTGGTCTCCCTCCAGAGCCCTAATTTTTATCCCCACTCCCCATATAAGCTAAAGTTGGGATGCTTTACTTATCAGAATTGATAGAACTTTCAGTGAGATACCATGTAGCAATAATTCATCATTATCCTTATAGTTTTAATTGTAGATATAGTAAACATTTGTGCCTGAGTCAGAATCAGAATTAGAGAACTGGTTTTAAATGGAAATCAGATTTCAATTGTAAGGGAGATCACTACTTATGTATAACATCATCCTCTCAAGCTAGTATCCAATACTGTCAAATTCCTGGAAAGAGTAATCTATCCATCTATCTTAGAAGTGTAAATACTCACTGTACTCCCCGGTATCCCAACTATATTAAAATGTAATTGGGAAATATTTAACAAAATCAATGAAAATTCAAAAGAACATAGAAAATGTTAAAATGGGGTTTCCCAAATCAGTAAGTAGCATGCAAAGATCCTTACCTATGATTTGCTTTGTTGTTGTTCAGTCGTGTTTGACTCTTCATGAACCTGGGGATTATATTATCCGGGGGTTTTCTTGGTGAAAATCCAGAGTGCTTTGCCATTTCCTTCTCCAGTGGATTAAGGCAGAGTTAAGACATTCCCTGGTCACACACTTAGTAAGCTTTCAAAGTCACATTTGAATTCAGATCTCCCTGACTCAAAGCCACTGGGCCATCTAGCTCTCTACAATTTGTTCAATGGTCCCTATTTCTTGTGACACAGCTGATCTATACTCACTACCTCCATTTCCTAATGATCAATTCACTTAAAGACACATTGAAATATGGCTTTAATCCTAGACTTCTGAAATTCTGGTTTCTTTTTGCATGAAAGTACTTATCATCTCCAAATCTACCATGGTTCTCCTAATTGCTAAATCTGCTGTGTTCTCCTCAGTCTTCATCATTATTGAAAGCTAACTTTTGATACTGCTGACCTCTCCCTTCTTCCTGCACAAAATTTCAGAATATTGCCCTCCTCAGTATCTTGCTCTTTCTTAGTCTCTTTTGCTAAATCATCATGTTTGTTCCTTCAGAAAGTCAAAAATACCTGCCAAGGTTCTACCCTGGACCCTCTTTTCTTTCTCTACACCATCTCTCTCAATAATGATGGGTTCAATTATTCCTCCATGCAGATGACAACCAAATCTCTACATCCAGTCTCCATCTTTCTCCTGAGTTCTTGCCTCAAATTACCATCAGACATTGGACTTCTCTCTCCTGGATTTCACATAGGCAGATCAAATTCAACATATTTAAAACAAACTCATTATTGTTCTCCGTAAACTTGCCCTTCCACCAAAATTCCCAATTCTGTTGGAGCACCATCTAAAAAGGGTACTAAATTTGAAGAGGATCCTAGTTCAAATCTTCCCTCTGTCATATTAAGACAACCATTATGGGCCTAGTTGTAAAATGAGTGTCTTAAACTAGATGACTTCTAAAGCCCTTTTTTTTTTTTTTTTTTAAAGTTAAATCTCTTAATCTGTGGTCTTAGGACTCTTCTAGTTACCGAAGTTCATAGCAAACATGGAGTCACCATTAACTCTTTCTATATCCAGTAGCTTGCTAAACCTCAGAGATTACACACCTGATACTCACACCCTTTTCTCCACTTCTACAGTTACCATCCTAGATCAGACCTCATCACCACCTTCACAGAGTCTATCAAAATAGCTTTCTAACTAGATTCTCTGCCTCAAGTCTCTCCCCTCTCCAATATATTCTCCACACAGTTGCCAAGTGATATCCTAAAGCACAAGTCTGACCACCATTTCTCTGTTAAAAAAATTCACTGTCTCCTAATTGTCTCTAGGATAAACTGTAAGTTCCTCTCTGTGGCCCCTAAAGCATTTTGACATCTGACTACATTCATCTTTCCTGATTGATTTCTCTTGATTCTTCCTCCAATATGAGACCCAGCCAATCTCCCTACTTCTTGTTCTCTGTTAACAGCACTCCACTTTCCAACTTCCTTGATTTTTCAGAAATTGCCTTTCTTCTCATCTCTACCTCTTAGAACTCTTGAAGATTCAATTCATGTACTATGTCCCTACGGAAACCTTTTCTCACCTGTCTGATTCTTATAGCGCTCACTCCCTTCTCAAATTGTCTGTCCTTCCTCCACTTATCTGAATATTATATTTTCCACCCACCTGTCCTACCCATAATAGAATTTGAGTTCCTTGAGGGCGAAAGCTGATTTTTATTTTTATATTTATCCCCAGTGTCTAGACCAGTACCTAGCACTTATTGAGTTGAAATGAATGGGTACTTCCTTGTTCCATCACAAATCCATCAGGACCAAAACGAAATCGTCAATCAAACCACACTGATTGTTTAACTCTTGTTTGTCCTTTGACATTATAAAGGTCAGATAATTAACTAAATTCATATTCCATGTAATTATTTTGTCATGTTCTAGGCCCATACTAACTCAGTCTAGAAGTTATTGTAAAGCAGGGTCCAAAAAATGCCACAGAAAGTCACTTCATCATCACCAAAGGAGAGATGAGGAAGAGACATGGAAAAACGTGTCATTAGATCTGAGAATGAACTGAAAAGTAACTCTATTGGATTTTTTAAAATAGTATTAGTACAAACACCATAGTTTATTCAAGCAATTGTAAACTCAGTTTTTCAGACTAATTACCCATGAACAAGAGAAAAATTAGCATATTGCCCATCAACTTCTATATGAAATCTAGTTGGGTTTGGAGAAATAGGAATAAAGTCTTGAATTTTTCTTTCATTCTCTTTTTGTGAATTTTGGCTGAAGCAAACATTTGAATGTTTCAGCATGATTTTATAGGAAAAAATCCTTAACACCTTTCTTTCCATTTTTAATAGAAAACAGCACAGGCCTTGTGGACAGACAATTGTCTACAAAGAGGTGACATTGCAGGGGTACGGAGAAGAACTGCTTCCTTCAAAATGGCTCCTTTGTCATTCCCCACCCCCAACCCTCCCAACTGCTGGTTAAAGATTCAAATTCCACTGACATTCCCTTTTGCTTTAGGCTTTAATTCCTATTAAAATGTGATGAGAACAGAATATTGTCTTGAGAGCAGTTTTTAATTAGGAAGGGGGTTGCAAGAACTGGGCACGAAGGGCAGGTGGGGATGGGGAAGCCACCTAGTGGGAAAATAGGAACAACAAAGGAGGAAGGCTGGGGGTACCAAAGATAATTGGCCAGCCAGCCTGAAAGGAGCACTGAAGAAAACAAATTCTGGCCACAGTAAGGATAAAATGCCAGAAGTTCCTTTAGCAGGAGATAACTAGCTTCTTAATCCACAACTAGAGATTTTGAATGCAAATATCCCTGGGGGGAAGGAACAAAAGGACTAAAATTCCCACCACTGTGCAACTGACTGATAGGGTGTGGGTCAAATCCCAGAACTCATAGATGTCAACACTAGGTCAGTGACTTCATTTTTGGACACCAGTTTTATTATTGGTAGGACGAGGGGGTCTAGCCCTAGATTATCACCAAGTCTATCTCCATATAAAATACTCCCAAATTATCAGATTGCCCAAGAGCACCCCCTGATGCTCCTCACACACTATATTCCCACCAAACTGGATTCCTAAATGTCTGCTTCCCAGGGCTCCCCTGTCTCTGCAAAATTGAAATCCTCCTCCTTGAAGCTCAGCTCTGGTGATGCCTTCTTTAGGAAGTCTTCCTAGATCCTCTCCCCCACAAATGAAATGGATCTCTCAAGTTTTCCTAGACCCCTTTGTCATCTTTCCTTTGCACTACCTTGTTTTAGAATTATTTGTGCTCCTAGCCTAAGTATTTGTGTTCCCCACATAAGAATTTGTGCTCTCCATAAGTAGGTAGACTCCTTCTAAGAGCTGGCTGAAGGAATTTCTGGCATTTCATCCATAACCTTGATAAAATTCACTTTTCTTGAGGCTCCTTTCCAGAAAGGCTGGGCAATTTTTCATTTTTATGTCCTCAACACATAGTCCTGGGGGAGGGGGGAGCTTTGTTTACAGTAGGTGCTACAAATATTGGTCGATTAAATTGACTGGAAGAGGGGACTGGTAAGTGGAATCTAAATATTGAAGAGAAGAAATGGAAAGAGTTGCCTTTGGAGTTCAAATCTCACCTGTGATACTACCTGCTAGTTATTTTCCTTCCCTGAGGTCTCAGTTCCCTCACCTATAAAACAAGATTAGACTACAGG
Source organism: Sminthopsis crassicaudata (assembly GCF_048593235.1). Classification (NCBI taxonomy): domain Eukaryota; kingdom Metazoa; phylum Chordata; class Mammalia; order Dasyuromorphia; family Dasyuridae; genus Sminthopsis; species Sminthopsis crassicaudata. The sequence continues at coordinate 572,901,405 of NC_133618.1, forward strand.
ACCTCTGAAGGTCTAGATCTACAATTGTCATTCCAGATAAGGTGGAGGTTAGATTCATGGAGGAACCACTAATAATTAGTTAAGTCTTTTTATAACCCTTTAAGGTTTGCAAAGCATTGAAAATATCTCACCTCATCCTCACCACCAACCTTGGGAGGTTCAGACTATTACTATCCCCTCCCATTTTACAGAATAGTAGTCATGGTTAAATGACTTATCACATAACAAAGAAGTGCTCAAAAGATTCCAAATCAGGCCCTAAGTCCAGCACTATTACCCACTGTACAATCTAGCTGTCTCTCAAGGGGTAAAAGGGACAGAGAGAGAGTTGGGGGTGGGGGGAGGGAACTGACCTACTTTTCAGTTTTGAACTAGGATTAACCTGGAGCTATACACACATCAATAGTACAGTAAACCTACATTATTATAATATTTTATTAAATAAGAAAATGCTTCCTTTGTAGATCTGTTTTCTACATGTAGGACATTACCTATTACTTCCTTCCCTTTCAATATTCCCGAACACAAAAGTTAGGTGGTCCAAGAGCTGTTCTAAGAATAGAAGCATGCAGTAAGCCAGGTACAGTTAGCATACAGTAGATCCCTAAGTATTTAAGGGAGACATCCTGCAAGAGTCAGAGAGCAGGAGTTTTCATCCAAATCCTCCTCCACTTACTGCCCCCCCAACTGTGAAAACGTATTTTCTTTGTTTACTTAAACACACACACAGAACCACAGATGAAGAAAGGACTGTTTTCAAGGTATTTTGCTGCAGAGACAGCTTCCAGCAGTGGAGAATGGGTTGGGGAATTGCTGCAGACACAATCTCTTGTTACTGCCAAGCCTGATACTGAGAAGCTGCTTCCTTCCTTCCACGGCCCCCTGTTACTAGCCATTGCACACCCTTGGGAGATGGGACAAAAGCCATCCTCGGCATGCCTTCTACCAAATGGAGATCATCCATCCCAACACTCGTAGGAAGTGAAGAAAGGGCTTCGTTCTCAAGAATAAGACTCACTGGACAGTCCGACAGATGTCTCCACATCAAACCTTTTCTTCAGCCTTTCAAATAGCCTATGAGCCATTATCTCCTGAAAAATATCCTAAGGAAAGCCTATAGAAATTCAATCAGGACTTATGAATTTTGGCTTGTCTGTTATTAAGAGTCCTTGTCTTAAATGACTAAAAAGTATAATAATAGAGAAAGCTGATTATACAAAAAAAAAAAAAAAAAAAAAAAAAAAAGCATCTTGGTTATGGCCAAAGCAATTAAAAACAGCTAAGGGAGGACTGTAAACTTATTCTTGGAATAGCATGAACCACAAAGGAAGTACATATTAGATTAAAGGGTACCTTAAGTCAAAAGGACATATCAGATAATGTCAGAAAGCTTTTCTTTAAGCAAAAAGTTAAAAACCTGTCAATATGAGCTTTTTAACATTTTCTCATCCTTATTGACCAGCATCTATCTATAAGAGCCTTATCCATCAGTGTCATAAAAAGCAGGCAAGTCAAACAATGGCGACAAGCACACAAAGACACAGTTACTGCAGAGAGATTTGGGCCAGCCATTCCTGGCTTAAAGGACCCTGAAGAGGGAAGGAAGAACAGGTAGAATATATCTTGCATCTCTATTTATGGACTTCCCTGCGGAGACACTGCACCTTATCCACCCCTCATTAGAAGAAAAGCCTGTGTCTGGGTTTCCTTTTCTCCAGGGTAGCAGCTCAAAGTAAGTGTGCTCAAAGAGCATTTGAACAATCTAGGGAATCCTAAGAACAACACAATTCTCAAGGCATTGTTGATGTCAAGCACAGAAACACTCAGCCCCAAACCCAAAGCCGTCCAAGCCCCAGCCTGCAGGTGTATAGTGTCAAAAAGCAAACAAAAACTCCCAGAAACAACAACCAGTTAACAACCCAGCCCTGTCAAAACCAATTAGCCTGCCCCTCAACCAGACACCTATCAGGAAACAAGCTTCATAATTTATCAAGATTAAATAAGAGCCCCTCCCTATCTGTAATAAGGCAGCCTGGAAAGCTGATCGTCTCCACTTATCACAAAGACCAGCTGCTATGCACATTTCACAAAAAATACCTTTACCTAAAGCAGAGCTGAAAACACCTTTACCTAAAGCCAAGCTACACTGTGCCAAATATAACTCTTAGCTCTCAAGTTCATTACTTCTAATAAGTGCATAAATTATACAATGAAAGTCAAAGTATTTTTAACTTACCTGCTGTTTAGCCTATATCAAACACACTTTAAAAAGTAGGAATGGGACAGTTCCCTATAGAATATCACACTCCCTGGTTCTTTAAAAAAAAAAAAAAAAAATCATCACAAGAGACTGATATTCTGTAATATTTTACTTTATTTATATAGAAATACTTAAAAAATGAAGTAGCACCATTACTTAAGTTTTACCTTTATTATGTAGAACTTTAAATGTCAGAAAAATAAAACTCTTGATACAATTTCAAATCTTGTCTCAGCAAATATAATATTAGTATTTGACCATGAGGTTAAAGGCCCTTTATCATAAAATAAAATATACTTTGTTTTTTAAACTTTGCTCAGTAAAGTACATTTAAGCTCAAGTAACGTCACCTACATATACATAAACAAGTGGTAAACAAATGTATTAAAATAGAAATACTAAAACTAGTGGTGCAACAGAATTTTTGTAACTTCCACTGAATTCTATTTATACAAATGTTAGAAAGCGTCAACGGTTCCTTTTGACATGTTTAAACATTTCCATTTTTTTGTAATAATATAGAATAAAATATGTCTTATATCACTGAATAGAAAATATGCTGGGTGAAGTAGATTTAAAAGATTTTTCTGAACCTATAAAATCTCCATCCCAACAGAATACTGTTTCAAAGCATTACACATTTTATGGTTTGTAATTCTGTCACAATTGTGTGATATTAAAATAATACAGTGTTCTTTGCCATAAGGCCATACTAAAATAAAAAGATTTAACCCAGCTACAAAAAAGTTCACTGAACTTAAATTAAAATACTTGTAAACATCTTTGCAATATGAAATATAATTTTTCAAGTCAAAAAAGAATAAAATACTTCAATCTGTATTAATGCAATTTCTCTTTTAAAACCTTTAAACGTTTTTTTTTAATATATATAAGAGATATGTTACAGTTTCTTTAAGTTTAATAAAGCTGCAGTATCATGGTTTCACAGGCATTCTTTGCCCTTTCAAGAACATTCCAAAAGTATCCACTGTATTTCTGGAATAAACATTTCTAGGGGACTTACCAGCAAGAGGGACACACTTACTCAAAGTCCACACATGATATAGGCATTATTATCATTATTATTATTAATAATATTATTCATTTCTTCCTACTTTAAAGAAAAAAACTTTGGGGGATATTCTTTTGGAGGCTTCCTATTTTAAAGTACAGTGTAAAAACGATTACTAATAGAATGTCCTTGCTCCTATTATTTTATAGCATGCATTTCAGATGGTATAGAGATTTCCCCAGGCTACAGTACACTTGATGCAAATATCCTGGCAAGTCCCTTTAAAAAATTTTTTAAATTAAAAAAAGTGTGCAGATACTACAGCTTTAAAAGCTCATCTTAGATCTCGGGGTGTGTGAGGTTGGGAGAGAAGAGGGTGTGTTTGCAGGGCAGGAGAGTGTGGGTGTGTTTGCCTTTAGGAAAATATACGGATGGCCTGAGTGACTGCGCTGTGGCAGACGGGGCACTCGGGCTCGCTCTTCTCGCAGATGCGGTTGGCGCACTCCATGCAGAAGAGGTTGTGCCCGCAGGGGACCAGCGCCGCGATCACCTCGCTCTCGAAGCAGATGGAGCAGTCGCGGCTGCCCTTGCGCCGCAGCCCCGAGGACGACGACGACGAGCTGGACGAGGAGCTGGACGAGGAAGACGAGGCGGACGAGTCGGACGGCGGCAGGCCGGGCAGGTGAGCGCCCAGCCCGTTGGCGTAGGCGGGGTAGGCCAGGCCGCCGCCGCCGGGGTCGCTGCGCACTCGGCGCGCCAGATGGTGCTCGCCCCCCACGCCGTGCAGAGGCGGGGACAGGCGGGGGCAGCTGACGCCGGGGTGCAGCCGGCGGTGCACCAGCAGCCCCAGGTTGGCGTTGGGGGACGCGCCCCCGCCGCCGCCGGGGAAGACCACGGAGGAAGACGAGGCGGACGAGGACGCGGAAGAGGAGGAGCAGGAGGACGACACCGGAGCCGCCGGGCCTCCGCCGGGGGACCGTTCGAACTGCGACCAGATGAGCTGGGCCCCCGGCGGCGGGGCCGGGGCCGGATCGAAGCCCGGCAGCTCGGCGCAGCAGTCCGGGGAGGGGGTCGCCTCGCCTCCGGGGTACACGTATCCGTTACCGTTGTTGTTGTTGCCGTTGTGCGCGAAGCTGAGCGCGGGGCTGGGCGGGCTGTAGTCCGTCAGGCGCGGGGTGGCCGCGGCGCTGGTGCTGCCGCCGGTCCCCCCGCCAAAGTAAGAGTCCGTGGAGGCGCTGCCCAGGGAGCTGGAGCTGTCGTTGCGGTAACTGGAGAAGGGCTTGCGTCCCGGGGTGGGCGTGATGCTGGGGGTGGGTTTGCTCCAGAGGCTTCCGGGGCCGGGCCCGCCGCCCCCGTGGTGCAGGTCGAAGCCCACGTCGGTGCCATTGGCGTGGAAGTCGTTCTCGTCGGTGAGTTCGATGATGCCCCCGGTGCGCAGGGCGATGTGCGCTTCGATCTCCTCCCGAGCCCGGTCCACGTTCTCGGGCATGCCGGTCACCTCGAACACCGGCTCCTTGTCCCGGCTGGGCGTGACGATGTAGGTGTGGGTCTGCTGCTGGATCCGCTTGATGGTGGCCCCCTTGGGTCCCACTACCAGCCCCACCACGCGGTAGGGCACCCGCACCTGGATGGTGGTCTGGCCGGGCAGGTTGGGCGGCCCCGGCACCGTGCCATTGAGAGCGGTGTTTTTATTCCGGGAGGCGCGGATCATGGAGAAATGCTCCGCGGCCGAGATGATCTCCCTCCGGGCCATAGCTACATCCTCCTTCCTGCCAGTCACAACAAAGACAGGCTCCTCCCCGCGAACCGGGGTCTTGATGTAAGTGTTGGTCTTAGCCCGTAGCGCTTTGATTTTACAACCTGGGAACCGGGGTGCAGGGAAAGAGAAAAAAACACCGATTATCCGCGTATAACCGCAGAGACGGAGGGGTCCGCGCCTGCGGACCCTGGAAATGGGGCGGGATGGGGGGCGACTTGGTGTTTCCTCCCTCATGCAAACCCACCGGAGCGGGGGCACTCGCGGGGAGGACGGGTCTGCTCGGAGCTCGAGGAAAAGCCCCATCGGATCCCCAGCCCTCCGAATAGACGGCAGTTGCCAAGGGCTCAAAAGCAAAATCGAACGCAAGTCAGCTGGGGGGGAGGGAGAGAAGAGGAGGAATGCCGATCAACACTTAAGTGCCTAACACATTCCTTCAGAGCAAATCGGTTGGAGGGGGAAAGGAGAGTGGCTGCAAGATCACTCCCTCCCAATGCGGATGGTCTGGATTTCCGTGCCCATTGTTCCTCTTCTATGCTCCATTTCGGTTTCAAGAAATCCTGACTTCTCCTCCTCTCTCCGATTCCCCCCTCCCCCCACTCCTTTTAAAAAGGAGGGACCACATTTTCCCCCTGAATGCATTTCCCATTAAATTAAATTTCCCGGGGAGAAGGAGGGGAAAGGTGGGTGAGATGGGCTGTGATTTTAGTAGGTGAAAGTGCTTCTTGGCATTGGTGCAGCAAGGCTCCAGGAAAACCCACATCTGCACTTTCTTTGTCTGGGGGGACTGTCCGTAATAGCATCGCCAGTTCACTTCAGCTTTTCGTGTCGCATATCTCACACACACACACACAGAACCCCACATCACACTAGTCCACCCAGCATGGACAGCACCCCCCTTTTTATTTCTTCCACTCTTTCGCCCATCCAACTTCCTTCAAATACCCACCTTGCCTTCCCACTATCTCCGCGACATGTTCCGAGCTGGGCACCGGCACGCACTCAGTCATGTTCACGCTCTTCTTCCGGGGCTCATTGTCGTACAGGGAGCCGGTCTCGTCATTGTCCAGCCCCAAGAGCGAGAGCTGATCCAGCGCGATCTGCAAGGCTCTCTGGTCATCCAGGGTTTCTCCACCTCCGCCGCCGCCACCACCGCCGCCTCCTCCTCCTCCTCCTCCACCGCCGCCACCGCCGCCACCGCCGCTCCCGTTCCTCTCCAGGTCTGCAAAGAGCGAACTGGGCATAGTTCCCCTGTGTGTGCTGCACCCTCCTTCTCCTCCTCCTCCTCCTCCTGCACTCGGTTCAGTAGTAAAAGATCAGACACAAAGAAAAACCCGAGGCAGATGGCCAGGAGGAGAGAGGAGGGAGGGCGGCTGCTTGGAGATGGCTCAGCTGCCGTTTTTTGCCTTTATTATCTATTCTTTCAGTGCAATCCGGTTTATAAAATGCTTGCAGAATCCCCCCACCTGGTTCCCCACCCCAAATTTTCTGGAGGGGTGGGGTGGGGGTAATAATGGAGAGGATGAGATTTCCCCCGGAGTTCCTGCCTGGCCACAATGCCAAGCGATGGTAGCGTTTCTTTAAGGAACCCCTCCCCGGCTCCACTCACTCACTCAGCGTTTTTTCCTCTTCTCCCCTCCTCTAGTCTGAGCCACTGCAGCCAGACGGCACTAGAGGGGGATAAGGGAACCGCAACGTCACGGGCAGGAGCTGACACTACAATGCTACTGACACTATCGCTGTGTGAGGCGATTGGACAGGCGGGAAGCGGAGAGGGCGGGAGGAGGATGTCTTAACAGTCTCCCTTCCTCGCCCCCCCCACCCCCGCCCTCGTCCTCCCTTCCTTCTCCCCTCCCTTCCCTCGCCCCTCCCCCCCGCCGCAAACGCCTCTCTTTGTTGTCTAATGCAGAACAATAAAGACTCGAGACACTTGTTTGTATCTATCATCCAGGGATAAATCATTGTTTCCATATGTCCCCTCGCTGTTCCTTATTTTAAAGGGGGAAACGTGCTGAACTTTTTTTTTTTTGTAAATGTATAAAGGGGCCCGAGTCTAATGGACCGTCTCCCATAAACTACTTTTTCCTACTCCTCGTAAATCAATTTCAAAGAGGAAAGGTGCGTCTTGGAGGAAGACCTATTGTCTGTCCAACCCGGCGTTACGCTCATCTCTGAAGCCTTGACAAAGAAAACTTGAGTGGGGGCACTTATTCTGGCCAAGTGTTAGGAGATGAAAGGAAAAGGGTAATCGGAAACACCGCCTGGAAAGCTGCCTACCTTCACAAAAAATGCACATGACAATAGAAGAAGCTTGCAACGGAACTCGCGCGCGCCCACGAACACGCGCGCACACACATATCACACATACACATACAACCCGCAACGGTGATCACTATTTCATTTCAACCCGTTCCGATAACGCTTCGACAAGACTGGGCGTGCACCTAAGGTCAGAAAGAGCACCTGCCTGCTCTAGGGATAATGATCAGTTTCTGAAACTGATCGGTTTCATTCCGGACTCCCGCGGAACAGACCATCGCCCAGCTTGCACAGACAAATGCAAAGGTGCCCTAGTGCAATTCGGGTGAATGGGGCATGCGCGCCGGGTCGCCTGGAGCAAGCGAGGCATGCGCGGTGCCGCCCCACCCCCCACCCCCCCCTCCTCGGGTTTAAGTGGAAGGAGGAGGGCTGTAGCTTTAAGGCTGGGGCTGCATACTCGGGAAGAAGGCTGGACCCGGGAGCCGTCCTCCGCCGCCCCAGGCTCCTCCCCGGCGGGAGCCGCAGCTCCGGCTCTCTGGGGTGTGCGCCTGCCCGCCCTCCTGCCTTCCTTGCCCTCCCACCCCTCGTCTATGGCTATGAGCCGCGTCCTCCCGGGGCAGAGCTCGTGTGCGCGGTCTTTGTGCTGTCTGCGGGAATGAGGATGGGGGAGAGGGTGGAGGATGGGATGGGCAGGCTGACCCGCCCGCGCGGACGCACTCTGGGGTCTAGTGGAGTGTGCAGTCCTTCTGGAGGCGCACCCCCCCACACGGAGGTGGGGGGCCTGGGTCCCCAGTGTGAGCGGGAGGCGGGGCGAAGGAGGACGCGTGTCCTCGTCCCTGGGGTTTTAGGAAAGGCAAAGAGGAGCGAGCCAACCCTTTCTAGTCAAGAAAGCTGTCCCCATCTCTGGTCCAGATGCTGGACGGGAGTCCACAAAACCTGCCAGCCCCCAAGCAACGGCTGACGGACTGCGGCCGGAGTAAGGCTGGGAGGGCCGGCAGGGAGCGCAGTGGGGCCCGCCTTTCTCGCTCGGTCCCTCCCGCAGGCTGCCCTTCCATCCCTCCCGCCCCCCGACCGCTTTCTAAGCCTTCCGCAGGGCCGTGGCTGGGGCAGGCCGGGAAGGAAGGCGTGACCGCTTAGGGGTCTGGACCGCTTTCCTGGGGCGGTTGGTCGAGTACTAGCAGACCCATTGGCTGGGGGAGGGCGAGAGAGGAGGGACGCGAACTCTCGAGTAGCCTCGTGTCACTCTCTTGCGGGCGGGAACTCGGACTCTCCCTCCCCCACTCGCGTCCTCCTGGCTTCTGACCTGGGAGCCAGACATCCGTTTCCACACACGCGCTTTTCTCCATTTCTCTTTCCCTTTGTTCCGTCCTGCGCCGTTTAATACCCTGGCTGCTTTCCTCCCACCGGGGTCAGCCCCTCGCTTCACAGTTGCCTCACAGCCTCCAGGGTTCAGACTTTCTCATTCTAAAGCGATCCATCTTTCAGTGCCGCGATGACGAGGCTTTTACACATCTCCGAAATCGCTAATATGTAAGCGCTTTGAAACGAACAAAGCGCTCCCTTAGCAGCCAGATACAATAGTAGCAGCGGAGAGGCTGGTCCTAGGAATGAGAATTCAGTTACTTTCTCTGCCCGAACTCCTGAGGAGATGAAGTGCTTAATTTCTATTCATCACTTTCATCACGCCGGGTAGAGATAGGATCTCGAAGGGAAGTCCACTCGAGAGCCGATTTGCAGGGTAGGGTGCTGATAATGCCCCTGAGGGCGTTGAGTGAAACAAGTCACAGGTAATTATTTATTGTTGTCATTTCCTCAGGATGTTTACTTCAGTTTCAATGGGATCCTTTTTGTTTGTTTGTTTTTCTCTGAAGCGACTGCTTGGAGGCCCTGGGCTCTTAGGAAAATGTTACTTAAGCCTCAGTTTAAACCACAGCCAAAGAAATCTAGGGAGACGCTGATCCCCTAGCCCCACCTTAAGAAAAGAATCCAAAATGTTGTAGAAAACTGATTATCGGCTTGAAGGGAGGGAGGCCGAGGTAGTTATCTGTAGGCTCCTGCTGAGATGAATAGGTTCTGACTGCCCACTGGAGGGTCCTGGCAGGATAGAATAAAGATGTCATGACTGGTGTTATTCCTGGGCTGTGAAAGAAAAAATATGCAACGACGACAAAGGGTTGGTAGAGAGAAATTTTAAACGTTATTCAAATTTGAATTTTTTAACGTCTTAGAAAGGTATTTCCTGGGATTGAATAATGTACCAACTGCATTAGAAAATACTTGGTTCCTGAATGGCTCCTATTTGGTCACATTTTCTTATTTATACACACTTTAAAACAAAAAATCTTCAAGGTGAAAAGGGTTTACCTAGATTTACACAAAGGTAATCAAATCTATTTAAATAAATTATCTGAGCCTCAGTTTACTCATTTGCAAAATGATTTAATGGCCTCCCATGGTTACTTCCAGCTCTAAATCTATGATTTTATTGTAAATTCAAGATAAAGAGGACCAGGACTCTTTCCATAGGAAAGGGTCAAGGCCTCCTTTCACACACCTCAGGACTGGATTTAAAGGACAGGGTGGAAAAGTAAGGAATAACCTTTTCCTTCCAGACCATAGTAATCAGATATTAAGGGTGTTGGTTCCAGCTAAATTTAAGGAATCCTAGATATAAAAAGTTGAGAATCCTATACCTAAAAGAGTAGCACTTGTGGAGCTGGAGAGTTAAATGTACAACTGAAATTGTATATGACTAAAACCAGGGAGGAAATGGCCTGGGGCCAGAGAAGGGGAGCTGTGAGGAGAGAGAAAAAACAAAGGAGGAAGGAAAAGCTGGAGGCAGTGAGAGTTGTGGGTCAGTGACATTAAGGGGACTATTATCAGAAAGACAAAGTTACAATTTCTGAAACTATTTTCCTCATTATAAAAAGATCATTAAATTAGATGATATACGTGGAAATACTTGGCAAAATAGTAAATGTCATTATGAGTACCTAAGCCTTGCCTAGCCCCCAAAAGCTTTATTAAACAACTCTCCAGAGAAATTTTGCTGTAGGCATCTAAATTTTCTCAGTACCCTTGCCCCCTAGGAAATTGACAGGGATACTATGACCCCCATGATTGTGAGCATAGTTGCTCATAGGGCATTTGACCTTGTGAATATTTGGCATTTTTCTTTACATAATTCTGCATAAACCATCTCCTCTAGCAAACTATACATTTGTCCCAGATGTTCTGTTCAATTTAATGCATGGTTATTTAATTGCATTGATGACTTTTAGTTGTATTTTTATTATACTCTCTTTTTTTAATATAAAAGGTGATGATACATAATCATACCTCTTTAGTTCAAGTGTTGGCCTTCCCAGAGTTCTGCAGAATTCCAGATATATGGCTTCCTCTGGTTACAAACACATGCATACAGTTTTCCAAATGTGGAGTTTTTGATGTGATATATTATTTCAGTAGACATCTAATCACAATGAAAAGTTAATTTTTTCACACACAAAAAAAATGTAAGCATCTTTGTGTAGTTTCTATTTCTGAGGAACTCTGTTTTACAAACATTCTGCTTGTTTTTGCTTTTAATTATCCAGAAATATCTTCAAAGCAGCTAGCAGAGAGCCCCACTTTATAAATACTTTATAAAGATAACCCCAGTTTACTCAACTCCTCAAGGTAAATTACTATGTGTGAATTTCTAGACCATACAACTAATATTATCAACTGGGATAACTTTTAAGTAGTCATACTATTCAGACAGTGGGCAGAAGGTATCAATAGACTTTTCCCTAACCCTGGAATGCCCTCTTCCCTCTCCCTTCCCCTCCCTTCTACCATAACCCATCAATTACTACTAATACTTTTAAAGAGATAAGAAGTGGACCTATGTTTTCATCAGTATAGGGAGTGAATCTACCAAGATAGGTCAGCATCTTCTCTGTAACTTAACAGACTTGGAGATTCCAGATTGGAGATATAAAAATCACACTCCAGCCACACTCCAGAATACTACTAACTAAATCAGATTAAAATATAATTGGGAAATTTGTAACATAAATAAAAATACAATAAAGTATAATGCTATATATAGTCAGTATGCAGCCCATAGGAATCTTTATACAGCTTAGTGGTTATATTAATCCTCTGAGTTCGGCACCACTGGTGCCAAAAAGAAAAATTTAAAGTAATTTTCCTGGGGTCAACAGGCAGTCCATGTCAAAGGCTAGGCTTGCCTGAAGCCTGTTCTTTCAGGCTCAGAAGTCCATTATTGACTGGGCAATTCTGTCCCTCACATTCTTTTAAAGACCAACTCAAATGCTGCCTCCTGCATGAACCCTTCCCTATTCTTGCTAATAAGGAATGACTTTCTGCTTACCTTCATCCTTTGGACTCATTCAACTCTTTGTTTGGACTACTCACGTATTTTACATATATATAATATAATATACATGCATATAATTATATATTACATATTATATAGTATTACATATATGTGTGGCAATTATATTACAGTATATGTGGCATTTTTAATTAGAATGAAAGCTCAAAACAACAGGAACATTGGGTGTCTATCTTCACCTATCATCCTGGAACCTCGAGGCACATTCTGCATACACTAAGAACTTAATGTTTGCTATATTGAAAACTCAGTCCTATCTACAGGGAATAAGTGCTGTAGTCCAAGTTGAATTGTATTGTTGTGTCTCCCCTGTTGATTGTTTCTAAAGCATAAGCTTTGTGGGTATGGCTTATACACAGAATATGTATGTGTGATTGTGTCTTTGTTCGTGTGTCATAGACAGATAGATTTGCTACTTCTTTTTGCTCATTCTCTTCTTCCTTATTCAGTGCTCTGAATCCTGCCTTTTTCCCCTGACCACTCTTTTAAAATTGCTCTCTCCAATCACTACTGACCTCTTAATTGCCAAATCCAATGGCATTTTCTCAGCATTTAGCTTCCTTTGCTTTTCTTTAGCCTTTGACATTCTGCATGAGTTCCTTGTAATTAATGTTTTCTTCAATTATTATCTTGCCTAATACTTCATGTTGAACTTCCTTCTGCTTGCTCCTTAAATGTTAGTGTCTCCCAACTTTGTTTTCATTCCCCTTTCTTTGCACACTCTTCTACTCTTAGGGTTTCAACTATCATTTTTCTGCAGGTTAACATGCAAAAACAAACACTGCGTTTTGGTTTCTTTCCTAAGCCCATCCCATATTTCCAACTGCCTATTGAAAATGTCCATCTGGATTCAGTTTAACAAACATTTTTGAAGCACTTACCTTGCACAGAGAGCACTTCTGCTAGTTTCTGAGGAACAGACAAGTTTAGATAAGACACATTTCCTCCACAAATGGAGCCTATAGTCAAATAGATTTTTGAATGGGAGAGTAGAATTCTCAGACCTGCTTATTAGGAAGATTATTTTGGCAGCTGTGTAAAGAGGCCTGGAGAAGTAAGAAATTGATGGCAAGTTGAATATAGTTTGATATTTAAGGTCTATATTTAAGATGGTGTCTATATAAGAAAGGATTTGGGGATGGATACAGGGCATATTTCCAACATAGACTGAAAGGGCTCGACAACAACTCTGCCTGAAATGATTCAGTCAGTGGTAAGAGTGCCCGAGATTCAAATTCTGAATACCAGTTACTATCTATGTGACTAGGGAAGTCATTCCAAGTCTCTGAACTTCTAAGATCCCTTCCAACACTGAATCTAAGATCCCAGGACTTGGCAACTAATTATTGGGGGGGGGGGAGAATTAAGGTAGAAGCTTTAAAATCCAGGTGACTAAAAGTATGGTAGTGGTATTAACATCAAGAGGAAATATGTCCCACTGGAATTCAGTATATTCAGAACTGAACCCATTAACTTCCTTCAAAGACTTGACCTTTCTACTAATTTTCCTAGTTCTGTTGATAGCTTGACTGCCCTCCTCAGTGACCCAAGACTCAGTCATCCTTAACTTTCCTCTCCATTACCCCATAGCTCTCCTTCTATTAGCAAATCTCATAGGCTCTTTGTTCTTTGATGGCTCTTAGAGTGGTTTACTTCGGTGGATGTGGATTACAACTCCTCTACATTTACTCATTACCAAATCTCAATTTCTTAAAATATTGACAGAATAGACATAAATGCATATATGCATATATGTTTTTGTATGCATTTGCAATCACCTTGCATCCACATTATGGAGTTCATGAATTCACTTTCTTTTATAGCTCCAGGAAGACTTTATAACGACTTGAGAGAACAAAAATTCCAACTATCCCAAGATCTTTCATTCAGATTCTTATGGAAATTAATTCCAGGAGATCTTCAAAAATACTCCTATAAGTTATAATAAGAAAAAATAATAATTATAAAAGACAGTTTCATATGTCATTAATTTCCTTACAACTTTCCTGGATTGGACTAGTTCTTCAAATGAAGGAACTCCTTTGAGCAAGTTTTTTTTTTTTCCCCCCCATAGTAGCTTTCAAAATAGCTTAAGGTATGGGGGATGGGTAGCAGTCATATCTATACAAAAGCTCAGTTGGGAATCACTTTTGGCAAAAAAAAGTAAGGGTTTTGTCCCTGGGCTCCTTACTCCCATAGATATGTTAATGAAAACTTTTTAAGTTGTTAGCCTTCTTCACTTGTATTTCTGATGATTCAGACAAGAGATGCATTCCTTTAAAATAGCAATATATCTATGTGGGGAAATCCTAGAAAGTACACTGTGCAACACAATATGAATCTCTAAATGCCATGAGAGCCTCTATATTATTTTATTTAATATTTTTAAAGATTTTTCAGAGAGGTAGTTGAATACCCAAGAAACTCACCCCCAAGAGAGGATTGAAATACCTTTTCAGTACTTAAGTGCCATGTTTATGCATAGTCAGCAAGCCTGTACTAAAAGTGCCTTTCACTGAAAAAACAAAAACAAAAAACCAAAAGACAGAATACAGAAACACACTAAGAAGGATAGAAAAAGACACCGAAAAGACAAAAAGAATTCCCTACATCTTTGTTTTTTAAGTTTGATTCTCTAAAACTGATGACTGGAAGTGTGAGTTAAACAAAATTTATTCAAGTGTCCCTCACTGGAAAAGCCACAAAAGGCAAGAAATAATAATGATTCCATTAGAATTGGCCCATTGTTCTTTTTAAGGTTGGCTCTGAGCCCACTTTAATTAGAATATTCTCTGTGATCCTGCAGACTGAGTACATACACACTCCTAGCTGCTATAAATTGGGAGAGTTCTTTTTGAATTGTGAATGTTTCTTATAGAGTAATTTTACACTTCACTACATTGTAATTGATTACCTCTCAATTCTACATCATTTTTTCCAACAGAAAATTTTATCTATGATTTAAATAACTAATTTTTAATGGTTTGCTTTTATTTGGATTTTCTCACAGAAATCAGTAAGGAAGGATCATATAATCATAGAATTAGAACTGAAAAAGCCTATAGAGATCATCTAATCCATCCATCCCATTTTATAGATAAGAAAATTGAGAACCTTAAGATCAGGTGTCTTGCTAGAATAGTATAAAGAGGAGCTGGAACTCTGAATTCAGAGCCTCCTATTATAAATCCAGCATATTATTATATACTTTGCCAGGTGCTTTCCAGGCAATAAATATCCAGCCCACGACTAGCATAAAATTTCTTTTATGTGAAGCATTAGGATCTTGATCTTTATCCAGCCAACATCCACAAGCAAATTGTTGATGAGAAAGATAATGTGTTTGACAGGTGAGGAAACAAATGTAGAAATTACTTCTTTTGGTCAAGAGTACCAGCAGCCTGCACCAAGACCCAGTGCAAGGCTGTTTGACTCCCAGATTTTCTGTTTTAGCCAGGGGCATAACTGCATTTTGGAGTTCCCCTTTCAAAATTTGATAAAACTTTTTCTCAGTACCTAGTGAAGAAAGAGGAAAAGGAAAAATACAGAAAGCAGAGACAGTGAAGAGGAAAAAGAAATTTATCTTTGTCTCCCCCCTCCTTCCCATATTCCCAATGGGGGGATGCTAGCTTCCCATGTGATTTTGAGTAACCTACTCCAGCTTCTCTACACCTATTTACGATGTGTAAAATGAAGGGCCTGAATGAGGTGCCTTCTGAGGTCCTTTCTAGCTCATAAGTCTGGGATCTATCTATGGGACCTAATATCCCTTTCTCTAGCATTTCCCTCAGCCCAACTCACCCCTTCTAAGTCTTATCCCAGCTATGGCAAACTCCGGCTCTCTGACAAGCATACCCAGCAGATGCAATAGCCATAGATAGACATAACTGTTCCAGCAGATACTGGGCAAGTTTTGAGTAACACAGATGCTACTGTCTGCACAGTTGTGTATTTCTGAAGGAGGGGGGATCTCCGTACCACAGACACCACTGTTCCTGCATTAGCTGCATCTGCGACTGGAGTTAGTATGCCATATGTGCTCTGGCCCTGGCAGATGTTGGGTGGCTTCAAGCACCAGAGGCAGTACTGTCCTCCCAGAGCCACATCTGCAAGGAAATTAAATTGCCTTAACATTACTGTGTCAGCTGAACTCTAAGCATATTCAAAATATACAAATAGGTTAAAAAAAAATGAACCTACTGAAAATCACTCTAAAGGAAACAGCATTTAATCATCAGACATTCACAAAAATCTTCAACTCTGGTGCTCCCTTCATTTCAAAGAATATTCATTATAGCACCTTCACTTTGAGAACCTGCTTTTCAAGTCCGCATTTTTTCTCAGAAAGGTAAAAAGATGAAAATCTTCGTCATGTTTTGAACTATTAGAACTTTAATCTTAAAAAAAAAAAAGCCCAATGTTTTATGCTATCATAAATCCTAACACTGGCTTTAGAATGCATGCTACAAAAAAAAGTGAAGAATTATAGGATTTTATACAGGATTTAAGTCATTTAGGTCTATGATTCTCATTTTTAAAATGTTTTTTAAGTAAAATTGTTTTTTTTAAAAATCTACCTCCCAAAAGTAAACTACAATTAAGCACAGATATTATACATATGTGTGTGTGTGTACCTGCCGATAGACCCATACAAATATACAAATAAACATTTGTATATGTATAGACACACACATACATAGGCATTCACACATACATACCCAAACATACTCAGGAACATATGCATAATGCATTTACCCATATGTAAACATAACTTCTTTATATTATTATCCTTAAAAATTATTGAAGCTCAAAGAGATCATTACAAAGGAAAAAGGATCTGTATGTGCAAAAATGTTTGTGGCAGCTCTCTTTGTAGTAGCAAGGAACTGGAAACTGAGTGAATGCCCGTCAGTTGGAGATTGGCTGAATAAATTGTGGTATATGAATGTTATGGAATATTATTGTTCTGTAAGAAATGACCAACAGGATGATTCCAGAAAGGCCTGGAGATACTTACATGAACTGATGCTGAGTGAAATGAGCAGGACCAGGATATCATTATATACTTCAACAACAATACTATATGATGATCAATTCTGATTAATGTGATTCTTTTCCCATAATGAGGTGCTTCAGGCCAGTTCCAATGGTTTTGTGATGAAGAGAGCCATCTTCAGCCAGAGAGAGGACTGTGAGAACTGAATGTAGCTCACCACATAGTACATTCACTCTTTTTGTTGTTTGCTTGTATTTTTTCTTTCTATTATTTTCTTTTTGATCTGATTTTTCTTGTACAATGTGACAATTTTAGAAATATGTATAAAAAAATTGCACATGTTAACATATATTGGATTACTGGCTGTCTTGCAAGGGTAAATGTTGAAAATTATCTTTGTATATATTTGAAAATAAAAAGCTATTATTTAAAATAATTATTGAGGACCTTCCAAAGATCTTTTGCTTTTGTGGGACCTCTCTATTGTTACTTGCCATCTTAATATTATTGTGAAAATAGTTTTAACTTTGAGGATGGTCCTTCCTTCCCCCCACATTGTATCTGAGAAGCCCAGGCCTCTAAAAAGCTGATCTAGTCCCACTCCTGACACAGGAGGAGTACTAGAATTGGAGTCAGAAGGTATGGGTTTGAATGTTGACCAGGACATAGCTTACTCGGTTTGGGACAAGTCTCTCCATCTCTCCCTGATCAGTTTCCTTATCAGTTGAAACTTTTTTTATTTGTCCTCCTACCAAGTGTCCCCTGGAAATTAGCACATGATATAATCAGTAAAGTCACTTTAGCTCCAAATCTATGATTCATGTTTGCAAACAAGTTAACTGAGACCTGGGGAGGGTAAATAACTTGAATGCCCAGGGTCACATAAATGTTAAGTAGCAAAGCCCAGATCTTTTGGTACCAGAACTAGTGTCCTCATTACTGCCAGAGTGCCCTCCCTATACACGGGATAACAAGATACCCTGACTGGGGTCCAAAGTAGAATCATAGGATTTAGGGCTGGAAAAGATCAGAAATTACCTTGTCCAACTCCTGATGTTATAGTTGAGGAAACTGAGTAACTTGTCCAAGATTGCAAAGATACTAAAATCTTGATAGAGAACTGAGAAGCTCTGACTCTAGATCAACATGGATCAAATGAGCTGATTCAATTCAAGCAGCTGTTAGATTGGACAGAGGGAGAGACAGAGACAGAGAGAGAGAGAGAGAGAGAGGGACATGGAAACAGAGAAAGAGACAAAGAGAAAGTTACAGGGACAGAGACAGAAGAGATATTTCAACCTTTTAAAACTTCAAATTAATCCAAGGTTCCTTTGAGTTTCGGTCTAATGTGCACATAAACTGCACATTAGTGGACAGTGTTGTTAGACATATTGTATGCCACAAATCGTTTTGACCAAACCTGTTAATGCATTGTGCTTTCTTATAATACTGGTGAGACTCATGTCCAACCCATAAAAAGTATCATCAGTCACAGTGAATTAATTAAATTTCTGAATATTAATTTATAGTGATTCAAATGATCTCCTTTCCCCTTCCCTTATCTATAAATGAATGAAAGAGCCATGATTTAGTTTTGTAAAATCAATGTATATAAAACCCATTACTTGCAGAACTCTGTTTTGTGTTTTTATTCTCACTTCCACGAGAGATCAGGGAATAGTGGAAATGACAACCTTCTAAAAGCACTAGCATCAAGCCCATGAGCAGTTACCTTCCTAACTGATTTGGAAATTCTAAATTCCCCATTCTTTTCCTAAATTGATGCTATTTATTAGCTCTTCATTTAGGATGTCAAAAATATTTGTTTGCTTGTATGTGGACCTGTATGTGTGTGTTTTTCCAGGAACTTCCCCATTAATAAGCTCAGGTTTTCACAATGATGGTATTCACGACAAAACCATTAGAATATCAGAATTGAAAAATTGCCTTAGTCCAGTGAAGGAATCCCCTTATTAGACTGTGTTGGTACTTTAAAGAGCAAGTTCTCCTGATGTAGCCATCCAATTCTAAAATATTCAGTAAGGGCCTCCTTTTGGTGTGAGCTGTTGTGGTAAAGCCCCAGGGCTTTAAAATAAAATGTAAAATAAGCCTCTCCTCCTCAAGCAGCTTACATTCTACTTGGGGTATACAAATTGTGCATAGACAAATAATACATAAATTATACACACAGAAAACACAAAGTTTTGTGAGAGCATTGAGGGCATCAGAAAAACTTTATTAAGATGGCACCTGAAGTAATCCTTCAAAGAAACAAAGGATACTGGGGGTAGAGATGGGAGGGGTAGGGGGGCAGCTAGGTGGCGCAGTGGATAGAGCACCAGCCTTGAATTCAGGAGGACCCGAGTTTAAATCTGGTCTCAGACACTTAACACTTCCTAGCTGTGTGACCCTGGGCAAGTCACTTAACCCTAGCCTCAAAAAAAAAAAAAAGAAGAGAGAGAGAGAGAGAGAGAGATGGGAGGGGGAAAGGGACCACCTACACAAGGGCAGAAAGGAGAGTTGAAATGTCCAGTACTAAGGACAGCTAATGGGCCAATTCCGTTGGAAATGCATAAAGGGGAACAATATAAAGAATAGGTAGGAGGAGTATGATTGTGAAGAGTTTGTCATGCCTGGTTTAGGATTTTGTATATAGTCCCCGACTGAAGGAAACTACTGAAAACTGCTGGGGAGCACTCCTCCTTGGACACATGTCCTTTCCTGGGCTACAGTGATTCCTGTGTACTTTGATGTACTCATCCTGGCCCTACTCTTGGGACTGCTGTCACTGGGGCCATTTTCCCAGGATCAGGGCTGCAGCTCAACTCTATTGTAACTAAATATCTTCTAGAACCACTGACTTTTTTTAAATAAAATTTTATTCATAGCTTTTGTTTCCTAAATTTCACCCCAGTATCCCTCCATCTCCTATTGAGCCACTGCACATGTCAGATAATTTTTTAAAAGAAAAAGGAAAGAAAATACTGAACAATACTTTCAAAAAGTCTGAAAATGTGTGATGATCCACATTTGTGAAGCTCTCACCTTGGCAAAATAGTGGAGGGGTGGATAGGTTCTTTTGAGGCCATGTTTGATCTTTGTAATTCTGTAAAAAAAAAATTTCCAGTGATTGTGATCTTTACTTTTATATTGTTATAGTGTGCTTATTGTTTTCTTGGCTCTGTTTACTTCGTTTCACCTTAGTTCATATAAGCCTATGTTTCTCTGTATTATTCATATGTCATGTTTTAATATTTTATTACATTTTTAACAATGATATTTTATTACATTTATCTGCCACAATTTGTTTAGCCATTCCCCAATACTTTAAATGGGTATCTGTTTTCAATCATAGCAAAAAAATCATAGCATATAAATATTTTGGTGTACTTGAGTCCAGTGACTTATTTTCAGGGTGTGGGGGGATTTCAGGTACTTCACCTGCATTTCTAGACCTGAAGTAAGCTCTCATTGCAGCTGACATGATAATCAGACTCCGATGCTCCTGAGCTACAAAACAGTAGTCATTAACTTTGACCACAACCTCTATATATCACTCATTGGAAATTCTCCTTGTTATGAGTATTGAGAGGTGGAGGTCACCAGCCTATAGTCCTCAGTTGTACCAGTTTCCCACTGAGCTAGTGATAATAATGGGAAAAAAGAACTGCATTATGAGGTAGTGAGCTTCCCATCACCTTGGTATTCACACGGAGCCAAGATAACCTCTGATTGAGTTGTTTTAAAGGACAATAGGAGAAGCTTGAAATCAGTGGCCTTTTTACAAATTTATTACAATTCCTCTAATAAGGAATAAAGTGCCTATCTATGATAACTGACCCTATGGGAGATAAATATCAGCAAGCATTTATTACTATTTTTATATTATATTTATTACTATTACTATTATGTGCTGGGTAGTACTATGCCAGGGATTGAGAATACACATAAAAAATGAGACCATAAATGCCCTCAATACGATCTATATTTTCTTTTACAGTTGTTCCGTTGACTTTGTTTTTTTGGTACACAGAAAATAAGGATAGTCAAATATATGCCATGATGCCTTCAGTATAGTTTATATTACCTATAAAAGACTCCCTGGTTCCACTCAAAATTGGCAGTAATATCACAGGCTTCACAACTGAATTCTAAGCTTCTACAAATAACATAGAAACATTTTTTACCCAGTTTGTTATTTTAATAAGTCAGGGGAGTCAGATGAAAGAGAAAAGGAAATCTCTCTTAGGTGATGGGAAACTACTTCTTCCAATTTCCATCATTATCTAAGAAAGTACTGTTCTGTTCTTTTACAATTTATAGAGTCCTATACTTAAAATAGCCCCCTAGGCAAGCAGAGCCAGTGTGAGATTGTAAGCTTCCCAAGGGCTGGGACTATATAAGATTGCTCTTTGTATCAGCACTCATAATGCTTTAAACACTACAAAGTTTTAATATTTGTTTGGTTAAAATGCTGAATTCCTATTTGACAGAGGGGGAAACTGAGATTTTGCTCAACATCTCTTAGGAAGTGGAAAAACTGGGATTTAAACCCAAGTCCTACTTTCTTTTTCCCTAAGCCATGTTGTTTCCATCCAGATGGCTTAGAAGGTAGGCCATATAAAATAGGTTTTATTTAAAGCCCTATAAATGAATTTTTAATGTATTTAAAAATGTAAAAACTAACCTTAGCTTGCAGACTGAGGAAAAATAAGGAGGCAGGCTGGATTTAGTCCTTGAGCCATCATTTTCCAACACCTAACTTGGATATTTTTTAATAAAAATTGTTGCATACACATACATGAATCTGCTTAATGTACTTTTATATTAATTCAAAAGAACTCAACCTAATAATCCACATTGGGGGGGGAATGAATAGAGAATGCTTTAATATACAAAATCTGACAGAGTTGAATGGTCACCTCACTGAATTAATTCATTTATACATACATATATGTATGTATAAATATATATGTCTTAGAGAATAATCTAGGCCCAGAACTAAAAATAAGGAAGAGCATCTTGGATGCTATATTGGAAGTTGTATAGGACTTTCAGTGATCTCAAGCCTGACAACAATATTCTTTTAACAACAATATTCTTTCTATGATGCCATGCATCTGATAATTGTGAAAAATCACGTTCTCCAACTATCAACAATGTGATTGAACCGAAGAGCAAACGACAGACATCATTAGCATGATGAATCTGTAGCATATTACTGATGAGAGTTTATATAAAAGATATCCTCTGATAGGGGATCAGAAAAAGGAGATAGACTGGTCATGAACCAGACTGTATCACTGGCCCTAAAACTTCGGATTAAGTCACCACCTAATGAAACACAAAGTTTAGAAAGGTGTAAAGAGGAAAACAATATTTATGGTGAAGGTGAAACTCAGAGGAAAAAAAGGAAAGCTGTATGTATACTTTTAGTTCCAGAGTGAAGAACCTCATTTTATTCAGGAAGATTCAGCCTTCACTTTGATTCTATTTGGAATTTTACTAGGTGATTTTATGTGATCACCTGAGACCCAAAGAATAAGCTTCCTAATTGGTGAAATATTGTAAATTGTAATTGTAAATTACAATTGTAAATTTCTCATTCGGAACAAGATCTCTAAATGTTTGTGTTAGCTAGGAACATCACTTCATTAGCTAGAGTATTAAGGAGGCAAGATGAATGAATATATAAATTATAAAATTAAATGTTATAATTAAATTTAAAATTAATCAACCTGTGAGGAGGAGGAGCTGCCCCATAGAGGACCTTCCTTCCTTCCTTCTAGATTCCCTCTCCTCCCTCCCTAGATTTATTTTTTTAGCCCAAATTTGTAATGTCCTGACTAGCTCTCTGGAGGACCTCAGGATCAGCCCGAATCCTTGGTCTTAGAGGAGGAGTGAAGGAGGCAGGAGGGCCACGTGGCTGGTCAGAGATGGAGCCTGGCAGCCCAAGTCTGGGGCCTGGAGTTTTCTCTGTGGCTGTGGCTGAGACTCCCTTAAATACCTCAGTACCATTACATCACTGCAGCACACTGAGCATGAGCAACCATTATATCACCATAGAGAACCATTATCTCACACTGAGGAGGTACTTAACTATAAGCACCCTGCTGACCTAGATTCAAGTA
Organism: Sminthopsis crassicaudata; assembly: GCF_048593235.1. Classification (NCBI taxonomy): domain Eukaryota; kingdom Metazoa; phylum Chordata; class Mammalia; order Dasyuromorphia; family Dasyuridae; genus Sminthopsis; species Sminthopsis crassicaudata. Next base: position 572,924,221 of record NC_133618.1, read on the forward strand.
CACCTTTTCAGAGTTCTAGCCCTCTACACAAATCACTGAATCTTTCATTGATTGACCTACAATGGGTCCCAGGCCAAGCTCAACTTGATCATTATTTGGGCCGTGGTGGGCTCAGAGTAAATGTAAATAGTAATTGGTTTTGTTTTGGCCCAAAACCCTAAGGGTCTTCCCCTCTCAGACTGATTTTATTTATTTGGACTAGGTTAAAGAGGGGCCACTCTTTGCCTCATTTTTACCTAGACTTAATCACAGAATTAATTCAGCCAAATTAATACCTGTTAAAGACCTTAGTTCAAAAAAGCCAAGGTCTCCCTGTGCATCCAGGGCCATCTCCATCATCCTGATGTGTATCTGGCCTCTGGACCCAGATGGCTGTGGAGGGGAAACTGAGGCAAGTGACCTTGCACAGCCCTCCCTCACTTAAGTCAAATTTATGTCATGGTCCTCTAGGAGAAGGGAGACTAGATGAATGAATGAATGAATTAACAAAAGGGCCTGCTATGTTCCAGGCAGTGTGCTAAGCTCTAGGGCTACAAATATAAAAGATTTTGTCTTTTTTAATGATCTTCCATTTTAACAAGGAATAACATATTTAGGGACTCGGTAAAGATGGCAAAAGGGTGAGAGAGGGCAAATCGCCAAGTGGTGAGGGAAGTCATAGGGCAACTGACAGGTAGATCCTTTCCAGGACTGGTTTGTTTCTATACCATGAGAGGTGGAAAGGGGATTGGGGAAGGGAAGGGTGAGGAGGTTGAGGTAGGCTGCTTGGCAGGAAGATGGCCAGAAGTAGTTTATCAGAAGCTAAGCCCAACTAGACAGGTTTGGTAAACTCTGCCAAAGCAGAAGCTTTGGGATTGGAGTCTGTAAGGGCAATAGTCCGGTTCACTCTTTCATTTGTTGCAGACTCTATTAGGCCTCCGTCTTCCTCTTCATCTCTGATTTTGCCTTAATATAAGAACTGTGCTGTTCTCCCAAGCATGACCCAGCATCAGACTAAGGGCAAACTGCTGACGGCCCTCCAGGGCCTGGGTCAGAAGCCAGCAGACTGTCAGATGAAGGCAAACCATTAGTTATTGCTCAGCTTAGGCAGTCTGGGAGGCACTGCAGTGGGGAAGGAGAGAAGGTGGTGGGGAGCCCCAAGAGGCAGACCACCAGGAAATGAGGGCAAGCCCCTTGGGATCCAGAGGATAAAGCAACAGACTGGCCAAAGAGGAGGCAAGAACTTACGGCACTAAATAGCACATGGGTCTGAAGTCATCCGAGGTTTTTGTCTGCTTGGAATCCAATTCACTGGGCAAAAAAGCTGTGCCCCTGGAAGCCTCATCTCTCCTCTAAGAGTTTCAGCTACGGACAGCTCCTGGCCACCCCTCCGGTTGTATCCTGCCCCCACCCCACCAAAGAAACGGCTGAGCTCACTAGGCTTCAGATAATGAATCAATCAGCAAGCATTTATTAATTGATTATTTAGTGCCAGGGCTTAGCCTCCAGACACAAAAAGAACTTCGTCCATTGCTAACAAACAGAGCTGAACAGTAATGGAATGGGCTGAATAACAAAAAGAAATGCAGACCATTCTAATGGATGAGAGAAGGAGCCCTGGGTCCTAGGGCCAAATTCAGTCCTTGGCTTGATTTTTTTGTCAGATGTTTGCATGGGTTAGTTCTTGTTTTACTGTGTTAGGAAATAACTTCTCCAGACTTTTAGTGTGCTGCAATAGAAAAATAAAACTTTTTCTGTTGCAAAAGAACTGGATGTGGAGTCAGAAAACCTGGATTCAAAGTTTCATCTCTACTATTTTATACCTCTATTACTTTACTAGCTAGATATTAACTTCTTCCATTTATTAACTGAATTACTGAAGAACCTCTAAAATGAGTTTGTTTCAGTGCTCTCCCTAGTAGCCCTGCAAACTCTGTGACTTATTTTCCCTTTCTGTGTGTTTTCTCTCTCCTTGTGTTCATTTCTTCCCCTAGTGAACTAACACTCTCTCACTCTCCACCTACACCTGCTCACATATATAGATTTGTACACATTCATTTCCTTTTATTTCTCCCCTTTATGGACTTTTCCTTTTGTTTGAACTAAAGGAGCTGTTTTTAAAAAGATTTTTTTTAATTTTATTTTTTATCATCCAAATCCAGAGGGAGAACTATGGAGACTGAATTGATACTGAAGCATACTATTTTTGTTTGCTTTCCCCCCCCCTTTTTTTTCCTGATTTTTCTTTTACAACTTGATAAATATGAAAATATGAGGGGGGATAAAAGAGAAAGGGAAAAAATTTTGGAACTCAAAATCTTACAAAAATGAATGTTGACAACTACCTAATATTTTATTTTCCCCTCAAATTACATATAAAACTATTTTTTACATTTTTTAAAAATTTTGAGTTCCAAATTTTATGTCATACTCCCTTCCCTGAGCCAGTAAGCAATCTGGTATAGGTTATACATGTGCAGTCATGTAAAACATATTTCTACATTAGTCATTGTTATTGTTATTTGTCCTTCCTTCTTGAAAAGTACTATAACCTCAGGGAGGTGATTCCATGACATGCAAGTGAATTGGATTTACTAAGTGAGGGAGGGTTGCACAAAGTCATCAGTGTCGTTTTCTCCTCAGAAGCTATTTGGGTCATTTTGTAGGAGAAAACTCGAATCAAAAATTTTAAAAAATAAAGTTCAACTAAAGTAGCTTTTTAAATATTTCTAGCGAATAACCTTTTATGCTATCTCTAAATGTAAAAGCAAAAGGAAATTGAAGTGATTTAATAATTGTTGAATCCACAACTCCTATGCATTATGAGGAATGCAAGATTAAACTACATCCCCTCCCCTCAAAGAGCATGTAGAAACAAGTCTCATACACGTGAGAAAGACAGCTAACAATACATGTCAGTGAAGTATAAAGGCCATATTTAGCCAAATAGTGAATAAACTCACTTCTATTATGGGTAGTAGGGAAAAGCTAAAAGAGATGAGACCTAAGATGGGCCTTGAAATAAAAAGAGAGAGAGGGAGATGAGTAGGGTAGGGTGGGGAACCGCTTTAGCAAAGTCACAGAGTTGGAAAAGGACAAAAGTCCATTGTATGAGCCCAGAGTTCATGGGAAGGCAAGTATCTAGATATGTGACTGGAAATACAGGTTGGGGTCAGATTCACTTAGGGAGTTCTGACTTACTTTTATAGGGATTGGGAAGCTAAAGAAAGTTTTCTGACAGGAGAAGGCATGATCAAAATATTGTTTTGGAAAGATCTGGCATCTGTGTGCAGAATGCATGGAAGAAGGGAAGAAGCTACCGAGAGTATTATTATAGCCCATGCATGAGTTCTGCCATTTATGGGAGAACACAGGTAAGAACTGCACAGAAGGAGAAGGCTTGAATGGAACAGGATTAATCTGGCAGTGATGTGCAGAGTGGCCCCCATCAGGCTAGTGGTAATGGGGCTGAAGACAAAAGGATGGATAGAAGCTCCACACCTTTGCACAGGTATTCCCCATGCCTGGAATATACTCATCCTTATCTCTACCTTTCAGAATCTTTCAAGATTCAGCCCAGCTGTCATTTTCCATTATAACCCTTCCTTGATCTTCCTTGTTATTAGTACTCCTTCCCTCCATCCTCAGTATTTTCTTCTCTGAGTCAAAGCAGTGTCTCCCTAGAATAGAAGTTCCTCCTGGGCAGGAAATGTTTGGGTTTTTATTTATATCTTTGTATTTCCAGTGCTTAGCACAGTGTTTTTCATATAGCAAGCACTTAAATACTTATCCAATTGTATTCGAGAATAATTGGCAGGATTTGGGATTGGATATTTGAAAAGGAGTAAGTGGAGAAAGAATTGTTTTGCATAAAAGTTTGAGGTAAAAAGAAAGTAAGAGGAAAAAATATACAGGCATTTGACAGTAAAACTGGGGTTCAGAAAAAAGGTTACAGCTAGACAAAGTTGGGAACCATCCACATAGAGGTGCTGAAGCACTGAGATTATATGTTAGCTGATATTTATACAGCACCTTAAGATTTAAAATGTCTTCATTATCTGACTACTGCTATTATTGATCCCATTTTCCAGATGAGGAGCCTGAGCAAGAGCTGAACCCACATTTTTATCCCTCATCTGGCTCCCTATGTACTATACTATATAACTTACATAGAATGAAAAGAATACAGGCTTGCACTTCAAGAGTATTCATATTTAAGGGGGAAAATATTTTTAAATGAATCTAAGGGAAAACAAAATCTCAATTTTAGTTGTCTTTATAATTTTGTTTTTCTCAAACTTTTCCCACCATTTGACTCTGCACTAGAAAACAGTTTCATCTCACCCATTTTAATGAAAGGTGCTACAGAAGGAGAGGACTCCAGCACCTTTGAGAATGAATTAAAGAAAGAAAGCTATGCTTTCTCATTGATTTTCCTCTTCTGGCTTTGTAGGAACAATAACACACCATTTAGAAGGGGAAAACCCTTCCCCCATCTCTCCGAGTATCTGCTTAAAGGGATAACAGCACAGTTTGAACAGAGAATCACCCAGCGGGAGCCAGCAGCCTCTGCTAACAAGCAGCTCCCTATGCATTCTGAGTAGCTACCAAGGGCTCCCCCGTGTACTGGCTGGTCCCACCCTGCCCCTTCCCAGGGGGCCAGAGTGGCCAGCTGGTGCTGGGATGACTCGGCTGCACTTTCTCCCATCCCACAAGCCCAAGAAGCCCTTTTCTTCTTCATTGAGGATGCTAAGGGCCTAGATTCATCCTGCTGAGATTAGTTTCAATTGAACTCAGAGGACCCTCCCTCATTTTCTCTCCCCACCAACCAGAACTTCCACTCCAAACTAAAATATATTGGGTGTGATTAATGATAGATATCCTTAACTTTTTCCTCAAGTTGAAGGAATCAGACGTCTGCAAAAGAACTCCTGCAGAAGCTGGGCCCAGAGCTGCTGAGTGCCAAGATGCTTCTTCAGCTCCTTTTGTGATTTCAGTGAAGAAGACAAAAGTGTCCAGTAGGAGGCTAATAGAGCAAATAGACTAGTGTGCCATGGGCTACTTGAGTCAGCAACTGTACCGTTTATCTAAAAAGTTCCCTGGTCACTTTTCTATATCTTGACTTTTTGAGCCACATTTTCTGCTTCCTGTAAGACTCTCCTAGCCACTGGTAACTTGCTTAGGTCACCTCCAACTGCCTCCTGTAAAGAAGGTCCTATGCATTTTTGTTGGAAAAATTGTTATTAGTATATATTTTGTTGTTATATGACCAGCATCCCCTAGTGTATGCCCTTCTTCCCTCCCAGAAATCTATTTCATATAACAAAGGGGAAAAAAAGAGGACAAAAATCAGTTCAACAAAACTAAGCAACATATTGAAAAAGTTTGGAATTTACTTTGTTCCATAGTACTCCACCTCAGAAAAAAATAAAGTACCTCTTCTTCAGGCCATGATTTATCATAATAATTTTGAAGCAATCCATTTCTTTTTTCTTTCCTGAGGCTGGGGTTAAGTGACTTGCCCAGGGTCACACAGCTCGGAAGTGTTAAGTGTCTGAGGCCACATTTGAACTCAGGACCTCCTTACTTCAAGGCTGGGGCTATATCCACTACCCCAACTAGCTGTCCCATAAGCATTCAGTTTCAACGGAATAGGGACAGCTAGCTAGAATGCCAGGCTTGGAATCGGGAAGGTCTGAGTTCAAATCCAATCTTAGATACTAGTTGGATGACCCTGAATAAGTCACTTAATGTCTATTTGCCTCAGTTTTCTCATCTGTGAAATGGGGAATCTACCTTCCAGGAATGTTGTGAGGACCAGCGAGATAAATGTCAAGTTATTTCTCACAGTGGTTAGCACTACATAATATTACTGGGGTTTTTAAATTCCAAATTCTCTCCCTCCTTGATATCTCTTCTCCTTTCTAAGATGGCAAGCTATACGTAAAAAGTTTAGGTTATACATATAAAATTATGTAAAACATATTTGATGTTAGTCATATTGGGGAAGAAAATACAAATAAAACCCACCAAAAAAAGTTGGTTTGATTTCATTCAGATTCCATTAGTTCTATCTCTGGAAGTGGCTTGGTTCACTGTATTACTGAGAATAGCTAATAGTTGGTCATTGTACAATATTGCTTTTACTGTGAACAATGGTTTCCTAGTTCTGCCCACTTCACTTTGCATTAGTTCATGTAAGTCTTCTCAGTTTTTTTCTGAAAGTATCCTGCTGATCATTTCTTATAGCGCAGTAAAAATCCATCACAATCATATACAACTTGTTCAAACATTCCTCAGTCAGTGGGCATCCCCTCAATTTCCAGTCATTTGCCATCACAAAAAGAGCTACTATAAACACAAAGTTCTTTATCTTCTTATCTCCTTGGGATATTGCTGGGTCAAAGGATGTGCACAGCTCTGTAGCCCTTTGGGCATAGTTCCAAATTACTTTCCAAAATGATTGGAGCAGTTCACAATTCTATTAACAATACATTAGTGTCTCAATTCGTCCATACCCCCCCAACATTTGTCATTTTCCTTTTCTGTTATATTATTCAATCTGATATAGGTATGAGGTGGTACCTCAGAATTGTTTTAATTTAAATTTCTTTAATCAGTAGTAAATTAAACCATTTTTTCATTTGACTACAGATAGTTCTGATTTCTTCATCTGAAAACTGCACGTTCTCATCCTTTGATTATTTATCAATTGGGAAATGATTTGTATTCTTATAAATTTGACTCAGTTCTCTACATATTTGAGAAATGAGACCTTTTTCTTTTTTTAATTAATTTTATAATTATAACATTTTTTGACAGTACATATGCATAGGTAATTTTTTACAACATTATCCCTTGTGCTCCCTTCTGTTCCGAATTTTACCCCTCCTTTCCTCCACCCCCTGACCTTTTTCAATAAGAGGAACTTGCTGTAAAATATTTTCCCCCAATTTTCTTTTTTCTTTCTCATCTTAACTATATTGGTTTTGTTTGTGCAAAATTATCTATTTTACATCCCAGAATGCTCTATATCTCTTGTTTGGTCAGAAATTTTTCCCTTATCCATAGATTTGACAGGTAAACTATTCCATGCTCCCTTAACTTGCTTATGGTATCACACTTTATATCTAAATCATGTATTCATTTTTGACCTTATCTTGGTAGACTGTGTGAGATATCAATCTACACAAACTTTCTGCCAAATTGCTTTTCAGTTTTCCCAGCAGTTTTTTGTCATATAGTCAATTCTTCTCCCAAAAGCTGAGATCCTTGCATTTATCAAACATTAGATAACAATGATCATTTACTACTACTGTTTTATATATATAATCTCTTTCATTGATCCACTATTTAAATTCTCAGTACCAGATTGTTTTGATTATTACAATTATATTTTATTTGGTGATAAATAATCTGAGCTAGGTATGTCTAGGCTCCTTTCATTCACATTTTTTTTTCTTTAATTCCCTTGATATTCTTGACTTTTTGTTCCAGATTAATTTTGTTGTTATTTTTTCTAGATCTGTAAAATGATTTTAGTAGTTTGATTGGCATGGCACTAAGTAAGTAAATTAACTTAGATAGAATCGTCTTTTTTACTATAATGTCTCAGCCCTCACAAGCAATTAATATTTTTCCAATTGTTTAGATTTTATTTTGTTAGTGTGAAAAGTGTTTTATAATTGTGTTCATATAGTTCCTGGCTTTATCTTGACTTTCTATTTCTCTTGCTTCTAGACTTTATTGATAATATGTTGAAATACTGATAATTTATGTAGGTTTATTGTATATCCTGCAACTTTGTTAAAGTTATTAATAGATATTATTATTGTTTTGTTGTTATTTCTATTGATGTGTTGTAGTTATTGTGTATATTGCCTTTCTTGTTCTGCTTCTCTTTGCATCAGATTTTCCCATACTTCTCTTCTTCTTAGTCATCATTTCTTATGATACAATAATATTTCATTATGTTTATGCATCATCATTTGTTTAGCCATACCCCAACTCATAGGTTTTCCATTTTTGTTACTACATAAGACATTGCTAAAAATATTTTTGTATATATGGGGCCTGCCTTTATGACACTGACCTCCTTGGAGTTTTTGCCCAGCAATGAAATCTCAAGGTCAAAGCTTATAATATTTTAATCATCTCTTTTTAGAAAATAATTCCAAACTGTTTCCCAGAATGATTGAAACAATATATTACTCTACCAACAAGGTATTTATGTGCTTATCTTTCCACATCACTTTCAACATCACTTTCAACATTAGCTATTTCCATATTTTGTCATATTTATATTTTTCCTAGGTATGAGGGATTTCCTTGCTTTCTGATCAAAATTAGTTCTTCTAATGCTTGCAAGGTCTAAAATAGAGTCAGTCAAGAGTAGCTACTCCATTTACCTTTGTGATGGACCAGCTCTTACTTGGGCCTAATGAGACTTCCTTTTAACCTTCGTTGCCTATATTTGGCGCAAAGATTCTTTGGAATGAAAATCTTGTAAGTGATTCTGCTTTACGGTTTCATTTTTCACTTAGTTACTTGACTCATTGTCTCCCACAGAAAAAGAGTGAGCTTTCCTCAGTTCCAAAAAAGCACACAATTAACATAATTATCACATGGCTTCTAATTGGGCATGAAGCATTTACATCAGCAATCACCCTCCAAGTGTTCATTTCAAATTGGAGATAACATAGCAATCATGCTCCACTCCTTGTAACATGTCATTATAAGAAAATATAATTTATATATAATAAGGAAAAGGAGGAAGAAGAGGACAAAGGGGGAAGAAAAGGCAATAGCAGTAAACAAGATGAACATCAAAATATCTTTAGAAAGCTCTAAGGAACATGAACAAAAATGTTATCAACTTTAGGCTACAGAAATGGTGAGTATTCTGACAGTAATGAGGGTAAGCAAATCATATCTTGTTAGGATTACAAGGTGAGAACTCAGATTGACTTGACAGTTCTCTGGCTCAGTCAGACCTTTGGTTTGGGAGAGTTTACACCTTAGGAATTCTAAGAGGAGCAAGCTCATTGGTTGGAGTACTTCTTCCCAGAAGCTCTTGCATTATCCCATGCCCATTCTCTGGGAGGATAAAAAGAGGCAACACTGAGCCTGGAGAGCAGTCTGGACTGGGGAAGGACAAGAGCTGGAGGAGATTCAGAGCCAGGATGGAAGAAGAAGAGGCTGGCTGGGGCTCCAGAAGCCTCCCAAGAAGCCTGCTCATAGAGGAAAAGATTATACAGAAAAGAAACCTCCTCCCAGAGAAGGATTACAACTGAGAGACGACCAGAACTTTACAGTCCTCCCAGAGAAGGATTACAACTGAGAGACGACCAGAACTTTACAGTCCTCCCAGAGAAGGATTACAACTGAGAGACGACCAGAACTTTACAGTCCTCCCAGAGAAGGATTACAACTGAGAGACGACCAGAACTTTACAGTCCTCCCAGAGAAGGATTACAACTGAGAGACGACCAGAACTTTACAGTCCTCCCAGAGAAGGATTACAACTGAGAGACGACCAGAACTTTACAGTCCTCCCAGAGAAGGATTACAACTGAGAGAAGATCAGAACTTTACAGTCCTCCCAGAGGATTACAACTGAGAGATGACCAGAACTTTACAGTCCTCCCAGAAAAGGGTTACAACTGAGAGACAATCAGAACTTTACAGTCCTCCCAGAGAAGGATTACAACTGAGAGACGACCAGAACTTTACAGTCCTCCCAGAGAAGGATTACAACTGAGAGACGACCAGAACTTTACAGTCCTCCCAGAGAAGGATTACAACTGAGAGACGACCAGAACTTTACAGTCCTCCCAGAGAAGAATTACAACTGAGAGACGACCAGAACTTTACAGTCCTCCCAGAGAAGGATTACAACTGAGAGACGACCAGAACTTTACAGTCCTCCCAGAGAAGGATTACAACTGAGAGACCACCAGAACTTTACAGTCCTCCCAGAGAAGGATTACAACTGAGAGACGACCAGAACTTTACAGTCCTCCCAGAGAAGGATTACAACTGAGAGACGACCAGAACTTTACAGTCCTCCCAGAGAAGGATTACAACTGAGAGACGACCAGAACTTTACAGTCCTCCCAGAGAAGGATTACAACTGAGAGACGACCAGAACTTTACAGTCCTCCCAGAGAAGGATTACAACTGAGAGACGACCAGAACTTTACAGTCCTCCCAGAGAAGGATTACAACTGAGAGACGACCAGAACTTTACAGTCCTCCCAGAGAAGGATTACAACTGAGAGACGACCAGAACTTTACAGTCCTCCCAGAGAAGGATTACAACTGAGAGAAGATCAGAACTTTACAGTCCTCCCAGAGGATTACAACTGAGAGATGACCAGAACTTTACAGTCCTCCCAGAAAAGGGTTACAACTGAGAGACAATCAGAACTTTACAGTCCTCCCAGAGAAGGATTACAACTGAGAGACGACCAGAACTTTACAGTCCTCCCAGAGAAGGATTACAACTGAGAGACGACCAGAACTTTACAGTCCTCCCAGAGAAGGATTACAACTGAGAGACGACCAGAACTTTACAGTCCTCCCAGAGAAGGATTACAACTGAGAGACGACCAGAACTTTACAGTCCTCCCAGAGAAGAATTACAACTGAGAGACGACCAGAACTTTACAGTCCTCCCAGAGAAGGATTACAACTGAGAGACGACCAGAACTTTACAGTCCTCCCAGAGAAGGATTACAACTGAGAGACCACCAGAACTTTACAGTCCTCCCAGAGAAGGATTACAACTGAGAGACGACCAGAACTTTACAGTCCTCCCAGAGAAGGATTACAACTGAGAGACGACCAGAACTTTACAGTCCTCCCAGAGAAGGATTACAACTGAGAGACGACCAGAACTTTACAGTCCTCCCAGAGAAGGATTACAACTGAGAGACGACCAGAACTTTACAGTCCTCCCAGAGAAGGATTACAACTGAGAGACGACCAGAACTTTACAGTCCTCCCAGAGAAGGATTACAACTGAGAGACGACCAGAACTTTACAGTCCTCCCAGAGAAGGATTACAACTGAGAGAAGATCAGAACTTTACAGTCCTCCCAGAGGATTACAACTGAGAGATGACCAGAACTTTACAGTCCTCCCAGAAAAGGGTTACAACTGAGAGACAATCAGAACTTTACAGTCCTCCCAGAGAAGGATTACAACTGAGAGACGACCAGAACTTTACAGTCCTCCCAGAGAAGGATTACAACTGAGAGACGACCAGAACTTTACAGTCCTCCCAGAGAAGGATTACAACTGAGAGACGACCAGAACTTTACAGTCCTCCCAGAGAAGGATTACAACTGAGAGAAGATCAGAACTTTACAGTCCTCCCAGAGGATTACAACTGAGAGATGACCAGAACTTTACAGTCCTCCCAGAAAAGGGTTACAACTGAGAGACAATCAGAACTTTACAGTCCTCCCAGAGAAGGATTACAACTGAGAGACGACCAGAACTTTACAGTCCTCCCAGAGAAGGATTACAACTGAGAGACGACCAGAACTTTACAGTCCTCCCAGAGAAGGATTACAACTGAGAGACGACCAGAACTTTACAGTCCTCCCAGAGAAGGATTACAACTGAGAGACAATCAGAACATTACAATATCTAAAATATGAAATTCATTTATTGGCTCCCACCCTTATAACCCTGTTACTTGACATTTGGATGAAGCTTTGAAAATATGTATATTATCTCATTTGATCCTCGTAACCAACTTCTCTGAGGTAGAAAAGGTAGATATGATTCCTATTTTACAGATGAGGAAACAGAGGCTGAGTGTTTAAGTGACTTGCCTAAGGTCACACAGCCAATAAGTAGTAAAGCCAGCACTTGGAACCCCCTTATCCAGAGATAAAAAGTGTTCATACAATACTTGTGCTTTCCATATGATTACAAAATATCTTACTGATTGGATATTCCTGCTTAACATCTAGGACTATTCTCTATTTTTACTTCATTGTTAAACATTCCTATTCATAATTCTGGACTTGATATCCCAGTTTCTTCTCCAGTTCCAAGTACTTTCTCAATTCTGTTCCAAGTCTCTCAGAACTATTGTAATCAATACACAATCTTGAAAGCACCAAAATGTCTACTAGTCCAGCTTACATCTAGATAAGAATCCTCTTTAAAACATAGCTGTCAGGTGGTCATCCAACCTTTGCTCTTAGACCTCAAATGAGGGGAAAATAGTTACACACAGAAACAGCCTACTCCACTTTGGGGTAGTTTAGGGAATTTTTCTTTAAGTGTAGTTTTTGTCTCTGAAATTTTGCTTCTAGGTCTGTCCTTTGAAATCAGGGGGAACAAAGCTACCTAACTCTTATTCCACATGACAATCCTTAAGAGACTTAAAAACAGGAATCATGAGTCCTCTCTGAGACTTTTCTTCTCCAGAGAAGAGAATCCTAGTTCCTTTAGCCCACTCTTATATAGCATGAGCTCAAGACCCTTCATCCTGATCATATTCCACTACATTTAATTCTCATTTGTCTTTCTCCTTCCCAGCATGTGGGCACGAACACCTAATCAAACTATTCCAAGTGTGGTCTGGACGAGGGACAGTACAGTGGAACTATCACCTCATAATTCTAGCTATTGTGTCTCACTGAAACATAACATCACTGTCATAATCTTCTTTGAGCTACCATGACACAAAGACCATAGGATCATATGACTTAGAACTGGAAAAGAGAGCCAAGGTAACCTAATCCAAACTCCTCATCATATTATCATATTTTTGTCGTGCAAATTGTTGCTGAGCCAGGCCTTCCCCCTTCCTATATTACTTCATTTAATTTCTTGGAAACTAAAAGTATGATTTTACATTTATTCCTATTGCTTTTTAAAAATATTGTTGGGTTAAATTCATTGTTACATCCTTTAAAATATATTTGAACCATGTTTTATTTAACTTATTAGGTATCCCTTTGTGCTTTGTGCAAAGTTGATATGCTCTTCATCTGTAGTGTTTCTAAGTCAATGATAAAATAAAAATAATGTTGAGCAAAATATGGCTGAAGAGAGAATCTTAAGGTATTCTCCTTACAATATACTTCCATGTTGAGATCAATCCATTAACCTTTGGGTTAGGTCATTTATCCATTTCTAAAGTCACACTCCAAGTTTATAAAATGTAATAATTGGAAGGCACCTCAGAAACCCTCAAGTCCAACCTGTAGCTTAACAATAATCCTATTTACAGTGTTCCTAAGAGAACTGATTCAGACTTTCCTTGAAAACCTCCAGTGAAGAATCTACCACCACAGGGAGGCACTAATAATGATAATAGCAATAAAAGCTGATCATTATATAATATTTTAATGTTTTGTGGGAGAGCATGGAAACAGACAGGTAAGTTTCTGTGTCAAGAGTTCTTTCCCTAGAATCTATTGATCTTCAAGAGGTTTATAAATGTGAATAGAAGAAATTGCATATTTATTTTCACTAATCTGAACCTGAAAGTTAGCATTCTCTTCAATTATTTAAACATATCCTGAGATGGCTTATAAATTTAACCAGATAGTCAAACCATGACCCCAAAAGTCTAAGAATCCCTTCCCCTTGGCTCCTACTTACATTTTCCTGGGAAGGAAAATATAGTCATTAGAGATTCCTCCACCAAGGGGAAATTCTCCTTACACCTACAAGGAATGAAGGGTGTTTGATAAATCGATACCACAGATGGATGGGGCAAAAGCTCTTGTTAGGCAATTATCCACATTTCTAAAAGGAGATTCTTGTGATTTGGGGGTACATTCAGAAAAAACATGCAGCAACTTTTATCTTGAGCTTAAGGGGAGTGCTAAGTGATCAATTGAATGTATGAATTAATTTCAATGCTATCAGTTTCTTTGGGAGCAGAAGGAGGCAATCCTACTGAGATTTTCAGAAGTTTAAGAGATGATCTCAAGGATCATTTAACAAAGCATGTGAGACCCAAAGATTTAGAAGGGCTAATTGTCCAGATGGTTTAGCTTAGTGATGGATTGGAGGAGCAAAGGAATTAGAATTTTGTAAAGAGTTCAAAATGCATACAGAAGAAAAACAACAGAGCCGTGGATGCATCTGGGAGCCAACTGGAGCCCTCAGTCACCTCACTACGGTTGTGGTAGGGTGATCCATAACTATTTGAAGAACAATGACCCACTTTACCCATCTCAGCACTTCAGGATGTCCATGCTTATGGCTTTACTGGAACATTGGCATCAGGAGAAAACATGATATAGACCATGGCAATAAGTCCAGCTATGCTGGGCAAGGGCAGGAGCAGGGCAAGGAATGCATTCAGCCACTGCTGAAGCTGGAGCATTAGGGAGATGGATTTAAAAAAAAACTCTTGACAGTCAACGCTTTCATTCCAACTCCATTTGTACATTGCATTCTGATCTGGCACGGATCTCCTGGCCTGAAACTGCTCCTGGACCTGGTTTTCCATCCTTGTTTTTAATCCAGTTCTTTTAGCACTCTGAATTAGTCCTGGGACAAACACAGCTTAGCCTTTCGTTTGACCCCTGCTTCGGTAATGATTTAGACCCCATTTGTCTTCCCTCCTCAGCCTCAATGCTTGAAAATAATTTTCCATCTCTCCTCCAGTGGTATTTTGTAAAGGAGGAAGTATCCCTATGATAGGGAAATCAGCCTGGTAGAAAGGAGTGAAATAGGACTTCTTCTAGGGGAGAGGGAGTATGGTTTTGGGAGGGAGGAGGAAAAAATGGAAAAATGTAAAACCCTTTATATTAGAATGAAGCTTAAAGTGACAAAGAAATTCTATTATTATTTTTTTCTTCTTGGGGCATTATGGACAGACCATTTGGAAAAAGTGAAGTTTTACTAGATTCTGGCGAATGAAGAAGTTACACGTGGGAGGGATAAACGTTCCATCTGAAGATGATATTTGATGTCAGAAGATAAAACTATGGTGAGACATGGAAAAGAATAAAACCATTCCACTCAGCCGAAAGTCAGAGGGGTGAAAGTATTAATTAGAACATGTTTACAGTAGTGTTTGGATTGCCATGATTAGTACAACAACAAAAAAAAAACAACAGCATAATAATCAGTATTTACATAGCACCAAAAGATGGCAAAGGTCCATTATATACATTATCGCATTTTAGATATTACATAAGATCCTATAGATCTTAAGGGCTAGAAGCCATTTAAGAACTTTATTTTACAAATGAGAAACTGATATGTGATGAAGTAGTTTGTTTAGGCAGGAAACCCTTGGCTAGATATAGAGACATCCTCAGGACTGACATCAGAATTGGTAGCCATAAGTACTCAGGGTCCAAGATATCCCCAGAGTACTAGGAGATACCCCTTCTTACACTCACAGATTGGGATCCCTGGAAGACAGTCACTCTGACTTCAAAAAAATCTGTGGGTCCACAGTCCTAAAAATATAAAAAATAAAAATATATAAACTCATTAATGGGTTTATCTTAAATAACCATACAGCTAGCCCAAAGCCATTTACTAAATGACATAGAATAAATAGTAGCTTTAAATATTTTCCCTGTAAGTCTGGGGGACACTCACCTAAAAATGCCCACAAAGTGGACCCCCAGAAAGAGTATATTAGTAAAGAGGCCTATATGTACAGGGAACCCATTCCTCTGTAACGTATGTGAGGAGGGGCAAGTTATCCTGCAGTGCTTCAGGCTTCCAGGACCCCTGAGAGCCTGATTTTGCTCCACGGATCTTGATCTGTGTCGGATGCTACTTTGCTGCTTGGCTCTGCAGCTTTGGACTCAACTGACATTCTGGCCTGGACTGCTGTATACTTTGGAAGAACCAGAACCCACACCAAGAACCAAGGAGTCTCAGCCTTGCAGCCTGCCAGGACCAGCTCCAGTCACTGAGCTCTCAACTTGAACTCCTCAAGGTAACTTGGTAACTGGACACCTTAGAACACTGGCATTCAGAATCCCAGCCTCTACACAAAAGGTTAGGGTTTGGGAAGGTTAGGCAATAATGACCTTGAATTCTTCTTTCAGGCTGCATTCAGAGGCCATTGCTAATGAGATGGGAGAAAAGAAAAATCTCCTCCCCTGGAGATTCTAATCTTCCAAATTAAGCCCTCTTCTCCATTACGAGAGCTCCGTATCTTAGAACTGGCTAGTTTCTTTTTTTATATAGACTGGGTTCCTATTTACCCATCCATTTTTGGGAAGAATGGTTTATTTAGCCTCTCAGCCAATAACCAAAAAAATTTTATGTGGTATTATCTCAATTTACTATGCTCAATTGGTCTGCGGGCTTTTGTACCTGTCATCTGCAACTAGCCTTGTTTTCTGAAGTACCTTTTCCTGAAGATCTATTCCCACTCAACTAAAGTTTTCCATATTATATCACATAAAAACATATAAGAATGTGAAAGAAAATTAAATTTTAAAAGGTATATTTTAAAATAGTATTTTTCAGTTATCATATAATATAGATGTATGGGATGCAGCCATATGAGTACTCTGTGGTAAATTTAGAAAGCTGGATGCTTGTCAATAACAGAAAGAGAAGACTTTAAATAGCAACCAAACAATATACCAACAGAAAAATAGAAAAGGGAAAATAACCAAGATTAGAGAAGAGCTTAATACAAATGAAAATATAAGAGAACAATCAAAATGATAAATAAAGCCAAGAGCTGTTTTTAAAAGCCAACAAAATTGATAAACAAAAAATGAGAGGAAAATTAAATCACCAAAATTAAAAATGAGAAAGGAAAGAACATAAAAAGGGCAAAAGAAATCAATAAAATTGCCAGAGATTGCACCATACAGCTCTATGCTAATTATTTTGAGAATCTAGAAGATGTGAGTGATTATCTACAGAAAATAAAATAAGATTGGAAGATGACAATCTTAAAATAGCCCAGTCTCTAAAGGAAAATTCAGATGGGACCTTAAAAAATTGCCTTTATGCTTTTATTTGTGTTTAAATACCTGGAAATAAAAATAAAGTTGTTATTTTTAAAAATAATAAGGAACAAAATCACAATTCATTAAAAAAATAAAACCTGTCAGAAAAATTGGATAACTGTCTGGAGAAAAATGGGTTTGGATCCATGCCTGTTACCATACACCACAAAAACTCTAAATGGATTAGTGGCTTAAATATTTTTTAAAATATAAAAGAATAGAAGGGAAAAGGAATCTGACTTCACATTTATCAAATAAACAAATAGAAGAAATTATTTGAGCTAAAGCTAAAGGACTATACTTTGTGTAGTCTTTACACAACAAAAAACCAGTATCTCTACAATAAAAAAAGGACTAGAAAAAATAGTCATGGTAAATATATCAAATAAAGATCTAATATTCAAAATATAAGAGGAACTGGCTTATATCTATTAGCATAATACACACTCTTGATTAAGCAAAGGATACAAAACATTTTCAAAAAATATGTAGGCTATTGAATAGCCACATGAAAAGATTGTCAAATTCCCTAATAATCAAGGCAAAATTTAGATGCTGCTTTACACCCACTGGGATGACAAATATAGCCCCCAAAGAAACAAAATTTCAATGTTGGCATATTATGGAAGAGCTCTAATATATTGTTTATAAAACTGAAATCTGGTATAAACACTTAGGATAGGGATGAGGCAATATACAATGAATCATAAAATTGACCTAATGATTCCACTTCTAGGATTTTATCCAGCCCTAAGCTCTATGAGTTTTCATCCTAAAAATATACTAAATGGGGGGAAATGGAAAGAAAAATCTGTGCAGAAATGTTCAAATTGGAATCTGGCACCTGGCATTATGTGAAAAAATGAAGTGAATACCAAGAATAGAAATGTAGCTGGGGGGTTCCAGTACCTGAAGCAAATTTCATCAAGTTAAAAGGGGTCTAAGGAAGGGCGGCTGAGGGGCTAGTTGAAGAGATTCACTCCTAAGTATGATTTAGGTAAGCTGGAGATAGAAAGGCCATGGACATTGGGAAAACTAAGAAACTTAGTCACCATCTTCAAAAAGGACAGGGACTGGAATGGAGGGAAAAATAAAATAAAAATGGGCCTCCGAGGGAGGAGAGGAGATGGCCCAGATGACTGCATTCTGGTGGATGGAGCAAACTTGAAAAGAGAAAAGTGCCTTGCTGAGGGAAGATGCCAGAGGGAGTTTCTGAACCTGGAAGCTGGGCTTGGAGAGGGTGCCAGCATCTCCCCTTGACCTTGTGTGTCTGGGGTGGGAGAGGAGCCAGACTCAGAACAGGGAGATGTGACTTCAGAAAGAAGCCGGATTTCAGTGAGAACTGAAGGACGGAAGGAATATGAGAAACAGAGACACAGGCCAAAGGAGAGTGCATGAACAAAGGAGGGTCTCCAGGGCACTGCAGCATGGGAACTGGGGAGGATGAGGAGGGGGCTAAGAGAATAAAGGAAGGACGCAAAGGGGAAAGACCCCAGGGACTGCAATGGCTTTGTGAGAGGAAAAGCAGCTCATTCCTGCCCGAGTTCTCTCATCTACATCCAGCAAATCTCACTACCTTCCAAATGACATTCCCTGAGAATCCCAAGCCTATGCCATTATGGAGCACAAATACCAGGGAATGTGGATGATGGCACTGTCTGCTCCATTGCACTTGTGGCCCTCCTGGTGAACACTACCATCCTTATCAGTTCCATTCTCCCTTAGTTCTCACAAGAGTAGATTCTATAAAAGACCTCCTCCTCCTCCTTTCCCCCTGTGGTCACATGGCTTTTCTCTTACCTTGGAGTATTTCTCACTAGTGGGTTACCTGATCTCGTGACCAGTGCTCTCCTCATTATTTCAAATAGTGTTTTCTCATACTCAGGTGATACGGGCACTTTAAAAGAAGACAGCCAAATCAGAAATGCGTCCAGATTTGACAAGGGGCAGAGCCAAGGTGGTGGAGAGCAGACCTGACCTTCTGCCACCTCCTCTGACCTCCTCGCAAACCGACAGCAGAGTAAGCCTCTAACTGGGTTCTGGAGCCACAAAACCCACAAATATCAGCCCCTTCCCCTTCTTGGAAGAGCGGCAGAATGGCTCTGCTCTGGGCAGGGGGACATCCGAGCCCAGACTGAGTGTAGGGAGCTCGGGGCAAGGAGCCAGGCCGGAGTCAGAGCGTGGCAGCTTCCACGACCTGGGAAGCTTCTGTGGGCCTCTGAGGCCACTCTGCCCTGGTTGCAAGCAGGTGGTTTGGCAGGATTACTACTAAAGGCAAATTGTAAACCACTGAGCCCAGGGACCTAGCCCCCATTGCCTAGCACTGGAAGTCAGTCAGCAGAACGGCCCCAGGGCAAACTGTGCTCCTCTGCATTGAACAGACCTCAAGCCTTAAAAAAAATGAATAAAAAACAAAGAACTCCCATCATGGACAACTTTTATTGAGAGAGAGAACAGACCTCAACTCCTGAGGTTCCTAAAGGCAAAGCAACTCAGGATAAAGCCCCAAAGGGAGACATGGGCTACTCCCCATTTCACAAAGCTGTCTTCAAGATTCCATAAAGGATCTTAAAAGAGAGTTAGAAGAAAAATGGGGAAATGAAATGAAATCAATGCAAGAAGGAATGGGAAAAGCACATAATGTCCTACAAGAGATATAAAAAAGACACCAATTCACTGAAAAAATCTGTGAAATGGATAGAGTGCAATGAACAAAACAATTCAGTTGGACAATTACAAAAACGATAACTGAAGAAAATAATACAATAAAATTAGAATTGAACAAATGGAAGTGAATGACTCAAGATTTCAAAAGAAAATGAAAAAATAGAAGAAAATAGGAAATACCTCTTAGGAAAAACAATTGACCTGGAAAATAGATATAGGAGAGACAATCTAAGGATTATTGGACTTCCTAAAAACCATCATGAAAAAAAAGAACTTAGACATCTTACAGGAAATCATAAAAGAAAACTGCCCTGATATCTTAGAATCAGAAGGTAAAATAACCATCAAAAGAATTCACCTCCTGAAAGAGTCTCCAAAATTAAATCCACAAGGGATGTCATGGCTAAATTTCAGAACTATCACACCAAGGAAAAGATATTGCAAGCAGCCAGAATGAAACCATTTAAATACCAAGGAGCCACAATTAAGATTACCCAGGACCTAGAAGCTTCCACCTTAAAGGATCAAAGGGCCTGGAATCTGATGTTCTGAAAGACAAAAGAACTTGGATTACAGCCGAGAATAACATCCAGCTAAAATGAGCATTATCTTTCAGGGAAGAAGATGGACATTCAATGATGTAGGTGAATTTCACTTATTTCTAATGAAAAGACCAGAATTGAACAAAAAGTCTGATCTCCAAACACAGAACTCAAGAGAAACATAAAAAAGTAGAAAGGAAAGAACTCTTGAGAACTATTTTTTTGTTATGACTATACTTAGTGATTTTATTATGATATCAAAAAGAAATTAGAGGTAGAAAGGGAAGCATACTGAAAAAAGAGAGAAAAGGAGGTAATTTCCTTATTAGAAAATTACATCTCCCAAAGAGGAAAAGAAAACCTATTATAATTGAGGGAAAGAAGGAAAGGGGAATGAGCATTGTGTGAATCTTACTCTCATCAGATTTGGTTCAAAGAGAGAATGAATATCAGACATATTTAGTTTCACAGAGAAACTTGTCTCACCTTATAGGAAAAGGAGAGAGAAAGGGGAAAAGATAGGGAAAGACTAATAGAAGGGAAAACAAGTATTATGGAAAAGGTGTAAAAAAGGGCTAGGAACTCTAAAAGGGAAGGACTGTTTGAGGGAGGTGACCATCAAAAGCAAAACACTGCGGAGGAGAGAAGGGGGAAAGGAAAGAGAAAAGCATAATTTAGAGTAAATAAGATGGCAGGAAATACAGAATTAGTTATATTAACGGTGAATGTGAATGGGATGAACTCTCCCATAAAATGGAAACAGATAGTAGACTAGATTAAAAACCAGAATCCTACAATAATGTTATTCACAAGTTACACCTTTAAAGCAAAATGCTACATACAGAGTGAAGATAAAAGGCTGGAGTAGAATCTACTATGCTTCAGATTAAGGGAAAAAAAAAACAACGGGTAGCAATCTTAATCTCAGATCAAGTTAAAAGCAAAGATAGATCTAATTAAAAGAGATAAGGAAGGAAACTATAACTTGCTAAAGGGCATCATAGATAATGAAGCAATATCAATACTAAACATATATGTACCAAGTGGTATAGCATAGAAATTGCTAAAGGAGAAGTTTAGAGGGATGAAGAATAGACAGCAAAACTATACTAGTGGGGGAATCTCAACCTTGCTTTCTCAGAACTAGATAAATCAACCCACAAACTATATAAGAGGTTAAGGAGGTAAACAAAATGTTAGAAAAGTTAGGTGTGATAGATCTTTGGAGAAAATTGAATGGAGACAGGAGTTAATTTTTTTTCTCAGCAGTTCATGGAACTTACACAAAAATTGACTAGGTCTTAGGGCATTAAAAGCCTCAAAATCAAAGGCAGAAGTAGTAAATGCATCTTTTTTCAGATCATGATTACAATAAAAAATCACATACAATATAAAGCCCAGACAAAATAGACCTAAAGTTAATTGGAAATTAAATAATCTAATCCTAAGAATGAATGGGTGAAACAGCAAATCATAGAAACAATCAGTAATTTCATGCAAGAGAAAGACAATAATGAGACAACATAACAAAATTTGTGGGATGCAGCCAATGGTTATAAGGAGAAATTTTATATCTCTAGATGCTTACTTGCATAAAATAGAGAAAGAGAAGATCAATGAATTGGGCTTACAACTAAAAAAAAACTAGAAAAAGAACAAATTAAAAACTCTCAATTAAATACTAAATTTGAAATTCTGAAAATAAAGGGAGATTAATAAAATTGAAAATAAGAAAACTGTTATGTCCTGCTTTCTAGAGTCCCCAAGTTGGGGTGACAAAATGTACTATGCTTTCTAGAGCCCCCATGCTGGGGTGATTAAAATGTTCTGTCCTAGTAGAGAAGTGATGAGGTGAGACTCCTGAGGATGGTGGAAAAATGAAGTCTGTTTATTCCCAGTTCTTTCCCCTTTTCATATTCTAATACTCTTATGTAACCAAAACAACACTGGGCATGCACTAAGTATATACTGCACATGTGGAACCACATGAACAACTTGCCATTATATGTACTTTGCCACTTATTATCACTCTTACACCTGGTATCACTCTGCTTTAATTACAACACAGGTCATCACCACCCCCTGACTTCTCAGGAAGGCTGGGAGCCCTTAGGGGAGATGGGGAGCTGAACCAGACATTGTTAGCAGGTTCCCTCTAGGGCTGAAGGGTCTTATACCTCACCCAGAGTTTCCCCACTGTCTGTGACCCTATACAGAAAATTATTGAATTAATAAATAAAATTAAGAGTTGGTTTTATGAAAAAAAAACCCAACAAAATAGATAAACCTTTAGTTAATTTGATTAGAAAAAGGAAAAAAAATCAAATTGTTAGTCTTAAAAATGAAAAGGGAGAACTTTCCATTAATATAGAGGAAATTAGAGCAATAATTAGGAGTTATTTTGCCCAACTATACTCAAATAAATTTGATAATCTAAAGAAATAGAAGAATACCTACAAAAATATAGATTGCCCAAGTTAACAGAAGAGAAAATAAATTATTTAAATATCCCCATTTTAGAAAAAGAAACAAAACAAGCTATTAACCAACTCCCTAAGAAAAAATCCCCAGCTCCAGACGGATTTACATGTGAATTCTACCAAACATTCAAAGAACAATTAGTTCCTATACTATATAAACTATTTGAAAAAATAGGAAAAGAAGGAATCCTACCATATACCTTTTATGACACAGATATGGTGCTGATACCTAAACCAGGTAGGACAAAAACAATTATAGACCAATTTCCCTAATGAACATTGATGCAAAAATCTTAAATAAAATATTAGCAATGAGATTACAGAAAGTCATCCCCAGGATAGTACAATATGACCAAGTAGGATTTATACTAGGAATGCAAGGCTGGCTAAATATTAGGAAAACTATTAGCATAATTCACTATATCAATAACCAGACTAACAGAAATCATAGGTGCAGAAAAAGCATTTGATAAAATCTAACATTCATTCCTCTTAAAAACACTAGAGAGTATAGGAATAAATAGACCTTTCTTTAAAATGATCAGTAGAATCTATTTAAAACAATCAGCAAGCATCAGATGTAATAGGGACAAACTAGAACCATTCCCAATAAGATCAGGGGTGAAACAAGATGGCCCACTATCACCATTACTATTCAATATGATATTAGAAATATTAACTTTGGCAATAAGAGAAGAAAAAGAGATTAAAGGAATTAGAGTAGGTCATGAGGAAACCAAATTATCACTCTTTGCAGATGATATGTTATACTTAGAAAACCCTAGAGAATCAACTAAAAAACTACTACAAGCGAGTCATAACTTTAGCAAAGTTGCAGGATACAAAATAAATCCACATAAATCACCAACAAAGTCCAGTAGCAAGGAATACAAAAAGAAAGTCCCTTCAAAATGACTTGATAGTATAAAATATTTGGGAATCTGTCTGCAAGGGAAAGTCAGGAACTCAAAACACTTTCCACACAAATAAAACCAGATCTAATCAGCTGGAAAAATATCAAGTGCTCATGGGTAGGCTGAGCAAATATAATAAAAATGACAATACTACCTAAATTAATCTATTTATTTAGTGCTATACTAATCGAATTCCCAAGAAATTATTTTACAGACTTAGAAAAAATAACAAAATCCCTCTGGAAGAACAAAAGATCAAGAATTTCAAGGGAATAAATGAAAAAAAAATGCTAATGAAGGTGGCCTAGCTGTACCATACTTAAAGCTATATTATAAAGCAGTGATCATTAAAACCATTTAGTACTGGCTAAGAAATAGACTAATTGATCAGTAAATAGGTTAGGATTATAGGATAAAATAGTCAATGACTATAGCAATCTAGTGTTTGACAAACCCAAAGACCCCAACTTTTGGGATAAGAATTCACTAACTGGGAAAATTGGAAACTAGTATGGCAAAAAGTAGACATTGACCCACATCTAACCCCATATACAAAGATAAGGTTGAAATGGGTTCATGATTTGGACATAAACAGTGATATTATAAGCAAATTGGAAGAACATAGGGTAGTTTATCTCTCAGATCTGTGAAAGAAGGAATTTTGTCCAAAGAAGAACTGGAACTCATAACTTAACGCCAGATAGATAATTTTGATTATATCAAGTTAAAAAGTTTTTGTACCAGCAAAACTAATGCAGACAAGATCAGAAGGGAAGCAATAAATTGGGAACTCATTTTTACATTTAAGGGTTCTGAAAAAAGTCTCATTTCTAAAATATATAGAGATTTGACTCAAATTTATATGAATATTGTGATGAAGAGGGCCATCTACATCCAGAGAGGATTGTGGGAACTGAATGTAGATCACAATATTACATTCTCATTCTTTTTGATGTTTGCTTGTATTTTGTTTTCTTACTCATTTACTTTCTTTTTTTGATCTGATTTTTTGTACAGCAAGAGAATTATATAAATGTTTATACATATTGGATTTAACATATATTTTAACATGTTTAACATATATTGAATTGCTTGCCATCTAGGGGACAGGGTGGGGGGAAGGAGGAGAAAATCTGAAACATAAGACTATGCAAGAGTCAATGTTGTCAAATTATTTGTGCATATGTTTTGAAAATAAAAAGCTTTATTTAAAAAAAAAATGCTTCCAGCACAAGTAGGGATAGAGAGGGAAGGGTGAAGAACTATAGTTTGTAACAGTTTTCCAGAAGAAACTTGGAGTTTAGTTGTTCCTCAAAACAGAACTGGCCAATATGTTGATTTGTTGTGCTTGACTATACTTACTGGAGAACATTTGGGGGGGTAGGGATAGGGGTGTTATTGATTAGTTAACAGAGAGAAACAGAGACAAAGAGAAAAGAAGATAACAAAATTTTAACTACACAGGAGGAAACAAAAAATTTAGAAGAACACACAGGCAGAGTAGCATTTCTACTGCCATGTTAAATGTATGCTTAAAAAACCCAACAGCTATGCACAGAAGTTTAAGATTCCATATATAATCCTTTCTTCCTAGTTAACTGAAACATTCATATTTGGGGATGATTGTTCATAATAAAAGAGAATTTTAAAAATACATGTCACCCACAAAGAGCTACCCCTGATATGGTGCTTGACATTTACAGAGTGCTCTGTAGAGCCAAAGGTTACAAAACTAATAAATGTTTGAAACAAGATGCAAACTCAGATCTTTCCAACTCCAAGCCCCATTGGGTTTGCCATTTTACTACCCAGCTGAGCCTTAACACAGGTGGTTAAGTAGAAAGGGCTTACTAAGAGATATCTGTGTCTCAGGCCTGCGACATAATTATTTTTTTTACCATGAAATGTAATGTGTTGGATGCCTGGGGCACTCCCCTTCCAGGTTTTCCATTGTCCAAGCCCAGGCTTTCAAATGCAGCCAGATTGGGAAGGGTTATGACCAGGCTCTTGGGCCAGGGCAGCTCAGTCTGGAGGGAGGGAGGGAGCCGATGCATTCTGGGACCATTCTCTTATGCCTGTGTCACTGGCAGCCGGAATTCATGCAAGGGACACAAAACTGAAGCTGTAGGAAACGGGCTGAGTCAGAGTCAGCTCAAGGACGGAATGGCCTTGTATTCACCAGCCCATCTTTTACATCTGTTCCTCTCAGCCCTAGAATTTCAGCTCTCTTAAAACCATGTGAACCCCTTCTTGATGTCATAGCCCCCATGGCAATGCGTTTTATTGTTGTTGAATTGTTTTTAGTCTTGTTGGACTCTTTTGTGGCCTTATTTGGGGTTTTCTTGGGCAAGATACTGCAATGGTTTGCCATGTCCTTCTCCAGCTGGCTCATTTTACAGATGAAGAAACTGAGGCAAACAGAGTTAAATGATTTGCCCAGGATCACACAGCTAGGAAGTATTTGAGACCATATTTGAACTCACAAAGAGAATACTTCCTAACTCCAGGCCCTGCACTGTATCCACTGAGCCACCTAGCTGCCCACCTACACATACAGAGAGAGACAGAGACAAGAGACAGAGAAAGAGAGAGAGAGAGAGAGAGAGGAATAAGTAAAATGAAGGGAAATGACTGACAACTAGAGGAGCCAGCAAAGACCTCATTTGGGAGATATTCCCCCTCAGTGCTTTGAAGAACCCAAGGATTCTATGAGGCAGAATCTTTGAACAAGGGGATCATCCCAGGCTGAAGACAGGGGCAGCTCTATGGAAGTAAGAGATGGAATACAGTGGTGTTTCTCCTGGTGACGAGGAAACCCCAAAACTCTTAAAACCTCCTTGGACCCTGCCTCAGGGAAGGGGACTCCACCCCAAGCACAAACAGTTTTCATCTTTGTTATCTGGCTCAGTCCAGAAACCCATGGAATTCTATTCAAATTCTAACCCTGGCTGAAACCCAGCCCAAAGCCAACCTGGGACTCCACCCATGGGCCCCTTCAGCTGTCCAAGCCCCCTATTATAAAAGAGCCAAAATGGAGTCTTCTCTTTGCAGAGCCTTTCGCCTGCCATGTCAAGGATTTCTGCCCACTGGAACCACCCTGGCTCTGGTATCCTTCTCTCTTTACCTAACACCTTTTAACCCTTTTAACCTTACTTCCAAACCCCATAATAAACCACTTTTATCAATCTAGGTTTTCGGGTCTGTAAATTCCTTTACAGAGGACTCTTGCACCACTGCTAGACCTCATTTAACTCTGTATCCTTGCACCGAATCCAAAGGGGTTGCAAGACAGCTCCATTTGATTCCCTGTACCCCAAACCTGCCACTAGACCTCAATTAAACCTAATTTCATTTAGATATTCCTTATCTAGTTCTCATCACTTGTGCTGCAGATAATGTGACTATGCTGTCAAATTTGGCGAGACCTGCCTCTCAGGGAAGCTGACCCTCCCATCCGAGTCCTCCCGGTTGCATTCTTCCCTAGAAGAGATGGCAGGCTCTCTCCTCAGAACCAAGATGATCAGAGCCCATTAAGCTGGATCTCCTTGTTACACAGCAGTCCCGTGGGAGTTCTTGGCAAAGAATCCAAAGAAGAATTTCATCCAGGCCTCTGCATCCTTCCTTGGAGGCCTAATGCTGATCCACAAAAACGAGTAAGACTAGCTCACATTTCCGTAGTACCTGAAGGATTACACAGCACTTCCCACAGAAAAACATGACAAGAGAACGAAAGTTTTATTATCCCCGTTTTATAAATGAGGAAGCTGAGGGTCAGAGTTAATGCTTTGTCCATGGTCGTGCAACCAGTACGTACCAGAGCCAGGGTCCAAACCTGTGCAACCTGCCTGCACCCCCCAAACCCCAGCGTAGCACCCTTTCATTAACTGTGAGGCAGAAATCATGGTCATCTTCACTTTAGAGACCCCCTGAACACCTGGGACCAGTAGCCTCCATATTGACGTTATCAGGGTGATGATTTCCTTACACAACAGCTAGGTAGCACCATTGGATAGAGATAGAGCATTGGGCTTAGAGTCAGGAAGGCCTGAGTTCAAATCCAGCCTCAGACACACACACACACACATACACACATACCAAAGAGAGAGAGAGAGAGGGAGGAGGAGGAGGAGAAGGAAAGAGAGAGAGAGAGAGAGGAGAAAAAGAGGGGAATAGAGAGAAGAGGGAGGGTGGGAAGGAGGAAAAAATAAAAATAAAGGAAGGCCATTAATGCATTTTAAATGTATAGAACAACAGAAAGAAAGCCAGAAGGAAGCATAGACAACTGGGACAGCTTTGAAAGTTATATGCTTTTATTTAACCTATATTGGATTACTTGCTTTCTATGGGAGGGGTTGGAGAGAGGGAAGGAGAAAAATTTGGACTACAAGGTTTGCAAAAGTGAATACTGAAAATTATATTTGCATGTATATAAAAAATAAGCTATTAAAAAGAAAGTTATATGTTGAATTTGTTATATACTTTAAAAGTAAGTTCTATTTCATAGAAATTCAGTTTCAATGACAATCTTTTCCTTTTGTTTCACTAGGTACATGAAAATGCTCGTTTTCAGTGATTTTCATTAAGTTCAGAATAAAAATGGAATTTAATAAATTATAATAACTACACTTAGAGAAACACTAAAAATATATATACTTTGTCTGTTTGCAAACACAGGGGAACTAGGGATGTGAGATATTGCCTGCGTTGTCCAATATAGTTGATATGTTGGCTGGTTTTGCTGAATTAATCTAGTTCCCTTTCTTTTTTCATGTTACAAAGAATGACTTACTGGGTCGGGAAAGGAGAAGGCTATAATAGGACTTGAATATTATGTAAAAAACAAGTAGTATTCACAGTGTTTTTGTTTTTGTTAAAGAAGACTAATCATTATGATTACACTTCCAAGATGTTCTTTTTTTCTTAACTTTTTTTCTCAATTACAATTAAAAAAATTTTTTTTAACATTTTTCCCCAAATTTTTAGTTCCAAATTCTTCTTCTCCCCTCATTCTTCCCCCCTCATTGAGAAAGTAAGCAATTTGACACGGGTTATACATGTGTAGTTGTGTAGTCATTTCCATGTAAGTCATTCTGTAAAAGAAAAGAGATAAAAAACTCCCCCTCCCCCCCCAAAATAAAAAGTTTCTTTCATCTGCATTCAGGCTCTATCAGTTCAGCTTGTTTAGCCATGGATTGATAGACATCCTCTCAATTTCCAGTTCTTTGCCTACACTAAAGGAGCTGCTATAAATATTTTTGTTTTCCCTTTTGTTTTTTTATCTCTTTGGGATATAGACCTAGTAGTGATATCACTAGGTGAAAGGATATGCATGGTTTAATAGTCCTTTAGGCATAATTCCAAATTGCTCTCTAGAATGGTTGAATCAGTATACAATTTCACCAGTAGTACATTGATGTTTTAATTTTCTCACATCTCTTCAACATTTGTCATTTTCTTTTGTTTTTGTCATATTAGCCAATCAGATATGTGAAGTAGTAGATCAAAATTATTTTAATTTGTATTTCTTTCACCAACGTGATTTAGAGCATATTTTTATGTGACTATGGATAGTTTTGATTACTTTGTCTGAAAACTCTGTTCATATATCCTTTGACCATTTATCAATTGAGGAATGGCTCTTATTTTTATAAATTTGATTCAGTTTTCTGTATATTTGAGAAATTAAGTCTTTATCAGAGAAATTCACTGTAAAAATTATTTTCACAGTATTGATTACCCTGTAGTTTCCTCTATCTTGTTTATACTACTCTTTCTCTCTCTTTTTATCCTCTCCATTTGCAAAAGTGTTTTGCTTCTAACTTTTACATTCCCCAAACTGCCTTTCCTTCTATTATCTCCCCCTTCCTCCCTTCTCTTATCCCCTTTCCTTCCTACTTTCCTGTATAGTAAGACAGATTTTACACCAACTGAGTGTGTATGTTATTCTCTCTTTAGGAAAATTCTGACAAGACTTAAGGTTCATACACTTCCCCTTTCCATTTTCCCCATTTCCTCCTCCACTGCAAAATCTCTTATCAAATATCTTTATTTTTACAATCCCCTTTCTCTTTCTCCAAATATATTGTTCTTTCTCATCTATTATTTTTTAGGTAATCACATTCAACTCAAACCTCTGCTTTGCCTATATGTCCGCCTTATAGCTGCCCTAAAAGTGAAAAAGGTTTTAGGAGTTATAAATATCCTTTTCCTCTATAGGAAAATAAAGTATTTAACCTTACTGAATACTTTATGATTTCTCTTTCCTGTTTACATTTTAAAGCTTCTTTTGCATCTTATATATGAAAGTCAGATTTTCTATTCAGCTTTGATCTTTTCATCAGGAATGATTGAAAGTCCTCTATCTCTAAATGGATATCCATTTTCCCCCAGAAAGATTATACTCAGTTTTGCTGGGTAGGTGATTCTTGGGTATAAACGTAGCTCTTTTGACCTTTAGAATATGATATTCCAAGCCCTCCAATCCTTTAATGTAGAAGCTGCTAGATCTTGTGTTATCCTGATTGGGATTCCAAGACGTTTAAATTGTTTCTTTTTAGTGGCTTGTAGTATTTTCTCCTTGATCTTGTAGGTTTGGAATTTGGTTATAACATAATATAAATATTATATATATATGTATATACATATATGTATATAAATATATATGTGTGTGTATATATATATATATATGTGTATATATATATATATATATATATATATATATGTGTGTGTATATGTATATATATATATATATATATATATATATATATATATATATATATATATATATATATATATATAAAAAATCTTAGGATCTCTTTCAGGAGATGATTGGCAGATTCTTTGAATTTCTATTTTGCCATCTAGTTCTAGAATATCAGGGCAGTTTTCTTGATAATTTCTTGATAGATGCTCTATAGGCACTTTTGACTTTCAGGTAGTCTAATAATTCTTAAATTATCTCTGTTGTATCTATTTTTCTTTTTTTTAATATTTTAATAGTTTTTATTTATCAGATACATGCATGGGTACTTTTACAACATTGACAATCGTCAAACCTTTTGTTCTAATTTTTCCCCTTCCCCCCAGATGGCAAGTTGACCAATATATGTTAAATATGTTAGAGTATAAATTAAATACAATATATGTATACATGTCCAAATAGTTGTTTTGCTGTACAAAAAGAATTGGACTTTAAAATAGTGTGTTGTATCTATTTTTCAAGTCAGTTATTTTTCCATTGAGATAGTTTACATTTTCTTCTATTTTTTTTCATCATTTAGATTTTTTAGAATTGTTTCTTTCTTGTTTTCTCATAAAGTAATTAGCTTCCTTTTGTCTAATTCTAATTTTTTTAAGGAATTATTTTCTTTGATGGGCTATTTGGTCAATTCTACTTAAGAAGTTCCTCTCCCCACTGAATTTTTGCATATTTTTTTCCATTTGACTAATTCTGCTTTTCAAAGCATTCCTCCCTTCACAGGATTTTTGTGCTTTTTTTTTTTTTTTTTTTTTTTTTTTTTTTTACCATTTGGCTTATTCTATTTTTAAAGTTGCTGTTTCCTTCAGTATTTTTTTGTGCTTTCTTTCCCAAGCTGTTGACTTTTTTTTTTCTCCCCATGATTTTCTTGCATTTTAGTTTAAGGTATTTACAGAGATAGCTTTTCTGGCACCAGGGGCAGGACTTTGGTACAGTGCCTATTCTTGGATCTAAGAACCCCTGTAAATCCCCTTCTGACCCCTTTTTCTTCCAATCCCCTGAGAGGTCTGGAAACTACCATAGTGCCATGGGTTCAATCACCCTGGGCCTGCTCCAGGTGTGCTCCTGGTCTCTCCTGGCCTAGACTGAACACCTGTCTCATCTTGTGCATAATTTGGCCTTTCTTTCCAACCTTTTAAGTTGTCTTGGGCCAGAAAATTATTTCACTCCCATCTTTTTGTGGGTTTTACCACTCCAGAATCTGTTTAGAGTCATTATTTCAAGGTCTTTGGAGGAGAGATCAGGGGAGTCCCCGACTACTCCACCACCTCCAAAAGAATGTGGCCTCCTTCCCCATGTCTCACCTGGCAAAGCTGGGACCCCCTCCCCGCTGGTTACCCCCTCACTCCATATCCATCCCGCTGGTTTTTGTCATGATGCTCTAACCTCAAACACAGCACTTTCCCAAATTTCATTCTCCCAAACCAATTGTGGATAAACAGCAGGAGAACTGGTTTCAGAAACAATGGAAAGTGAAAGTTTGGGGTTAGAAGTAATAAACCTGGCTTCTTTTAGTGCCTAACCAGAAGTATGGGCCCTAAGAAAAACATGGGAGTCAGCCAACATGTGCCCCCCAAGCTGGGGGAGATCTCCCAGCAGACACCAGCTTTGGGGAAGGATTGTTTTCAGTCAATAAACAAGTGGATGCTATGTGCCAGGCACGTCGCTGGCCGCAGGAGCTTCCATTCCTCATGAGAGAGCACAGACACACACACAGAATCAAGTCCAGGGCGAGTTACATGAGAAGAAGCCAGCGGCTGGAGGGGTCGGAAAAGTTTTATATAGAAGGTGGGGCTTGGAACTGAATTTTTGAAAGAAACAAAATTGAAGGGCAGAGGTAAGAAATGAATTTCTGTCATAGGATAAAGTGGAGTTTAACAAGTAGAAAGACTTGTCCCCTTATAATATCACTTTGGCAGCAGTTTGGAAGATGGAGTGGAGTGGAGATGGGAGCCAAGGAGACCAATTAGGTTAGAACAGCAAACGCTCCAGCGCCTTTGCCAAGAAAACCCCAAAGCGGGGTCACAAAGAGCTGGACCTGACTGAACAACAAAGGATAGTGCGGGTGAGAGTGACGAGGGCCTGAACTAAGGTACAGGCGAGCGGGCAAAAGGGGATCGCTGGGACAAATAGGAAGGGAAAAGTGACCAGATCTGGCAGCTGATTGAACTGTGGGATAAAGGAGAATAAGAAAACAAGAATAATGCCAAAGCTGCAAATCTGGGTCCCTAGAAGGGGAGCAGTCATGGAAACGGCCCTGACAGACATGGGCCAAACCATGGTTCTATCAGGCCTTGTGGTGTGACTGGGTCGGCCGTCGGGGGCAGTGTAGCGGAGCTATTACATGACACACCAACCGGTCAACCCCTGGAGCCAGCGTGCACGGAGCCCTCACAAAAGCCAAAGACGTCTGGGCGATTCAGACAAATGGCAGGGTCACCTCCCGGCTGGCCATCCTCATCTTTGGTTCTGGATGGGGGAGGACCATCCAGCTTTGTATTCTCTTCCATTCAAATTCAGAACCTGCTCCTCATTTCTCAGAAGGACTTTCTGTCCTTGCCCACGGGCCTGGCAATCTCCAGCACATATTGCACCCTGCAGGGGATGCGCTCCCTATGGGGGTCCCTCACAGCCTTAACTGGTATTTGTCCAAATCTCAAGCAACTACTAATGGGGTCAGGAAGGGCCGGACATGACTGAACAAGAAGCAGAGACAGAGAGACCCTGATCAAATGACCCTGAGGAAGAGGCTGGGGAGGGACCTTAGGAGACAGGGAAATGGTAATGGGAGCCGGGAGGGAAAGGGACAGAGCTGGGACCATGCCCAGGGATGAGCTCATGGGCGCCACCCCCACCTGCTCACAGAGAAGGGGGGAGGAGCTAGTCTGCGGTCCCCCATCCCAGAAGGTCAGAGCCAGCTCAGGCCCGAGCAGCACCTGGGGGTCGGGAGGTTTGAGCAGCTCCCCATCCCGAGAGAGCCCTCGTGGCTTAGGGGCGTCACTGTGCTGCTTTGCCGGCCTTTGTTCTCCCTGCTCTGGGCTACTGACTCTCAAGGGGAGGTTGCTGGACACTGGCTTGTGGTAGGTCAGTGCTTCCCAGGGGATCTGTGTGACCAAGGCTTACAGTTGGGAGGGAGGGAGGAAGAGAAAGAGGGAGAGAGAGAGGGAGGCAGGGAGGGAAGGAGGGAGGGACAAAGAGAGGGAAGGAGGAGGGAGGAAGGAGGGAAGGAAGGAGGAAGAAAAGGAAGGAAGGAGGAAGAAAAGGAAGGAAGGGGAAGAAAGGAAGGGGAAGGAAGGAAGAGGAAGGAAGGAAGGAAGGAAGGAAGGAAGGAAGGAAGGAAGGAAGGAAGGAAGGAAGGAAGGAAGGAAGGAAGGAAGGAGGGAAGGAGGGAAGGAAGGAAGGAAGGAGGGAAGGAAGGAAGGAGGGAAGGAAGGGGAAGAAAGGAAGGAAGGAAGGAGGGAAGGAAGGGGAAGGAGAAAGGGAGGGAGGAGGGAAGGAAGGAAGGAAGGGAAAGGAAGGAGGGAAGGAAGGAAGGGGAAGAAAGGAAGGAGGGAAGGAGAAAGGGAGGGAGGAGGGAAGGGAGGGAAAGGAAGGAAGGAAGGAGGGAAGGAAGGAAGGGGAAGGAGGGAAGGGAGAAGAAGAAAAGGTGTGTCCTGCTTTCTAGACCCCCCCCCCCCCCCAATTAAAATACACCGTCCTAGTGGAGGTGTTGAGGCGGGACTCCCGGGACTCCCGAGAAAGGTGGAACAATGGAGTCCGTTTATTCCAAGGACTTTCCTTTTTATACCCCATACTCTCATATAACCAAAGTAACACTGGGCATGCGCTAAGTATACACTGCACGAGGGACCACGTGAACCGCTAGCTGTAGTACGTGGTTTGCCGCCTGTAACTCTCTGCCTCAATCCCACACAGGCGGTCCGGGCCCCCTGACTCTCAGGAAGGCGGGAGCCCTCGGGGAGGCGGGGAGCGGGAGCCGACGCGGTCAGCAGGTTCCCTGGGGCGGAAGCGTCTCTCCCTCACCCAGAGTCCGTCGCTGTCTGTGACCCTCTACAGGAAAGGCGGGAGAGAGGGAGGGGGGGAGGGAGGAAGGAAGGAGGCTCTAAGTGGGTCCTCAGCGGGCAGTTCTGCTCAGAGGCTGCGCTCCCCCTCCCTGTCCAGGAGCCATGACTCAGGGAGAGAAGCTGCCACGGGAGGCGGGGCTTGCCTAGCCGCGTCTATCCGCTCCCTTACAGGCCGAGCTCTCGGATGAGGGAGGCAGAGCCACGAGGCGTCCGGGGTGTCTCACAGACTGCACTATAGACCTCTCTGTGGCCCAGCCCAGTTGCCCTCTCCCTAGCAGGGGCCGCACTGAGCTCCGGGAAGCCCCGCTGGCTTATTAGAGGGGCGGGCCTCGAACCCGCGCAGTTCGGGAGAGGGGGAGGCTCGCACGTGGGGTTGCGGTCCGGCCCTGCACGGGCCCAGGCACGTGACTTCCGGCTCTTTGAGCCTGTCCCTCCCAGCAATGTGTGCACCGCCTCCGAGGCGGGGCGTGAGGCTTCTGTCTGGAGAGTGTCTTAAAGTGTTTGGTGTGCGTGAACGTTTACTGAGGAAGGAACCGGGACCCCGAAGGGTTCAGTGCTCTGTCTGAAGTCTCCCGAAGCGAGCCCAGAACCCCCTCCCCCAATGCCCCTGCCTAGCATTTCTGCCCGGGTATCCTGGTGGCCACGAGGGGGGGAGTGCTTATTAGTGCTCGGTTTGGGCTACCCCCCCCCCCACCACGGCCACCTTGCCCCCCCTTCCCCATCCCCTTCTTCACTTCAGATAAGGACTTCGGATTCCTCGAGGTTCCCTCCGGCTTCCTCTTTGCGCCTACTCCTGACACATCACATCAGACAGCGTCTACAAGAGTAAAGGGGATTAGAGCTTCTCCCCCTCACGTGGCCGGTGGCCAGACATTTTATTTTTTCTTTTTTAAATTTTATTTATAAATTTTTTGACAGTATATATGCATGAGTAATTTTTTTTATAACATTATCCCTTGTATTCATTTTTTCAAATTATCCCCTCCCTCCCTCTACTCTCTGCCCCCATGACAGGCAATCCCATACATTTTACTTGTGTTACAATATAACCTAGATATAATATATGTGTGTAAATACCATTTTCTTGTTGTACATTAAGTATTAGATTCCGAAGGCATAAGTAACCTGGGTAGAAAGACAGTAGTTCTAACAGTTTACATTCACTTCCCAGTGTTCCTTCTCTGGGTATGGTTATTTCTGACCATCATTGGAGTTGGATCTTCTCTATGTTGAAGATATCCACTTCCATCAGCATACATCTTCATACAACATTGAAGTGTACAGCGATCTTCTGGTTCTGCTCATTTCACTCAGCATCAGTTGATTTAAGTCTCTCCAAGCCTCTCTGTATTCCTCCTGTTGGTCATTTCTTACAGAGCAATAATATTCCATAACCTTCATATACCACAATTTACCCAACTATTCTCCAACTGATGGACATCCATTCATCTTCCAGTTTGGTGGCCAGACATTTTAGACAAGAAAAGTTTCATTCATTTTAATGGGAATTAACCTCAGCAGAGAGAAATGTGATCATTGCCTCCCATTGGAATACTTCACAATGGAAATGCGCGCGCATCCCGCCCTTCTCTGAATCGGGCCCTTCCAGCACGATCATCCTGGAGATGGGGAGGCTGAGGCCCAGCGGAGTCCGCGGGGAGGGCAGAGACTTCCGTTTGGGCCTCTGTACGCCGGCCCGGCGGGTCTGGCCAGGGAGAGGCCCGTAGTAAACGTGTGGTCTTGGGAATGGACAGGAATGGCTTTCCCAGCTAACTCATCATAGAGCCAGGACGGGAATGCAGCCCCCAAACGCCCAGGCCGGCACTCTGTCCCGCGGTACTCGCATTAATTTAATCCGCTATCCTTTGGTCATTTTTCCCTCATGTCCGACCCTTCACAACTGCATTCGGGGTTTTCTAGGCAAAGAAATCGGGCCTGGTTGGCCATTTCTTTCTTCTGCTCATTTTACAGGTGAGGAAACTGAGGCAAACAGGACTAAGTGATTTGTCCAGGGTCGTACAGCTACTATGGGTCCGAGTCTGGATTTCAACTCGGGTCTTTTTGACTCCAGGCCTGGCATCTATCCACTGCCCCATCTGCCCACATTTTAATCTGACTTGGGTCTCTATAGGGCATCCTCAACAATCGTATTCTGTAGAGTCTTTGTAAATGATCGTTCGCATGAAAGAGGGATCAGAGGGAGAAAAAAAGCTAAATGACACAACCTTCTGGTGACCTCCTGTTTGACCTGTTTTGTCTGTATATCTACCTGAAAACTTGTGTATTGTAGACACCTGTAAATGTGTCTCCTATTAAGCTATACACCTCAGGATGAATGGATGGAAGAAACAACTGAATGCATTTATTAAACACTTATGATCCTCAAAAATAGGGACTTTTGCTTTTCTTTGTAGCACCAAAGTTGAGCACAGTGCCTGGTATATAGTAGGTGCTTAATAAATGCTTATTTTACAATAATAATATTTAATAACAATTTAAAAATGTTATGTGCAAAGCTCTGTGCTAAGCACTGAAATTTCCAATAGAAAAATTGAGGGTCCTTTCCACAAGGGCAGGGACTTTCATCTAAATAGTAGTATCACATAATTTGTTCTGACAATAGGAGACCCCTGACAATGTTTGTCAAATGTGTTTGTATTTGTGGAGATCAAAATCAGTGTCACAATATGACAGTCATAGAGTTGTGAGGTATCTTAGCGGTTATTTAGTGATGGGAACATAATAGCTGTGGAGCTAGAAAGGACAGAAAAAGCTATTTTAAAGTTCTACAAGTCTTATTTTTACAAATAAGGAAACTGAGACCCAGGGCCAAAAAAAGAATAAGCATCCAAGACAGCATTTGAAACCAATACTTCTTTTGGGGCAGCTAATTAATGCAGCACATGGAGCATTCATCCTAGAATCAGGAGGACCCCATTTCAAATGTGACCTCAGACCCTAGCTGAATGACCCTGGGCAAAACACTTAATCCTGTTTACCTCAGTTTCCTCATCTGTAAAATGGACTGGAGAAGGAAATGGCAGACCACTCCGGTATCTTTGCCAAGAAAACTCCAAATGGGATTACAGAGAATTGGCTATGACTCAAACAACCACATAACAGCCTCTCACTTTAGAACAACGTTCATTCTAATAGACCACATCCAACCACCTCATTTTACAAATAAAACTGAAGTCCAGAAAGGTTTAAAAAAAAAAAAAAAGATTATAGTGACAGAACCAGGATTTGAACCCATGTCCTCTGGTGTTAAATCTAGCTCTCTTCCAACT
This sequence comes from Sminthopsis crassicaudata, assembly GCF_048593235.1. Classification (NCBI taxonomy): domain Eukaryota; kingdom Metazoa; phylum Chordata; class Mammalia; order Dasyuromorphia; family Dasyuridae; genus Sminthopsis; species Sminthopsis crassicaudata. Next base: position 572,961,887 of record NC_133618.1, read on the forward strand.
GTTTCCAAATGCACTGAGGTGGGAGACTTTGGTGTTGTAGGTTTGCCATTTAACCCTGCCATTGACTCAGGAGCTAACCAGCTCTTTTAGTTAAAGAAAATAAAAAGGAGAGAGGAAGGGGGCCGGGGAAGCGGGGGATAGACTCTCCTCTCATTCTAAAGACAAATCTGGGAATCTAAGTCTGGCACAGGCATTTGATGGGGGGCTCTCAGCGTGTCCACGCACCCCTTTGATAGCATAATAGCAGAGCAGCCAATGCTCATTCTTCCAGGACTCACAACTCCCAGGCCGAGACACCAGCCGGTCCCTCCTCCTCCCCTCCCCTTGTCGACAAAGCTGCTGACAGTGCTTTTGGAAGAACAACAGCACAAAAATTAAAGAGTATACACCACAAATCTTAGAGGACAACATAATAATACTCAGCAGGCTGTCTCTCCTTGCCTAACCTTCATTTCCTTATGCCTGAGCAGACTACAGAATAATAAGAACTAACATTTAGAGAGCACTTTCTGGTTTTGCAAAGTGCTCTACTCAGATCATCTCATTTGTTTCTTGCATCAACCCTATGATAAAGGTGTTATTACTCTCCCATTTTACAGATGAAGAAATAAAGGCTGAGGAAGGTGAAGGGGCTTGCTGGAGGAGTCATATGGCTAGTGAATGAATCTGAAGCAAGATTGAAATCTAGACTTTCAAGTCAAAGTCCAGCACAGCTTCTTAAAACTGGGTCATGGCCTTATATAGGGCCTTGTAACTGAATGTGGAAGGGTCATGGAATTTTGACTTATTATCAGTAAATGTTTCTTCGGCCATAAGGGGTCTAAAGTAGAAAAAATGTAAGAAGTCCCACACGAAACCATCTGGTTTCCCATGGGAAGTACTAGGGCACTTGAAGCTTAGCACAGTGGCAAGAACACTGGACTCAAAATGTATCTTCCAAGAATGGACCTAAAATAAGGTCCATTTTCACACTCTAGATCTTTAGGAGGGTATTTGTTCCGACCTTTTCTAGGCAAGCTTCATTGAAACCATGCCCAAGTCTTGGACCCACATTTAACACCACATACTAAGATTAGATCAAAATGGGTCCAAGATTTAGGCATAAAGAACGAAATTATAAATAAATTGGAGGAACATGGGATGGTTTACCTCTCAGACTTGTGGAGGAGGAAGGAGTTTGTGTCCAAAGAAGAACTAGAGATCATTATTGATCACAAAATAGAAAATTTTGATTACACCAAATTAAAAAGTTTCTGCACAAACAAAACTAATGCAAACAAGATTAGAAGGGAAGTAACAAATTGGGAAAACATTTTTACAGTTAAAGGTTCTGATAAAGGCCTCATCTCCAAAATATACAGAGAATTGACTTTAATTTATAAGAAATCAAGCCATTCTCCAACCGATAAATGATCAAAGGATATGAACAATTTTCAGATGATGAAATTAAAACTATTTCCACTCATATGAGAGTGTTCCAAATCACTATTGATCAGAGAAATGCAAATTAAGACAACTCTGAGATATCATTACACACCTGTCAGATTGGCTAAGATGACAGGAACAAATAACGATGAATGTTGGAGGGGCTGTGGGAAAACTGGGACACTGATGCATTGTTGGTGGAGTTGTGAAAGAATCCAACCATTCTGGACAACAATTTGGAACTATGCCCAGAAAGTTATCAAAATGTGCATACCCTTTGACCCAGCCATACTACTACTGGGCTTATATCCCAAGGAACTACTAGAGAAGGGAAAGGGACCTGTATGTGCCAAAATGTTTGTGGCAGCCCTTTTCATAGTGGCTAGAAACTGGAAAATGAATGGATGTCCATCAATTGGAGAATGGTTAGGTAAATTATGGTATATGAAGGTTATGGAATATTATTGTTCTGTAAGAAATGACCAACAGGAGAAATACAGAGAGGCTTGGAGAGACTTATATCAACTGATGCTAAGTGAAACGAGCAGAACCAGAAGATCATTATACACTTCAACAATGATACTGTACAAGGATGTATGCTGATGGAAGTGGATATCTTCAACATAGAGAAGAGCTAATCCAATTCCAATTGATCAATGATGGACAGAATCAGCTACATCCAGAAAAGGAACACTGGGAAATGAGTGTAAACTGTTATTGTTACCTTCTGAATCCAATTCTTCCTGTGCAACAAGAAATTCAGTTCTACACACATAATTTGTATCTAGAATATATTGTAATATATTTAACATGAAAAAAAAAAAAAGAAACCATGCCCAAGTCTTGTGCAGGAATTACTTCTTAACGAACCCCAGAAATAATTAGGGATGCAAACATGTCAGAGTAGGGACAGTGAGAGGAGGGAAAGGGATCTGGGGAGATGCTCTCAGCTGGGCCCAGTTATTGCCGAAAGGGGAAGCATCCCCTAATGCCATCGTGTGGTTACAGCCCTGAATCTTCCATCCCAGCACTTCCAGCCTCGATGAGTCAACAGTCCGGACCCATCTGACCAAGCCCTTGTGCCTTGGGTGTCCACTTCGGGTAAGTCTCCGGTGTTGGACTGTTTGGCAAAAGCAAATTGGTTTTCTGCCTTGGCCCTGACTGGCGAAAGCTACAGCTGACCCCTTCAGATGCCATTCCAGGCCACACGTTGGTGGGAATGGCTTCATAAATGACTCATCCTCTTTACTGGAAAGTGGCAGCCCCATCTGCAGCAAGTCAGGATGTTTACTTGTACCACGGGATCCTTCCACACACCAGGAGCGCCTTGCCAGACGCTGGCCAACATCTGGAAGCCCCGAGAGATTTCTACTAGCCCTCGCCACCTTGAGATCCTTCCAGAGAGGGAGAGCAGGAAATTGAGAATGTAATTCATTCAAGTCAGGCACTCTTGGGTCCCAATGACCAGAACTTTTCATTGTTCTTTCTTAATATTTTTCAGCAGAATGAAAGTTCATTGAGGGCAGGGACCGCATCCTCCTCATGTTTATATTCCCAGTTAACCCTTCCTTATAATAAAGGAGCACACTTAAGCAAAACTAGTCCGTATGGCGACTGTATTTGATAACACACAGCATTCCACTCCATTTTATCAACACCCTGGATGGTTCGTGAGCAAGGCTTTGAAACCAAGATTGGCCATTATATATAAACTGAGTTGAGCTATTTTTAATGTTGTTACCATTTACAGTATTGTAGTTATTATTTGGGTGTTAGAAACATGGATTTAGAGTTGGAAGGGATCTCAGAAGTCCAAATCTTTCATTCTACAAATGAAAAAATTAAAACTCAGTGAAGTGACTTAGCTAAGATCACCCCAGGCATTAAGTTTAAACATGAGATTTGAGTGCAGGTCTTCGGAGTCCAGAATGGATCCTATTTCCAACCATACCGTGTTGCTTCTTTTCATTATCCTGGTGTTTCCTCTGGTTTTTTATTAGATCTAAAAGAAGCCTCATGGCAGAGTAAATAGCCTGCTGGAAGTAGAGTCAGAAAAATCTGGGTTGGATTTATACCACTGACATCTGTTTGCTGTGTGAATGTGGGCAATTAAAAAAAAAAAAACTCTTGCCTCAACTTTCTCAGCTGTAAAATGGGAGTAAAACTAGCTGAGCATTGAGGTATTTATATGAATATATATATACATATATATATAAAGTGATTTGCAACTTTAAAATATTATGCCAAGTTCTACTATTATACATAGTAGGGTTGCAATGGATAGAGCACTAGCTGGAATCAGGAAAATCTGAGTTCAAATCCAGCCTCAGACACTTGATAGCTATGTGACCCTAGACAAGTCATTTAACCCTGTTTGCCTCAGTTTTCTCATCTACGAAATGACCTGGAAAAGGTAATGGCAAACTCTTCTGGCATTTTTGACAGATGAAGTCACAAAGACTTGGACAGGATGAAACTTAACAATTTTCTCTATGGCCTTGGTCTCCTTGATTTCTCACATCTGTGAATCTGATCCCAAAATAACTTCAGCTTCGTTCCCATATCACTAAATGTCCTAGATATATTTCAAATTTATTTAATTAAAGTTTTTTTTTTATTTTCATACCATATCATAGATAATTTTCAAGACTTATCCTTACACAATCTTGTGCTCCAAATTTTTTCTCCCTCCTTCCCCCTCCTAAACGGCAAGTAATCCAATGTATGTTAAATATGTGCAATTCTTCTACATATATTTCCACAATTAATGTGCTGTGCAAGGAAAATCAGATCAAAAAGGAAAAAGAAATGAGAAAGAAAACAAAATGCAATCAAAAAACAACAAAAAGGTGGAAATATTCTGTTGTGATCCACACTTAGTCCCCACAATCCCCTCTCTGGGTGCGGATGGTTCCATCATAAGACCACTGGAACTGGCCTGAATCACCACACTGTTGAAAATGGCCATGTCTACCAGAATTGATTGAGATATATCAAACTTAATAGGCCCTACATTTCCCCCCAAACCCACTCCTCTCACACACTCTTTCTGTCAGAAGCTGTGACATTGCTCCAAGTCTGGACTCCCCACTCCCTCTTCCCCAGAGCCACTCAGGTGCCAGAGCTTGCCTTGTTTCCCTCCACAATATCCTCAGAACCCATTCTTCTACCTACTTGAAGGGCTTATTTCATCATATCTATATCAGAAATACAAAACAGCTGCATGAGGCCCTCCTAAGTGAGGACAGAACCAGATTAAAAGGTCATTGGACAATACTTGACAAAAAAATACCATAAATCAGAGCTAACCTTATATGGTAAAACTAAGCCAAAAGGGGCTGTGGGCATCCTTGGTTGGGCCTGACCCTGTTGATGTAGATTACTGCTGCCTCCTCGCATTTGGTCTTCCTGACTCAGGTTTTTCCCATCTAGTCCATTTTCCATCCAGCTGCCAAACTCTCCTACTCAGTAAACCAGCAGTCTCCTGATTACCTCTAAAATCCTCCTCTACTTAGCTTTTAGAACTTGGCCCCTGCCTCTCTTTCCAGCTTCCCTCACTTTGCTCAGCCCCTCCCCGCTGCATGCTCCGTAATCCAGACAAACTGGCTCTTTGTTCTTCATAAATGGGGTACTCCATCTTCCATTTTCATGCCTTGGCGTCGGCCTGTCCACCAGGCCTAGGATGCACTCCTCAACTTAGAGAAGAATCTCTCTCTTCCTTCAAAACACACTTCAAGTCCCATCTCCTTTATGAATTCCTTCTCATTGCCCTGAACTGCCAGTGCCCTCTCTCTCTAATTTCCTTGCATTTATTTATTTTATATTTATTATATATTTACTATGTGCACGTTATGTTCATAGTAAATATTTGTGTCTTTGTTGTCTCCCCCATTAGACTGTGAGTTCCTTGTTAACTGGAATTGTTCCATTTATTGTATGTATATTCCTAGTACCTGGCTCATGGTGGTATTTTAAATGTTTGTTGAATGATGTCCTCATATTTGTTATCTATTATAACACATTAGGATTCCATAATATTCACATTCTTTCTCTTGTCCTCCATTCCCCAAATGATTGGCACTCAATTTGTTTCCAATTTTTTTACTATTACCAAAAGTGTTGCCATAACTAACTTAGTGTATTTATTATACATATATATGTATGTATGTGTACACATATATGCATGGATGTATATGTTATACACACACATAGGAGCATTTCTTTCTGTTACTGGGAAGACTCTACTAGGGTTGGACCAACTGGGGTTCATCCTAGAGTACAGATTTCAGAAGACCTTGACTTCAGCCCTTGGTGTGCTGGGATGGTCTCCCCTGCTCCATCCTCTCCCTCCCGGATCCTGGCCTTTCCGAGTGTCCTGGAATCTCTATCTTTTCATAGAGTTATATTTCCAATAAAGTTCATACATAGCCTCTATTTTATTCAGTTCAATTCAACTCACATTCTTAAAATTTTATTTTTAAAATTCTAAACTTAAACACTTAAGAAAAAGAACATTTTCATATACAAAGTAGAACAGGAAAAGAGTATTATATATGAAACTGTGCTTGCTTTTTTTTCTTAAAGTATGGTAGGAAGAATATTGCCTAGGGTCCCCAACAAATGGGTTGGACTAGCTCTTTCTAAGACCCTGCCCCACACCTGGGTTCAGTTGGCTCTTTTCCTTAAGAAGTATTAAAACCCTTCCTGAAATTGTTGATGTGACTTTCTGGTTGCCTGAATATACACAGCAGTTCCTTCTTTGTGGCCCCCAACCACGGCCTGGATCCTGGGCCCTCGCCAGGCCTCCTGACCTCTCTCTTGCTCATGGATTCTGATGACTCCAGAGGACAGAATTAGGCTGATGACTTTGCCCGCTCTGCCCCACTCATATTCAATTCAAGGCAGATGAAGACATCATGCTCATGATGTCATTCGTTCTCTTGCAGAACAAAGGATGAGCTAGAGCAACAAAACATGACTGATATGGGGAAGGTGCGCTCTGCTGAATCAGTGTGGCCTCCCCCCACATCCTCCCCACTCCAGCTAATAAACCATCCTTGTTTGGCGTTAGATGCCCGAAGATGATCTCATTTCATTCCAAGGCCAGACCTAAACTACTAGAGGAATGGCCTGAGTCAGTCCCAGCCTGTGATAAAGTATACAGTAAGTTCAGCATGTCGCTTTCTAATCTGTCCTGCTTGTCTGTGTTTCCTTCTGAAGTCTTTTATGTTCCCTTATGTGAAATTTTAAATCTTTTAATGGATTTAATTTCAATGGGTCTTCAATGACCCTCTTTTTTAGGGGAGAGATTGTTACCTTGGAGAGAATAAAACATTAACACTAGCTCTTCTCTCCACCAAAATGAAAAAAGAAAAACAATCCTCGACGGTCATATCTGATTCATGGCAGATCAAGTCATTCGAATGATTCCATAATTAAAGAATGTGACCTTGAAAAAATTTTCCTGACAATGAGTTCCAAAAAGAGTGCAGAAGGAAGGAACCAAGGAAAGGAAAGGAAGGAAACAAGCATTTATTCAACTCCAGACATTGTCCTTAGTACTTTATGACTATAATCTCATTTGTTCCTCACAACAATCTGGGGAAGTTTGCATGCTATCATTATCCAGTTATTACACAATAACAGAACTATCACTATCACACAGCTAAGAAAACCGAGGCATAGACGTTAAGGGGCAAGCTGAGGGCCATACAATTTAAGTATCTATTCGGATTGGTATCTAGTTCTTTAGGACTCCTGGCCCAGAGCTCTAGCTAATAAGCCACCACCTGCCTCTAGCTTCTGAGGGGAAGTGACTCCCCCAAGAGCATGTGGCTAAGGAATCAGTGCTCTTCCAGCCTAGTGTTCTCTCCATTATTCCAGAGTAATCCTTAAAGCCTGGGTGAGATAGTACGGGAGAATTCGCTTTCCTATTTCCCAACCTTCCCTTTTAAATTCAGCATCAAAAGAGAACAGAGCTCCCTAATTATTGCAAATTCATGCTCACTGCTAATGTACGGCAGCGGGGAAAGAATTGCAGAATCTTAGAGCTCAGGGATCACGCAGTCCAACTACAGAGGAAGAATATTTCTTACAATTTCACCTCTGGCATTTGTATTTTGAAAGCAGCATATCCTCTGAACTGCTTAAAATGAGCATAGTTTGGCTCAAAATGGAGCCCAATTTATCTGAGAATCAATCAAGCACTTTTGATACTTTTCGTGTAACAGCACAGCTGGCCCTCTTTGATACGTGATAGATATGTAATTCACTGATCTAGGGCAAACCCTAGCTATCGGCAGAGTGGATCAACAGGGTATTATTCCTGGGAAGACCCTACTCCAAAGGAAACCGTTTCTTCAACTATGTAAAGGGGAGAAAGATAAGTAGATTCAATAGGAAAAATTCATAGGCACAATTCAAAATGTAAATGTGATGATGGAAAAAATGAATAATGTTTTTGCCTTTGTTTTGCCCAATAATGTGTGTGTGTGTGTGTATCCAGGGGAATGGCAGAGATTGCTCAAAATGGTCATTGTGGAAAGAAGGCATCATTCTTCAGAACAGTATCTAGAAAGTAAGAAAATAAGTTATTTATATAAACAAAATCCTATTTTTCTTTTTGGACTTGAAGATCTCCAAAGTTCCTTCTAACTAAAAATGAGTATTCAGTATGTGTTTCTTTAAAAATCACTCATTTCACTCTAAATATTCTTGTTTTCTTTGCTGGTTGTGAATGATGAAATTTCATACCTTGCCATTCCAACTCCACAAGTCCTTGAGAAGGCTCTACAATTGAAGCCTCCACTTCCTTCCCTCTCAATCTCCTCTTAACACTCTGCAATTTGTCTCCTCCCTCATCATTCAACTGAAACTGCTCCCAGAGTTACCAACTGCCACATTTGATGGCTTTTTCTCAATCTTCATCCTTTTTGAGCTCTCTGCACTCTTACACTTTCGATCCCTCTCTTTCCTTTGACTCTATGTTCTCTCTAATGCTTTGTGGCAGTACTCTCCCCTGGTTCTCTTTCTACTTCTCTGACCACTCCTTTTCAATATTCTTTTTTGAATCTCCATCCGAAGGTTTTGCCCTGTGTCTCTTCTCCCTCTGTACTACTTCACTGCTCGTGATCTCATCAGCACTCGGGGATTCAATTATAATCTCTATGCTAATGATTCCCATATCTATTTATCCAACCTCTTTCCTGTTCTCCAATCTCAAATCTACAACTGTCTCTTGAGTATCTCACATTGGATGTCCCATAGACACCTGAAATTTGGTGTGTCCAAAACTGAATTCAATACCTTTGCCCCTGAGCCTTCCCCCTTTCCCAACTTTCCTATCACTATTAAGGATATCAACATCCTCCCAGCCTCCCAGTATCATCCTAGCCTCCTCAGTCTTTCACTCACACCAAATCCAATCTCCCACCATGTTCTGTCAATTCTACCTTTGGTCATAACTCTTGAATATTACCCCTTTTCTCCTCCAACACTGCCATCATGATGGAGATCCTCATGACTTCACATCAGGACCATTGCAATTGCTTGCTTCTTGGTCTCCCTTAAGTCTCTCACCATTCTAACCCATCCTCTACTCAGTTATCAAAATTTTTTTCTTAAAGTCTGACCATATCCCAGGTTCTTAAACCATGGTTCTCAACCCCATATGGGACTTCAAATCTGAATTGGGGATTGCAAAATTATGATTTATTATCAGTAAATTCCACTTGTATACCTATTTTATATACCTATATAATTGGGGTCATATAAAAATTTCTCAGGTGAGTTGAGGACGCAAGTGGAAAAAGTTTAAAAAGTCCTGGTTTGTATCACCAATTCCCCTTCCCCACCCAATTCAGTAAACTACAATGGTTCCCTATCACCTTCAAAATCAAATATGAAATCCTCTGTTGGTGTTCAAAGCTCTTTGAAAACTTTGCCCCCTCCCTCCACTCCCAGCCCATCCTCTTAAATGCAGGATCGCTGTTCTCCTTGTTGTTCCATATCCCAACTCTGTGCCTTTTTACTGGGTGTTCTCCCATACCTAGCATTCCCTTCGTCCTCATTTCTATCTCCTAGCTCTCCTGGCTTGCTTCAAGTCCCAGTTAAAATCCCTCCTTCCCAATTTATCTGCCATTATCTCTCATTTATCCTGAATACATATAATTTATTTCTATCTGGTTCCCTGTATGTTATTTTCCCAGTTCATCTGTGAGCTCCTTGAGGGCAGGGAGAAGTTTTATTTTGTTTTTCTTTAACCTCTCCGTTTCCCTGCTCCTAGCATATAGCAGGTGCTTAATAAATGCTTATAGAAAAAGGAGCAAAGCTCCCTGTTGTTCTTGACCACAAAGTGGACTTAGGAGCAATGGGTAGAGGTTACCATGAGGAAAACTCAGATCCTGACGGTCCTAGTGACCCAAACGACATGCCTTGGGGGATCATGGGTTCCTCCTCACTAGAAGCTTTTCAGTGAAGGCCCCAGGGCCAGCTGATGGGCAGATTGATTGATGTTCAGATGCCCTGTGGAACCCCTTGTGAGAGACTCCGGAAGCTTCTTTCTAAAACTAGCACATGCACCTCTGCTTAGAACGTTAGGAGGGAGGAGACTTGAGAGATCCATTGCCCTCTTCAGTCCCATTTTGCAGGATGGGAAAGTGAAACACAGAGAGCAGAGGTAACTTGCCCTGGATTCTGTAGCTGGGGTCAGCGCCGGAGCCAGCAGTTTACCCCAGACTCCTGGGGCCAGTAAGGGCTCCTTCCACACCATTATCTTGTCGCCTTCCATGTGGGAGTCATGTGTGGTCCTCAGTGTGGTCCAGTTTCTCATATGACTGAGGGCTTATATTTGTGAAGTCAGCTGAACAGTGTTCAGTCTGTGATGGGGACTAAAAAGTCAACTGTCTCACATGGGGACCATCATCAATTAGCCAGTGTCTGTACCAAGTGAGCTAACTGGCAACAGACCCATAACAAGTGGTCCCTCCACAAACATTCCTGCCTCCAAACCTTTGCTTTGCCTTTCCTAGGCCTGTGGAGCCTTTTCTCATTTCTGCATCAATCTAAGGCTTGTAGTTCTCGGACAGCCCAGATCCTTCTGCCTCCTTCCTGATCATACCAACCATGTCCAGAGCTGGACAAGAGCGTACCCCCCCACAACCACCTGGATGATGTTGTGATAATAAACCTTGGATTAGTCCTGGATTAAAGTGCCAGCTCTGCCCCTTAACCTAGCTACAGAACCTAGTATTGATCAAAGGAAAGACCTTTCTCTCCTTTGAAATTACACAGCACATATTGTCTATTCCACTCAAAGTGTACCTAATATTACTAATCATTTCCACCTCTATATGTCATTAAAACCATTTGGCACTGGCTAAGAAATAGACTGGTTGATCAGTGGAATAGGTTAGGCTCACCGAACAAAATAGCCAAAGACTATAAGATCTAGTATTTCACATCTATATGTCCTAGTTTTCCAACTATGCTGTAAGCTTGTTGAGACCAAGGACTTTTTGTAAAGCTCTTAGCACAGCACCTAAACCATCACAGACACTTGAAGTCTTCTTTCTCTCCACTCCTCCTCCACAAATCCCCAGTGGCTAGAACAAAAAAAGTACTTTCGTGTTCATGACAATAACAACTCTGGTTAAATAGCATCTTAATATTTACCAACTTTTCTATGATCCAACTTGTGAGGTTGTTAATATATTTTTAATAGATGAAGTCAAGAATCCAAGAGATTGTGACATTTCCAGAGTTATCTAGCTAGAAAATAATAGTTAGGGCTTGAACTAAAACCTTCTATTTAAGACCAACGCTCTTAATGTTAATACCAACTATACATTCTAAAATGACAGAAATAGGGACTGGACTTGTGCTTACATTGAGATAGGAAATTCCCAGATGATGAAACTCCCTTTACAAATGCAAGTTGCCACTTCTGAGCAATTTACAGGGTTCAAGAGTTGCCTAAAACACTGACTTATTTATCCAATGGCCACAAAGCCAGGATGTTTCAGAGACGGGATTTTTTTAAAGTATTTATTTATTTAAACTTAAAAACAAACTAAATTTTTAAAAATAGAAAAAGAAAAAGAATTGTCATGCATCCAACAGAGCATAAGGGAGGATTCAAAATATTTAACAATAAATTTCCATTTCAAAAAAGTATGTATAATAATAGAAGAGTTCATAACTATCCATCTTTGCTTCCTTGTAGATTTCCTTTTGTTCTCTGCTTTGCACTTTTTATTTTTTCTCCCCTTCCTCTCCCCCAACTTCCACAAGCAGGCCATAAGCATGGATATATTTGTGTATACATGTATATGTATATAAATATGTATGCAGGGGTGGCTAGATGGTGCAATGGATAGAGTGCTGGCCCTGAAGTCAGAAGGATCTGAGTTCAAATCCAGCCTCAGACACTTAATATATCATAGCTGTGTGACTCTGGGCAAAGTCATTTAAACCCAATTGCCTCAGCAAAAAAATAAATAATATATGCTTTATATATATGTACACACATATATATATAATACACATATATATACATATACACACACATATATATGTATATATATACACACTCACATACTCACACACATATATATACATATATGTATACGTACACATGTACACAAGCACATATATTAATTTGGCTGACTTAGAATATAGATTTCTCTCTTGATTGAATCCTTTTTTAACTTTGACTTTGTCTGAGATCAATGATTACTACCCATATTTTTTCCTAATAGCTTCTACTCCTGATCATTGTTATTGTTATTGTGTTTGTGTATATCTTATTTCCTATCCCTGCTAATTCTTCTTCTACCCTTAACTTGCCTAGCTATTACTTAGCCTCCCCTGCCTCCATGGATCTCTCCCCTATCTCTCCCCCTACCTTTCTTTCCTTCTTTCTCCTACTCCCATTAATCTGCACACCTTATCCCCCTCTTCTAAGTCTAAACACCTTCTATGTCTCCCCTTATCCTATTCCCTCCCCCTCTTATTTCTTTATAGAACCCAATACCAAGAACTCCATCCTCTTGCAACTGCCCACAGCCAGCAAGCTTCTGCCCTCACTGGACATGCTGGTTCCTTCTTGCCTGGGGCACAGCTCAGTAGAGGGGCCCTGGATCTTTCAGGATTCACCCCCAATTCCCCACACTATTTAGGGGATGAAAGTTCCTGTGGTTGAGGCTGAGGCTCCCTCTGAACCCAGCTAGCCCCAGGGCTCCCCACTTGTTGTTCCCCTGGAGTAGCCTGGAGGTGTTTACACTTCACAGGGGCCAAACCAAGTCTTTGGGTCTTTTCTGGTTGTCCCAGGAAGACCACGTTCTGTCCTAAATCTTATTGTTTTTCACTCCTATATTTTAGGCTTGAGCCATAGTTCTGTTTTGTTGGTGGGGAAACCTGGAAAGCTGGAAATCTTCTGACCTACTCTTCCATCTTCCCAGAATCCCCCCACCCCAGAGGCAGGATTTGAAGCCGGGTTCTCCTGGTCCGAGGCTGGCTCTCTATCTGCTTGGCCAGGCTGCCACTCAAATGATACTTTTCACAAAATTAGCATGTTGTTTCTCATTGCAAATTATCATCTCTTAAAGCAATGATTCATCACTATAGCTGTGTGCTGTGATAGTATAACCCTCATTTTCCAAGATTCAGCACATGTTCCAAGGAGAATTCATGCCTTATTGCTTATGTCTAATTTGATTTGTTGGTGCTTTTGCTAAGAAATTGGGTATGAAGTCTAAACTAGGCAGCAGACTCTCTACTACTACTGCCAAATATGCCATCCAGTTTGGTGTTTCCAAAAATGTTTAATTTTTACTAGGCCTTCTGGATCCTAAGTAATGAGAATGGTTAGGATTTCCCTCATTTTCAGTAGCTGTTATTTACCAAGTGGTGGTTCTAACAACTAATGTGAGCCTATTCACAAAGAGTTTGAAATCTTGGGACATCTCATGCTTACCCTAATAGTTATGAACTCAACCCATATTGAAGGGGAGCATCAAAAAAGTGCTAAATTCTAGGTGGCTCTCAGGAGGTGGGCAACCTTCTCCCCTGAGCTGCACCTGTCTTTGCTCACTTTGTTCATTAATTAGTGGTAAGTTTAAAGGTAGATTAACCCAATCAGAATTGTTATGGGCCAGAACTCTGTACTTGAAACAAAGATTCTTACAAGGTATTTAGTCAGTGGAATTGATAAGACAATGGTTATCTAGTTTAGCATGGTGATTAATAGTTCTCTAGTTCAGTATGATTGATTTAATCTTACAACAAATAATGGTTCCCTCGTGATATAATCATCAGTTTATACTCAGTATACTGCATATAAACTGGGAGAAACTCAGCCAGAGACAGACTCTGAGGGGGCTCAGGTTCAGACTCGGAAAAGGGCTCGGAGACAGTCTCAGGGAAGACAGAGGACTGGAGGCTGGAGCACAAGCTCTGGGACTGAGACAGACTTCAAGATAGAGACCATCGTGGTCCTCCTGCCTCCCCCATAGAAACCAAGACACATTCTGGAGGACTTCAAGAAACCTGGCTCCGGCCCCAGGCAAGGAGACAGACTGTGAAAGAGATAATATAGAATTTGGACTTTACGCCTGGCTGTTCTTGAGGTGATTGCTCTGCTGAAACAAAGGCTGGCCCAGAGGCCTCCAGAAAACCAACCAGAGCACTATAAGAATAGCTCTAGAGCCCTCACCACCAGAAACACCACCATTCCTTGAATTTGTGGCCTTGGATTAATAGAGTTGGTCCCTGCAAGCAAATGAATAGGCACCCATAGATACTGAGTAGCAATTTGCTCTGTATTAAATAAAAAGATTAGGGCACAAATACAATGAGTTGTGGCAGGCTGCAAGATAGGTAACCTGTTGAATTAATTCATAATATATGTATCTTGGGCCAGTGCTACAGATGTATAATGAATTGGATCCAGGATTGAGTAAAATAGGCTGGACTATATTTGGAAAATCCACATAGTGATTTCAATTATTTTGATGGACTCCCTGCCACAAAAACTCAACATCAATCTCCTCTCAGGGCTATGTTTTGTCTATAAATCATAGAACACCATGATCTCATAAGAATAAAAATGACAAATTAACAAAAGGGCAAAGGAAAGATGCACGGTGCTAACAAATAAGACATCAGCACATTACCAATGATGACTTGCACTCAAAAGGTGAGGTAAGAACATTGTATTGGGCAGGACATAGATGACTTGAAAAGTAATTAGACTGGTCACAAAATAAGGATGAGACAGTCTAAATTTCACATTGGAACCTCCAATATGTTAAAAGAACAAGAGACTAAAAGCACACTGGGCAGACACCCTATTCTTTTCTTTCTCCAACCTGTCTGACCAATTCTTCTCAGTCTCCTTTGATGGACATTCATCTAGGTCACAGGAATGTCCATTATATGGACAAGAATCACATGGGATGAAAAGACTCTCTATTGAAGAAAAAACACCCTTTATATTTGAAATTACAATCCACTGAAGGTATTTGAATTGGGTTCAAGGTAACTGAAAATAAGTTGATATTCTTCTAGTTATGGTATTTTAAATCATTTTCCCATATTAGCGTCACAGATAGAAGGGACCTCAGTATTTCTTTCTACAAAATTTCCAGCCTCCACTGAACATTTCCAGGAACTATGCTCAAAGTTATCAAACTGTGCACACCCTTTGATCTAGCAGCGTTACTACTGGGCTTATATCCCACAGAGATACTAAAGAGCGGAAAGGGACCCACATGTGCAAGAATATTTGTGGCAGCCCTTTTTGTAGTGGCTAGAAGCTGGAAACTGAGTGAATGCCCATCAATTAGAGAATGGCTGAATAAATTGTGGTATATGAATATAATGGAATATTATTGTTCTGTAAGAAATGACCAGCAGGAAGATTTCAGAGAGATCTGGAGAAACTTACCTCAACTGATGCTGAGTGAAACGAGCAGGACCAAGAGGTCATTGTACCCAGCAACTAGACTATATGATGATCAGTTCTGATGAACGTGGCTCTTTTCAACAATGAGATGACTGAGGTCAGTTCCAATGATCTTGTGATGAAGAGAGCCTCTGCACCCAGAGAGAGGACTGTGGGGACTGAGTGTGGACCACTACATAGCATTTTCAGTCTTTGTTGTTGTTTGCTTGAATTTTATTTTTTTCCTCATTTTTTTTCCTTTTTGATCTGATTTATCTTGTGCAGCAAGCTAACTGTATAAGCGTGTATGCACATATTGGATTTAACGTGTTTAACATATACTGGATTATTTGCCATCTAGGAGAGGGGATGGGGGAAGAAGGGGAAATTTGGAGCGCAAAGTTTTGCAAGGGTGAATGTTGAAAATTATCAAGGCATATGTTTTGAAAATAAAAAGCTTTAACAGAAAAAGAAAGAAATGACCATATCCAGGGTTGAGAAATCTACTGTTTGATGAGGCACCTATTCTCCTTTTGACCAGCTTTAATGGTTAGGAAATTATTCTTTGTTTTGTATCCAAATCTGTCGACTTCTCCCTTTCTGCCTTTGGGGACTGGGTAAATCAACCCAATAATTTTCTAACAAGCCTGTTCTTCCAATGCTTGCGGAAGCCCTCCCACACCTCCCCAGCTCTCCCAGTTTCTTCCCCCCTGAAGCCCCCACCTTACCTGGTTCCCGGGAGCACCCTTGCCACCCTGCTCACCCTGCACCACTCAGAACCTTCGATCGTGAGGCTCCTGGAGCGATTCGGTTTTGCCTGAAACAGACTCTGCCCGCGTCCTTTTCATTTAAATCTACTTTCTGAAGCAAATGGGGGCGCAAAGCGGAATTGGGAGCAAGAATGACCCCACCATCTCCTTCCCCAACGCCCTTCCCTGGTAGCGGTCCTCGGCCCACGAGAGAGGCGGAGGGGGTGAAGGCACCGGGCGCTTCGGGGGACGGGTTCGGAACCACAGGTCTTGGTTTGACTTAAGGTTTGCCAGGTGAGAAGTCTGCAGTTCGGCTAACGGAGAAACCCCGTCCCACCGGCCGCAAGAGACCCGGGCCGCGGGCTCCGCGGGGAGGCCGCGGGAGATCGGGAAACAAGCGTCAGTCCCGCGCTCCCTCAGCCCCTGCCCGCTGGGACCCGTGCGTCCCCTCCCTCCCGTCTGCCCAGCCCGCTGCTGGCCCCCTCCCGGAGCGCCCCCTCCTCCTCGCCGGGCCCGGAAGGTCCCTGTCACTCCTCCGACTACGCGGTCGGGAGAGAAGCTTTGGGAGCCGCTGCACGTGGACGAGCGGCAGAGGCCCGAACGCCGGCGCCCCCGCGCCCGCTCTCTCGGGCCGCTCACTGGCGACTTTCTCCCGCCCGGGCGGTGCCGGAGGAGGGCCCGAGGGAGGCCGGACGTCGCGCCCCGCTCCCGCTGACCCTCCGCTTCAGGCCTTTCTATTCGACATGAAAGGACTGGGACCCCAATCCCACGAGTTTCCAAAGGACCGGGCAGCCCATCACAGCATCCTGCATCCCGGCTGTGCACCCGGCTCCGCGCGGGATCCCGAGCCGCAGGCTCAGGACCAGCCTGGCGTGGCTGAGAGAGGGACTCGCCTCACCGCCGCGATGCCTTTGGACACGAACGAGGGGGCTCGAACGTGGGGGGCTCGAACGAGGGGGGCTCGAACGAGGGGGGCTCTAATATGGGGGGCTCGAACGTGGGGGACACGAACGTGGGGGGTTCGAACGAGGGGGGCTGGAAAGTGGGGGGCTTGAACGAGGGGGGCTCGAACTGGGGGGGCTCGAACGAGGGGGGCTCTAATATGGGGGCTCTAATATGGGGGGCTCGAACGTGGGGGACACGAACGTGGGGGACACGAACGTGGGGGGTTAGAACGAGGGGGGCTCGAACGTGGGGGGCTCGAACGAGGGGGGCTCGAACGTGAGGGCTCGAACGTGGAGGGCTCGAACGTGGGGGGCTCCAACGTGGGGGGGCTCAAACGTGGGGGGCTCTACTGGGGGGGGCTCGGTGTGGGAACTATGCCAAACTACCCTCCCCAGAAGCAGGGGGGGAGAGTGTGCCCGAGGAGGAAACATTTGTGGTGCTGTTCTTGCTGTATCTTGAAATAAATGTCATTTTAAGAACGATCCAACGTTAACTGCAGCCAGAAGGGAATAGTCACTGACACTGAGGGAGGGAGTGGCTGATCACTGAGAGAAGAGACCTTCCGGGCCCTGGGGACCCCCGGACCCCACAAGAGAGAAGGCAGGGCCTTTCTCGGGAATCGAGAGCCCAGAACGCGTGCGGCCCCAGCCCGCAGCTTGCCACCTCCCAGTAACGTGTGTGGAGCGTCGCCGCACAGAGTCAGGTTAACGAAGGGAGTACAAGAGAGCCGTTCCCCCCCCCTCTCCTTCGCCTCTCTCCCAGGTCTCCTGGGGGATGTTCCAGGGCCGCTTCTCCCTAGAGAAATATCATTCTTATCTGAGTCAATAAACTTACGTTTCATGCAATTAGGCCGCACTCCAGAGGGAGGAGGAGAAGCCCCCTCTCTCGCACAATGAGTCATCTGTGTTTACTCTGCTGCTGGAGACTGGCCAGGACTTGAATGTCAACAAGCGGCATGTGATGACCCTAGTGGCTGTCCCATCACAAATGCCTCATTTTCTCCAGCGCTCTCCAAATGGGCGCTTCAGGAATCATCTCAAACCGCTCAGGTGACCACTCTGCCCTGGCCATCACAAGCCCTGTTTATTCCAAATTTGCTGTGAACCTGGGACCTAGAAAGCCATTCCCCAGCAGAGGGGCCTGAGAAGGATTCGGAAAGACTGCTGTCCCTTGTGTTTCATTCTTAAGAGAACCACAACAACATCAGGGAGGTGAAGCCGGGCATGTAAGTGATTTCAGTTGGAAGGCTCAGCAAAGTCACCTGCCTCAGTTTCCCCTCCAGAGCCCGTGCGTCCAGATCCGAATGATGGGAAATGGCCCTGGATGAAATGGGAGACCCAGGCCTTTTTAAACTAAGATCTTTAACGGGTCTCAGTTTGACAGAGGAAATGCAAATTAAGACAACTCTGAGGTACCACTACACGCCTCTCAGATTGGCTAAGATGACAGATGTTGGAGGGGCTGTGGGAAAACTGGGACACTGATGCATTGTTGGTGGAGTTGTGAAAGAATCCAACCATTCTGGAAAACTATACCCAAAGGGTTATCAAACTGTGCTTTGATCCAGCAGTGTTTTTACTGGGCCTGGATCCCAAGGAGATATAAAGAAGGGAAAAGGACCCCCATGTGCAAAAATGTTTGTGGCGGCCCTTATTGCAGTGGTGAGGAACTGGAAACTGAGGGGCTGCCCACCCGTTGGAGAATGGATGAATAAGTTATGCTACATGAATGTTATGGAATACTATTGTTCTGTAAGAAACAAAACAATTAGGAGGATGATTTCCGAGAGGCCTGGAGAGACTTGCATGAACTGATGCTGAGTGAGGTGAGCAGAACCACATGGCAACAAAATATGTGATGACCAATTTTGTTCTTTTCAAGGATGAAGTGATTTCAGGCCAATTCCAATAGACTTGTATAGGAGAGAGCCATCTGCAACCAGAGAGAGGAGTAGGGGGAGTGAATGTGGATCACAATATAATACTTTTACGTTTTTCATTGTTGTTGTCTGCTTTTTTTCTTTCTCATTTTTCCCCTTTGATCTTTCTTATGCAGCATGATAAATGTGGAAATAATGTTTAGAAGAATTGCATATGGGGTTTAACCTATATTGGATTACTTGCTGTCTAGAGACTGGGGGAAGGAGAGGAAAGAGAAAAATTTGGAACAAAAGGTTTTTCGAGGATGAATATTGAAAACTATCTTTGCATGTATTTTGAAAAATAAAAAGCTATTATAAAAAAAATTTAATGAAAACACCCAATCAGTGATTAAAGCTAGATAAGAAATGAGATAGAGGATGTCCTCTTTTATCTAGGTTAAAAAAAATCACCGAGAAGGGAAGACCCTCAGGATTTCTGGCCAAAACAGAAATAAAAGATTGCTATTTATATTCACTCTGAATCAATCAAGACCCCAACAAAGACCAAGTGAGGCTTAACTTGGGACCTAAGGGTGGCCAATTAGTAAAAGACAGATAATTTGGCTTTAAAGCAAGGTCCTTCAGAAAAAAAACAATTATCAAAATTTACATTTCCTTAGGCAGAGTACCACAGATGATATAATTATGATATCCTGTGTGAACAGAGGAAAGGAAAAGGAAACTGCTATAATAATAATAATAATAACTATTATTATTATTATTATCTCTCTTTTTTTTTTTTTACAAACTTAATTCTGGAGGGATTTTTTTTCACTTAACTATTCTTCCACATCCACCCATTACTATTCCTAGTTCCGTCCTATAGAGAAAGGTCAAATAAGTCTAACCAATTTTTTACATTACAAGACTTCAAATACTTTAAGATTCAGAGCAGGATGGCTGACCTCTTTTTTTTAATTCAAAAAAATTTTTATGCTGTGTGATCCTGGGCAAGTCACTTAACCCTAATTGCCTCAGCAAAAAAAAAAAAAAAAAAAAAAAAAAAAGAGAATTTTTAAAAAATTTTGATATATTTTCTTCTCACATCATTTCTATTTTTAAACATATCTACCCTCCCCTAATCAAAGGAATATTGCTTAGAAGAGAAAATTTTAAAAAGAGAAAAAAAGTAGTTCAGCAAAATTGATCAGCACATCCACTGTGTCTGGCAGTATATATCATAACTGCTTTATTTTTAAAAAATCTAGTTATAGGACTTTGCATTAAGACCTATTACATCTCACTTTATATACATATGACCCCTTAATCTCTCAAGATCTTTTTGGATCCCCTTTCTCTCATCCAGCCAAGTAGCCACCCACTCACCCTTAGCCCCATGCCTCCCTTAAATCTGAAATACAATCTATGTCTTCAGTCTCTGATAAATTTAAGAATAAGAATAATAATGAGCATGATTATAAGTAAAGGAATATAATATTGCTCCGAGACCTCCCTCTTTCAGGAATTTTTTACTTTCTATGTGTCACGGACCACTATGGCAATTTGGTGAAGCCTATGGAACCCTTCTCAGAATAATGTTTTGAAAAACATAAAATGAATTGAATAGGATTATAATGGTAGGTTGTTGATCAGTTGTGTCTGACTCTGTGACTTTCACCCAGTTTCTTCCAATGTTCAAAACCTCAGGGCCATTTCTGGTTCTTCCCTTTCCCCAGTTTCTTTTATGCTATCATTACTCTTACCACAGCATTTCCTGAACCTGATCTTTGCTCTCTTCCCACTGTCACCTTCTAACACCATCCCATCTATAGTGTGACAAAAACTTTCTATCAGGTTTCCCATACTTCCTCTCCCTCCTTAGATGCATGTTTCATGCCCTTGCCAAAAGAATGCTCCTAATATCTAGATTTAGTATTGTCAAGTTTCTCCCATACCATGCACTCTATCGGATAGTTAAAATGGACTGCTCTCTGCCCCTAAGCGTGTTCCAGATATTGTTATCTCCATTCCTTTTTCCCATGTTGTTCCCTCAGGTTAAAATATGTGCCATCCCTCTCCTTTAAGAGTTGAATTTTTGCCCACCCATGAAGCCCCAACTTGACTGACCAGTGCCTTCGGGAAGCTTTGCCTGGTCTTCCCCCAGTCGGTAATAACTCCTTTCCCTTTAAGAACTCATTTGTTTTGCTACTCTAATAAACTTGTCATATAAGATTTATCTTATAGGTTTCTGCAATCCTATCTTAGCTTACGACTAAATTCCCCTTCTTGTGTATCCTCTTCCCTATAATGTAAGGTATGTGAGGGAAAAAAATTGCCTTCTTTTTGCTTCCCCAGCCCTTAACACATTTCCTAGATCATAGTAAGCACTTAATAAATGCTGCTTAAGTGACTGATAAAGGCAGAGCCCAGTCTTATCTTAACTCAGCATCCAGTCACATAAAATGAGTTTTATGGCACCCTTCATAAAAGCTTATTGAATTGAGTGAAATGATTACTGAGAACAGGAGCTGGAAATTCCTACTAGAATATTTGGAATGCTAAATAAAATCACCAAGAAGCCTAGGGGGTTTTGGACAGCTTGTCTAAATTCAATGGGATGGACATATTCCATGTTGTGGAAATTAAATTTGTCAAGTAAAAAAGACCAAATTTTTACTACCTCAAGTCCCTGAACTGCCTAGGACTGGTCCGCTGCATTCAAAAGAAAAGGCTGTCAGGGATGTTATAAAGGGATTTCCTGGCCTGGGAAAACAGTGAGATGAGATTCCTTTAAGGGGATTTTCTACTCTAAGTTTCTATGGTTCTATCACTTTAAGGCTAAGGAGGCCAGGAAGGTGGGGGGAGAAGGAAAAGAGATGCGTTCTTGCTTTCTTCCACCTACACTATTACACGTGAAGATAGCCCAGGTCTTTCAGGTTTCTCATCCTTTGCTCCTTTAAACCAAATAACGAATCATTTACCTTTTAGATAAAGCTTCTCCAGTGCTGGGTAGGTAATATGAGAGAGCATGCCCCGGCTCAGTGCCCAGCTCAGCATCCTGGCAGGCTTGGGGCTGATTCCGCTGCGGCTTAA
This sequence comes from Sminthopsis crassicaudata, assembly GCF_048593235.1. NCBI lineage: Eukaryota > Metazoa > Chordata > Mammalia > Dasyuromorphia > Dasyuridae > Sminthopsis > Sminthopsis crassicaudata. Next base: position 572,983,902 of record NC_133618.1, read on the forward strand.
CCTTCACTGACTGGAAGTTCAACTCTGGTGACCCAGGACGTTCTACTCTCAGGACCCTCAGCCTAGCCGCTGCGAGGTCCCCCAGACACCAGGCCCTGCCCGCTTGGGCTCCAGCCAACACCATTTGTACTGGCACTTTGGCAGCCTGCCTACCCACAGGGTTTTCAGCTGCAGCCGGCCCCTAGTCAGCCGCTGAACTTTGGGCCTAGAGGCTCTCTCTCCCAGCTTACCCTTTGACTCCCCATCTGTCCCAGCCCGATCACATAGACTAAACCCTGAACTCTCCTATGAACTCAGCGGACCATTCTTGTGTCTCATCTGTTCTTTCCTCTCAGGCGATCTGCTCCACCATCTGCCCTGCTGCTCCCTGGGGCCCATCCAGAGAGTAACAGATGCTCTGGCCATACTTCCACGTTCACACTTGTAGGCTCTGCCCCAGCCTTTGGGGCTATATGGAAGCCATTAAGAGCAGAGCCAGGAGTCCATATAGACTCCAAACGGTGCTACGGATACTAGTAGGGGATGGAGCACCTCCTATTTTGTCAGCCAGCCCCACTCTCTGAGCCAGTCATGGCCACCTGGCCAGCCTTATCTTTTGGCTCTGCCTCTGTTTTACCAATAGGGTTATAGATACAAAGCTAGAAAGTCCATTTTGTCTAATCCTACTGTTTCACAGGCAATTAAACCAAGGATGAGAGAGGTAAAGACCCACGGTAGTAAATCAAGGAAACTGAAGCAGAGATTAAGTGATTTGCCCAGAAAGTCTAACTCCAAATCCAGAATTCTTTCCACCGTTTTAGTCCTCCACTTCCTAGGATACAAAGCTAAAAAGTCCATTTTGTTTAATCCTACTGTTTTACAGACAATTAAACCATGGATGAGAGAGACTGAGTATTAAGACCCGTGGTAGTAGAGGAAACTGAAGCAGAGATTAAGTGATTTGCCCAGGATGTCTAACTCCAAACCCAGAATTCTTTCCACTGTTTTATCCTTCCACCTCCTAGGAGGAAAAGGCCAGGAGGACCAAAAAGAACAATCTCTGGTCCTGTTTCATTCCTTGAAACGTCACAAAGGTCTGTATGACAACGGCTGACCTGAAGTACATGGGACCTATCAATCAGAGCCAGAACTTTCCCAGCCTTAGCAAAGCCACACCGTTATTTGTATCCACAGGATTTTAGGACCTAAATATCATCTTTTATTCCTTTCATGAGCCAGAACCTAAGTCATTCTTTTTTTATTTCTTTGCTCCCACACCTTGTACAGTGTTTTTCAAGTAGTAGGTCCTCGCTAGGCATTTGTTGAATGTAATTTGCTAGTAACAAAGTGGGGGTTGGGGCAGGGGAGGAGGATTATTGGGTTAGGGGTAGCTGGCAGTACATAGAGCACTGGACATGTAGTCAAGAAGACCCAGTTCAAAACTGGCCTCAAATACTCACTGCCTATATGATCTTGGGCAAGTCACTTTACTGCTATCTGCCTCAGCTTCCTCAACTCCCAAGTAGAAATAGCAGCAGCTTCCTCAGAAGGTTCTTGTGAGCTCAAATGACATATTTGTTCAGTGGTTAGTACCGTTCCTGGAACTTAATAAATGCTGTTCCCTTCCCCTTTACCCTGGTGTGATGTCGTAGAAGAGCAATGAGTTAGGAATCAGGAGATATGGCTTTTTATTCCCCTTTTTTCATTACCTTGTTAAAGATCACAAAATAGTCATAACTCCTCTAGGCTATAATTTCCTCATCTTTAGAGTGATGGAGTAATTCAGTGGTCTCAAAGATGCAATGAACTGCATTGTCTCAGAAAGAAAAAAGCCTGTAAAAAGAGCACTCTAGAGTGCTCCGAAGGCTTCTGAATTGAGAACACTGTTACCTTTCCCAGTTACAGCATGTGATAGTTGGAATAACTAATTTTGCAAATGTGTATCAACACAACACTATTCACAAACTGCTGCAAGTCCAATAGCAAAGCATTTGATACATTAAAAATATAAATAATAGAAGAGAAATAATCATACAATACAATCATACAAACAGTTGTAACCTCTACACTTCTTAAAGCATTGAATTAGAAAAAAAATCTTTTGGAGAAAGCTGAAATGGGGGTACAAAAACTACATCCTCCTGTCTGAGTTTGGATGGGTCAATGAGAATGTCGGTGAGTCATTCCCCTGTCCCTTCTCAGGAAGTTCTCCATGGCTGCGGTGGATGGCAAGTACAGCCCTTTGTGACCAGATTGATCTCAACTAGCTCTGGGCTTGGTACCAGCTCCCTTCACTGAAGCTGATCTTCTGTGTCCCTGTCCTCTACAGCCTCCAGAATCCAAACCAGCAGAGACTGCAGCCCCAACATCTCCTGTTATTGTTTGAAAAATCTCATCATTTCCTGGATCTAGAAGGGAGCACATATTCCTGTCCCTTGACCATCCTTCCTGCCAGCCATGGTTGTTAATATATTTCATGCTCAAGGTTTAGTCTCCAAATTCCTTTGGAAAGTTTTGTGGCTTTTGTGAAATTCAATTCAAGCTCAGAAACATTTGTTAAGCCCCTGTGCACAATTAATTTTCCTATGATCATTACAGGATCAGAAAATGTAATATTTATTACCATCCTTTGTTAGTTCCTGATTCATCCAGACAGACATGTAGTAAATTTTTACTGTATGTAGGGCATTGTACCAGGTACTAAAAGAGATAAGCTAGGTAGGAGATCTTCAATTTCCCTGACAGAGCACACTCCCAGGTGAGACAAGTCCCTCTTACCAATGCAAGGAGGCATCTTTGCTGAAAATTAGAGATTTTGAGTTGTTTACAGCAGAAGTTTCAAACCCAAATAGAAATGGGGTGCTATACCACTAATAGGGATCCCTGATGGTTTCATGTTGACTTAGGAAATCACATATTATCTGTCTTACTGAATTTTTACTTAATTTGCGAAATGTTTCCCAATTTTCTTTTTAAACCATACAAGAATAGTATAGTCTTCATCTGGCTGCATATTTGACATTATTGTCCTAAAGGACTGAGCAGTTAATTCACCATCCAGTCTACCAGAGGCTTGAACCTAGGTTATCCCATCTCTGAGGGCACTTCTCTCCAGGAGACCATCCTGCCTCTCTAGGGAGAGTCAAAGATAAATGAGATGCATTTCCTGCCTTCCAGGACCTAATAACCTAGTAGCATAGATAACACAAATAATCCCTAACCAAAAGAGAATCTGTTAAGTATATAAGAGAGGAACAAAGAGGGTGCTAGAAAAGAGCATTCAGGAAAATCTTGCTTGGAGGGAGGACAAGAAATCAAGAAAGAAAAAAAATTTCTTAAAAGAGGTAACATTTTGAATTCAGCTTTAGCAGATGGTTAGGATTTCAAAAGGCAAAAGGATCTTGTGTTATTTATATTTTTAATGTGTTAAATACTTTACTATTGGATTTGTGGCAGTTTGTGAAATTTTGCAAAATTTGCAAAAAGGCAAAAGGTCAAGGATAAAGGAATTCCTGCCATCAGCAAAGATAGAGGCAAGAAAATATGGGGTACATTAAGGAAAAAGAAGGGAGTCCAGTTTACTTAAGTGTAGGATATATGCAGGAATATAGTGTGAGATAAGGCCAGATTGAGGAAGAACTAATTTGTGCATTGGTAGTCAAATTCAAAACATGTAAAGGCATTACGTGGGGAAAATAGTTCAACTGAGAGAAAAGCATGAAGAGGACAAAGTAGGGGGATGACAGAACAATAACTAGGGATTTTTGTGCCCTGGGCAAGTGTCATAATGCACTCGCATGGCAAATGGAACAAAATAGGAGGAGAGGGGAAGATCTATGGGAAATTGCTATTGATGGAGCAAAAGAAAGGAAGGAAACAGGCTTTTATTTAGCCAAGTAACTTCTTATTTTGACTGTTCTTCCTAATTTGGTACTAAAATCTGTTTTCATGCCCCTAATGGATGCTCTTAGCATTCTGTAAATCAGATGCCCTGAGGCAAAGCCCTGGTCACCTCCACCTAGTTTGTGCTCAGAGAAATGAATCGTGGTTAGTTAGCATTATCTAAAAGCAAGAGGATATGGATGACAGACTTAAAAGCATAGGGAAACATCTGAAAGGTTAAAATCAGAATGGCATGGGATGATTGGGACCAGTTCCAAAGGATGAAGCAGCCAGTGAATCTGTACCAAAGGTAATGTACATAATAGGAAAAGAGGAATAAAAGGGGGAGATAACAAAGATTTCAGTTTGTAAAGGAAACTGTTTATTCAGGATAATGATCCTTACAGAGGAAATGGTTATTTGTAGAAGAATTTGGTATCTGAGGATCTACATGCCTTTTGCATCAAAATAATAATCTGGAACCTTTTTTCATGGAACATTTGAGAGTAACAGACTTATAGTTGTGGTTGGAGTAAGAGAATAAATTAAAATGACTTCTCATTGTTTTATGCATACTTACTGATCAATGGAGAAAATATTTCAAGTGATTAAAACTCATCATGTCTATTGATAGGCCAGACACTTTTGAGGATCATGCATCTTCAAAGTATGTCATAGTATAATGGAAAAGAACACTAGGATTGACCCAGGCTGAAATCTGGCTCTGTCCTTGGGTACTGAAGCAAGTCCCTTTTTACTGATCCTCATTTTCTTTATCTGTAAAATGAAAGGTATTAGACTATGGGAGACAGACTATACCTGTTTTCAAATCGCAGCAACCTCTGATGTTTATTACTTATGTGACTTCAGAAATCCCCTTGAGCCTCAGTTTCTTAATTTGCAAAATGGGGCAATTGTACCATTATGGCTTCTGAGGTCCCTTTGAGCTCTACTATGAGTGGTAGTTTTTAAGATCTCTTCTAGCACTGGACTCAAGAAAACAAAGAATTTACTAATATGCCAGAATCCGCCCCCAAAGTCAAATTTTTGGCTTAATCACAATGATAAAAAGAAATGGAGGAGGAAGAAGAGAAGGAGAAAGAGGAAGAAAAGAAAGAAGGAAGAAGGAGGGAGGAGGAGGAGAAGGAGGGAAGAAGGGGCGGAAGAGAAAGAAGAAGAAGAAGAAGAAAGAAGAGAGGAAGAGTGAGAAGGGAGGAGGGAAAAGAGAGGGAAAGGAGGAGGAGATGATTTTACCAAACAGAGAATTTAGTCTTTGGGGTGTACTTATTTCTCAAGTGTCTCATTACTTCATAATCTAATAGAAATTCTTGACATTCAATTATCTGAATGTAAGAAGGGATATTATAAAGGTGATGGCAATTTTCAGAGACATGTAAGTCAAAGAAAAGTTTTTTCTTTGAATTGAAAGGCCAACGGAACAAGCTCTTGCTTATAACCTTCATGATGGGGATACTGACTTGAAATCCCCAAATTTTGGATGACAAGGGAAGATCATTTCAAGGGCCTCTTTATATTCTGGGTACTGTGTGTAAAGGGCTGAAACCCTGAGCAGATGCACTCGGACAACCGAGCACTTAAGGCTAATTACCAATTGGACAATACTCTATTAGCATATGCTTGGAGGATGACCCTATTCAACAACTCTGTGTTGGCTCGATCTGTGGTGTGGACAGAGAAGGGGAAGGGAGATTAGAATGTAGAATAGGACAAGCAGGATCAAGAAAATCCCAAAGGGAGTCACAAATGGTCAGACATAACTAAAATGACTGAACAGCAACACACAAAGAGATAATAGTGATGCAAATGAGATATAGATACAGATAATATTGATACTGATGCACAAATCATCAAAGCTTCTTGAGGGCAGGATCAGTCTTGTTTTTATGTTTGTATTGTTGTATTACGTTTATGTATATTTTATGTATGTTTTAAAGTTTAGCCCAGTACCTGGAATATAGAGAAGCCTTGGAGATGATCTAACCCATTTCCCCAATGAAGAAAGGAAGGTTCAGAAAGGGCATTTTGCCCAAGATTACATTGAGACTCAGAGAAATTGGTTTTCTATAACCAATGATCAAATTAGGATCCAGGCTTTTTCTCCTCTGTTTCTTCATTGAGCCTCTTGTGGAAGGTCAACCTCTTAAGGAAATAGCCAATGGAAAATAACCCTAATCCTTTTTGATTTGGGGCTGGATTCCACCCCACTAGGAGACCTTACTTCTGTTTAAATTGGAAAGAGGACCCAGTGGAAGGGAGCCTCTGTTCTTGTACCTCTCCATTAGAATTTAGGATGACCCAGCTCATGAAGGAGAAACCAATCAGAGGGGCTGGATGGAGGTGGGTTCCACTACCCAGATTACTAGATGCAATTGAGTCTCATGATTAAGCCACATTCTCAGCAGGAGCAGTTAAAAACTGCCAGCCCACCTCCACATTAAATGTCCACCAAGCAGGGCTGATTTCCAGTTGTCAGGGGAATCCCTTTCAAGGATTATTTAAAACTTTGAGGCTCTCTGTGTCTTTTGGTTTTGGCTGCTGAGAGAAAACACTGACCATAAGTTTATTATTAGCTAGCTTAATTAATACATTCTTTATTAATTATCCAGAAACTCTGTTTCTCATTTATTTTTCACTCATCACAGGACTAAATAGCAGATCTGGGAGATGAACCCGAGTCCTCTGCAACCAAAGCCAGCATTACTCCATGATACCCTCAGTCTGCACAGTGAGCACCTTGATCACACATTGCTGTAGTAGGGTAGACAAATGGCTAATGAAATCCTCTAAGGATTGCTGGCTCCTTGGGGCCAAGTAAGTTTGCAGTTCAGCATAGCCAGTGTCCTTTCCTTTAAGCCATTATTATATTTGGAAGCACAGCTAAAGAAACCTTTTTTTCCTATGAGATAATGAAAACATTGACAGTTGGCTGTGTGAATTAATGGAAAGAGCATGGGACTGAAGGCAGAAGAATCAGGTCCAAAATCCAGCTTCTCTGCTCACCAGCTCTGGGACTTTAAGACTCTCTGAGCCTCCCTTTCCTCTGCTGTAAAATAAAAAAGTTAGAATATATGATTCCAAAGATCTCTTTTTAGGCGTAGAATCAGCAAAACCTGAGTTCAAATTCAGCATAAGCAAGTCATTAAACTTCTGTTTGCCTTAACCCACCAGAGGAGGAAATGGCAAATCACGTCACAGACAGTGCGGTCCATAAAGTCATAAAGTGTTGGACACAACTGAACAAAACAAGGTCCCCTTCACTTCTAAATCTCTGAGTCCCAGCTCTTCCACAGTCTAGTCATAGCTTTCAGCCTCAGTTTTCTCAGTTATAAAATGGGGATAATAACATTCAAACGATCTACCTTGCAGGGTTGTAAGAGAAAGGCTTTGAAAATCACATGTAGAAAGAGCTATGTAAAGGTCAGCCACCATCACTATGATGAAAGACCTTTTTGCCCTGCTTGATCATTATCAAACCTGTCCAGCTAACAGACATATTACAAACCACAGGTGTCCTTCCCCCATATCTCCCCTACAGGCAGTAGACAAGTGAAGATCTCTGCTCTTCAGAGCTTTCTCTGCCATCTCTCAGGCTAACAATCCTGTCCCCTCAGAGTCCATCCTGCTCCCTTCTTCACGGCTGCCTTCAGTTGTGAGTGTGAGGCAGATTTAGGAGCGAGAGAGAAGGCTGCCCTGGATCCGGCTAAACCCAGAATTGTCTCAATCATCTCAGGGAAGGAAAGAGGCTCCTCCAATGCAGCTTTCTCCTTCTGACTGAAATTAGTTTTTTTTTCTAGAAGTGCCCAGGTGGAAACACTCAGCCTCTGGGGAGGAGTGGAAAGTGGAGGGGTAACTAATTCATGAGGTAGGACCTGGGGAGGAAGGGATGTTGATGGGTAATAGCTCTGTCCTCCAAGCAGGATTCATGGATGCCAAGGCTCCAGAAAGCAAGAGGATCAATAAATCTATTAATCAATAAATACTTTATGAAGTACCTATTATGTGCTAAGGAATTGACCAAACCCCTCCCCCAATCAGTTCTTGCTCTCAAAAGAGCTTAATCAAGTGAAAAGGGTTATTTAGTGAAAATCTTGTTCTCATTTAAAAAAAAAAAAAGCATACCTTTCCACCACCTTGTACAGTCTATCATACTCTGTATAAGACCTGCATTTTTCTACTTCTACATTTTTGCTGACACTATGCCATCTCCTTCCCCCTTTCTCTACTCATCAAATCCACATTTAACCTTCAGCATGCAGCTCAAGCTCTCTTTCTTGCAAGAAGCCATCCCTTAGCTACTCAACCAGAAAGCAACAGTAATAATAATAATTCGAACGTGCAGAACACACTTAATCTTACAAATATTACCAAAGCAATTTTTCATATTCGGAAGCTGAGATGCAGAGAGGTCTGCACCTTGTAATTTGCCTTAAATCATATTTAAAGGGCCAGACCTCGAACCTTCTGTTGCTGAGTTGTTTCAGTCAGGTTGTACTCTTCATGACTTCTAGATTTTCTTGGCAAAGTTATTAGATTTTTTGCCATTTCCTTTTCCAGCTCACTTTACAGAGGAGGAAACTAAGGCAAACAGAGTTAAGTGACTTGCTGAGAGTCACACAGCTAATAAACATCTGAGATCAAATTTGAACTCATGAAAATGAGTTACCTTGACTCTCCACACAATTGTACCACCTGTTATCTTACTCTCTAGGGTAGTAAGCTGAGAATAGGGGTATGATAAAGGGACCAGCTCCTCTACACCTCAGCTTCTTCTCAGTCTTTTTTCCCTTCAGGTAACTGAAGGGAGTCTGAAAAACAGAACTTTTATATCAAAGATGGACGTCAGAACAGCATCTCTCTTTCCTCTAGATCTCCCTAATTTTCCCCCTCATGAGCGTGTCAAGCTGTCTGTCAGTCTCCACCAACAAGAATAATCACAAAGTAATGGATTTTGAGCTAAGGGTTTCAGGCACAAGAACCAGTTGTTCCACCTAGGGAGAAAACAGTGAAGGTGAATATAAGGTAGCAGAGGTGTAGAAAATGGCACAGGAGAGAAGACCAGGAGAGCCAGAGGAGAGTGCTTCTGCAGCCTGCAACTCCAGTGCGTTGGTCTGTCTCAGAGCCTGCCTTCCTTCCCACCTTTTTGAAGGCTACAGGCCACTAGAAGATTGTAAATCAAAAGAACAGGGGCAGCAGTCTTTAAACCACCATAGGGAGGAAGCCTGCTGCCCTGGATGCTGGCGGCTAGATAGAAGGTCTGGATGTACCACCCTAATTATGGCTCAGCTGGCCCTTGGTGGCTATTTAATAAATGCTGATGGTTGAATGAATGAATGGGCATACATCCACCCTTGGATAAGGTGAGAATTTGGAAGAGAATGGGTCCTTTAGATAAGTTATACTGGTGTTTTGTTTGTTTTTTAAAGCAGGTCTAGGTTAAGCTCCAAAATACAGCCAAAACATGTCACTGAGCAGCTAGCTCCCTTATTTTTGTTTCATGTGGGCAAACTGCAGACTTCTGCCTCTTTTGGCTCTGCTATGTTAGTGTCCAAAGGGTTTGTGTTTATACTCTCACCAGAGATATTTATAAGTCTTGACTTACTAAGAAGCCCTCTGAGCTAGTGTTATGAAATATCCTCAAAAGTACTTTGGTCCTCATAATTAAAATAGCAAGAGAGTAATACAGCACTTGCAACATTAAAACTAATAACAGTCATGCAAGGATAGACAGATAAAAGAAGTCCAATCTTAAAAAAAAACAAAAAACTCCTATCCTCAAGTTTTTACAGACTTTTCCTACACCGAGATGGAAAAAGAGTTGTTCATCCTTCGTTTTCAGAGGACCAGTGACATCGTGGGGTGATGTCTGAACTTTTAGCTTTAAGTGAAGGGAGCTGCACAAAGTTTTCAGCCTCCCTTTCTCTTCCAGACTCATTGAAGGCAAGTGGGAAAAGTCAAGGTGACCGGTGATGGTCTGGAAGGCAGTGGATGACCTTGGCATCTTCAGTGTCTGACATTGACTACTATTTGTGCAGACTGTGGGAACAAATTGTTCTCATCAGCCCGTTCCATCAGGGGAAGTATTCACATGATGGGAGTAGACATTCCCCTAACTCACCAAGGGTTTGCGGTCCATCACTTACCCTCAACTTGACTAGCCCACATGCAAGATAGTTTTACTGGGGTAGGAGCACTACCCATGCTTCAACTTCTTGGAACCACAGGTAAGAGTTGGGTGAAACTATTGATCAGAGAAGTGCAAATGAAGACAACTCTGAGATACCACTACACACCTGTCAGATTGGCTAGAATGACAGGAACAAATAACGATGAATGTTGGAGGGGATGTGGGAAAACTGGGACACTGATGCATTGTTGGTGGAGTTGTGAAAGAATCCAACCATTCTGGAGAGCAATCTGGAATTATGCCCAAAAAGTTATCAAACTGTGCATACCCTTTGACCCAGCAGCGCTACTACTGGGATTATATCTCAAAGAAATACTAAAGAGTGGAAAGGGACCTGTATGTGCCAAAATGTTTGTGGCAGCTCTTTTTGTGGTGGCCAGAAACTGGAAACTGAGTGGATGCCCATCAGTTGGAGAATGGCTGAATAAATTGTGGTAAATGAATGTTATCGAATATTATTGTTCTGTAAGAAATGACCAGCAGGATAAATACAGAGAGGCTTGGAGAGACTTACATGAAGCATTGCTGAGTGGAATGAGCAGAATCAGGAGAACATCATACACAGCAACAACAGGATTATACAATGACCAATTCTGATGGGCATGACTCTTTCCAACAATGAGATGATTCAGGCCAGTTCCAATGATCTGTGATGAAGAGAGCCATCTACACCCCGAGAGGCCTGTGGGAACTGAGTGTAGATCACAACATAGCATTTTCACTCTTTTTATTGTTGTTTGCTGCAGTTTATTTTCTTACTCACTTACTTTCTTTTTTTTATCTGATTTTTCTTGTGCAGCAAAAAATAAAAGGAAAATGACCCATATGTACCAAAAATATTCATAGTAGGTATCTTGTCAGGGCAAAAAATAAATTGGAAATTAAGTGGATGCCTAACAATTGAGGAATGACTCAATAGACTATATATTGTATGATGGACTATTATTGTTCTATGAGAAATGATGAGCAGGATGTTCTCAGGAAAAAAACAACAATAACCTGGAAAGTCCTCCAGGAACTCAAGCAAAGTGAAATGTACTGTAAACAAAGTAATAGCAATGTTCTGGAATGACTTTGCTATTTTCATTAATATAATCATCTACAATTGCTCTAAAGGACATATGGTGAAAAATTCTATCTATGCCCAGAGAAAGAACTGATTGTGTATGAATACAGATTGAAGCTTTCTCTCTCTATCTCTTTCCCTTTTTTTAAGCTTAATTTTTCTTGACAGTTTTTATCTTTGACAATGTAAGAGATCTGTGTTTTCTTTCACAACTTGACTTTTATGGAAATGTTTTGCATAACTTCATATGTGGTTTCTTAATTGTGGGTGGTCATAAGGGAGAGAACCTAGAACTCAAAAATTTTAAAAACAAATATATATTTTTTTGTTTTGAATGTAACTGAGGGGAAATGTTAAAGAAATAATATTTTTTAAAATTTAAAAAAAAAAAGTAATTCTCTGGAAAAATGATGAACGCATCCATTGCTGATTAGAGTGAAAACACCTGGTCCATAATCTTGGCCCTATATAGTGTGTTCAGTTGGCAAGTCCCTTTATTTCTCTGGGCCTCAAGTTCCTTAACTACAAAATGAAGAGATTAGACTAGATGAACTGTAAAGGTCCCTTCCAATTATAAATCTATGATCCTTTGAAATGAAAGACTATTAGAACAGAAAGGAAATTAGACATTAGTTTTTTCAACTCCCCCTATTTTAAAACACTGTAGAAGATTCAAGAATCAGAACACCCATTTCCTGATTCTCAGACCGGTGCTCTCCAGAGGCCACCTCCCCAAGGTGCTTCCCACATCAAATGCCCTATTTCTGTCACTAATGCCAATATTCTTCCTGTTTCTCAAGTTTAAAAGCCTTTAAGTAATTTGTCTCCACCCACTCCTTCTATTCCTATATTGTCTGTGCCCAAAGCTTCTTGTTTCTCCCTTTGAAATGTCTTTCAGATTCACCCACTCCTCTCTGTCACAGCTTCCAACACTTAAGTCCAAGGGGAGTTTACAAGCCCTGTAATTTCCTCAGCATAAGGAGCTCCTAGGGTGAAAACTCTGCATGATGCTCTCTTTTCTTACAGTCTTAGAGATTTGCCTCGTGCCCTTAAAGGTTAAGTGGTTTGTCCATGGCCACACAATGGAAATACAATAATACGAGGGGAGAGAGAATTTTAAACAAGGAGAACAGTCAGTGGCGATGATTGGAGTCAGGAAATGGAGTGTTATATGTTGAAGGAACAAAAAAGAGATGAGTGTCACTGGGCTATAGAGTACAGAGAAGTAAAGTGTAAGAAAACTGGAAATATAGGAAGGAGCCAGATTATGAAGTGATATATATTTGATCCTGGAGGTAATAGGGAGCCACTGGAGTTTGCTGAATGGCAGAGAGGAGGGAACAGAGAATAGAATCAGAATTGCATTTTACAAAAATCCAAGTTGATGGTTTAGTGAAGGATACACTAGAGTGGGCAGGGACTTTTAACAGAAAGACCAACCAATAGAGGAATAGAGAGGTCTAGAATTCAGGTGATAAAGGCTTTCACTGGGATGTTAACTGTCAAAGCAAAGAAAGGGACATGTATGAGAAGTGTTACAAAGACAGCAACAATAGGTCTTGACAGCTGATGGATCTGGAGATAGAAGTGAGGAGTAAATGTTGATGATATTGGATTGCATTTCTGGGTGACCAGGAAAATGATGGTGGTACCCTCAATAGTAATAGGTAAGTTAGGAAGAGGAGGATTTGGAAGGAAAGATAATGAGTCCAGTCTTTGATGTGTTTGAGTTTAAGATTTCTAGGGACATCCAATTCAAGATATCCAATAGTAGTTGGAGATGCAAGACTGGAGGTCTGGAGAGAAATTGGGGTGGATATGTATTACAGGGCAGTGAGGTGGTAAATTGATAGAGTGCTGAGCCTGGAGTCAGGAAGATTTATTAAGATACATGGAAATGTCATTTCACTCTGTTTACCTCAGTTTTCTCATCAATAAAATGAGCTGGAGACAGAAATGGCAAACCAAGAAAACCCTAAATGGAGTCATGAGGAGTTGGATGTGACTAAAAATGACTGAATACTAACAAAGATGATAATTGAAAGGATGGGAGGCCGAGACATAGGGAACAAAGAAAAGAGACAAAGGTAAGCTATGGGTGATACCCACCTGTAGTGAGTGTGACCTACGGGAGAAGTGGTCCGTCAGACAGAGGGGGTCACAGCACTTCCTGTAGCTGACTTGGGGTCTGACCTTTAGAGACCTCCAGGCCTAGAGATCCTGGTTAACAAGATGGATGAACCAATAAGGGGTTATTGGGAATGAGGGAGACACGGCATGTTTATAGATAGGGAGAGCTTAAAAATACATGAGAGAGTGGGGATGAGAGAGCCGGCAATGTGCTGGAGGAGATAGGACAGAATGCTCACTGGTGCACATAAAAGGCTTTCTATCCCACCTTCTTCATATTAGATGAAAGAGGAGATGGCTGAAGCAAGCTGCTTGATGGTGTGAAATGAGAAGAGAAAAAAGGAAGCTCCAAGGAAATGGCTTTAGTTTTTTCAGTAAAATACGAGGCGAGGTTCTCTTCTAAGAGGGAAAAGTACAGAGAATGATAGGAGGTTTGAGAAAAGATTAAAAGTTTTGGAAGAGCTACAGTCAATGAGATAGTAAGCTAGTTAGGGAGATGTGAAAAGCCTGCTCTGCTCTAACTAGGCCCTAGATTTTGCTATGTGATTTGCTCAGAATGGTGTTTCAGTATATTTCAGAGGTAGGATTTGAACTCAGCTCTTTGTAGCTTAAAGGCTAGTTTTCTATCCACTATGCCATGCCTCTAGTCCTGCTGTGACATTTTAAGAAAGAATCTCTATTCCTATGGCACATCTAGAGTGAAGAAATGGGGGGAGGAAGTGAAAGATCTGGAAGCCATTTCATAGAAGAAATAATTAAAGAAAGGATGTTCCATTTTGATTTTTTACAAAAAGACAAAAATTTTCTAAACTTATGGGACTCTTATGTAGAAGAATTTGTGTTTTTCCATTCAAGTCAAGGAACAAAACTAGGCTCAACAGGTAAAAGTTGGAGGATACTAAATCTTTTTGATAGCAGAAAGAATTTTCTAACAAGTAAAGCAAGCTGTTAAGAAAACAGATTTCCTTCTCGTCACAGTTTCTTATCAAGCAAAATACAGATAAACACCTGTCAGGGATCTTGTAGAGAGAATTTCTACACGTAGAGAGAAGTACTTTCTGTGAAAATTACTTGATGTCCATAGATGCTGTCACCTCAAATTTATTGCCTAAAAGGAAGGAAACAAGCATTTATTAAGTGTTATTATGTGCCAAGCCCTATACTAAGCATCTAAAAAGGATCTCTTATTTCCCCCTCAAATCAACAACTCTTCCTCATTTCCCTCTCTCTGTTAATGCTCTATTACTCACCTAGAGGAAAACCCTATATATGAATTATATTCAAATTTCGTTTTAGAACAATGGTTCTCAAAATGTATTAAGGGTCCCCAAGACCATTTCAGGAGGTCTTCAATGTCAAAACTATTTTCATAATAACTCAGATTGTTTGCTGGATTCTTGGAGACAATAGTCTCATTCAGCCCTGGGACCAAACCATGGACCCATTTGATCCCAGTAAATCTCTCCCTTTCAAATAAAATATTAAATACTCTCTAATCTCTATCTTGCCTCAGATTCTCCGGCATTACACTAAGATATTTTAATTTTTAAGATGATAAATATTGATAACTACAAGCCACATAAATGAAAGCTCTTGGGGGAGGATCCTCAGAATTTTAAGAGTATAAAAAATTCCTAAAAACTAAAAAGGTTGAGAAGTGTCATTTTTAGACCAATGGTCTAAAACTTTTTGGTGTTTTGAATGTCTTTTGCAATTTGGTAAAGATGCCTCTTCAGAATAGTATTTATAAATAATTAAAGGAAATTAATTAGTGATTAGTGAAAATAAAGATGTATCTTTTTTCATCTCAGTTCAAAAAATCCCATGGATCTTCTGGGAATCTGTGACCCTACATTTAAGAACCTCGTGTTACAGATTCAGTAAAGCTTTTCTCTAGCATGAGAGCAGAAAATCTGACTCTCTTGGGGATAGAACCCTAAACTCTTTATGAGGGGCCCCTAGGCCATGGAGTACACACAGAAATCATTGATAATGTACTGTAGCTTATTTATGCCTACTGTGTGTTACTCCCTTTCCCTTAGGATTAACCTAAATGTTTGTTTTAGGAGATTGTGGAGTCCCACGAATCTTTGGCAATGATAACACATAAACCACTCATAAAACATTTACATATTGCCTTATGGTATAGTTGTCTGTGCCTAACAATGCCTTGCACATGTTTGAGAAATATTTGTGGAATGAGTGAATGAATTGATCTTTTTTCCTTAACTACAATACTGGAAGTCTTTCTATACCATACAATTTAGCACTGAATTGTATACAATCTTAAGAGTATATAATCCACCAATTGTTCCATGGGCATTAACTCTCCTTCAATAAAGACTATACAGTTCATACATACCCCCACAGAGCCTGGAAAAATTCTAGGCACATGGTAGATACTGTGATTCTTGTTCTTGGAGCTTCTGGGAGTTTACTTATTATGTCTACACAGATGACTCCTATATCTCTACATAGAGTCATTCTCTCCTGAGCTCCAATTATTCATCAATTGTTCCTTCAGTATTTTGGATTGGGCATCCCATGGGTATCTCAAACTCAAAATGTCAAAAGTAGCACTCAGTTACCTTTTCCAGTTTTACCTTTTTCTGAACTTGGGCAATCAGCCAAGCTCAAGTAGTCTTCACTTCTCACCTGGACATCACATTGTCTCCCTGTTTCAAACCCCCCCAGTCCAAACCATTCTCCAGCAGTCTGTCACAGGGAGATTCCCTAGGCTGGGCATCACTTCATGCACCACCAAAGACCACATCCAAATCCCTCTGTTTGGCCTTTCTCTGCTGAAAGACTGGGGCAAGTTTGTTTTATTTTGTTTTGTTTTGTATCATTTCATCATCTGGGTTTTCAAGAGGGGAAACTGCTTCTACAAATGTGGATCAGCAGTTGTTTTGCAATTTAATAGGCTTAAGAGAATAGCCAGAGAGGTTAAGGGAATTATCAGGGATCACAGTCAGTATTCATGAGAGGAAAGAGTTCAGAGAAAAGGGCTCTGTTTGGAGTCAGGGGACCTAAGTTCAAGGTCCTGCTCTCTCAGTGATTACCTGTGTGACTGGGGCAATTCACTTTTCCTCTCAATCAATAGAGGGGGAAGAAGTAGATGATCTCTGAACTTCCTTCCATATTATGAAACTAGGACTAGACCTGGACCTGGTAACACTGGCTCCAAAATGCTGAGGCAGCCCACACTCTTCATTATGCTACCCTGACTGAGGGCAGGGCCTGGGAAATAGAATGTGCTCCCAAAGGCACCGTGATCATGACAGTGACTAAGTGGAATTCTTTTTTAATGTTCAGCATCCTGTATCTTTAATCTTAAATCTCTTTTTGCATATTAGTGAGTGCCCACAATGCTCTCTCAGAGTACCCCATGCAACTGGTGCCAAAGTGGATGGATAGAGGAGGGGCCCAGAGCCAGAAGAACCTGAGTTCAGATCAGTCTGAGATACATAAAAGCTATGTGACTCGGCAAGATACTTAACCCTCTTTGCCTATTTCTTCATCTATATGAAAAGCTAAAAAAGGAAATGGCAAATTAGTCCAGTATCTTTGCCAAGAAAACTTTGCTACCAGAATGAATTAATTTACTACAAACAAGTATGGCTTCCCTCCAGATCACTTTTAGACATCTGCCCCCTTGCCTAATTCATCCCACCTGCCTGTTGACCTTAAACTTGTTGGCTCTCATTTTATACAATAGATCAGTTCATGGGAAGTTTTATGTAAATCAACTACTTGATTTGTGCATGGCTGGGTTAGTGGGAGAGACTGGCTTATTAACGGTGACTCTTCCAATAGATGATAATCACCTGTCTGAGGGGCAGCACAGAACAGAAGTGGAAACTGGCCGGGAGACAAACTGAGGCTTGGGAAAGACTTTAATTTAGAAAATCCAAGGTTATCTGGTCACCCCAGGCTGTCACCGGACATCTGGCCTTGGGGATTGCCACTGACTTCAATGACTCTGGAGGAGAAAAAGGGGCAGAAGACTTTGTGTAGCTTTGTCTCACTCAAATCCAATTCATGTGCAAGTCATCACCCTTGTGATATCTCTGGTCCCCAGCCGGAACTGAGGGTGAACAACCACAAAGGAGACTTAGGATCAAGTCTGACCCGCCCATCTCACTTGACCTTGCTCAAGTCATTTATCTTCACCGTTGCCCCAGGCAATTGTCTAAAACCAGTGATTTTCAAAGAGTAGCCCAGGTATCTTCTCAGAACCTCTGAATGTCAAATTATTTTTATAATAATACTAATATGTTTAATTTCTAATATAACACAAATAAACAAAAACTCTAAGGGAGAAGTGTACTCAATAATTTTTAAGAGTATAAAAGGGCTCCTGAGACCAAAAAGATTGGGAAAAACTATTCTTTTTTCTTTCTTTCTTTCTTTTTTAATGAAATGTCTAATAAAATAAATTTATTTTAAACACCAAAATTCCTTGTGTAAATACACATGGATGACAATTCTCTTTAAGTAAAGTTACATGCAATAAAAGCAACATTTTAATTAAACTATATAAAAGCTAAAACATATAATTAATATTAGAACCTTAAGATTTCTCCTGATTTAAAAAATAATTATAACTTATAAAATTACACTCATGAAACTGTAAATGTTTTAAATAAAAGGCAAGATGAGTAGCATTTAAGAAAAAATAAACCTTTTTGCTGCTTTTTTTTTTTTCTTCAAATATTTTACAATTCATCACCCATTAAAATCAATGGAAAAAAATGAATTCCATAGCTTCCTTCAAGACTCATCACAAAATAATCTCTGGTTAGACCAGGGATTCTTATAGGTTAACTTGTTGGGAACCCCTACTCTTAAAGATAAAAAACTGCAGAGGAGTTAATTCATTTTGCAGTGGGGGTTTTCTCATCAGGAATTCAAGAATTCTTAGGCACTTCCTTATGCTGATGAGATCATAGTTGAGATCTACACACAGAGATAAGTCATCTCTTGGTTAATTTGCCTTGTACTCTTGGGGGCTTTTTGCTTGTCTCTTTAAAGTGGGGAACACTTGGGCAATATTTCCCCTAATGCTCCTATGTATGCATCTATGTATGTTAAGGGCAGCTGGGTGGCTCAGGGTCAGGGTTGGGCCTGGAAGTCCAGGAGACTCATCTTCTTGGGTCCAAATCTGGCTTCAGACACTTATTAGCTGTGTGACCCCGGGGGAAAGTCACTTAACTCCTTTTGCCTCAATTTCTCATTTGTGCCATAAGCTGGAGAAGAGATTGGCAAACCATTCCAATATGAAAACTCCAAAGGAAGTCATAGAGTCTGGCATGACTGAAAAAGAACTGGACAGCTTGCTGCCCAAAAGTGTTCCTAAGGCATCTAGAGAGTAAGCTACTTGGAGGCTGAAGAGAAAAGGGAAATGAAGGGAAGTGGGATAATAGAAGTCAGGAAGACCTAAGTTTAAAGGCCTCCTTATCTTTCTTAGCTTCAGCTTCCTTATCTGAAAAGTGAGTCAAGTCTCAAAGTCCAAATCCAGAATCTTAAGATCAGATGCTTGACCTTTTAACTAATTAGCTAATTACTTAGTTTCCCAATTTGTTTATCAGAGACATCTTCCAGTACAAAGAGAAAGCATTTATTTAATCCCTGCAGGGAGAGGCCCAGACATACCTGGGAGCCATCCCAGCTCCCACCATGTGCTCCTGAACCTGGCCAGCTTCTGCACTGTCTAGAACTTAAAAGCAAAAAGACTCGAGCCTTCTCATTGGCTAGACTAAAAGGATTTAATCATCCTTGACCAATGGTCACCAATGTTGGCTGCCTCCCACAGGTTACACTAACTTCCCAAGGTTCAAAGTTTATCCCTTCAAAGATCATATCACTCCCTCCCCCCAGCTCTGGGAACAGGGATCATGTGACTCAATATTGAGAAATATTTCATCCAATCAGTCACGTCCAATTGGAATTTATCAAAAGGCAGTAAATTGTCTTCTTCTTCACCCCTCATCATGATCCACTGGATAATACTTTCTAAGGATTAAGGGGGGAACCAGAGAGCCAGAATTGGATGGAGTAGAAAGTGGTCCTAGTAAAAAGTAGATTTCCATTCCTACTCTAGCTATGTTTTGCTCTTGATTCCCTAAGTAATGGGAAGGATGTATCATGGAAACATTATTAGAAGGATGCTCATTGTTGAGAAGAGCCAAGTCCATCACAGTTGATCATCACATAATCTTGTTGTGCACAGTGCTCTCCTGGTCCTGCTCGTTTCATTCAGCATCAGTTCATGTAAGTCTCTCCAGGCCTTTCTGAAATCATCCTGTTGGTCATTTCTTACAGAACAATAATATTCCATAATATTCATATGCCACAATTTACCCAACCATTCTCCAATTAATGAGCATCCACTCAGTTTCCACTTCCTTGCCACTACACAAAGGCTGCCACAAGCATTTTTGCACACTTGGATTCTTTTCCTACTTTTATGTTCTCTTTGGGATATAGCTCCAATAGAGACACAGCTGGGTCAAAGGGTATGCACAGTTTGATAGCCCTTTGGGCATAGTTCTAAATTGCTCTCCAGAATGAGCTGGATCAGTTCACATCTCCACCAACAATGAAACAAAAAAGCAATTCTAAATGTTAAAATAGGAGTGCGCTCGATGCCAGCGACGGCTCTTAGTTGACCTGTTAGCTAGGAAAAGGGTACAACACTGAGACTGTATCTCCCCACTTTCCATCTCTATGAAAAGGAGGAACGGAGATTGAGGAAGGCCTTGAAGAGAACTCATGCCAAAATTCTCTGTAAGTGTAGAAAGTACTGGACCCACTTCTTGTTCTGTACCCAGGAATAAATATGGTTTGATTCTATTCAATTCTGAGAAATTTTTCCTGAGAGGAGTTAAGCTTTTCATTCCCCTGCCCTACAGTTCAAGCTTCCCACTGCAGTGTCTGGGGAAAGATATTACTTGTGGCTCATTTTCAGGACTTCCCCAAAAATAAAAGGTGAGGAATTAAAGGGCACTCAGTGCTCGATATGAATCAGGTAAGAAATTTGTTCTTATATGGGCAAAAGAAACCCTAAACATGAAAGACTCACAAACATGCACTAACAGAATGTTATTCAGTGACACCTTGTAGCTACTCTTAAAATAAAGCTCAGAATAAAATAAATAATTTTGAAAAATCTATTGGGAAGCTAATATTTTACCTTATCACAGTGACATCATGGTAAATGTTTAACAATCAGCTCTGAGGGAAAATGTATTCCTGATACATTTTAAAGTGTAATCTGTATCATTAACCATTTCTGCATCATTTTTTTTTATTATATATATATATATATATTTTATAATATTATCCCTTGTATTCATTTTTCCAAATTACCCCCCCTCCCTCTATTCCCTCCCCCCGATGACAGGCAATCCCATACATTTTACATGTGTTACAATATAGTCTAGGTACAATACATGTGTGTAAATACCATTTTCTTGTTGCACAATAAACATTAGAATCCGAAGGTACATGCAACCTGGGCAGACAGATATTAGTGCTAACAATTTACATTCCCCTCCCAGTGTTTCTTCTCTGGGTGTAGCTACCTCTGTCCATCATTGATCAACTGGAAGTGAGTTGGATCTTCTTTATGTTGAAGATTTCCACTTCCATCAGAATACATCCTCATACAGTATTGCTGTTGAAGTGTACAGTGATCTTCTGGTTCTGCTCATTTCACTCAGCATCAGTTGATTTAAGTCTCTCCAACCCTCTCTGTATTCCTCCTGCTGGTCATTTCTTACAGAGCAATAATATTCCATAACCTTCATATACCACAATTTACCCAACCATTCTCCAACTGATGGACATCCATTCATCTTCCAGTTTCTAGCTACAACAAAAAGAGCTGCCACAAACATTTTGGCACATATATGTCTCTTTCCGCTCTTTAGTATTTCTTTGGGATATAATCCCAGTAGTAGCGCTGCTGGGTCAAAGGGTATGCACAGTTTGATAACTTTTTGGGCATAATTCCAGATTGCTCTCCAGAATGGCTGGATTCTTTCACAACTCCACCAACAATGTATCAGTGTCCCAGTTTCCCCACATCCCCTCCAACATTCATCATTATTTGTTCCTGTCATCTTAGCCAATCTGACAGGTGTGTAGTGGTATCTCAGAGTGGTCTTAATTTGCATTTCTCTGATCAGTAGTGATTTGGAACACTCTTTCATGTGAGTGGATATATTTTCAATTTCTTCCTCTGAGATTGTCTGTTCATATCCTTTGACCATTTATCAATTGGAGAATGGTTCGGTTTCTTATAAATTATGGTCAGTTCTCTATATATTTTGGAAATGAGACCTTTGTCAGAACCTTTGTTTTTAAAAATATTTTCCCAATTTGTTACTTCCCTTCTAATCTTGTTTGCATTAGAATTATTTGTACAGAAACTTTTTAGTTTGATGTAATCAAAATCTTCTATTTTGTGATCAATAATGATCTCTAGTTCTCCTCTGGTCATAAATTCCTTCCTCCTCCACAAGTCTGAGAGGTAGATTATCCTCTGTTCCTCTAATCTATTTATTATCTCCCTCTTTATGCCTAAATCATGGACCCATTTTGATCTTATCTTGGTATATGGTGTTAAGTGTGGATCCATATCTAATTTCTGCCATACTAATTTCCAGTTTTCCCAACAGTTTTTTCCGAATAATGAATTTTTATCCCTAATGTTGGAATCTTTGGGTTTGTCAAAGATTAGATTGCTATAGGTGTACCCTTTTTTGTCCTTTGTATCTAATCTGTTCCACTGATCTACTGGTCTATTTCTTAGCCAATACCAAATGGTTTTGGTGACTGCTGCTATATAATATAGCTTTAGATCAGGTACACTTAGACCACCTTCCTCTGAGTTTTTTTCATTAGTTCCCTTGCAATTCTCGACCTTTTATTCTTCCATATGAATTTTGTTGTTATTTTTTCTAGGTCATTAAAATAGTTTCTTGGGAATCTGATTGGTATAGCACTAAATAAATAGATTAGTTTGGGGAGTATTGTCATCTTTATTATATTCGCTCGGCCTATCCAAGAGCACTGAATGTCTTTCCAATTATTTAAATCTGATTTTATTTTTGTGGCAAGTGTTTTGTAATTTTTCTCATATAATTCCTGACTTTTCTTTGGTAGATGGATTCCCAAATATTTTATACTCTCAACATTTGTTTGGAATGGAATTTCTCTTTGTATCTCTTGCTGTTGCATTTTGTTGGTGATATATAAAAATGCCGAGGATTTATGTGGATTTATTTTGTATCCTGCCACTTTGCTGAAATTTTGAATTATTTCTAGTAGCTTTTTAGCAGAGTCTTTGGGGTTCTCTAAGTATACCATCATGTCATCTGCAAAAAGTGATAGTTTAATTTCCTCATTTCCTCCTCTAATTCCTTGAATCTCTTTCTCGGCTCTTATTGCCGAGGCTAGCGTTTCTAGTACTATATTGAATAGTAATGGTGATAGTGGGCAACCTTGTTTCACTCTCTGCATCATTTTCTTAAGTCTAGATAAACAAATCTAGATTTTATTATTTGCCAATTTCCAAAATGTAAATGGTCACACTGAAAATTTAATAATTGATTTTTTAAGAGGTGGTAAGAGCCGGCTCCAACACCTTCTTGCTTCTCAAATAAAGAAATTTGCAGGAGTGCTAATTAGGCATTTTACTTTTCACCATAGCTTTGCAGGTCCAATAAACTTGTGGTATACATCTTTTGGTAAAATGGCCCAACTTAGACCAATCTTCCTATAGTGGCCATTCTCTCTGAAGCCTTCATCTATCTGCTCCTGCTGTTCTTCCTGGATTCATGACCTTCAGAACTCTACCTTATCTCCAGACCTGGACACAATATTTGGTTACCTTCTCAGGAAAGGAAATACAAAGTGGAGATGTCGAGTGGAGATGCTTAGTTAAGCTCATGTTCCAAAAAGGAGGGGTGTTGGCGGAGAGGAAAAGAAAGAATTCTGCATATCCCCCTACCTTTCTACACAAAGAAAGTCAAAACAAAGAGGAATGAAAATACAAATAAATACAAAATATAAAAAAAAGGGGGGAGAGGGAGGACAGCTTCCTTTAACCTACTGAATCATCAGCTTTTCTATCTAGCCAACAAAGGGATTCATCATCATCTAAAGCAAGTCTCTAAGAAATAAAAAGTCAAATTTTCTCCCTCCCCACCACTACCACATGACTTCCATGTGGTTATCTAGAAGCAGGAATGGCAATTTAGATAGGTAAGTTCTGGCCTTGCTGTACTGCAGACCTAAGTGAGTTCACACATTTGTGGGTAACCAACATAAACCTCAGGAGTTCCAGTCACTCTTTGGGGGAAAGCTTGAACAGTTTATATGGCTGTTCTGTTTATATTAATACTCAGAAGATCAAAGCCGTGCTCTCTAACCAATGACCTGAATCTTCCAAATAATTTCATCCTTGGATGCTGGCCTGGATGAAATGTGAGTCACATCCACACACACACACACACACACACACACACACACACACACACACACACATACACACTGTGGTATTTTCTAGTTTTTTTTTAATGTTCTATGGATGTGGTGTCCACTGGGGAGCCTTTAAAAAAAAGTTATCTGATTGGTTCACTCAGATCTTTATCATAAAGAAAGGGTCCCAAACAAGCCTATCAGTGACATCCCATGTAATGAACCCAATTAAAACTGTTTCAATTTGCTGCTAAAATTTCTTCAAAATGATTACTTCCATTGAGTCCCTTTAAATGAAAATACTTTTAGCTAAAAACTATTGCTAGTAGCAACCAAAAGAGAAGCAAACACGTATTTTATGAAGATTCAAGATACATCCAACTCCAGCTAAACAAGTCAATTAACAGATGGGAGGGGGGAGTGATTTTCTGGGAAAGGATAAAAAGGAAAGGAGAGAATAACTTTTTTATTGGAAAAAAAGACAAAATGCCCTATCTAGTTGTGTGGGTGGTGTGATTTTTTTTTCCTTTTTTTTTTTTCCACATGGGGAAAAATAAAAGCTCTCAGATCAGGAAGCAGTAGAAAGGCAAACTAAGGCCTTTCCTTTGATTGTCAGGGCAAACAAAATAAACAGATTGTCATGGCTAAGGCTGAAAGAAGTCATTGACAGAGATGTAAAAAGAAGCAGACTTAAAGGTTGAGTACAAATGTCTGGGAAATATTTAAAACCTTAAGCTAATAAGGGTGAATCATTTAAAAATATTCTATTTTTAACTTCAGAGTTGTGATCAATAAAATAAAAGTTGAGGCACTGAGAAAAGGTACCACATGCCAACTCATGCCCAACAAAATAAATGAATTAACATGTGTTAAGTATTTACTATGTGCCAGGCACTGTGTTAAGTGCTGGAATACAAAAAAAAAAAAAAAAAAAAAAGGCAAAAAGTCCTTCCCTTCAAGGAGCTTAAAATCAGTTGAATAGGGAAGAAAACATGCAAACAAATATCTACAAAGCAAGCTCTTTGCTTTCAAGTGGGAAATAATTAACAGAGAAAAGACACTAAAATTAAGAGATTGAGAAAAACTTCCTATATAAGGTGGGATTTAGTTGAGGCTTACTGGAAGTCAAGGAAGTCAAGGGGTAGAGTTAAGGGCATTCCAGAAAAAATCTTGAAAGCAGAGATGCAAAGACCAAAAATTGAAACTACAAGCTTTGGAGGTGTTGTAGGAAGCCTTGAATATTTTCAAATGAAATCTATGATCTCATTATGTACCTGCCATAGGTATCATTACCCATCCATACTGCCTAACCTGTGGAACTCTAGACCATGACCACCTAAAAGTTATGTCAACTTGCCACAAGGGTCTTCCTTGCTTTCACCTGACATTGCCAAAAGACAGGCACATCAATATACTATTGATGGAGCTGGGAACAGGGCCACTAGCTTTGGAAGTCTTTCCAGCCAAATTATTAATTGTAAAGAAGTCCCGAAAATATCCACACCCTTTAAACATGATCTCATTGCATACAAATGTACATACGAAGAAAGTAAAGGCTGTTTCACACAGGCAGTAACAGACAGACAGGTGCAATAAATTCCAAAATATTTATAGCAGTCAGTTGGTCAATCAACAAACATTTTTTAAGCATTTATTATGTGCCAACTAAGTACTGGGGATACCAAAAAAAGCAAAAACAGTCCATGATCTCATAGAGATCAGTCTTATGGGTAAGACAAAACTCAGACTACTATGCATAAACAAGATATCAATCAGACCTGATTTAATCTGTGAGTGGCCAGAGTTGAACAAAGCAGATTAGAGCAAGTCAGGAATCAAACAAGTTGAATTTTAAAATAAAGAAAATGTTTGCAAGTGGAAGTCCACCTTCCTGAGAAGTTTCACTTGCTGGGGCAAAGGCAGGATTTATATACCTGAAAACCACAAAGGGGCTGGACCACCATACGATCATCGTTAGGTCCCATAGCAAACCTGTGGATCCAGTCCCCAAGGAGAGTGTCTAGGGGCCTTGTGTTCAGTGGGTATAGAACCAGAGTTAGCACTGAGGGAACAAGAGTGTAGCATCTAGCTCAGTTTACTTGGCAGTTACAAGAATCAGCGATTGTGAGCCCGCCAGGACATTTGATGAATGGCTTTACACTGCAGCATGTCAGCTGCTCCTGGCCCCCAAGTCCCTGGGAAACAGAGGAAGCTTCAAGAAATCTAAACAAGTACTGATTACTATGAAAATCATAAAGGCCTCTGTGAAGGTCTGATCCAAAGGTGATCCAAAGCGCAAAGGACTGCTATTGTAGCGCAGGACACAGCCTGATTGCTGACCCTTAGCTCTGGAGAACAGTGTTTCCTAATGTCCTGGCAATATGTACAGGATAAACGATAAGCTGTTGTTATGTCATTTTTCAGTCGTGTCCAATTCTTTATGATCCCATTTGGGATTTTCCTGGCAAAGACATATAGCAAATTGTCATTTCCATCTCCAGCTCTTTCTCCTGATGAAGATATGAGGTGAGCAGGGTTAAGTGATTGCCTAGAGTCACCTAGTGAGTAAATGAGACCAGATTTGAACTCACATGAAAAACGAGTCTTCCTAGTCCCAGATCAGGCATCCTATCGGGTGTGTCACCTCGCTCTCCAAATGAGAGATAGAGGGAAAACGGAGAGGAAGCACTAATATAAAGGAAATTGGAAGAGACATCTTTTAGAAGGTGGGATTTAAACTGACATTTGAAGGAAGCCAGGGAAACCCGGAGAAGAAGTCAGGCTAGAGAGAATTCCAAGAATGGGGGACAATTAGTATGTGACAAGAGCAAGGTATAAGAAGACTGGAAAGATATATTGGAAAGAGACATGTTATAGGCCAAACAGAAGATTTTCTATTTGATCCTGAAGATAAGAAAGTTTACTGGATAGTTACGTGGTCAGATCTGCAATTTAGGAAGCTCAGTTTGACAGAGGGATGTTGGAAGATAGACTGGAGTGAGGAGAAGCTTGAGGCAGGGAGACCAAATGAGAGGCTATTTCATTAGTCCAGATGGGAAGTAATGAGGACCTGTATCAGAGCAGGGGCTCTTTTCATATCCTGGAAAGTTCAAAGAACTGGAAGCAAAGCCTGTACCCTGGAGTATTTTTGTACAAGAAGAATTTTGAGCATGAAGAATTCAGAAAAATGTGGGAAGGCTGTATGAACTGATGCAGAATGAAATGAGCAGAGCATGAACAATATACAAAATTACTATAGTAAATAAAAAGAGGATTAGAAGGAAAATAAACTCTGAATGATTAAAAAAATCCATTAAAGGTTTTTCATAGGGAATTGATGGAAAATACATCTCTCTTCTCTTCAGAGTCAAGGGACAGAATGCCACATATGGTCCACCAATTTTACTTAGCTATTTCATTTTATTATAAGGGAGAGGGCTAGGACGTACAGGAATTAATGTTATAAAAACAAAGGGCACCAAGCAAATTTGCAAGAAAGTAAGAAATAAAGCTATAAACAAGCCTATTATGTGCCAAGCTCCAGTGATACAAAAACAAAAATTAAATAGCCCCTACTTTCAAAGAGTTTACATTCAATCTAAAGGGAGGAGGCCATGACTTTAAAACAAAAACGAGTATAAAGAACTCTAAGAAAGAAAATTTCCTCTGATAAAAATGCAGTTTATTGCATCAGCAATTTATGCAATGAGCTAAAGAGTTGTCTTAAGTCAATGAGAGATTAAGTGATTTTGGTCATATAATCGATATGTATCTAAGGTGAGACCTGAAGCAAGGTCTTCCTCATTCCAAAGCCAGCATTCTCTCTTCTACTCTATACTGCAATTATATATGCTAGACACTGTGCTAAATGCTAAGGATTCAGTGAAAGTATCTCCATCCCTTTGAGTCTGTATTCTAATAGAGGAGACCAAAAATACATTAAAAGTATGTACAACATAAATAAAAACCTAATGAACACATATATAAAGTATTATATATATTATAATGAACACATATATAAAGTAATTAAATATGTGAGGGAGAAAGGAAGGCAGATCAGGAGACACTTCACATAGAAGGAGATGTTAAAGCATTGACTTAAAGAGAGGGACTCTGTGAGATAAAAGAATAAAAGGAGCAAATCCATTGTAAAAATCAATGATAACTTCTTAGGAAGTGATCCTTCATATTCAACAAAATTGAGAGGAATTGCATAAAACTATCAGGTTAGGACACCAGTAATCTCATGATCAGTAACTCACTAAGAAAAATCAAGATTGGGAGGTGAGCTGGACAGGAGGGCTGTCCAACCCATGAAATTGACCAAGGACAAAGAGAAAGACAAAATTAGGAGAATCAGATGGTTTTGTTGCATAGTTATTAAGGAAGCAGGAAGCAGAGAGAGCACCAGAATTTATGCCATGTGACCTGGGACCAAATCCCATCTCTGCTACTTATTAGCTCTATGGCCCCAGGAAAGCCATTTAATCTACCTAGACTTGGCATGCTCATTTGTAAAATTAATGGATCAGAGTATACCATCTCTAAGGCATCTTCTAGTTTTAAATTTTATGATCCTAACTTGAAGGTACAAACTTCTGTGTGAAGCTCTTCCTGATTCCCCAACTGCCCTCCCTCTTAAATAATCTTGTATTTAATTAACTGGTATGTGTTAGTTTATTTGTATTTTATATTTATTATAATTATTTATCATGTAAATTTCTATATAATTAAATAATTATATGCCATTAAAATATAATTATATATAAAATAAGTTAAGTTTATATATAATCATGTAAATATATAATTAAAATATATACTTATTTGTGTTTTATATATATTTATATTGAATATGTAGATCTATTCATTATATTTGTTATATTTATTTTTATTTATATTTTATTCACTTTATATAGCATGTCCCAAAAGTCTTAGTGCATTTTTAAGCTCTTAAAAGACTAAGATTTTTTGGGACTTCTCTAAACTATATAGAGACAGAGATGGAAATAGATATATGCATATTTAGAAAAATATCATATATGTTGTATCCTTATAACATGATTTTTACCGATGTCTTCTGATTCGTGTCATTATAGTTATCTCAAGTGTCCCTCTTCCACCCCTCCCAAAGAGCAATCCCATATACTAATAACATTTTTTAGAAAAGAAAATCAGCACCACTGATTGATACATTGAGAAAGCCTGAAACCATGTCCAATGTCTAACACTCCACAAAGGAGTGGGTTGGGGATATCCTCTCATATCTCTTCATTGGATTGATCTGCTTGATCTTTATAATTTTGGTACATTTACTTTTGATTTATGTGTGTGTGTGTGTGTGTATTCTCCAACCCCTTCAGCATTAACTATTGACATCTTTTGTCATTATTGCCAATTTGCACCATGTGGAATCAAACTTCTGGGGTTTCTGATCTGCATTTCTCTTTTTATTAGTGACTTGGAGCATTTTTTCCTCTCCGTGGTTGTGAATACTTTGCTATTGTTGTTCTCAGAGTACCATGATATCAGGGAGGGGATATCACGACATACAAGTGACTTGGATTTAAGTGAGGGAGAATGGCAAGGTCGCCTGTCTCACTGCTCCCTCCAGAGCCTTCTGGGTCCACTGGCCAGACACAGATACATCTCCGGACAACTGGAGATGGTCTTAGACGACCTGGAGACCTTGGTCTTTTTAAAGCTAAGGTCTTCAATAAGTATACTTTGCAATTATTCATATTCTTAGCTTTATACATATTTATGGCTTATATATCTTAGCAAAAATCTTATCAGAAAAATTTGATACAGATTGTTTTCCCACTCAACTATTTCCCCTTCTTATTCTAGATGCATTAATATTGTGTGTGCAGTTCAATTTCAAGTAATAGAATTATCTATTTTATATTTTGTAATTGCCTCTAACTCTTATTTAATTAAGAATATATATCATACCATAAGTATGAGAAGTATGAGATCTGATCTTTATTAATCATGTATTCATCTAAAATATATTATGAAATATGGTACAAGATATTGATCTGAGTCTAATTTTTATCAACACTGCTTTGCAGCTTTCCCACTTTGTTTGTTTTAATCAATTAAGGAGGTAATATGTTTTTCATTTATCAAATGCTGGGTTGCTAATTTTTTTTTTGTATCTTATTCTCCCTTATCTTGTCTACTTCACTGATTCAGACCTCTATTTTTAAACTGCACCAAATGGTTTTGGTGTAATTATAATATAATTTGAAGCCCGGAATTCCTTTCTATTCCCACTTTATCATTATGTCTTCTCATCATTTCCTTTACATTTCATATTATTTTTACAAATTCTAAAAAGTATCTCATTGATGACTTGATATAGCATTAAAAGTATAAATTAATTAATATAGGATTGCTATTTTTTGTTGTGGCAGCCCTTTTTGTAATGGCAAGAAAATGGAAACTGAGTGGACGCCCATCAGTTGGATAAAGGCTGAATAAGTTATGGGATATGAATGTTATGGAATATAATTGTTCTGTAAGAAACAACCAGCAGGATGATTTTAGAAAGGCCTGGAGAGACTTAACAGGAACTGATGCTGAGTGAAATGAGCAGAACCAGATCATTGTACACAGCAGCAACAAGATTATGTGATGATCAATTCTGATTGATGTGACTCTTTCCCACAATGAGATGATTCCAATGATCTTATGATGAAGAGAGCCGTCTATACCCAGAGAGGGGACTGTAGGAACTAAGTGTGGATCACAACATGACATTCTCACTCTTTTTGTTATTATTTGCTTGCATTTTGTTTTCTTACTCATTTACTTTCCTTTGTGATCTGATTTTTCTTGTGCAGCAAGAGAATTAAGTAAATATGTATATTGGATTTAACATATATTTTAAATATATATGGGACTGCTTGCCATCCAGGGAAGGGGTTGGGAGGAGAAGAACTGAAACACAAGGCTTTGCAAGGGTCAATGTTGAAAGATTATCCATGCATGTGTTTTGAAAATAAAAAGTTTTAATTAAAAACAAAAAGATTGCTATTTTTTTATATTTGTATGACCTAACCTCGAGCACTGTATTTTTCTTTTTTAAAACATTTTATTAGTATTTTATTAAATTTCAAATATGCTAAAAACTAACATTTATATTTGTTAGTAGATAATCATAAACTCTAGGTTATGATTATTTAAATTTTTATTTTTTTAAACTTTAATTCCTTAAATCATTATTTTTTTTATAGCTTTTTATTTACAAGATATATGCATGGGTACTTTTTCAGCATT
The DNA here is from genome assembly GCF_048593235.1 of Sminthopsis crassicaudata. Classification (NCBI taxonomy): domain Eukaryota; kingdom Metazoa; phylum Chordata; class Mammalia; order Dasyuromorphia; family Dasyuridae; genus Sminthopsis; species Sminthopsis crassicaudata. The sequence goes on from NC_133618.1 coordinate 573,014,933, forward strand.
GACAATCACAAAACCTTTTGTTCCAACTTCTCCCCACCCTTTCCCATAGATGGCAGGTTAACGAATACATGTTAAATATGTTAAAGTATAAGTTAAATACAACATAAGTATACATGTCCATACAGTTATTTGAGCACTGTATTTTTCTAGCTCTTTAAGTTGTTCCTTATTTCTTTAAAAAGTATTTTGTAATTGAGTCTATTATACAAGTCTTTTTTGTGTTTGGTATTTTTATGCATTTTGAAGTTATTTGGAAAAGGATTTCTCTTCCTTTCTATTATTGTTTTTAATATTTTGTTCATATTAAATAGAAAAACTGTTGATTTTTGAGTATTTCTTCTTTATCTTGTACCTTTGCTGGAGCCAATCAACTGACTCAATATTTTTGTTATTTCCTAGGATTTTCCCAGCATGTCTTTAATATAGGGAGAGGGGTGTTAAAGCTATGATTTCCCCTCTTCTTTTGTAAATATAATACTGTATTCCTCTAGTTATTCTATCTTAATTTTTTAAAAGGTGATTTATTTCCATTTGCTGTCTTCCTCTTCTTCTTGATTCCCCTCCTTTTGTTTATTACTCTTTTTCTCCTTGGAGGTTTTCTTAGTAATTTCCTTTCTTTCTCCTTCTTCTATCTGAGTGAAATGAGCAAAACCAGATCATTGTACATGGGAACAGCAAGATTATACGACGATCAATTCTGATTAACGCGACTCTTTCCCACAATGAGATGATTGATGTCAGTGTACTGGCATCTCCTTTATATCCTCTGTTAATCAAATAGTTTTCCCCTTTCTTTCCTTTCCTTCAACTAATCCAGTTCATTAATTTTTTAAATTTCATTTTAGTGTCCCTTTCCAAAAAGGATTTTTCTCCCTTTCTCCACTATCCATCTTCTCTTTCTGTCATCTAGACTCTCATTTTCTGCTTCATGGCTCCAATAATTATCTAGTCTCTCCCCATTCTCTGTATTCCTTATACAATCAAAACTTGTCGTTTCCATTCTGGGTTCTCCTCTCTAAGCAGTTTCTGCCACTGCCTTGCGGGATTTGCCCCTCAGATTACCCTTTTCCCTTGTGCTTCACTCTCAGAACAGTGCCAGCTGTTGCAGGTGTCAGAAAAGACAATAATGTAGCCCACCCCTGATCTACATTCTTTCCTAGTTATTATTTTTTCCTCCATTTGCCTCTAAATCTCCTCCCTGGATCCTTTCTCTCCCGCACCCATCAGTTGCCATCATTCTAACGTCAATTCCTTCCCCACCGTGGTAGAACAATTGTACTTTTCAAGTAACAATTCCTTCAGACCACATACAATGCAAAGTCTCCATCTTCCTTCCTAGACCATCTCTCTTTACACCTAGGAGCATTCATCAGTGCAACCCCCTCTTGCCATTTTCCCCCTTTCTCCCTACTTTTTAATACCTCCACTGGGCTCTTCTCTTACTGAGATCACAGGGGTCACCGTCTCCCCTTTGCCAGGCTTGATTTGACCCAGGAACATCACACCTTCCTCTACCTATTGCTTCTCTCCCCCCACTTTTATGTACTTTTACTTATAATGTTGATGAAAACAAAACAAAACATTTGATTCATCTGTAGCAAGTTTATTGTCAGGTTCCACCCAGAATGCTCCGGATCAGCTTCTTCACCGTGACACTCACCAGATTACCACCTTTACTCCTGAAGCCTTGGATGCAATGAGAAAAAAGGCTCTTACTGATCTCTCTGCTGTTGCTGTCCTTGGCAGCTGCACTTATTCACTCCTTCATTTCTGTTTAGTATGTTCAAGAAGCAAGTAATCTTTCAGTTCTGGTTTTCTTTATAGAAATGTTTCAAATGTCTATTATTGAATGGCCATCTTTTTTTACTTAAGTGCACATTTGCAAGGTAGGTCAACCTGAACTGCACCCTGAATACTGTTGCTTTTTGTAATACATTATTCCATTTACTCCTACATTTTCTGGTGGGTGAAAAATAGTCTTGCATTTAATTTCTTTTCTTTTATATTTGAAAGGTTTTTTTTTTTCCTGATCACTTACAGAACTTGTTTCTAAATTGAATTGTTCAATTTAACCACTATTTGTCTTGGAGTTTACAGCCCTAGGTCCTTTTCTGTTGGCAATCTTTCAATGAGTATTTAATTTTCTATGTTCAAATATTCTGGGTAATTCTTTTCAATATTTACTGCATTGATGTTAAGGTTTTGTGTCCCATCATGTGCTTCCAGCAATGTGTCTTGAAAATCAGTATATTTTTTTGTTGGTGAGCATATTTTCTTGTCATTGTAATCAGAGTCCCAAAGTTCATTGGCAGAGAGTTCTCACTGGGGAAAATCAGTGTCTTGCACCTGCATGAAGGGCAGGGCAGATTTAGCAAGAACAGGAGAAGGGAGAGTAACTGGCTCTAAGTCTCTTAGAGTTTTGCAGTCACTTTCCAGCTTCAAGAGTGACAATGAAAGATGTCAATCTTACTTCTACTTGATGAAAAAAAAAAGTCACTGGGAAGAAGCTGACATGAGAGGAGCTGGCAGTTTCTATCATGTCCCTATCCCCAGACTGCATACACCAGAGACTTTGGAGTACTTCTTCTTCAGAGAAATCTGGGATTCCTTGGTTGAACAGTTATCTTGCTCCCAATGAGGATGATCTTTCATTTTCTATTGTCTGGTATATATTGTCCAATTTATACCTTCTCTCATTCTATTTTCTCTATTCTGCTCATTATTTTTGCTCTGCAGGCTATAAATTCTTTTCTTGTAATTCTCATTTCTCTCTTTTTTATTACAGCTTTTTATTTTCAAAACATATGCATGAATAAGTTTTCAACATTGATCCTTGCAAAACCTTGTGTTCCAAATTTCTCCCTCCCTTCCCCCTACTCCCTCCCCTAGATGGCAAGTAATCCAATATATCTCATTTCTATTTTGAACGATTCAGGACCTGAGTGTTGTGGTTCCATATTCTCCTCACATTCCACAGAGTCCTCCTCTTTTTCATCAATTGCTGGATTATTTATCTTTGGTTGCAATATTTATTCATAAATTCTTGAACTCATTTACTAGATCTGGAGCCTATATTTCCTTCTGTTGCTAATATTTTCCCTGTTGCTTTACCTACTTATGTTCAAAGTCTTTGAATTTTCTTCTTTCTGAAATCTTTGTTAACTATGGTTTTCCCCTCCAGATTTCCCCCTTTTCATCACTTTTTGAATCTATATCCTCTGATAGTAGTTTTCTCAAAGTCTGAATTTCAAATAATCTCAGCTTTTTCCTTTATTGGAAAATTCATGGTTCACCAGCCCAGGTTTTTGCCCAATGTGACTTTTGAGTGGACAAAATTGTCCCCTGTCAGATATTGAGCTGTCTCAAACTTAATGGGGTGCTGATTGCCCCACTTCCCTCCAAACAACACACACACACACACACACACACACGTATTGCCCCACTTTCTCTGTTTCTCAGTTCTCTGATACATCATTAGACAGAGCTGGTGCTATGGGGCCGTCCCAAAGCTTGTCCCATGTAAGGCTGTCCTCCCTAGCACCAAGCAGTGCAGAGATTTGTCTGCTACTGTGCTGGCTGGCTGTTAACTCTGGAGCAGACTTCCACAGCTTGGAACCAGAATCTTCAAGGCCCTGGAAAGGAGAGGAGACTGAGGGATATAGGGTTGGGTTTGTTGGAGCTGTGGGTCACCTAGGAAAGGCTGTTAGTAGGGGGTGTGGAGGAAAGGTGCAGGTGAGCACAGTGTAGACATCTTTGTTTTTAACCTCTCAGATTGCAGCTTCCTAAGTCATATCCTTTATCTTTGGTGCATATTTCTTGTTTTAGAGAGGTCTAAGAGTTGAGAGATGGAGAAAATATCTAGTCCTCCATCTTATCACATGACTCAGAATTCTATATCCAAAAACTATATGTATATATGTTATATATACACACACAAACACAGAGACAGAGACAGAAAGAGAAAGAGACACAGAGACACAGACAGACACAGAGACGGACACAGAGACAGAGATACAAGTTATAATTATACAAACTTGTCTCCCTGTTTGGATGTAAGCTCATCAATAGAAGGGATATTTCATTCTTTGTGCTCTTATCTCCAGCTCCCAGTATAGCTGCTTAATAAATATTTTTTGGTTGATTTGGTTGATTGTTTAAGAGAATCAATTAAGTTTCAAATATCTGGACAAGTCAGATTCAGCATCCCTGGAGGATGGTTACAGGAGCAGGCTGAAGGACTGCCTCAGAGCAGAAGCTCCTTCCTGTCTGTTTTACTAAGTTCTCCCTCCTGTGTGTTGCTAGAACTGGGGTTTGTCAGAGTGTGCTGATAACGACAAACACCCCTTTTCAGATTTCTCTGGACTAAAGCAAAGGAAGCAGGTTAACTCCCCTTGGGAGACTCTTGCAAGCTTAGACGACAGATTCTGTGTCTAGAGGAAGAACAGATGAGGAAGAAAGCATTATTATTTTTATACCCAATTTTCAGATGAGGAAACAAAGGCACGGAGAAGCTAAGTGACTTACCTAGGATCATACAGTTAATAACTGTTTCAGGTTTTGGTGGATCTGGACAAAAATCTTCATAATTCCAAGTCTTGTTCTGTCCACAATGACATAAGGATCTAAATTGAGATCACTGGACTCTAGGTCTCTAGCTTTTTGCTCTACTAGACTGATTCCTAGATACCAGGTCTGAGCTATTAAGAACCTGAGATTTAGTTTTCATTAACTCTACAAATATAGCATCACCTCATCTACCTGTAACTAAACTACCTAGCAACCTCATTTACCTGAAATGCAGCTAAGAATCAGGAAATAAATCCCTAATCCCCTCTGAGCAGCCACATTGAGTTAATATTAGATAGTGTGCATTCGCTGCCAGGAGAGCTCCTAAAACTTCAAAGTTTTATACATAATTTGAAAGCCTGATTATCTTCAATTCATTCTCACCTCCAGCAGGTTAGAAGAAACAAACCAAAGGACCAGAGGCTGCCACAGGTGGACCTTCTGAACAGCAATGAGTAGGGAGTGAGAGAAGAACAGTAAGGAGGGAGGAAAACAAAGGAAAAAAAATCCAAAAAGGCCAAAACTTCAAAAAGCTTAGAAGTCTAAGGCCATTTAGTGCAGAGCCAAAAAGCCCCACTTACATCTGGTGGACCCCACTCCGGCACAATAATTTGCATTCAGTTATTAAGCCATCAAGAAAAGGTCTCAGAAATTTCAATTAAGGTAAATAAGGAGACACTACATTTTAGAAAGTTCGTCATCTAAAATGATTGATAAAGTTTTGATGTTCCTATACTGGGGGTCCAACAAGGACCCAATGTGCCCTATTACCAGGCACATTCCCCACTTTAGATTCCATGGACGTCAAGACGCGGGATTGAAGGTTGAGGGCTGAGACTTCAAATTCCTATGGGAAAGGGTCTAGCAGCAAGGAGACATCAGCATAGCAAAGAAGTGGCTTAGGAGGCACAGACAGCAGAGCTTTCAAGGTCCCTGGTCAGAGAGCCAGACAGGAATGTGAGCTGTGAATGGGCTGCAGGATCAGGCTGCTGGCCAAGCCAGGAGAGGTGAGCCAGCTCTGTGAGCCAAGGTCTGTCAGTGCCATGGAGAGACTTAGAGGAGCTGCATCCAGGACAGGGAACAAAGTCAAAGGGACGTGAGCCAGGAGTGCTCAAGGCTACCACTAAGTTGTTCTGTTTTCCTCAATTTGTAGGTGGAGGATCTTGAGGAGATTGGCATCTGGTGGGAAAGGAAAAGGAAAATGTATTTGTTGGAGGAATTGTTGTCAAGACTATTTCTAATGTTTTGTCTAATTTTTTTTTGCTTTATTTTCTGTTCCAATTAAATGGTTTTTTCCCCCAATTCTATACAGAGTATAAAATTAGCAAAAGCATTTATTATTGATAGCATAGGATTAGCAAAAACATTTTAATTGGAACAGAAGATAAAATGAAAAAATAAAATTAGATAAACTATTAAAAATAATCTCGACGATCATTCCTCAATCAAACACATTTTCTTTCCTTCCTTCCCTGTCCAATATCCTCCGCCTACAACCTGGGAAAAACAGGACATCTAATTCAACAACATGCTAATTCTATACTATTGACATCAGGGGGCGGGGAGGGGGTGCGGAGGGAAGACGAGTACCTCTGGGGTGGAGCTTGCTGTCCTTTTCAGAGTTGTTCATCCACCTTAGGGTCTGCCTGACACACTCTCATCGGTGACCCCAAGGACCTGTAGCATGTGCAGTGAGCACACCATAGTAAAACCATCTTGGATGACAGGGCAAACCAAAGTGAGGGGGTGTGAATCCCAAGCACGGGAAGACTTCCTGGGCAGAACGTGCAGGTGAGAATAATTTGTTGCAATGATCATGAGGACAACTTAAGCAGATGCTGAGGAGGACTTAGAGCTTGGCTAGACATCAAAGATGCCAGAATTATCCCCCAGCATCACTTTTGCCGTGCAACTGAACTTCAATGACCATGACCTTGCTTAAATCCAACTCACCCAAGTCAAAACATCACCTCGTAATATCATTGTCTCTCTTCAAAAAACGAAGGACAAAAAACAACTATTGATAGCCCAGATCACTGTTAACCTACTGATAACTATATCTAGATCCAAACTGAGCGTAGAAGGCCTGCACACTTACTGGAAAATACCCTATACAATGATGAACTGGAATCAGTAAGGTGAGGGCTGGCCCCACCACAGGTGTAAACCATTAGCTACCTGGAAAACTCAGTTTTGTAAAATAATTCCTGTTCCAGAACTCCAGATAGTCAAGATATTATATAACTTTATTTTCTCAAGTCACTTGTCACAAATTCTCTTGTCTCCATAATCCCTACAGTTGCTGCTCACAAATCATATTGTCCTTGCTACACCTCCTTCTCACCAATATCTGTAGGTTAAAAGAATGGAAGAATGGGCTTGGAGCAAATATCCTGAGGCTTCCTCTCTCACCTACTTCCATAAAAGACAAATGACAAGGCAGCAGAAAGGGATATTAAATTTCTGCCTGATTTTCATCACTTTGGCCTTGATTTCATTGAAGCCATGGGCATGCAGGCTAAAGTTTCTTTGTGGCAACTTTCTTATTAAGAAATAAATCCTCCCCAACACTGGCTTGAAACTCTTTTACAGGGTCTTATCTCTCATGCCTCAAGCTAAAGGAAGGGATGCTAGTGATCTATAATTCCAAAGAGCAAGAGAAACACTTACTTGTCCATTTTATTTTAGATGAAGCCGGCGCTTCCTGGATAAAGGGAATGTCAGATCTGAAGCACAAAGACTGTTTCTGGCTTCAGAGAACATCTAATAGCATTTCAGTCCCAATGGCACATTGGTGCACTTAAGATATTAATGTAATTGCCCCACAGACAGGAAGAAGAAAAGGAGAGGAGAGGACTAGGCAACATCCCTCCTTTACACGTTTCTCTCCTGACCCTTTCCTATTCTAACAGAGGAAACTTCTGTTTTGTTATTCTTCTTTCATATTCATAATCATAATTGAGGGAGTAATTTATTCAGTCATTTCCAATTCTTTGTGATCCCATTTGAGGTTTTTTGTTTTGTTTTGTTTTGTTTTGCAAAGATATTGAAGTAATTTGTAATTTCCTTCTCCGGATCATTTTATAGATGAGGAGACTGAGGCAGATAAATTAAGTGACTTGCCCAGGGTCATTCAGTTAGAAAGTGGCTGAGGTGGAATTTAAACTCTGCAAGATGAATTTCTCTTACTTCAGGTCCAGCATGCTATCCACTACACCCAGCTGCCCCTTCCATACCACAATTCAATTCAAAAACTGTGTATGAATAAGTTTCTAAACCTATTAAATACAAAGGACTAAGCTGAGAAAAGAGTCCCTCAGTCCTTCCCTTCCTTCCTTCCTTCCTTCCTTCCTTCCTTCCTTCCTTCCTTCCTTCCTTCCTTCCTTCCTTCCTCCCTCCCTTCCTTCCTTCCTTCCTCCCTCCCTCCCTCCCTTCCTTCCTTTCTTCCTTCCTTCCTTCCTTCCTCCCTCCCTTCCTTCCTCCCCTCCTTCCTTCCTTCCTTCCTCCCTCCCTCCCTTCCTTCCTCCCTTCCCTCCTCCCCTCCTGAGGGAATGAGCAGAGCAATCCAGATTAGCTTCTAAAGCCCAGATGAGAGTAAAGGAATCTATAAACAGGTGGAGTGAAGGTACAGACGCCCAGACTTCAGATGAGGAAGAAGCTGGGAGACAGAGCCCCCACTTGCAGAGTTTTTCAGAGGGTTTACCAAAGCTGCAGGTACCAGGAGTAGGCCTGAGCTCTGCCTGCACATTCCCTGACTCCACACCCAGCTTTCTTGCATCATAGCTGTCTAAAAGTAGGACAAGGAGAAAGATTATACTCAGTACACGAACCCAGACTTAAAACCGTGGAATTTTAGAGCTGGAACAAGCCTCAGAGACCTTTCAGTGCCATTGGGCCAACATGGACCTTAGTGAGGAAAGAGAATCCCAGAAAGGGTGAACTCCATTCTATTCAGTGCAGTTCTAGTCATGGGAGGAAGGCACTGGATGGGGGCTGAGGGCAAAAGAGACAAAAACTCAGTGGTCCCTGCCCTCCAGGAGCTTGTGTGCTGCGGAAGGCCGGCAGCATGTACAGGTAGGTAAAAGAGGCTGTGGGGATGGGGAGAGGGGGGAGAGGGGGGTACAGGAGAGACACCTCAGCAGATTTCCAAAGGGACTGGGAGAGGCCGAGGTGACGAAGGGATCAGACTCGGGGCCCATTGCAAAAGCAAAGAAGTGGGAGACGGAACGGGGTTTGGGGGGACAGCTAGCAGGCCAGACTGGCTGGAAGAGAACATTTTTGAAGGGAGTGATTTTAAATAATATTAGAAACCCAGCGTGGAATGGGACCAGGTGAAGTTCTCAGACAGTCTTAGAGAGTAGTCGGACCCTGGGCCTCTGGGCCTATCCCGGGATTCCGGGATGTAGGCTGATCAGACCCAGGCCTAAGCCTCAGGAAGTGACGTCACCCACAGAAAGCAGACAACATTGCTGACCATTGGTCGGTGGTTTTTCAGTCCATCCAATGAAAAGACTCTGGTCCTTTGCTATTAACCAGACTCACTATTTCCGGCTCTCTGGGAGCTGGAGCCTCTGGGTCTGCTCCGATGTGCTTGGGCCTCCTGCAAGGACTGGATAAATGCTTCCTCTTTGATCTGAAGGTGCCTCTGATTAATCAGTTTGAGTAAGGGGTCCAGCCCCTGCCCCACACAGTGCAAAGCAGTTTGTGGAGTTTTAAGTGCCAGGCCGGGAATTTTGTATTTTATCCTAAAACCACAGGGAGCCACCAAAGACTTCTGAGTGAGAGTGACGGGGCCATATCTTCCCCCCCACCCAGGAACATCCACGTAGCTGCCACATGAAAATGAACTGGAGGGAGAAGCCTGGAAGGGGTGGGATCAAGATGTCTGTGTTTTCTCCTTGAGTACCCCAAACATCCAGCTTCCACTTAACTTCTCTGGGCTTCAGTTCCTCGTCTACTTCTGAGGTCCTGTCTAGGACCTCTAATATACAAACTTGGGATTATAAAGGCAAGACTTGGGATGGGATATGGGGCTGAGAAAGAGCGCAAAGCAATATGATAGCAGGAAGGCTGGTGGTCCCTCAATGGATATAGGAAGTTAGGGGGAAAACGTGTCAACATTTGGACATTTTGAAATGTCATCGAGGAGAGATCAGTGACGCCCAGGATAAAAATGATGGACAAGGCTGTATTGACAGCTGTCAATATCTCCCTGCATACTATGCGTGAATCTGGGGAATGGAGGAGACCACCCAAAATAGGAAGAGAAGAGAAAGAAGACGACTTGGAACATTGGAGGATTGGGATGTGTAGTGGTCAGGACAAAATGAGGGTCCAGAAAAGAGCCTGAGAAAGAGCAGCAAAATGAGCAGGAGGAAACCCAGGAGAAAGCACAATCACGGAGGTCCTGAGAGAAGAGATTATTTATGAGGAAAGTTGTGCTATAGAGAGAGAGAGAAAATCGAGAAGGCAACTAGAGGGGCCCAAGAAGGGCCACTGGAGAACAGGGATCGGCCTTTAGATTTATCAGTCAGGAACCTTTGATAACCTTGAAGAGAGAAGTTGCAGCAGGTCTGTGGTGTCGGAAGCCAGACTTCAGGGAATTGAAAAAATTCTAGGACTGAGAGGAAATGGAGTAAGGAGGAAAGCCAAGCGGTATCAAATTCATTCCTGCAGGCGGCCAAACTCCTGAGCAAAGCTTGAACCAGATTAAAATGTAGTTGGGAGATGTTTAACAAAATAAATAAAAAGACAATACATTATAGGTAATGTTAATTTGTGGCTTTTTAAGTCAATATACTAATCCCTAGAGATCTCTTTCTATTTTGGTTTGACTCTGTGTTGACTTTCTAAGGAAGTTCTGATCAAAATGAGTCAATAATAGATCTCCTCCCCAAACCCAGGACTACAGGTTCCCAATCCAGCGTCCTTTCTATAACTTTACTTATTATAACATAATGAGCTCAACAATCAACTACCAAAGTGGAATCAGTCTTGCCCAAGCATATAAAGGGCATCCCTCTTTCACCTTCCTTTACTTTCTTTTATCACTAAGAAAACACCCATTTCTTTCGGCCTGGGTCAAAAATACTTGGAGTTTCCCTGTTTTTTGACACAGATTTACATAAAAAGAAATATAAGTAAATTCCAGAGAATTAAGGTAGCTTATTACTATGTGCTTTGTATATTACACCTCCATCTATTGAACTAGGAATTCTAGGTTCCTCTTGTGTAAAATGAGGGGAGAGCACTAAATATTCTCCGTGGGACCTTCAAGGTCTGAGTGCATATTTATAAGAATCTCTGAGGCAAGAACAAGAATCCCAAGAGACCTAAGTGGAAAAACCAAGTCTTCAACTATTTTTACTGGTTTTCCACACCAAATATTAAAAATTAATCAGGTTTAAAATGAACCTCACCCTTTTGCCAAAATTTTTGAGCTCAAAACCGTCCCAGAATTGAGATACTAAAGAGATTTAGGACCAGCTTCCCCAAAGAGACTGCTTCCCTCTGAGAGAGTTGAGGACACCTATTGTTTTCTTTCCTTTTGAATATTTTGATCTCAGCTACTCAGCAGAGGGCTCCTAGACAGCCAAATTTTCCCTCCCTCCTCCCCTCTGAGTAATCAGCCCTCTCTGGTGTCCGGAGGAGGGACTGGGGAGCAGCCAGAGATGAGGGGTTCTGCTCCCAGAAGGGTAGCCAGGGCCTAGGAAAGCAGCAAGCAGAGGAGCGGGGCTCGTCTTGTTTTCCGCTGGGTGCACTGTGTACCTTTAATTTCCCCACTTTCAGGGTGAAGGAGGAGGAGCAGGAGCTGGGAGGGAGAAGAGGAGACAGTTACCAGAGTCTGTTTTCAGCAGATTCCGTGCCAAGGAAAATCAGAAGGTCTGACTCACAGCTAGGTTCTCCATCTAGGTCCTTAATCACATGCTTTGTGGCCTGCGACCACAGGCTCAGAGATGAGAGCTTAACCATAAACTGCACATAACACAAACTCTTTTTTGTTTGTTTGTTTGTTTCTGCTTCAAGTTACCTATCTTTCCAGCAGATTGCTTTAAAACTTTACCCGCATAGTTGCAGAGTACTGGATATTTCTGTAGTTTTAAAATTGAGTCATCTGTAGCTTTTTCTTTTCATGGATATCTGATACTCCTCAAAGTTACCTTTTAACTTTCCTGGTTTCTGTAAAAGGAGATGGGTTTGGGGGGAAGGAGGAGAAGGGTTTCTACTCAAATCCTAAACTGGAACATTTCTTCTAATGCATACATATGAGACTTACACATAAATATCCCTGCCTTCTCATAAAATGATTTAATTTCCAATAACTTCTGAAGAGTTAATCACAAAAAGCCATTCAGCCCTAGCAGCAACTTAAAAGGATCAGTGTGAAGATACACAAACTAGCCACTCAAATAACAAATATTAAACACCTACTGTATACAAGATACTTTGAAAGGGTTATGGAGATGTATAAGTCACAATATCTACCCAAACTGGCCTTCTCTCTGCTCCTCACACATGTTATTTGTTTCTATGCCTTTTCATTGGCTTCCCCCATCGCTTACATCTGCCTTATAAAGTCCTTCTCTTCCCTTCCCATGGAAGATACCCCCTACTTTCAGATGGAAGAAAACCCTCCCTCAAAAGCCAATTTCTTTTGTACACACTTAGATGTATTCACTTTATATTTATTCTGTACATATTTATATATTTACTTGTCTCCCCCACTAGAATGTGAACTCTTTTCAGTAAAGGAAATGCTTCATTCTTTGTACTTACATCTAAACTCCCAGCAGAGTAACTGGCTCGTAGGAAGAGCTTAATATATGCTCACTGAGGTAATTGAGACCAGTTCCAATGCTCTTGTGATGAAGAGAGCCATCTGCCCCAGAGAGAGGCCTGTGGGGCCCGAGTGTGGACCACAACAGAGCATTATCACTTTTGCTGTTGCTTGCATTTTGTTTTCTTCCTCGTTTTTTCCTGTTTGATTTGATTTTCTTGTGCAGCAAGCTAACTGTATAAATATATATACATATATTGGATTTAACATATTTTAACATGTTTAACATATATTGGATTACTTGCCATTTAGGGGAGAGAGTGGGGAGATGAACAGAAAATTTGGAACACAGAGTTTTGCAAGGACTAATGTTGAAAATTTATCCATTCATACGTTTTAAAAATAAAAAGCTTTAATAAATATATATATATATGTATATATATATATATGTATATGTATGCTCATTGATTGATTGATGGGGGATATTAATCACAAAGAACAAAGCTTTTTATTTGTTTGAAATTAATGCCATAGAAGTACAAGACAAAGCATTATGTGGTCCCCAGGATGGACCAATTGAAGGAGGATGTAAGAAAATAGGTTTCTTGAAGAAGGTGATATTTGGATTGTATCTCAAAAGATGGATAGTATTTGAATATATGGAACTCTCTCCAGTTCATAGGAAAAAACATAGAATGAGGCATTGCAGCAAGATATATTTTCAAAAATAGAAATTAATTCAAGTAGATTGGGATATAGGAGAATAGCATCATAAAACACTAGCCTTGTTTCCACGATGCTATCATATAGGGATATGGGATATGGGATCCGCACCAACTGTGGTGAGCTGACAAACTCCAGGAAGGGTGGTTCCCCATTCCTAGGCCACTGTTTGTGCTTGTGGCCCAGTCCTCGGTGCCATCATCCAGGGGACCAACTTTGTGGAAATACAAGCTAGCAAATTATCTCCGCAGATGCTCCGGCCCTCACCTTCCACTGCTAAAAGACCAAGAAAGGGAAATGCTCACAGCCAAAGTCCTTGACTCTGTCAGATGGTTCACCCTCAAAAATAAATATTGTTTTGTTAATAAACAGAAGACTCATTAGCCTTTAATACTAACCATGGAACATTTCCAGCCAACTTAATTTGTCATCAGCCTCATTAGGATGTGATTCCTTGAGAGTAGGGAGTCTTACCTTTCTATTTGTAAACTCACCATTTAGCACGGTGTTTGGCATAGCTTAATATGCATTTCATCCATTCATCCATTCTTTCAGCAAGAGACATCACTGGGAACGTTGGTTGGGACTAGATCACGGAGGGCTTGGAATACAAAGCTAAGGAGTTTTCATTTCTCTGGGGGAAAAATAGTAGGATGAATTCTAGTGCCCTGCCTATATCTATCTTACAAGAAGATTCATTAAAAGGGAAAAATACACCGGGCTTCTCTTTATCTTGAATCATATTTTTGACTTACATTTGAATAATGGACTCTTGTAATATTGAAGTATGAGCATCCATACCATAATGAACAAAACTGGGTTTTCAAGACTTAAAAAAAAAAAAGAAAAAGAAAATCCTAAAACATCACTTGGTGACACTCTCTGGTGCTGAGTCTCTACAAACAGTTTAACTAGTCCTTGGGCAATAGACTTTCCCTCACCGGGCCTATACTCAAAGTTTCTCCCTTGCTTCTAGCACTTGTGACAGGACTTTCCAAAACTGAAAGTCACTCTCTACCCTGATGACATAGTAGAGAAAGTTTATAATGGAGAGAGGTCATTGATAGACTGTCAAAACATAACTGTGAAAATATCAGACCCAAGGACTTCTCAAACATTTGGGGCACTCACATGTGCTTTAAATAGTCATCTGTGTATTTGATTTTCACAATAACCCTGTGAGGAGAGTATTCTGATCCCCATTTTACATTTGAAAAATTGAGATTCTAAAAGTTCAGTTACTTGGACCTGGTCACAGCCAGATATTGCCTGAGGCTATAATTCAAATATACTTTTGAGAGTGTTCAGTGAATAGTGTTGAATCCAGAACCAGAAATTGAGTTCAAGTCCAGCCTCAAAAACTTATTAGTTAGGCAAACCTTAAAAGTCATTTAACCTCTTTCTGCCTCAGTTTCCTCAATTGTAAAACAGGGAAAATAATAGCACTTATCTTACAGAGTTGATATAAATATCGACTAAGTTAATATTTGTAAAGTGCTTAGCACAATACCTTATACATAGTAGGTGCTTAATAAATGTTTCCTTTCTTGTGTACAAGCATTTTATCCATTATGCATGGTCCATCTTAAAAGATTTTCTTTATACTAACCCAAGATCTGTATCTCTACTCTCAGTCTATTTGACATCTGGACCCAGAGATAACAAGTTTGTTTTCTCTTTCATGTGGCAGGATTTCCATGTTGAAGACAGTTAAAATGGTCACTTGAACCTTCTCTTCCCCGACTAAACATTTTCACTTCTTTCAATCCAATAATATCTTTTAGTTATGAATAGCAATGTCTACAGTTTCCTAACAATTTTTCAGTTACCTCTTCAAAGTCCTCATCAGAATTCTAAGCATGTTCTTTTATTTTCATTCATCTTTCTTATGTGATTATAGTTACTGTGCTTTCATTACACTGATTTTTCTTTCTGCTTTTGGCATTATTTCTTGAATTCCTTAATGTTTCTTTGTATTCCTTTTACTAGTCAGTCTTAACTGAATTATTGCTTGAGTTCAAACAGGTCTCAGATACTTACTAGCTCTGTGACCCTGAACAACTCACTTCACCTCTATAAAATGAGCCGGAAAATGAAATGTCAAAACATTCCAGTATCTTTGCCAAAAACAAAAAACAAAAAACAAAAAACCCAAATGGGGTCACAAAGATTTGGACATGACTGAAAGGACTAAACCAATTTTGTTTACATTTTTTTTTTGCTATTTTCAAATCAACGTGTACCTATTTTGTTCCCATGTCCTTTTTCTTGAAAATTCTTTTATTACTCTAATATTTCTTTATATATAACTTCTGTGTATACCTTTAGACTTAGAGAAAATTTTATTTTAAATGCCATAGTATTTCATGGAGATTAGTGAATCAAAGATTGGATTTCTCCCCATTGGAATCCTGTGTATTTTCTTTATAGCATGTTTCCTGATCTAGTCTATTGAAGAAATTCTTTATTGATACTTGACAACACTAGGTATTTACTACAGTACCTAAATTTTTTTTTTCAGATTTTTCTGGGACTTCAATTAATCTAATATAGTATTTCTTGCTTTGTCTTACAAACCTGTTATTTTTGTCTTGCATATACACTAGTTGTTTTTTCAATTTTATTAATGTTGCTCATTCAATTTAATTTTATTATCTATTGACCTTTGTTTGATTTACTTTGTTCTATTATTTGATGTTTCCATAGATGTTTCTTAGAGCTTAGATATAATTTTCCCCCAGAAAGTGTTTCAAGTCATGTTTTAACTTTTAGAATTTTACTAATATTTTAACTAATATAATTTCTTGAATAATTAATAATATTTTAATTTTTTCCATTGACACCTTTTCTATCCTATCCACTAATGCTGCAACTTGGATTATTAGAGCAATCTTAATTCTTAGGTTTATCATGTTGCAGAAATTCTGCATTGAATTGTAGATCTTCCTTGACATACTACTGTTTAGAGCTAGGAATGAAAAAAATCTTCTGGGTTTGGTCAGAATTGCTATACCAGGTTGGAGACTTTGGTCATCCCAGGGAGGATATGGGAACATGATTCCTGTGATGTTATTGATAGGGAAACGGAGGAGACAGTCCCTTCAGCTCTGAAACCAGTGTGAGGATCATGGAAAGGGGTAAATTTTTTGGAAAGGGAACAGAGGTAAAAGGTGGGTTTTCAGCGAGGGACCCCCATGACACTTTCTGGAATGGTCCAGAGATGAGCCAAAGTTTAGGCCTCAGATCCTGCCCCTGCCTTCTCTTCCCAAATATTAGGCCCAGAAAAAGTTGAGGGTGAGGAGAGACTGAGCAGTGAGAAGAACTAGCAGCAACTTTCTGCTCTTGTATATGGGTGGATTTTGGTGAGTGGGATTTGACTGAAAAGGGTGAAAATACTTTATGGATTTTATCATTGGGCTTTATTATCATTTATCATTTATTTATCATTTATGGACTTATGACTTTGGTAAGCCATTGGGTTGGATGCGGACCGGGGAACCTTTGTTCTCAGGAGGCTCTTGTGGGCTGGTGAGTTAATTCCTCCAGCCTCCGTCAAGCTCTGGTGTACTGGCCACAGTGGGAGGTCAGAGACTCGGCTGGGATCAGATGCCCAACTGGGAAATCAGACACTCTGGACTCCACTGCTGGGGCTTATCTGTCGCCATGTCTCTGGACCTAAAGCCAGAACTTGAGACCAAATGAGTAGAAGCAGACTGGAAAGGCTCAGAACCCCTTATTTACTAAACACTGTGATAGTCCCTGGAAATAAAAGTATAAAGATGAAATAGGCCCTGCCTTGAAAGAGCTTACATTCAGGAAGGGGCGAGGAAGAGGACAGAGAACACACGGACAGCATATGTGCATGTATATATTATTGGATGCCAGAAGCAGCAGCAGCTGCCATTTCATTACCTTCTTGTCTCTCGGTGATTCTTTCAATTTGACTTTGCAGAAACTGAGGCAAAGAGGGTCGGTGACTTACTTGCCCATGATCACACAGCTAATAAATATCTGAACTCACAAGGATGAATCTTCCTGACTCTAGTCCCGACACTATTCCCTGAGCCATCTAGAGCCCTAGTAAAAAAGATCAGAGCTTCTTAAACTTTTTCCACTTGTGATCCCTTTTCACTCAAGAAACTTTTATGCAACCCTAAGTACTTAGGAATATAACAGAGGTATACAAATCAAACATTTACTGATACTAAATCATAATTTTGCATCCCCACATGGAGTCACGATCCACAGTTTCAGAAGCTTTGATTTAAATGAGGTGTAAATAAATTTCAATAGACTGGTGATAGAGAGAGAGCCTTCTACCCCGGAGACAGGACTGTAGGAGCTGAGGATGGACCACAACATAGCAATTTTCACTCTTTTTGTTGTGGTTTGCTTGAATTTTATTTTTTTTTCTTATTTTTTTTAACTTTTTGATCTGATTTTTCTTGTGTAGAAAGATACTTGTATAAATATGTATGCCTATATTTGATTTATGTTCAAATAAATGAGGTGCAAATGATTGAATATGAAAAGAGTAAAATACTTCTGAGCCTTTGGATAAAGTCAGATGATAACACATAGGAAATGTCTTAGGATCGGTTAAAAATTATATATACTGATATATGAATGTCAGACAAAGGATCAAAGAAAGCAGTCTAACTCAAGGAGCACTTTCCCTAACACTGAAAGGCAGCAACAGTTTGTGGGGTTGGGGAGGAAGAGCAAGGACTGAGTCTATTTTCTCCTCTCCTCAACATTAACCAGAAGTGGTTGATTAATCTTCAAAAAAAAATTATCCAATGTGTAAAAAGAGAATGTTTCTATTTGAGCATTTACACCTCAGAAATTGATAAATGCAAGAAATCAGGGTTTTGTTTATTGCTTTGTTGATTGTTTAGGCTTAAGAAAGTGATGGAAAATATGTTAATAATGCAAATTAAATTTGAAAGTGTGCTGTGATTACATTTTTTTCCCACAGAGGCGGTTGTTAAATATTTACCAACATACCACTGGACCCAAATCATATCATTGAGCATGAGGTTGGATTGGGGCTCTTATAACGGAACTCAACCCATGCCCTTTGGTTCCCCAGGATGCTTCCCATGTGCACTGGTCCCTTGCTAAATGCTATGCTGAAGATTTCCGCTGGTCCCTTGATCCTTGTGCTGTGGCAGGGGACAAAGAGAATGTGCCAAAGAGAATTGGCAACTGAGCCAGGAACATCTATCCACTCTAAGGGGTCATGACAAGCAATGGCTTCTGGGTTCTTTGTAGAACTTCAGTCTCTTGGGGAACGGTCAAAGCTACATCCTCTTGGATGTCAGAGGTAGAGATGGAATTTCTGTCATCTCCCACCTCCCAGCAACAATGGCAGTCTCACAACTGGGCCAGCATGGGGCTGTACTCACATCCCTGGATGTCCCTTCTTTTGGTTAAAACTCTTTTTGTAAGCACAAACAACCAAAGAAGAATACTGAGAGGTCTGAGTGGTTAGGGTTCCTATATTCACTGAGAGGATCCTGAAGCTCCAGGGCACAAATCCAGGCTGTACCCAGGCTTGTGGAGAGATCCAGATTTGTGACTGGCCTAGACAGTGGTGAACGTCAAGCATCTCAAGCAAAGTGACTTGTGGGCTCATTCATCTTTTGTGTTTTAAGCATTTCTTAGGCAGAGGAAATACATAGCCACAAATGATATCTACTACTTTATACGAATGTGAATTTTTCTAGAAAAGGACCTTTAACTACTCCTAGGGAGACCTACCTAAGGCCATATATACAAATTTTGTTGAAGAACTCTTCTCTGGGACTCAGGATGGGATCATAATTACTCTAAGATTACAAGAAATATCTGATTCCTTTCTTTAGGAGACAGACTGTCCCAGAACTGAAAGTGGTTCACATGATTCCAGTGAAGGAGCATGAACTATGACAGATAAGATCATTTTTTAAAAGGAGAAAAACATAAGGAGGAACTAATGCATGGTTGATGGAGCAGTAAATTGGTCCAATCATTATTTATAGCAATTGGAATCATTCTAAAGTAAAGTGAATAAAATGTCCATGCATTTGGATAGACATTCTGCTGATAGGAATATACCCCAAGGAGGTTGAAGATAAAAAAGAGGATTCAATATACATCAAAATATTTATAACAATACTTTGTATAATAGAAAAATTAGAAATAAGTAGATATCCATAGGCTGCACCATAAGAATGAATATAAGGAATTCAGAGAAGGACAGGAAGTCATATAAATTGATACAAAATAAAGGTGGATATAACCAAAACAAAATAATATATACCTTGATAATAACAATGGAAATTGTAAGGAAGAACAACAACAGTAAACAAACAAACAAAAACCCTGAATATTATGCAATTATGATTAATCTTGGCCCAGAAGAAGAAGAGATAAGATAATAAACCTCCCTCCTAATTTTGCAGAGTTAGGTCACTATGAGTAAATTGTATGTACTATTAAATTTGCTTAATATGTTAGTTATTGAATCATTTTTCTTATTTTAAAAAATCTGTTAGCCTTCATTTATTTATTTATTTATTTATTTATTTATTATTTATTTATTGGTGCCCAACGTGGGGCAAGGACTTTTGCTTATCCTGACAAGTATTTATTCTGAGCACTTCAGAGGAGCTAGACCGGACCATCACAATTTGGCGCCCGAACAAGGACAGACAGAATCCTGATTCCAGTGGAAAAGCCTCTGATCCAGATCTCAGTCTCTCTGACCCAGAAGCTTGAGTAACAAGGAAACTTTGTTAAACTTTTGTTAAAATTTGGTTAAAGAGCTAAAGTAGAATTTCAGTGAAATGGGGCAAATGCCTTCTGTTCAAGGAAAATATTTAGAGAGCATCATCAAGGTTGTGAAAAGCCAAGGATTGATTATAATTTTGGAGGAGATTACTGAACTTTTAAAAACTGTACAGGTCACATGTCCTTGTTTTTCTCTGGAAGAAGAATTGGATCTAGATGAATGGGAATTAGTAGGAAAGCAATTAGGTGAACACTACAATTCCAAACCAAACTCAATTTCCAAAGATACACTTCATACCTATAATTTAATCCAAATGGCTTTAAAAATTGTTATTCTAAAGTAAGAGAAGAAGGAGCAAAATGGGAGGTGTCAACTAAACTAGGTGAAAAGGATGAATCAGATAACAATGAAGTTAAGTACAATTCTGAGCAACAGGAGCATTTCCCATATCCTCCCTCAATTAACCTTTCAGGGGTGATTTTATACATGCATATCGTGTGATTGAAGATATTGACTTTGTAGGTCAAAAAAGGAGAAGATATGTACCTTTAGATTTGAATAAAATTAAAGATTTGAAAAAAGGTTGTACCCTTTATGGGGCTACATCAGCTTATGTTAAAATGTTATTAGATGGTTTGTCTTATGAAATCCTAACCCCAAATGATTGGAAATCCATAGCAAGGACATGGAGAAAATCTAGGAAACATCTGACACTGAAAGAGCACGGCTAATAAGAAGACTGTTAAAACTTTAAAACAAGCAGGAATCATTGGATTTCCTAACACAAGATGAGACTAATGGACAATGGACTTGTGGACATTTATAAATTCTCAATTTATGATTATTTGATCATGTTATTCGTTACATACTTCTAGTATGTACTATGTTACTATATTACTATGTTACACTATGTTACTATGTGTTTATGTAATCTATGTAATTATGTGTAATGCCACCCATATTGATGGATTTATGTTTCAAGGTCATGACCACTCTATGTGCTAAATCAAAAGAAAGGGGGAGATGTTAGGTTCTTACTAAGTGCTAATGAGATAATGAGATATTAGGTTCTTACTAAGTGCTAAGTTGGTACTTAACAATTCTCTAGTTCTGGTCTTTACTAGGAGTTTAACCCCTTCAAACTTCTGGGGAGGAGCTTGCATGCTTAGGAGGAGCAAGACCATTGGTTGAAGTATTTCTTCCCAGAAGCCCTTGTGTTATCCCATGCCCATTCTCTGGGAGGATAAAAGAAGGAGGCACTCAAGAGATAGAGAAGAGTCTCTGCTCTAGGTCAGAGTTGGAGAGGCTCTCTGGAGGAGAAAGAGTGTTGTCTGAGCCAGACTTGAGGTGGCTCTCTGGAGGAAGAAGTCTCTCCTCTAGACCAGAGAGCGATTGGGCAGTTTCTTGAGACAACATTACAGAGGCTTACTCTCCTAAGCTCCCCCTTGGTTTGGTGGATGCTCCTCACTTCAGTGTTCTAGAGAATGTTTTAAGGGACAGCTTATTGGAACATAGAAAGAAGGATATGTTGGGGGGAAAGGTAATGTAAAAACAAAAGATATGAAAAAAATTTTTAAGGAAATCTCCCTGAATGGGAAAGAACAACATTTAGAAATTAATGTAAAAATAAAAAGCATCTAAATGTTTAAAAAGTAACCACCAATTATAAATCAAGACAATTTAATTTTAAAATAACACTTCACACTCACTAGAATGGTAAAAATATCACTATAACACCCCAAATTAAAAAATGCAATGGAAATGCCATATGAAGTGAATGAAATCAGCAAAATATGTCACCACAGTAATATAGATGGAAAGAAAAGACAGGTGCACCAGCAAGGTAGAGCTCCCCAAGGGGTTCTTTGATTGGATTGGCTAACTCTGACATGGCCTCTACTCTTGGATTTCAAGATAGCTTATTCTCATGACTTAAAAATCCACAAAGTCATAGACTCCAGTCTCCTTTATTTTAAATAAAAGAACAAATGTCTAAGCAATGGACAATATGTTATATCTGTTGCCAGACCATATGGAAAAGGCTGGGGAACCTGATTCTACTAAGGCATAATAACATGTCACTAACTGTTCCCCAAGTCACAGAATTCGCAGGTATTCTATTTCTAGTCTCCTAACTTCATGAACCATCAAACCAATGTACAATTCCATCAGCAATGAATCAAGCCTGCCCTCACCACTTTTCTAAAATGTTTTTCCTAATTTTGTTAGCTTGATAGATGTGAGATTATAGCCTAGGGAGTTTTTCTTTTAATTTTGTACATTATTACCTGTTGTGAAACAATTTTTACTTCATATATTTTGTCTTAGTTTTGAAACTATTGTTCATACTTTTTGACTTCTTTATTTGGTGAATGGCTGGCTCTTCATCAGTTCCCTATATATTTGGGAGGTTAAGCAGAATTTTCAAAGATCTAATTTTCTAAATTATATTTTTTTCCTTCTAGTTCAAGTTGAATTGATTTTATTCAGGTAAGGCTTTTTGAAATATTATATAATTTCTGTTGTCTACTTTGTATTTTATATGCTTTTTCAGCCTTTATCTTGTCACAAATTTATCCCCATCCATAACTATGAAATATAACTTTCTATTCTCTAATTTTTAATATGGCCTTTTCTATTTAAATCATTGCATACAGCACAAGGTATTTATGTAAAACCAATATAAGCCAGAATTGTGTTCCAGCTTTCCCAGAAGGTTTTGCCAAGTCCCTTCCCCAGTAATTTGTATTTTTAGGTTTATCATATTTATAGGTCTTGTTGTTCTAATCTATTCCAGAAATCTATTTTCCTAATTTTTTTATCCATTATTATGTAGTTTTGAAAATCACAGTTTTGTTTGAGATAGGGCTATCACAAGCCCTTCTCCTTCATTTTCTTGATCTTTCATTCCTTTATAGGAACGTTATTATTATTTTTTTTTCCTGAGGTGGGGGTTAAGTGACTTGCCCAGGGTCACACAGCTAGGAAGTGTTAAGTGTCTGAGACCAGATTTGAACTCGGTTCCTCTTGAATTCAGGGCTGGTGCTCTATTCACTATGCCACCTAGCTCTCTTCCCCCCTTATTATTATTTTGCCTAAGTCTATATAGCATCTCTTTGGTACTTGATTGCAAAACCTGTAAAGTATTTTGATTAGAACGGTCATTTTTAAGTACTTTGGCACAATCCAGAAAAGAATATTCTCTCTCCACTTACTTCATTTCTTTTAAAAAACAATATGCATATAATTATATTTACATAAATGTCTCAGTAGGTTACTTTTCAGATACTTAACGCCTTTTGTTGTGATCTTAAATAGAATTTCTCTTCCTATTTTTGGTGTATATATATATTGTGTAATACCAGAGAAACTGAGGCAAGTAGAGATGGTTTTTAATTTTAATGTGGAGAGTTTAAGTGTGAATTTCCAAAGTATTCAGTGCAAATAGACCAATAGCCAGAGGGCCAACAAGCTGCAATTCTGGGAAAGGATCATGATGGGGGGGGGGGGGGGAATGCTCAAAAGGAGGGGAATCACCCTAGCAAGAATGGAGATGATGCGCCTGGACATTTATGACACACGGCGGCTTGTAAAGGAAGCAGGAGCTGCAAGGATTTTCCTGGACTCTTGTGGGACAGTGAGGTTCCCTTGCATTCACTGGGCTCAATGACGGGCGCTGGGGAAGAGCAGCTTTGGGCCAGCCCTTTCCCAGGCCGCTCGGCCCACTTGGCCTCCACCTGTCACCAGCGGCTCCCCTAAAGCTCCAGGTGCCCTCACAGGCACAGCAGCCCCGCCCAGAGAACCTTGGCAGAGCGGCTGAACCAGGCGGAAAGTTGCTGAGAGGCCTCAACCCATCCAGTGAGGGGAGAGGGTGTCAACCCTGGTGAGGAAGACTTCCCCCAGGGAATGGGGGGTTGGGAACAATCTGTTCAGCAGAGGCCCCTTAGAGCTCGGCCTAGTTACAGAGTCATGGGGGCATGTGTCCCAGACACCAGCTGTCTGGCCCTCAGGCTCAGAGATCCTGGGAGGCAGAGGGAGGCCGAAGCCTCCTTTAAACACGACTTAGAAGCGAGTCAGGATGTAGCCCTGGAGGTCAGCAGTCCCTGAAAAGGAGGGAGGTGGTGCAGTGGCCAGAGCAGCAGGTCTGGGACCCGCAAGATCTGGGCTCACATGCGCTCTCCCATACCTCCTGACCCAGGGACAAGGAGCCCATCAACTACCCCTCTGTGTCAGTCTCGTTATCTGTAAAGTAGGGGTCATTACAGCACTGACCTCCCAGGGTTATGTTATTATCAAATCAGATAATAATACACAATTTTATATGTGTTATATACATAAATCAGATGATACAGTTACATATATGTATATAAATCAGATAATAATACACAGTCATGTTGTGACCCTGGATATCTTAGAATCAGCCAGAGTCAGGATAAGCAAAAATCTTTATTCTGGGTCTTTTGGGGTCCAAGTCAGGGGCTTAGATCTGGCAATTTCCACACCTCCTCCTCTCTCCACAGCCCAAGAATGATCCTGCCTGTCCTCCTCCACCCTCTCATCTCTCTCTTTTCCTTCTTTGTCCACACCCACCGATCCAGCACAGAATAGTTAGGGAGAGTCATTCTCCAAGCATATGTTAATAGAGAATTGTCCAATTGGTAATTAGCCCTACATGCTAGGTTACCTTGAATCTGCTCAGTTTCAGCCCTTTACATCTCCCACTTTCTTTTGTTTTAGAACACAGGTGGTCACGCCCCCCCTGACTTCTCAGGAGGGGAGATGAAAAGCACCAAAGGAAAGTGGGGATTTGCTAGGGGGTTTCTGGGTTGAAGGGTCCTGTTAGAGACAAGTATGCACAAACCCATCAGCATGGGAGGTATTACACAAGCACATAGCAATAATGCAGAGGCTATTAGTGATGACTCCCCCACAGCCAATGCAGGCTCAATGTGGTGTAACAAACATGAATTGTACATGCAAAGTAGTGATATAACAAACAATATAAATCAACACAGTTTTGTAAAAGATTTCCAGAAGTCCTAGAAGGAGGGTATGCAAACATCAGTCACACATATGCCTTCTTCAGCAACCAAGAGATAGTCCAAAACCAATCTATTGTCCATTGCTTCACTGTTAGGGAATCCAATGATCCCTGAAAGTTTTTGAAGTCCTGCAAGTCTTATCATGTCTCAGAGAATTCAATGATTCCTGAGGATTTTCAAGTCCAACAGTTTTTGATGTTCATGAGTCAAACGCCATAACTGCCAGGTTCTTTCAGTGGTGGGCACAGTCAGCAACAGAACCACCCGATGTTTCTTGGGTCTTCTCCTTCATTTCAAGGGTCTGCTCCATCTCTCTCTGATGGACAAGGCAAATACGGCTCGTTAGCACCCATCTGATTCCTTCTCCATCTGTGGAGATACAAGCAAACCCTCTCCCCCAAGCAGTTAACCTATCTGGTCCCTTCCATTCACCACTTTCTGGGTCTCTCCACATCACCTGGCGATTATCTAAAGACAGTGGAGCTGCTCATACTGGACACTGCCCTTCCAGTGGGTTATAAAACCTGTCTGCTGAAGCCAGTGCATCTGTGTCAAAAATTAAAAAAATTAATGGTATAGAGAACTAAATTTAGAAGTTCTCTAGGGTTACCCGTGGCTCCCCCTTTCTTTTGTTTTTGGAGGAGTGTCTTAATATCTCTGTTTCTTCTCTCTTCTATTGCCTGTCCTTGAGGATTAAAGGGTATGCCCGTGGTATGTAAAATCTTATACTGTGCACAAAAGTGTGCAAAATGTTTAGAAGTATATGCAGGTCCATTGTCTGTTTTTATTGCTTGTAGCACACCCATAATTGCAAATGCTTGGATAAGGAATTCAGTGACCACTCGGGCTGTCTCTTTTGCTGCTGGTACTACAAAAGTGAATCCTGTAAAGGTGTCTACCACGACATTCATGGATAAAAGATAGACGACCAAAAGATTTATAATGGGTCACATCCATTTGCCATATTTCATTAGGTCTCAAACCATGAGGGTTCTTCCCTGGAGGGAGTGTAGGAGCGTGGAAAGGAAGGCAAGATGGACAGGCTTTTACTGTGCTCCTAGCTTCTTCTCTTGTTATTCCAAATTGTAAATGAAAAGCTCAGGCAGCCTGATGATATTTAGAATGAGATTCTTGGGCTTCTTGAAATAAAGGCGTATTGGCCAGCATGGTTAGAAGGCTATCTGCCTTTGAATTACCATCAAAAATAGGACCTGGAAGTCCACTATGGGAGTAGACATGCAAGATATACATCTTACCTGGATGCTTTCTCACTTGCTCTTGAAGTTCCTTAAAGAGCTGATATATATTGGAGGCTACAAATTTTATTTGGGCTGTGGCAGTTCTTTTGCTTATCCTGACTCCGGCTGATTCTAAGATATCCAGGGTCACAACATGACTGTGTATTATTTTCTGATTTATATATATAACATACATATGACTGTATTATTACCTGATTATGTATATAACATATATATGACTGTGTATTATTATCTGATTTATATATATATACATATATGTAACTGTATTATTATCTGATATGTATATAACATATATATGACTGTATTATTATCTGATATATATATATACATATATGTAACTGTATTATTATCTGATTATGTATATAACATATATATGACTGTATTATTATCTGATTTATATATATACATATATATATATAAATAACTGTATTATCTGATTTATGTATATAACATATATATGACTGTGTAAAGGGCTAGAACTGAGCAGATGCAAGATAACATAGCATGTAGGGCTAATTACCAATTGGACAATTCTCTATTAATATATGCTTGGAGAATGAACCTCCCTAACTATTCTGTACTGGATCGGTGGGTGTAGACAAAGAAGGAAAAGAGAGAGATGAGAGGGTAGAGGAAGACAGGCAGGATCATTCTTTTGGTGGTGGAGAGAGGGGAAGGAGGTGTGGAGATTGCCAGATCTAATCCCCTGAGGGCGACTCCAAAAGACCCAGAATAAAGACTTTTCCTTATCCTGATTCTGACTGATTCTAAGATATCCAGGGTCACAACATTTGGTGCCCAACGTGGGGTTGGGGCTGGGGATGGGGGAGAATCTTTTCCTAACATCTGCCCCATTTCAGCTATAAAAGGTTACTAGTTTAGATCTTAACAAACAAAGTAAGTTCCTTGTTTGTCTATTAAAATACTCACTTAATTTCTTGGTCACCGGAGGACTTCAGTGGAAGTAAGGTGGTTGGCCCACACGTTGAGTTATATATAAATCAGATAATAATACGCTCATATATATGTTATATACATAAATCAGATAATAATACAGTTATATATATATATGTATATATATATAAATCAGATAATAATACGCTCATATATATGTTATATACATAAATCAGATAATAATACAGTTATATATGTATATATATATATATCAGATAATAATACACAGTCATATATATGTTATATACATAATCACATAATATAGTTACATATATGTACATATATAAATCAGATAATACATAGTTATATATATATGTATAAATAAGATAATAATACACAGTTTTATATATTTGTGTTATATATAAATCAGATAATAATACACAGATATATATGTTATATATCTAAAAATCAGATAATAATACAGTTACGTATATGTATATATATATATCAGATAATAATACACAGTTTTATATATATGTTTTATATAAAAATCAGATAATAATACAGTCATATATATGTTATATACATAAATCAGATAATAATACACAGTTTTATATATGTGTTATATAAATCAGATAATAATACACAGATATATATATATATGTTTTATATATATATATATATCAGATAATACAAAGATATATGTAATATACACAAATCAGATAATAATACCCAGATATATATGTTATATATCTATAAATCAGATAATAATACAGTTATATATGTATATATATAAAAATCAGATAATAATACACAGTCATATATATGTTATATACATAATCACATAATATAGTTACATATATGTATATATATATAAATCAGATAATACACAGTTATATATGTGTGTGTTATATATAAATCAGATAATAATATACATATGTATATTACATGTGTATACATATAATGTACATATATAATGTTCATTACATATTACATATGTAAATCATATAATAATACACAGATATATGTTATATATCTATAAAGCAGATAATAATACATAGCACTTGACATTGTGCCTGGCATATAGTAAGCATTATACACATGTTAAATATTATAATTTATTATTATTATTCAGGTACAATAATTGGTTTAGGCATTCTCTAATCAATAGGGGATGTATATTGTTTCCAGTTTATTGCTACCATAAAAAGAAGTACTATAAATAATTTATTTTTTATGAGATCCTTACTTCCATCTTTAACATCTTCAGGTATGTGCCCAGAAGTGGAATCTCCAGGTCAAAGAGCATGGACCTTTTAAGCACTTTTCAATATGTCATTCCAAATTGTTCACAGCTCCACAACAGTGTGTTACTGTGGCTGTCGGTCCTTGGTCCCTCCAACATTGATTACTTGCCTCTTTTAGGGGGTTCTTACTTTCGTTTCTGTTTTCTTGTGATTTGGAGCAATCTTTCATATAATTATTAATAGTGAGCCTCAATTGAGAATTTTTTCCTCAAAACCTCTGACCCTTTATCTATTGTGGAATGGTTCTACACTTTATATGTCCATATATATATTGACTATCAGACCTTTATCAAAGATGTTTGATAAACTTAAGTGAAAATGGAAAGATGTTCTATATGTATGAGATGAGTAATGTAAATTTTTTCCTAATCAAGACTTTTCCATACTTTCCTAGATGACTGATTTTTTATTCATGCCAAAGTTTTAAAATTTCATTTAATTCAAATTACCCATTTTTATCTTGTGCAGTCACCTCTAAACCTGGGGATGGGGCAGGATTTAAGAATTTTCCTCCTAGTCACAACTCTTAAAAGGCACTGATCTCATTCTTATTCTTTTTTATAGTATGCCTTTTTATATTCAGATCCTTTTCCAATCTTTCTAAATTGATCAGGCCAAGATTTTTTTCTAATGAATCCCCTGGAGCAGAGGAAAGAAATTAACCTAAGGGTCCTAAAGCTTCCCAAACTGGGACCAATTACCCCCATTTATAGTCTTAAGTCCATCTCAACCTCAGAGATCAATATTTTAGGCAGAGGAGATGTACCCAGCTCTGGAGTGCATATCCATCCACCTTTGCTGTTGGTCCCACTCTGGCCTTTTCCACTGGTTCCAGTAACTGTATTCTTCCCTTGCCTTTATGACTGAGCCCCCAAAACAACAACAACAACAACAACAATAATAATAATACCTAGCATCTATACTGCACTACAAGATTTACAAACCACTTTACATGTTTTATCTTATTTTATCCTTGCACTCACTCTGGGATGTAGATATTATTATTTTCATTTTACAGATGTGGAAAGGAGACAAATAAAGGATAATGTATTTGCCCAGAGTTCTACAACTAGAGTCAGGGATGGATTTGAACCCAACCTTCTGACTCCAAGATCAGCTTTCTATTCACTGTACCACCTCGGTGCCTATATTTGAATCCCTGCTTACATCTCCCATGACCAGGTGCCTGGATGGGTGCCCTGTTCTATAGCCCCATTCCTTCCCAATAACAATCTGGTTCTGCTCCCATATACTCTTATTTAGTTATTGCACCACCAGAATGTTACTCACCTCATGCTACCTTTGGTATGAAGGCTATTAATTGCCAAGCCTAAATAGAATTCCCATCAGAAGGGAATCAAGTACTGAATTCTTAAGTGTTCTTGAAAGTAATCCTTTCCACCCAAGTCTGCCAAGGAAAGGCTTGTGGGCAAGGGCAGACTTAGGAAACATTTTAGGACCAAGGCAATTTCCCTGGAACCTATACTGACAGAGGCTTGGCGTGTCTCGGTCCCTCTTGCCTAGTTTGGATCAGTCTTCTACATTAGACCTTCAAGTTCCATTCCAACTTTTTGTCCCAGTTCCTGATGAATGCAGGGAGCTAGATCGAGCTGTAGAGCCCTCCTGGCTGCCACCAGAAACTGTGTCTCCTTTTCTGCAGTAGGGAAACATCATGGTGTTGTGGAAATACTACCATAAGAAGCAGAAAACTAGGTTCTCTTTTTTCCTCTACTGTTAATCAGCTCTGTGACTTTGGGCAAGGACATTCCCCTCTCTGGTCCTCAATATTCTCATTTTAAAAGAGAGAGTTGAATTAGATCTTTCTGAAGTGAGTAAGGAAGTAGGAAAGGGCAGCTAGGTGGTACAGTGAATAGAATGTCTGGCCTGAAGTCTAGGAGCTCAGACTTTCTAGCTGTGGGGCTCTGGACAAGTCACTTAATGCTATTTCTTTAATTTTCTCATCTGTAAAATGAGCTGGAGAAGAAAATAGAAAACCATTTCTGTATTTTTGCCAAAAAAAAAACCCAAATCAGGTCATGAAGAGTGGGAAAGGCCTGAAAAATGACTGAACCATAAAAGGTGAGTAGAGAAGATGGGAGTGAGAATATTAGTGGAGGGAGCCTTGGATCTGGGATTAGAGAGCCTGTCTTCAAATATTACTGAGAGAATGAATGAATGAAGAATTTATTAATTTATTAAATTCTTACTGTATGCAAATCACACTGAGAATATAAAAAGAAAAGGAAGACTGCCTGATTTGAAGAAGCTCATATTCTAATGGGAAAAGCAACACATATGGAAGGTTTCACCTGCAAATCATATGGAAAGGTCCCATGTTCCTTAGGGTGCAATCTTCATTTTATTTTTATCTTTTTTTAAAAAGTTTTTTTTCCCCCAGTTACATATCAAAAACTTTTTTGCATTTTTTTTGAGGCAATTGGGGTTAAGTAATTTGCCTAGACTCACACAGCTAGAAAGTGTGAAGTGTCTTAATGTCAGATTTGAATTCAGTCCTGATTTCAGGATGGGTGCTCTATCCACTGCACCATTTAACTGCCCCTTCGTTCATTTTTCATAAGATTTTGAGTCCTAAATTTTTCTCTCTCCCTCCTTCTTCTTCCTTTTTCCAAAGATGGTAGGCAATTTGACATAGTTTATACGTGCAAAAAATATCTCCATGTTAGCCACAGTTGTTGAAGAAACAGATCTACAAATGTCCATTTGATGTCATTTCAGTGGAGAAAATGGCATCAGTTTCTAATGGTGAATCACTTGGGAGTGCCAAAGATTTTGGTGGCAAATATTGTATTTTCTGGGCTTTCAGTAACTGTAGTTGTACCACCATCAGAAGTAGCTACCAGATTATATCTCCATAGGGATTGCTTCCAAGATGATGTCTGAGAGTACTGGGGGAAGCTCTGCCACTCCCAGATTCTTGGATTCAGGGTCCTGAGCTGATGGCAGTCATTGTGATGATGGTGGCTTGACTGACCTGGCTCATATTGCCTACTGCGTCTTCCCTACTTCACCTACACTGATCTGCCCATCCTATATGTAAAATTGGCAGGCATTGGTAGAGAAGTCTGGGCCTTTTCCCCAGGAATCCCCTCTCCAATGACCCAAGGAGTGGAAGTAGAAGATTTGGGAAGAGCTGCCATCCCGATGGCTCTTGCATTGTTGATACCACTGGGAGCCACAAAGAAGGAGGCTCCCCCTTTACAATGATTCTCTCCCCATGATATCCAAGCTAGAGGAAGTTCTCATGGTCTAAAGTTCACCATTATTCCTAAGGCTCTTGTGCTCAGGGCCCTGGACTTCCTCCATGAGGATCTGAGGGGAAATGGTGGTCAAGGTGGCCGGGTGGTTTGATTTGCTTGATGCATGATGCCTCCTGTCTCCCCCTCAAAGTGCTCTGCTACTCCAACTAGGCTAGAAGGCCTACTCTGTATATGGCAATTTGTTGTCAATTAGTAGGGATGGTTGGTCCCTTCTTCAAAAGAGATGATCAGATGATGGTTTTAAGGCATGGCCTGGAAAGTCTTGTAACTCCCAGTTTCCTTATCTGGGTAATTTGGATCAAGGATATCCACTTCATGGGAGGTAGCTTCTTTATGCATTGTAAGAACACAGGTAAAAAGATGCTATTGTATATAGGTTTTAGTAGGATAGTGATGAGTGAGGGGGCTCAGAAAAGTCCCTCATTGTGATATTATCCTCCCCCAATCACAAGCTTCTGCTGGTGGGGGAGATAAATATATCAGCAATCAGCTGATGAGCAATGTGTGCACTGACAAAGGAATCCAAAGGGATTACTTCATATGTCGTATCCAGAAGGCAATTCTTTTTCCCCTTTTTTGTCCCCATCTGGCTTGCACATGCCCTGGGACACATTTTTAAAATTCAATTTTATTTTATTTTCAGTTCTAAAATTTTTCCCTTCCACCTCCCCTTTCATCACCCATTGAATAAGCAAGAAAAACAACATTTGTTTTAAAAATATAGTATAGTATTGTCAAGCAAAACAGACTTTAATATTAGCCATGTCCAAATGCATTATGTATGTATATATGTATATATACATTTCCAGGTATACACATACACACACACACACACACACACACACACACACACACACACATATATATATATATTTATATGTATAATATATATGATGATGATATTGAGAGATGATGGACTCAAAGTATGGACTGAAGCACTCTGAGTGCTTTTTTTCTATTTGAAGGTGGACAGAAGCATATTTTTTCATATAATCTTCTGGAACTGTGCTTAGTTCTATTGCATTGTTCGAAGTTCATAAGAATTTCAAAGTTGTTTGTCCTCGTAGTATTGTTTTATTCTATAAGTTGTTTTCTGTGTTCTGCTCATTTTACTTTTCACATTTGCACCAATTCATACAAGCCTTCTGCCCTGGAGACTTTTGATTCGCTTGGGTTATCAATTTTTCTCCATTTGTACTTTGTCCTATAAATCACTTTCTTCAGGAATATTTAATCACAAAGTACAAAGACTGCTGATCAGGATCCTGTTAGAGATGGAGGAACTCAACTTTCTCCTTCTATACCTCTTGCTAGAAACTGGATGCATCTCCCACTTTCCCCAGACTGACTAGTTTCCCCAACCTCTACCCATAACATTAACGTTGATTATGTAACAAGAGTTAGACAGACTTTAAGTTCTTTTGTATAAAGGCAAATAGAAAATGCAAAAATGGGAAAGAGAGAGCAAAATGGTGAAAATGTACAACTCATTGGATGGATATACATCAGCCAGTATCAGACACTTATGTGGCTTTTCTTGCTTAGGCTCCTTCCCCTCCCCATCCCCTTTGAGAACAAAGGAAAAATGAATCTCCGAAGAGTTGCAATTAAAAAGGTAGCTAGCATCTTTCTTTTATTCAGAGATAGGAGAAAAAGACAATGTTTCTGAAGGGAGCTTTAATCTTTGTCCTTTTTAGCACAACAAATAATATCTTTGGCTTTAGTAGCAACAGTTAGACCTTAGTAGTTCACCATAGTATTTCTGAAAGGGAAGAGTTGAGGGATGGAAGGTTCAAAGGGTTTAGCAGTTGGCAGGTCCCCACATGATAACAGGATGAAAGGAGACACAAACAGGAACTCTTTCTCCTTAGTCTCTTAATCCCAGTCACTTTCTCCCAGAATTCTCTGTTAAATTCTAAATTTTTCCCAGTAGTCCCAGTTCCAATCTTTCATTGGCTGATGGATTTTGGGTGACATCTCCATGGCAACACGGGCTACATCTATAAAACAAAAGGGACCCTTCCAGTTCTACATCCTATAAATATACTTCAACAGTTCCAAGATCTGTGGGAGTACTCATTCACTCCACTAAAGTGGACTGCAATTCTCCTATGACTTAATAGAAAGTCTTCAACAATTACTCTGGCTACAAATTCATCATAGTGGAACCAACCTGATGCTGAGCCTTTCGGAACATAGCTAGTCTGAGCCTTGGATGGCAGGTCAATCCATCCCATGTACTCCGCTTGAGGCTTTCATGTCTTGTTAGGACTTTCTGGAGCTTGGCTTGAATAATGGGGTACAGCCTTCAGGATGGGGAGTTACAGAAGTACTTTTTATTTTGTTTTAATTCCACATAATTGTCCTATGATAATCCCTTCCGTTCCTAGCATTTCCCCAATTAGGAATTATTAAACTCTAAATAAATGAGGCAAAATGACATCATTGGGTAGAATTTCCATGGATAAGAATAATAATTGTAATAACTGATTAATATAATAGCTTAATGTTTGAAAAGCATTTGATACATGTTATCCCACTGGAGCCTCCCCAGCTATTATTTTTGTGTTGATCCACATTAAAATAGGCAACTTTCATTGGATTAGAAAATTGCCTCTGCAAATTGTCATTTGTCCTACAACATTCAGTCTTAGTTGCTGGGAACAAGGAGAGGTTAAGTATTTGTCATTTATTGGCCAGAGGCAGGGCTTGACTTTGAGGTCAAGTCTTCCTCATTTAGGGGCCACTATCATATGACCTTTTAAGCTAAGTACTAAGTACTTAAGCTAAATTCCTTAGGAGGAAATGGAGAAATTAGGTGACCCGCCCAGGGTCACTCACTCAGCTAAAATGGACTGCAACTCCCCAATGACTTCTTCAACAACTGCTCTGGCTACAGCTTCATCCTAGTGCAGCCCGCTTGGGGCTGGGCCTTCCAGAACATAGCCGGTCTGAACTTTGGACCAAAGATCAGTCATCACCTTTTCCCTGCTCGGGACCTTCATGTCTTGTTAGGACCTTTGGAACTCAGGACTTCAGATCCGCTGCTCTGTGGCCACACCGGAACCCAAGAGCCCAATGGCTTCCGAGGTCTTCCAACCATCCCTGGAGGCCCCTGCCAGGGAAGTGCCTCCGGAGTCCAGTTTGATCGGGTTTCCTCTGCCGGTGGGTCTGTTGTGGAATAAATCCTGGCCGAAGAAATGGAAAAGTTGGGTTTGAATTCCTGCCCTGCCACTTATCAGTTAGTGACTTAGTAAATCACCGGGATAGTCCAGGAGGACTCAGGACTCAGCTTGGTGGATTTCTGGGGTTTTAAACTGGAGCTATGATTTCCCCAGTATAACAAACTCCCAGTGAGGGAACGCCACCAATGGGGAATAGTGACTATTTACAATCTTAGAAATTTGCTAAGGCAGTCAGAGAATTATTTGCCCAAGGTGGTGTAGCCAGTAGGTGAAAAAGGCAGGGTTTCAATATAGGTCTTCACCCCATAATCAACTCACTGGCTACTACATTAGTGGTCTCCAGACTCTTTTGATTATAAAATCTTATTGAGGAAAAAAAATTGAACATACACCACAATATATGCATATTTATACACACATTATTTAACTTATATATTACTTATAAATATATATTATATGTTAATGTATGTTATAAATCTCATAAAACATGTAAATATACATTTGAAAAGATGACAAAGAAAATAACCATTAAAAAATTTTAACAGTTCAAAAATCTTTTAAATTCTCATTAAAATATTATTACTAACATTAAATATTGGTAATTATTAAAATTATCAACATTAAACTATTTTTATTGATATTTTTTAATTAGGGCAATGTCATTGAATATACAGGAAAGCTAAGTGACACAGTGCTGGACTTGGAGTTAAGAAATCTCATCTTCCTGAGTTCTGGCGTCAGACACTAGCTGTGAGACCCTGGACAAGTCCCTTCACCCTATTTCCATTTACTCATCTGTAAAACGCGCCAGAGAAGGAAATGGCAAACCGTTCCAGTATCCTTGCCAAGGAACTCCCCCTTCCCCCATGAGATCACAAGGAGTCAGACACAATTGAAAAATATTTTTGAAAATCTTGGCTCAGATAGAGCAACTCATCCCAAAGTGCTGCAAGTAAATGAGTGAGTGATGGCAACTTGCAGTATTGTGGGACTCCCACCCTTCCCTCAGGATAATTTGTATGCATACATGACTATCTGAGAGATGGACTGAGTGAAGACATCAATGGCAGAACACTTAGTAATTAATAGTTAAACTTTATTTTCTTATTTAAAATGTTATCTGAATTTATCATTTAGTTTTCTCAAATGCACACAGGTATCAGTCACACCTTGAACTCATCCCATCTTATTAATTAATTAGCAGACTTTGATTTGCTAGGGAGAATCTGGACTTTCTTTGTGGTAGATGTATGGGGCAACATCCCGCTTGAACAAGGAAGTCAAGTTATTAAAATTCTGTGATTAAAGAGTGATTAGAGTCTGCCTATTTAATTTATTTTATCACCTGAAGTCTGAAATATAGGGGTGGGCAAATTTGCAGTAGCAATTGCAGTAGTAGTAGAATACAGATTTAAGGTGTGCTTATAAATAACTGAGAATTAACTTCTTCTGTGTTCCCTCCTACCCCTTATCCCATTTAACCCACCCATAAGTAATAAGGCAACCACAATTCTTCTAACACCTTTCCCCCTTTAGAATATTCTATTTTATGGCCAACCCTCAAGCTCTTCCTCTGTAACATTTGCAGACGTCCTTGGTAGTTGTTCAGATTACAAACTCTTTTCTGCATACATTGATATATTTAGAGATACAAGAGGTGTTAGAGGCTATTGAAATCAAGTCCTTCATTTTATAAATGAGGAAACTGTGGAATAGAAAAGTTAAGTGATTTGCACAGCTAGAAAGTATATAAAGTAGAATTTGAATCCTGTTCTTTCACCTTTCAGGTCAAGTACCCAATCCACTACACCATGCTAACTCCTAAACTAAAAACTAAAGGGGCATTTATCTCCTAAGCCCTCTTGTCTTTTTTTTTTTTTCTCTTGGATTTAGGATCCCAAGATGTCAAAGCTATTAGACTGTTATTATTTTACTCTTCTTTTACAGAAGCATCAAAATTTAGCAGGAGACCCAGTTCTTCATCCATTTGTTCCACAGTTGGTTGCAATTAGGGAGGGTTTTTCTGCAGTCTCCAAAGAACACAGCCTGAATTCATCTTTACCTCCAGGCAGCATCAGCTGTCTAGATCAGTGAATTGGTCCCAAGGGACATCTAATCTACATCCTCGGACCTTTGCCACCTTCCCAGCTCTTTGGCTATGAAAGGTCTAGAGAGGGGGTCAATTGGACAGCTACATGGAACCCAAGTTCCACCTGCAGGACTTAACTCATGAGTCCCAGTCTCCAGAAGAAGGCTGCCTTTTTTTTAGGAGAGCTAACCTCAGTCTTTCACTTTTTCCACTTCCCAAAATGAACCTGTAAAGTCCAAGCAGCACGGAATGATGTCTTCATGAGTAATTTTTTTCACCTTGATTCTTTGCCCTTTTCTCCACATGGTGATATCCAACCCCCAGGACCATCTTTCCATGGATCGCTTCTTTTTCATTATTCTCCTCTTCATAGGCTCTTTGGTATTTAAAGTAGTAGAATCAAGATTGCACACAGGGACAGCAATATTGTAATGATGGTCAACCATAACTAGATAAAAAAACTGATGGATTCTGAATGTAAATCAAAGCATTTTTTTCTACATACTTTATTCTTTTTCATGATTTTTCCCCCTTTTGATCTGTTTCTTCTCTCACAACGGTGATTAATATGGAAATGTGTTTATATGAGAGCACATGTATAATCTATTTCAAACTGCCTACCATCTTCAGAAGAAGAGAAGGGAGGAATAGAAGGAGAAAATTTTGGTACTTATAATCTTGTGAAAAAACAAATACTAAAATTTTTCTTGACATGTTACTGGGGGAAAATAACACTATTTGGACAATCAAAAAAAAATAAAAATTTTAGTAAATAAATTAATTTTAAAAAAGGAATGTTAAAATAATTAACAAATTTATTTACTAAAATACAATTTTTATACTAAAATTACAAATTTGTTGACCGAAATACATACTATTCTCCTTCTTAGATTCTTTGACCCAGCCAAACTAGCATTCTTACTATTCCTCATGCATGACACACCAGTGGTGTCAAAGTCTGATAGGGACCAGTAAACAATACATAAGGATCTCTACTGGTTTTATACTGATTAGAAAATCACATATTAACATTATTTATGTATATCATATTTTAATTTATTTTTGCTAAATATTTCCCAGTGACATTTTAACCTGGTTCTTTCCATACTTGATAGTATTGGCTTGAGGGTTTGATGTCTTTCCACTGTAGTACAGCTTCTCCCATCTCTGAAGCTCTGCACTGACTATGTTTCATGATGGATGCAATCCCTCCTCACCTCTGCTCCCGTAGACTCTCTAATTTTCTTGAAATCTCAACTCAAGTGCCACCTGCTACAAGAAGTCTGTTCTCATTTCTCCAGCTACTAGTTAGTGCCTTCCCTTCCCCAAATTAGCTTTTTAAAAATATATATTTATATAGATATATTGATATATGTCCATATTGCCTCCCTGCAATATAAGGTAAGTTCCTTGGAAGCAGAATTTATTTCCCCAGTGTCTGCCACAGTAAATGGCACATGCTAAGTGTTGTGATAAATGCTAGCTGACTGTCACCCAGGCTCTGTGCCCTGGCAGGTTGTCCCCTGTGACACAGCTGCATCAGTTGCTAGTGC
Organism: Sminthopsis crassicaudata; assembly: GCF_048593235.1. NCBI lineage: Eukaryota > Metazoa > Chordata > Mammalia > Dasyuromorphia > Dasyuridae > Sminthopsis > Sminthopsis crassicaudata. The sequence continues at coordinate 573,053,381 of NC_133618.1, forward strand.
TGATGTCATCACTACCTCTGAGAAGCCTCTCTCTGTAGCTTACTCAGCACTTAGATGATGGTAAGAAGGGACAGAAGAGAAATTGCTACCCCTCCAAGCCTCAGCCAGCCTGGGAACACTGCAGCTGCCAGCCCAGACCCTTCCCCTTCTCTCACACTATGTCAGGTCTGGGAGCAGAGGGGTTCTGGGAGGTTTTTTCTTCCTCATCATTTTAAATACCCGGGGAAGTGGGGACAGCCCCCACACTGGAGATTAGGGCACTAAACTACTGCCTTTCTCTACAGGATGGACAATAATGGGTATGCAGCCCAAAAGGTCATTGAAGAGTGCCTTAGAAGAAAAAAGAGGAGCCTCAGTCCCAGGAATCCAAAGAACAAATCCAGAATTCAGTGTTGGGTCAAGCTGGGGAGAATAGAACCTGTCTATTCAAATCCAAATGGAGAAGCTGTATCTTAAGTCAGTATCTTAAGAACCAGACAGGAGAGCACAGATGGATGAGTTTGGATAATACCTCAGGGGTCAGAACCCATAGCTGGGTCCTTGCAATAGATCCCAGTAGAAATATCTGAGAGGATAGCTAGAAAAGCAAATGATTTCTTTATATCTAAGGCCCCCGCAACTCAAATTTCCCTCTCACAAATGGAATTCCAAGTTTCCTGCTAATGACCTGCTAATGATGACTTTCAGCTTTATTCCCTCCAAAGAAATTAATTCCAATACTCTGAACTAGGTACAACAGCCCAAATGGAGTCAGATTAGGAAGGAATACAGGAATGTTTACATCCCTCACTCTAAAATCATGAATTAATGCAACATGTAAGTGCATTAGCCCCTCATAACAATGTCCATAAAATCCATTCCTGCATAGTTACCAAACCAATTTCTTTAAACATAACTTTTACTATGTGACTCTCTTCCTTTAAAAAAAAAAAAAACAAACTTCGTTTGTTCCTTATTTTTTTTAAACATAGCAAACCTAAAGTCCTCTGCTCCACTTTTGAAGACCTCCATAATTTGGGCCCACACTAAACATCTATCAGGGTACTTTTCTGCATGTCCTATACCTACCAAGGCCCTGTCTTGGACCACTAAACCTCTTCCTTGCCTATTTCTTCCACTCCCTCTATCTACAAACCCTTCAACTGCATATGTGTGTATTTGTACATGTAAATATACATACATACATACTTATCTATAACTATGCACAAAGATATAATACACACACATTCACATACATCTATATAAAACCATACTATGATAGTTTGCCCTCTGTTTCTCTGAAGGTAAATAATACCATCCTTCATAAGTCCAAGCTTTCCATATTCTTCTAAATCTACCAACTTATCATTTATTACACCACAGCAATTTTCCAACTTTATATTGATTAATATAGCTGCCAGTGTAGCTTCTAGATTTTTGTCTTTTGACTAAATCTATTTTAGCTTTAACTTTGTCTGAATTCAATGATTACTACCTCTGCTTTTTTTCCTTCTTTTTTTTTTTTTCCCTGAGACAATTGGGATTAAGCATCTTGCCCAAGGTCACACAGCTGGGAAGTGTTAAGTGTCTCCATAGGTTATATATGTTTATGGGGATCTTCCTAGACGTGGTTCACAGGAAAAGAAGAAGTATCTTTAAAATCTCTGCTGCCCACCATTGTCTAAGGGAGACTTTATTTCACATGACATTGGGCCAGGAGGATAAGGCCTCTCTGCACTCCTTAGAGAGAAGGGCAGACCAGAATTATATCTATCTGGTTCCTTGTTAGCCTAGGGGACATAAATTTTAGGTTCCACTTGCAATCCTGATCGCTGTTCCTTAAATGGGAAGGAAGCCTCCGAGCTGCAGATGCAAGACTTGATTCCCTTCCTAACACATGGCCAGTTCCACACATAACACATACAGCCAATAGGAAATAAGTCCATTTATCCAAACAGATAGCAAATAGTGATTAAAAAAAAACCCATATAAATATTAGCCTGTATATCAGATAATACTCACACACTGGGAGCAAGATAACTCAACTCATCCAATGCCAGATCTCACCCAAGAGGAAATTCCCCTGGATCTAGTGTTTGAGATAATTTGGGAATAGGAACTGGATAGAATTGCCTGTTCTTCTACATGTTGATGTCTTCCTAGAGTCGTTCTCCCTCCCAGACCTGAAGAGAATTTAGAACGACATGTCCTTTCCTCTTAAAACTGGAAGCCAGAACAGTAGGATCCCTATTCATTCCAGCCCTCACCCACTCCAACCCTTACACAAGTTGCTATTCCTCAGTACAATCTCCACCAATGAAGAGAGTCCCATGTAAATGGGATGCAAGATTTGGGTTACAATCTGAGGAACACAATCTCTTTTTAGATAGGACTTACAAGAATAACCATTTAGGCAAAACCTTTGTGTGTATGTGTGTGTGTATGTGGATTAGCCTAGCTTTTTTGCCTGGATTGTAAAGCCATCCAGAGTAAAGGCAATGGTGTTTGAAGCCTATATATATTGTAAGAAGGGAATTCCAGCTTCTGGTCCTGACTCCTCAACTGGTTAATTGTATTATCTTGGGCTTATGTGCAAAACAAAAGGACTGGGTTGGATGACTAGATTCATATTTTGGCTCTAACATTTCCTGTTTTCCAATGCACAAGTCACAACGGAAGGTAATTAGGAGGATATTTATGTGTGTGTGTGTGTGTATACAGAGAGATAATAGATATAAATATATATACACAAATACGTAAGCATGTATATGTATTTATAGGCACATTTTGTATATCTATACAACATACATGCATGCATGCATACATATACATATACTTAGATGCATGTTTCACTATGAGAAGTTCAGTCCCCCTCAGGCTGATCTCCATTAGGCACGTAAATAAATCCTTTCCTTTTAAGGGGAATGAAATCTCTGCCTCATTTCTACATTTGTAAAATGGCATTCTTAATATCTGTATCATCAACTTCAAGAGGTTATTTTGAGGGTTATCTCCCATAAGATAATGTATGTAAAAAAACATTGTAAATGATAAGCGTGTTCTAAAATTGTCAGTTATCCTTGCCTTTGTTAACCTCCCACCTCATTAGACAGAATAGTGACCACATGGTGGGGGTCAGAAAATACTGGCTGATTGGCGAGGTTCCTTCCTCAGAGAATGGAGAGGGAGTGAAAACAGCTATTCAGTGGGGTCCAGCCCTTGTGCCCACCCCTGCAGAATGGGCCCGAAGCATTCCTCTTGGCAGCTCAGCTGCACTGCAGCCCCAAACAAAGCAATAGCTGATGTCCAAGACTTCCAAGAGAGTATCTCCTTGCTACTGCTTTACGGCTCTGAGCACTGTTATACTCTGGCCCCACTTGAGGCAAGAAAAGACATTCAATAGCCCAGTTAGGTGCATTTTGCCAGAATACCAAAATAGTGGATAGAAAATTAAAAGATGTTTGGCAAAGAGGATCCTTAAAGCACAGAGAAAAAATGGTACCATCCCTTGCTCTATTTCCTGCTATTGCTTTTGTGCTCACAGGTGCAAAAGGTTCTGATGTCATTCGAATTCTACTCCAAGACTGCTTTCCTGGTGTGGAAAATACTGAAAATACACAGGATGGCATGCAAAGGACTCAGAAGAGTATGGAAGTAGGCCATGGGAATTAGACAACGGGCCTCCAATTTCAGCATCCTTGAAAGGAAAGAGTTTTAAGTGTCCCCTAATTGAAATCAACCTCAAGGAGGCTGTTTCTCAAAGTTGAAAAAAAAATCTAAATTGCTTCTCCAGAGGCAGCACCCTATGTGAGGGAAAAGCACTTGACTAAAGCTGCTTCCCTAAGGTAGCACCAATAGGCTCTTCAGAGGCCCCAGCTCATTAGGCCCCCAACCAGGCCATTAGCTAATTAGCTTCATTTTCTATGCTGAGGAGGAACTCAGGGTCTCATAAAGCGGAAGGCAGAGTGATACGGCACCAGACTCAAAGGGAAAATATCCGGGTTCTACTCTTGCCGCTTCTCGGGCGAAATCTCTGAACTCCAGGTTTTCTAGCTATAAAATGGGAGTGATGGACCATTCCCAGCCCAACACATCCTTAGGTTGTTATACAGGTGGAGTAAGATGATACACGTATATGAAAGTGATTGATTTGGAAAGTTTTAAGTCCTATGTAAGCAGCTATTGGAGAGTGGAGAGAAGACTGGGCTTGGATACTCAGGGTCAAGTCCTGCCTCTACGTACGCTGCCCATGGGCACCTTTCAGGGCACCTCCCGGGCAACTATCTAAGACTGACGCCAAACTGCCTGAGTGAAAGGCTTGCCCACTCCCAAGTTGCCCAGAACACGAGACCACAGTACTGGGCCCAAGCTAAAGTATAAGAAGGGAGGGTACCAGATGGGTAGCTGGGTGGTGCAGTGGATAGAGAGCCAGGCCTGAAGTTTGGAGGACTTGAGTTCAAATCTAGCCTCAGACACTTACTAGCTGGGTGATTCTGGACAAGTCATTTAACCATGTTTGCCTCAGTTTCCTCATCTGTAAAATGAGCTGAAGAAGGAAATGGCAAATTACTCCAGTTGAAGCCCGGAAAATCCCAAATGGGGTCACAGAGAGTCAGATGCAACTAGAATACTTAACAAGGTACCAGTGACAAAGTGTGTGCCCCTGCATGAAAAGCCACGGAGGCTGCAAATTCCAATAAAATGAGTGCTATTCCAGATTTTCTCCAAAACATTCTAAGGAGGAAAGAAATCTGGTACAGTCTCCTTTAACTTGAGTGAGTGTGTTCCTGGCAGGATGCCAGGGTATTGAGTGAACCTGCCTTAGGACTAAAGGGGCTTGAACCTCCCAGAGGACCAGAAATAAATACCGAGCTGCCGGCCTTTATTGTTATTGTTCTTGAGGGAGAGCAGCGGCAGTTTACTGTGAGTTGTTGGCCAGAAGGTTTGCCCATGAGGTCTCAGAGTGTCTAGCCTAGGAACTGTTGAAATTTAGAGTATTTATAATATTATGTGTCGTATACTACAGTATAGTGTAGAGTATAATGTAATATAACAAATACAATATAAGTAATGCAATGTAACTATATGACATAACAAAACTGCACAGTATGATACATGTAATACAGTAAAACATAATTAATATAATATTGTAGAATTTTAGAGCTGGGAAGGACCTTAGAGATTCCCTAGTCCACTTTTTACGGACTGAGATGCCCAGGTTCAGAGACAAGTCCTCTGCCCAGGGGCATGCGGCTCTTGAACAGCAGACGCAGGATTTGACCCGGGAGCCCATGGAGGTCTCTGCAGCTGTGGCCCTCCCAAAGATTTCCTGCTCTGGCTCTAGGTTTACCCTTTGGAAAGATGGGAGTGATCCTCACACTATTTACCTCCAGGGGCTCTTGTAAGAAAAGTGCTTTGTCAATCTTGAAGCCTTTGGAATTGGGAGTTATTAGGACTATCCCAACACCCACAGCCCCAGGCAGTATCCTGACTCATTTCTCCGAGCTGCTGGCGGGGCTGGGGGTTGGAGAGACTTGTAGGGTTCAGGATGCAGCAATCAAGGGGATTTCCCTGCTTTGGGATTAGCTGTCCTGCAGAAAGTCAGTATTTTCTAAAAGGCAGCGTTGGTGGGGGAAATAAAACACTGAAATCAGAAGTAGGAAGATGTAGGCTTCAATTCCACTTTCTGACTGGAACAGCGAGCAAATTACTTACCTGCCCGGATCTCTCAGTTTGCTTGTCTATAAAATGGAGATGATAACAATCTTTTTAGTATGTACTTTACAAGATTGCTATAAGGCTCAAATGACCTAATATACGTTACCCAGCTCTAAGCTTTTCAGTTTACAAGTCTATAAAACGGAGATTATAATAGTTTTGGTATATACCTTACAAGATTTTCATAGGGTTCAAAAGAGATAATATATGCAAAATATTTATATAAATGTCTGTCGTTATTAGCTCAAGGAAGGAATGAGGGTGGTTGAAAATAACGATGTCTTTTGTTTCTTTTTCACTTAAGAGAAGTAAAACATTCATACTTCCATTTCTTTGAATATAATTATTAGATTATAATGATTAATTATACATTAAAGAAGTAAATGTAAGACTGTCAAACTGTCCGTATGTTGTGAAATAAACCCAATATTTAAGAGACCTGTTAGATGCCACCAGTCCTGGATGGTGAACCTAGATGTGACTTCCCACGGAAATTGAGAACTCTCTTTAATCCCGTTTCTTTATCAATCAGTAAAAGACGAGAAGGTGGATGTGCCCTCCTAGCCTTCAGCTGGCTGAGCCTCTGACCCCAGTGTCAGAGCAGCTGGAGGAAGAACTCTGGGATTTGTCGAGTCAGCCTGACTCACGACCACAATCAGACACAGCACAAATCTTCGCCCTGAGTCACACTTCCACAGCTCAGATGAAGAGGAGGGTCATCTCCCGAGTGCTACCTTTGCTCCCTCCCAAGAGCTCCCGGGGAGGGAAAGGCATCCTCCCTGCTTTGTGTCTCCCATGGGGTGACCGAACTGGGGGATCGTCCCTCCTCCTCCTCCTCCCTTCGCTCCTGAATGTATTCATTGTGTTGCTCTCTTTAGTGAGAAGCACATGCCCTCTGCTGGTACACAAATGTCCCACTAGCTCCAGGCCTTCGCCCACAAACTTGTCAGCGAAGCCAAAATTCCAGCCACCATTCCCACCCTCCTTCTGTCCCTAAGCCTGACGAAATCCTTCTCTCACCGTTCCTGCTGGAAGCTTACTCAATGCGGATTATCTTGAACTGATAATCCAACTTGGAATTCCCTGAAAAATATGGAGACCTCCTCCTCCCCATTTAATGGAACATTTAATTAAGTTAAATTAATTTAATTTCTTCTTTATAAAGGTAAATATTCACATTGTTTAAACAAAAAACAGAAGTTTGTATAAGTCACAATATAGCCTAAGAATGGTGTTCCAGCCACGCCTAGAGACTCACCTTTCAGAAAATTGTTGTTTGTCCTTTGTTTCTATCCGGGAGGTGATAGATAAGATACAAATGAATTGGAGTGGAGGGGCAGAGGACTGTACAAAGTGACCAGTCTCGCTTTGCCCTCTGGAGCCATCTGGGTCCAGTAGCAAATATAGATCAGGACCACTGGAGAGGAGGCACTTTGGCTGGTTTGGGAGTCGGAAGACCTGAATTCCCACACCAAGTCCTATGGTGTGACTATGTGATCAGGAACAAGATGCATTATCTGCCTGAACCTCAGTTTCCTTGTTTGTAAAATAATTTGATAATAATCTTTTTACAATCTATTTCTCACAGTTATTGTGGATCTAAACACCTGAAATTAAGTTGTACTCCTGACATTGACAGTCTGTCGGACCAGTGGAAAGTCAAAACTCCCTTAACTTCCAGGAGACAATAATGTCTGGGTGGTCCCGTAGGGCACAGAGCACTGGCCTTGGAGTCAGGAAGACCCTTGTTCAAATCTGGCCTCAGGCACTTATCAGCTGTGTGACCCTGGGCAAGTCACCTCACCTCGTCTGTAAATGAGCTACAAAAGCAAATGACAAATCACTCCAGTATCTGCAAAGAAAATCCCACATGGATGAGAGTCAGACATGACTAAAAAGGATTGGACAACAACAGTCATCAAAGCATTTTTAAAAAATCAAGTTTCATTGATCCCAAGTTAAAAACCACCATTCCCAGTCCTCACTGTACCATTACTAGCCGCACGGTCATACTCATGCTCCTCTGGCCCTCAGTCTGCTGTTTTACAAAAAAGGGAGAAGTGAGCAGCAGAGTGAGTAATCCTCAAGTCCCTTCCAAGGCTAGATTTTTATGTGATAGGGTTGTTTCTGTTCATTTTTCAGTCATGTCTGATACTTTGTGACTGCATTTTGGGTTTTCTTTTTCTTTTTGCTGAGGCAACTGGGGTTAAGTGACTTTGCCCAGGGTCACACAGCTGGGAAGTGTTAAGTGTCTGAGGCCAGATTTGAACTCGGGTCCTCCTGAATTCAAGGCTGGTGCTCTACCCACTGCACCACCTTCCTGCCCCATTTTGGGTTTTCCTGACAGAGAAAATGGAGTGGTTTGCTTTTCCTTCTTCAGCTCATTTTACAGATGGGGAAACTGAGGCAAACAGGGTAAAGTGACTTATTCAGGGTCACACAACTTGCGTCTAGGGCCATATCTGAACCCACAATGATGGTCTGACTCGGTGGATGCTGTATCCACTGTCCCACTTTGCTAGCTGCTCCTCAGTGATAGAATACACCCATCTTAAATGACATATAGAATTTCTAGACCTTGTGTTCCTGAAATCTCTGGAACCTATGATCCTGAAGTCTGCATAAGGAAGCACAGGGGGGTTAGGAGCTTTTTGCTTTTGTTGCACACATCTGTCATCTCCTGAGGTGAGGAGCTGGGGAGGGGAGGGATGGGGAGGAAAGCCCAGAGGAGACCTTCCTCCGCGTGACCCATGAGCACTACTGATGTCAGGCAGGTCTTTGGAGCAATAAGGATCTAGTCTGAACTCCCTTTCCACAAGGGGAATCCAGGCAAGGGGTAAAGGCAGAGGAAAGTGGACATTTAAAAGTTAACTTGAGGGCACATTTTCTATACATACTAATTTTCTTTTCACTATCTGAGGCAGTGCATTTAAATGCCTTGTGGTGTGGTCACATGGCATAAGTGAGCCACTGATATTAGAAAGGGGACACCGGCTTGGCTGCAGTTCCTTTGTAGAAACAATCTCCGTGTGACCTCCAGACTCCTGGACCGCTCACTTCCGTTGTTGGCCACACTTCTTCATGGTTTTATGAGGCATGATGTAAAAAGCCCACTTTTTTTTCCCTGCTTCTTCTAGGACTGGGAAAAAGAAACCCCAAATCCTAAAATAGATGAAATAACAGTAACAGATGCTGCACTTTATGCTTACTAGACACTTTGCCTGGAACAGTGGAAAGAATAATTGGATTGGGAGTTACAAGCTTTGAGTTTGAATCCTGCCTCCGTTCTTTACTAAGAGGGCAAATTTGGGCACGTCACAAATCTCTGGACTTGGGTTTCCTCATCTTTAAAATGAGACAGGTGATTCCCTCAAAACTTTTTTTATAGAGGGGAAAGATCTATATGTACAAAAATATTTATAGCAGTTCTTTTTGTGGTAGCCAAAAATGGAAAACAAAACGTGATATTCAGATATAATGGGGTATTATCATGCCATAAGAAAGGATCAAATAGAACTTCAGAGGAAACTGAGAAAACCTTTATAGACTGATGCAAAGTGAAATGATCATAACAAGAAAATTTATACGAGGATAACATTATCATAGAGTTAAAATAACTCTGAGGATTTTAGAATTCTGATAGAGTTCTTTATTACCTTTAGGTTCAAATATAAATTTTGGCACTAATTATAATAATATATAATACTATATAATGATAAAATTACATAATGATATAATGATAATGGCTCATATTCATATTAAGAACTTTCCTTACAGTGACCTGTGATGTAGGTAATGGTAGTGTGATTTCCCTTTCCTAGATGAGGAATCTGCAGCATATGGAGGGAAAAGAAACAATATTATATGATAGAAAAAAACACTGGATCTAAGTGGTAAAAAACCAAACAAATCTTAGATCTGAATACCAGCTCTGCTGTTTACCTATATGACTTCCTCTCTCTAGGCCTTATTTGTTCCATCTGTAAAGTGAGGGGACTGCACCAGATCATCTCATCTCTACAATCCCTTCCAATTCAGAATCTTATGACCCTATACTTAGCTCACAGTCCCATAGTTACTATCAGGGACAGCACTTCATTCAACATTGTTTTCCCCCTTACAACTCATTACATTCTGCAACAGAAGCAAGTTGTCTTGTGCATAAAGCTTCACACTTAAATGCAGAACAAAACAAGAGTCAATGTGAAAATTAGAAGGTAGAGTTGTAGATAGAACACTAGACTAGAAGTCAACAGGACCTGAATTAAAATCTTACACCACTACACATTTGCTATGTTCCTACAGGTAAATCACAGCTTCTCTAAAATGGGGATAATGACCCCTGCTGTAACTACTACCCTGCTCTATTGTGAGAACCAGATGAGTTGTTGGATGTAAAACTCTTGGTAAATCTTAAAAATATTAAATTAAATTTATAATGTAAGATATAAAAATTAAAATAAAATATCAAATTAAAATATTATAAATATTAGATATTATTGATATAGGGATAGTTAGGTAGGACTGGGGATAAGGTGTCTGGAGTCAGGAGGACCTGATTTCAAATCCAGCCTCAGACACTTACTAGTTGTATGACTCTGGGCAAGTCACTTAATCATGTTTGCCTCAATTTCCTCATCTGTAAAATTAGCTGGAGAAGAAAATGTATGACAGAATCTTTGCCAAAAAACAAACAAAAGCCCAAACCTTCAAATGGTGCCACAAAGGGTCAGACATGATTAATAATGACTGAATATCAAAATTATTGATAGAAGGCTGAACTTCCTCATTATTAGAAACGTCAGAAATAGAATCGTCTCCTTCATGAGGCAAGACAATAACCAGTTGAGCTTATATGGCATGATTACTTGTTGCGGATGTCAAGAGAATTCATGCATTGGATAATATATTGGATTAGAGAACCGCTAAAATCCTTTCCAATTCTAGGAGTCTTTTAAGTCAAGACAATAAGCATTTATTAGGCACTTACTACATAACGGGCACTTTGCTAAGCACTAGCAACACAAAATTAAGCAAAAAAGAGAATTCTTGCTCTTAAGGACCTTATATTCTAAAGGGGAAAGGTAATATACAAAAGGAAGTTAAGAAAGAGGGGGAGGAGGAATTAAGAACCCATATGGGGGTACAATGGAAAAAGAAATCCAGAGAATGAGAAATGGAGTTCTAAGAGGAATAAAAGAATGAGCATGTCTTTTCAACAATGAGATGATTCAGGCCAGTTCCAATAATTTTGTGATAAAGAGAGCCATCTACACCCAGAGAGAGGCCTGTGGGAGCTGAGGGTGGACAACAACATTGCGTTTTCACTCTTTTTGTTGTTTGCTTGCATTTTTTTTCATTTTTTCTTTTTTGATTTGATTTTTCTTGTGCAGCAAGATAATTGTATAAATATGTATGCATATATTGGATAAAACCACGTTTAACATATATTCCATTACTTGCCATTTAAGGGAGGGAGTAGGAGAAAAGGGATGAGGAATTGGAACATAAGGTTTTGCAAGGGTCAATGTTGAAAAATTATACATGCATGTGTTTTGAAAATAAAAAGCTTAAAATAAAAATTAAAAAAAGAATGAGCTTAGCACTTTCTTTAAAATAGAGGTTCCAGAGAGAACTGACCAATCAAGAGGAGGGGGCCGTGGAAGCAAGGTAATCTCTCAGGATGGGAAGATTGCACAGGGGTAGGTGGGTAGCAGATGCTCAGTTAACACTTACTGAATGATTGACTTTTTAAAAGCTGGGTGAAGATGAGTAATCTTAAAATGTTTAAGTGTCTGATGTCATTGAACTATTCTTTGGGGGACCACCCACTGTAGAGAACAGGAAAAGTGTTAGAAAACCAAACACTTTTAAATGTCCTCATTTCAAGACAAAATGACAAAACTGGAAATGAGATGACACAACAACTTATTTCAAAGCCTGGGGAGGTACTTGAATAAATGATCAGTATTTTTATGAGTACCTAAAGGAGTCTCAGATTGGACAGTCAGCAGAGTGTGAAAAAATAAATGTTGTCAGGACAGTTTAATGTCCCCTATTCCAGTGTTAAGCCTTTAAGGGAGGAGGAGGAAAAAGAACAGCACACACATTATTTGGCTATCACTAGGATTTTATGCCATACCACGCAGAATTAGTAAGAATAAACAAACTACACCAAAGGCCTCTTTTCAAGTACAGAAGGAAGAGCAAGAAGACATGATATAATTTGAAATTTTTAATCAATGACTTAAATAATGAACTAGAAAATATGCTCAAGAAATCTATAAGTGATGCTAAAATGAGAGATGGCTAACACCTGGGTAGACAAGATTTAAAGTGAATCAGCAAGAAAGAATAATCAATAGCTAGATAGCACCAAGGACAGAATGCTGGACTTGGGGTCAGGACAAACCTGGTTTCAAATCCTGTTCCAGATACTTACTGGATACTAGCTGTGTGGTCCTGGGCAAGTTCCTTTAATCTCATTTTGCCTCAGTTTCCTCATCTGTAAAATGGGGATAATGATAGCCCCTACCCCACAGGGTTGTTGGGTGAATCAAATGAGAAAATATATACAAAGATATAGATGTACTATGCAATGCATTTTGGGAGAAAAGAACAGGAAATTCACTCTGTTCCAGAAATTAGGGAGGTTCCATATGAAGAAGGTAGTAGATTACCCAGATTTGGAAAGATGCCTAGGATCCAACAGGCAGAGATGAAGTCTATGAAGACAAAAGAAAAGGCCTTGACATTGAGGGCAGAATGATACAGTAGAAGGAATCTGACTGGCAAGGTTTACACCCGGCTTCGATAGTTTTTTAGCAGTGAGATCTTGACCTTAAGAAAATCATGTGGCCCCTCTGAGTCCCCATTCCTTAATCTGTAAGTATTAACATAACATCCTTACCCACCTCAGACCCACATGTTTACTGAATTGAGTCGAATTGTTCTTTCCGCTTTAATGTATGCATCCCCTTAGTTCAGTTGACTTCCATAAAGTAAAGGGCAGATAAAAGAGGCAAGGAGGTACTGATGTCAGTGAGATGCAAAGCTGTGGAAACATGGAAAGACCTTCTCTGATTAAATTGGAAGGGGAGCTTAGTATTGGCTGGCTAAAGACTGGCTAGGTTTTTGATGACCAATAAAAAGCTAAGCCTGCCAACCCTGAAGTCAATCCAGTTAGGTTTTTTAGACAGGAAACAGCTGCAAGGATCGTAACCCCTGCCAGGAGAGGGGAAAGCTGGCGTGGAACTCATGGGTGAATTATTTCTGTCAGTGGGAATCTGAGCTGAGGGGTAGGGCAGACCCTGGGACACAGCCGAGTGTCCTGCCCGTTGCATCCAGCATGGGGAGCACCACGAAGAGTCATGAGCTATCTTGCCCCACTACAAATTTACTTTAAGTTTGTGCCCACTCTACCCATGGGTTCCATGGGCATTTGCAGGAGAGCCGTCCCAGATTTATGGGAAGAATATTTTGAGGTTACTTGCTTTCTTAGGAAATGCTTTGTTTTGAACTAACTCTCTGCTGGCTGACTATTAAAAATAAATTCATGAGTGGGGGTCTGTGAGCTATAATTTTAGGACTATATACCTATAGAGTACCTTTGAACATGGGGGTGGGGACCCACACACATTACCCAACCTGCCAACCTTTAGGAGCCACCAAGGGATGGTATTCCAATAACCATGTCAGCTAGGTCAGGAAAAGGTGAGACATCAATATTTTGAGAAGTCTGAGCATTCTAGATGAGGAGGCAGATTTCAAGTCCAAAATATTAGTGATTAGCTTGTTATGATAAAAGTCTAGCTCTTCCCATGACTCATTTCACAATTGCTTAACTATTCCTCAGCCACTTTCTCACTGGAGGGGTAGGAAGAGTGTCATTCTTCTTCTCTGGGGGTGAGCTATACAGAAGGAGAAAAACAAGCCCAAAATCGACGCCGAAGGACTAAGGAATGAGGTCCTACTTCCAGGAGGAGTTTGACTTTGACAAGCCATTCTCTCCTTTCTCTTGGATCATTTCTTGGATAGTCTCTCCTGGCTCCTGTGGTGAACTTTCCACAGCCAAGTTCATTTGGGATTGTGGTTTGTGACTGTGCCAAGTTATATAGCAAGCTGCTGACACCTCTTGTAAACCTCAGCAAAACAGTCTATTTACATCCAATTTGCTTCACAATCATATTTTCCTGAATTCTCTCTTCTCTGGACGATTGCTGGATATGGGCCACTTGAGGTTTTCTTTTATAAATTCATTTGTTCTTGCTGCTTATTACTTCTCTTGAAATTGTTTTGTTTAAGACAAGCAGATGGATTGCTGTAAATAATCTCTTCTGTCATCTTTCTTCAAAGATGAATTTAGTGAATTTAGTTAGTTAAGGAGACAATATAAGGGTTTGGCAAAACTCTGGATGAATCCCTAAGATAATATACTCATTTCCATCTCTTTTCTTTGGCATACATACTTAAAATCACATGCCTATTAAGAAAAACTGACGCCTTTTTGTTTTTTGTTTTTAACCACAATTATTTCCCATTATCTGCTCCCCTACCTGATAGTGAAACATTGCTTGCAATGAAGAAAAACAAGGAAACTGTATGAGTGCATTTGACTCTAAATGCAGCATTCCATACCTGTTGTCTACCACCTGAGATGAGAAACATTGTTTCATCACCTGTTTCCTAGGCTCAAGACTGCTCATTTTAAATAATCTGAGTTCAAACCCTTTTTAGTATTGTTTTTGTTAATATTTTTGCAATCATTATTGCTTCTCTGTTTTCATACTACCAATTCTTTTGTAGCAAATAGGAATCACAAAATCTTCATTACTAGGGGGCAAAAGGCTAAAATTTAATTTAAAAAAAGTAAGTTGATGGGAATTGGTGGGAAAAGAAATGTTAGTTTAATATCAGATTCTTTTCTCTAAATGAATCATTATCCTTTTCTTGTAGGAACAATGACTCATAGTTGCACAATACTTTGTAGCTTCAAAGCACTTTACAGACATTAACTCATTTGATTCCCATCATAACTTTACAAGGTAAATAGGACCAGGCTTACCCTCTGTATTATGGAGGAGGAAACTAAGATTCAATGGTTTACCCAGAGTCACATAGCTAATAAGTAGGAGAGGCTGGAAGTCAAACCCAGATTTCTTGCTTTTTCTCCATGTTTTTTCTCTTTATACCAAACCTTTTGTCCCAAGAAAAATATATTAGCCATCCCCTGTTATATACAGTTACAACCAGCAGTTGCTTAACTCAGCAAAGGGGAGTGAGATGGAGGAACCTCACAGCTCACCTCCATTTTGACATAGCAGTAAATATTAAGTAATAAACAATTGATGTTTACATTATATTTTACTCAAAACATTTTGAAATAAATAGCAAGCATAATTCTGATTTTACCTGAAAAGAAACTGATCAGAAAGGTTTGAATAATTGCCAGGGGCACCCAAATAGTAGGTATCCAAGCTAGGACTGACCCTTGGGCATTCGTAAAAGACCTGGCCCAGGAGGAAAACTCATCCAGGTCTCAATTTTCTGCTGCTCCACTGAACTCTACAATGCTAGTCCCCACAACCTGGGCACATCCAGGAAATTTCCAACTCTTACTCTAAAAAGCCCTGGTTTAAGGTCTCAGAGCTATTTCCTCATCAGCACAGACTTTGATTAGTAAGAAGAGTCTATGAAATGGGAGTGTGAAAGTTCAGTTAAACTCAGTGATTTCACCTTAGGACAGGAAGCCTTTATCAGGATTTCTGAATGTCTAATTACATCACTAAACAAAATCTCACTTCTGAACTCCCTGAATGCAGATGTACTTGCCCATCCCATGGGCACCTAGGTGATTTCTGCCACTTGCAAGGTTAGCAGCGGGGCACTCCTCTCGAGGTGAGAAAAGTTGTCTGAGTTTCAAAGCACTGAGTCAGAAGCCACTCAAAACCTCAGCTACGAACCTCACTTATATGTTTACTTTTGCCGGCCAGTTGAGAACATATTGGTTCAAAACTAAAACATTTAATTAAGCACCAAGGCAGATAAAATGACGATAGAAATTTCTACATATGAGATATACTCTCTTCTATGTTCTATCTCAATTAAAATTCAAGAAAGAATAAATAAAAAATAGACTAAACCAAGTTCAAGCTGATCTAGGCAAGATATATGTACATATATATATTATTTAAAGTTACTCCTTATTTAAAATTACATTTGTTAGATTCAAAGTTAGAAAGGAAACCATTGTCTTTTTAATATCCACTGAGCCATCAGCCCTTCTAGCTTTTTTTAAAAAAATTATTTTAGGGGCAGCTAGGTGGTTCAGTGGATAGAGCACCGGCCCTGAATTCAGGAGGACCCGAGTTCAAATCTGGTCTCAGACAGTTAACACTTCCTAGCTGTGTGACCCTGGGCAAGTCACTTAACCCCAGCCTCAGGGGGGAAAAATTTTTATTATAGCTTTTTATTTACAAACATATGTGTGGGTAATTTTTCAACACTGACTGACCCTTGAAAAACCTTCTGTTCCAAATTTTCCCCTTCTTCCCCTCATCCCCTCTCCTTAAATGGAGGGTAGTATAATACATGTTAAATATATGTTAAATCCAATATATGTATTTATATTTATACAGTTATCTTGTTGCACAAGAAAAATCAGAACTAGAAAGAAAAAAAAATCTGAGAAGGAAAACAAAAATGCAAGCAAACAATAACAGAAAGAGTGAAAATGCTCTGTTGTGGTCCACATTCAGTTCCCACAGTCCTCCTTCTGGGTGCAGATGGCTCACTTTGTCACTGAACAAGTGGGAGTTGTTTGAACTCATTGTTGGAGAGGGCCTTGTCCATCAGAATTGATCATCATACAGTATTGTTGTTGAAGTATATAATGATCTCTTGGTCCTGCTCATTTCACTCAGCATCAGTTCATGTAGATCTCTCCAGCCTTTCTAAAATCATCCTGTTGATCATTTCTTACAGAATAATAATATTCCATAACATTCATATATCTTCGTTTATTCAGCCATTCTCTAATTGATGGGCATCCGCTCAGTTTTCAGGTTCTTGCCACTACAAAAAGGACTGCCACAAACAAATCCCTTTCCCTCCTTTAAGATCTCTTTGGGATATAGATCCAGTAGGAACACAGTAGCAACAATGTATCATGTTCCAGATTTTCCCTATCCCCTCCAATATTTGCCATTATCGTTTCCTGTCATCTTAGCCAAAGTGTGTAATGATATCTCAGAGTTGTCTTAATTTGCATTTCTCTGATCAATAGTGATTTGGAACACTCTTTGATATGAGTGGAAATAGTTTCAATTTCTCCATCTGAAAATTGTCTGTTCATATCCTTTGACCATTTATCAATTAGAGAATGGCTTGATTTCTTATAAATTTGAGTCAGTTCTCTATATATTTTAGAAATGAGGCCTTTATCAGAACCTTTGAATTTAAAAAATTTTTCCAGTTAATTGCTTCCCTTCTAATCTTAAACTTTTTAACTTAATATAATCAAAATTTTCTATTTTGTGATCAATAATGATCTCTAGTTCTTCTTTGATCACAAATTCCTTCTTCTTCCACAGGTTTGAGAGGTAAACTGTTAGGTTCTTACTAAGTGCTAATGAGATAATGAGATATTAGGTTCTTACTAAGTGCTAAGTCAGTACTTAACAATTCTCTAGTTCCGGCCTTTAGGGGAGTTTTACTTGTGAACTCCTGGGGAGGAGCAAGTTCATTGGTTGAAGTAATTTTTCCCAGAAGCCCTTGCCTTATCCCACGCCTTTTCTCTGGGAGGATAAAAGAGGGTGGCACTCCAGAGAGAGAGTGTCTTGTCTGGACCAGACTTGAGGCCGCTCTCGGCAGGAAGGGAAGTCACTACTCTGGACCAGAGTTAACGGCAACTGTGGGGAGACAACAACGGCTCTCTACAGGAAGAAGAATCTGTCTGAGAGATTTGAGTTGACACAGAAGATCTCCTCCCAGAGAGCGATCGGCAGTTTCTGGAGACAACAGCATGTTACAGTAAACTATCTTATGTTTCTAGCTTTGAAGGCAATAAGGGGGCTTTTCATTATCTCAAAGGGAAGGACTTTACCCTGAGTCTCACATGGGCAGGTTCAGGCTCCAAAGCTCCTATATGATTGACAGGAACAGGACCAACAATAAGCATCTAAACAACACAGTGGCTAGAGTGCCAGGGCTGGAGTCAGGAGGACTGAGTTCAAATCCAGCCCTAGGGGCCTTATTAGCTGGGTGATCCTTGGAAAGTCACTTAACTCTGTTTGCCTCTGTTTCTTCATCTGTAAAATAAGTTAAAGAAGGAAATGGCAAACCACTTGAGTGTCTTTGCCAAGAAAACCCAAGAATCAGACATGAGGGAAAATAACTAAACAAGAAGTAAGAGAGTTGAACTGGTGGAGAGAATATTACAGAGAGAACAAAATTGTGGAGGCAAAAATGAGCATACCTGACTTAGGAAGAAGTAAAGAAAGCATCCTGACTAAAGTAGAGCTTTTATGTATATGGGAATCATAAGGACTCTTCAAAGGACACATGTCTGTAAGGCAATTTGTGCTCCCATGAGTCTCAGTGTTAATGGAGTTTGTGCCTCATGGTTGTTAAATTGCCTTGAAAAAAGAAATCTGTCACTTAGATATCAGTTATACTATCTCAGACCCAAGCTTTTAGATGCAAAGTAAATTTCAATCACTCGAGAAATCTTCATTTTTCTCATTTATGCTACTGTATTTCCCCTTTTCATACTCTGGAATGTGAGCACTGGAGGGATCTTGAAGATTATTTAGTTAATTCAAATCTTTCTTTTTATTATTTGTTTATGCATTTATATAAACAATTTATTATGCACTTAACTTTAACAAACAACTAACCAAATAAATTTCCAAAAATAACTGATTACACATTTAACTTGAAAACCCAGTAAAATTAAGTGTACATACAATTACAATTATTTTTACTTTTGAATCAGTATGTTCATAACAGCTTATTAGTAACTTCCTCTGATCCTCCTTTCCTATTGTCTTTTTATTTTAATATTTCTTAATATATATACATATCATATAATTTTATATTTATTATATAAATATAATATATCTAGTATATATATCATGTTTATGATTTGTGTATTTATATATAAACACATTTGTATTTGTAATCAGTGTGTGATAATCTTTTGTTTTTGCTTCTGCTTTATATTATTACTTCTTATGAGTCAAAACTTCACTATACTTTATATATTTATCATTTTAATCAGCACTCTATTGTACTGATATACCGTAATTAACCCAACCATTCACCAACTGTTAAACATTTAAGTTCCTTGTGGGAGAAAGAATGAAAAAGTATAGGAATAGTTTTTTTGTTTTTTTTTTTTAATGGAAGTAGTCTTAGATTATATTTAAGTATACCCTTTTCCTTTAACAGAAGAGGAAATAGAAAATAAGGCATCATGGTATTATAGTAAAAGCAGTGGATTTGGAATTAAAGTACTTGTGTTGAAATCCTAACTCATTTACTTGCTACCTGGGTGAATTTAGGGAACTATGCTACCTCTCAGAGAGTTGGTTGATTTTGTCATCCATAAAACTGAAAGATTGGACTGGGATCAAAGGACCTCTAGTTTTGTGATCCTAGGAGTCTGAGAGGATCTTCTATAGAATGTAGGAACATGGAGCTCAAATAATTTGTTTGAAATCACACAGATACTATCTGAACCAAACCACCTTCTAGTCCTATGATACTCTTTCCCCTCTATTAATATGTCTCTTTCCTCTCCAAAATGCTAAATAAAAAGAGGATCAGAGTACTAAAAAAATTAGACTGAGGTGCTGCAGGTATTAAGCAGATATGAGAAGATGCACAAATGAAAGGTTCTTATGGTAATGTGGTACCATAGAACTTGTATCAGAAGAGACTTAGGATATCATCTAGTCTAATTCACTCATTTATAGATGAAAAAATGGCAACATTTCAGAGGAGGTTAATTCACACAGTTTATAAATCTCTGAGGTGAAATTTGAACCCATGTTCTCTGACCTCAGAGTCAATGCTCTTTCCACTGTACAATGCTTGGCTTGATCATGGTTCCCATGAAACAGTTTGGGAGTCTGATTCTGTACTTTTGACTCCAAGACTTGAATATCACATAGTATGGAAAACTACTGTATTTATAGAATAACCATTATAAGAGGGAAAAGAAGAAGAAAGAAAGAGGTAAAGAAAGAAAGAAAGAGAAAAGAAAGAGATAAAAAAAGAAAGAGGAAAGAAAGAAAGAAAAGAAAGAAGAAAAAAAGAAAAATAGAGATAAAGCAAAAAAAGAGAAAAGAAAGAAAGAAGAAAAAAGAAAGAAGAGGAGGAATAAGTATTTACAAAGCACCTAGCAAAGTAGTTTACAAATACCTCACTCAATCCTCACAACAATCCTGCAAGGTAAGTGCTGTTATCTCAAATTTACAGATGAGTAAACCAAGGCAAACAGAGATTAAGTGATTTGCCCTGCATTATACAGTTAAGATTGCATGTCTGGATCAGGATTTGAGCTCAGGTTTTCCTGCCTCCAAGCCTATCACTCTACTCACTGTATGAGTTAATACAGAAGGACAGATTGGGCACAAAATGTATACATCCTAGTGGAATTTACTAAAGGATATTTGGAGGTTACAATGATTATGTTTTGAACCTTAAAATTGAAAACTAATGACAGAGGGAGTGCATTTTTTTAAGCACTTCTAAAGTTTGTTCTTTTCTGAATCTGTAGTCCAGATCAAATGTGAGTCATTTGTGCCAAAGCAGTACCAGCATTCCCAGATCAGTTCTCAAGATATAGCAGAGTAAGAATGACTTCCCATTATCTGCAGAATAAGCCTTGTCTCTAGCATGCATAAGAAATCTTCCAGTTTTCTTTCTATCCTGTAACAGTGAACATAGTTGGCCAGAAGACATGTTATCCATTACTTTTAAATTGGTGCTTTAGGATTTTTGAGATTTATAGTTGATTGATAGAAAATGAAAGAAGAGAGAGAGAGAGAGAGAGAGAGAGAGAGAGAGAGAGAGAGAGAGAGAGAGAGAGAGAGAGAGAGAAGGAGGGAGGGAGGGAGGAAAAGAAGGAAGGAAGAAAAGAAGGAAAAAGAAAGAAAGAAAAAAGAAAGAGAGGGAGAAAGAAAAAGAGAAAGTATGAAAGAAGAAGAGGAAAGATGGGAGAGAAACTGACTCAGTCCATGCTTTTTAATTTAGCCCAGACAAATGGAAGCCTGCTTTCTTGGCCTTGAGCTAGTTGTTTGTGAGAAAGTGTTAATCAGTACAATCTCAAAATTCAGGATAGAAAATAGTAACAACAATCCCCCCTCAAAAAAATTTAGTAACAAAAAATTCCATTAAGCTCACAGCCTAAATGTGCTAATTCTTAACTTTCCTGAGCTGGTCTCCAAGTTTTAAAGCAGGCTCTTTAATAAAGACCAATCAAAAAAGTTAACATTAACTCAGGGCTTTTTTGCAGGTTTCTTGCATCCACACCATGGATAATCAGAAAAAAAGAAATGCACATAGACTTTATTTCAACCAAGGTAAATGGTGCTTTCTTTACTCATTGGGGCTGAAGTTTTTGTTCCCCACCCCCAATGACAATACAACTTTCATTGGAAAAAATAATTCTATCTACATGTACATATTTAATTTATCTACAACTACTCAGGAACTCATTGAACATGAAACATGAGGTCACCCTATACTGTAATAGATTACCTGATAATAACTTATATTCTTATATCATACAAGTAAGAAGCTAGAATAAATTTTTTAAGGAAAAAAAATTCTAATAAGCATTTTGAGTAGCAGCATGATGTAGTGGTTAGAGGGTTGGTTTTGTAGTCAGAAAGAACTGGTTTAAGTCCTGTTTCTGTCATATACTATGAGCAAATCATTCAACCTCTCAGTGACCCTAGCAATGCTCCAGGACTATTAATCACCATTGATCTGCCAATTCGCATTGGTAGAGGGAATTTGCACACTGTGAAATCACAGCCCTATCCTCTTTTCCCCACCTCCCCTCCAAAACAGTAGAAAGGCTGGGTGAATATTAGGCCCCTGGAAAAGCTTTTAAGTAAATTCTGCAGTGTGCAGACATAAGCAATGTATGAATCAGAGTAACATCACTAAAGGAAACAACTATCAATGTTTATAGATTTGGTGTCTTATGCCAAACTCCAGCCTTCTCTGGTTAAAAGTCTTTTAATACAAAAAATAGTTTCTCAGCTCAAAACAAAACAACAGAAGGAGGTTTGTTGGAAAGAAGAGATAAGGAACATTAGCACAAACATTTTCACAGAGTCTTAAAGCTGAAAGGAACATTCAAAAATATCTAAGCCTGTCTGCTCCTTTTGAGGGTCAGGAAATTGTTTGTCCAGAGTTGCTAATCATTTTAATGAGTTCAAATATAACTGTAGACACTTAACTGTGGGACTCTGAGCAAGTCACTTATTCACAGTTTGCCTCATTTCATTAAGTGAAAATGAGCTGGATAAAGAAATGGCAAACCATTCATTCCAGTATCTTTGCCAAAAAAAAAAAAAAAAAAATCAAAACACTCCAAATAGTGCCGCAGAGAATCAAACAAGACTGCAAAACAAATGACGAACAACAACTTCACCAGAAACTTAGAGGAAGAAATGAAGTTAGAATCCATAATGCTATCCTATCTATGGAGCTGGAACATATAAACAGATAGAGCTGGGAATATTCATTCATTCATTCACCGAGTCACTCAATAAGTGTTTATTAAGTGCCTACTATATACTTATCACCTTGATAGGTACTTAGACATGAAATAGTTCTTGCTCTCAAGAAGTCTATATTTAAGAGGCAGGGATTATTGAAGGAATGGCAACATATGCTGAGACAAATAAATACAAATATATATAATATTGAGAAGTATATATGTATATGTGTGTATACATATATGTATATTATATATTTGTGTGTGTGTGTATATATATATATATATATATATATATATATATATGAATACATCCACACAACTGTATATATGTTACTTTAGTCCAAAAGTCCATTGGAATGAGCTTTCTTCTCATTAGTGGAGATCAATGCTTCATAACAGCATGGAAGGTAAAATGGAAGTGGAGAGAAGAAAGGAAATTCAGTCTCTTTTCCCCTCCAGCCATCTTGAATAAGTGGGTTTGATAGGAAGGAAGTAAAGACTTGGATATAAAGTCTAGAGTTTTTGTTTCTTCATTAAGAAACAGCAATTAGAAGTTTAGCTTGAATTTGAAAAACATATCCCTTAGGTTGTGGCTTTTAAAATTTTTTTCCATCCACAACCCCTTTTTGCCCAGAAAATTTTTATGTGACCCCAGATGTATAAAATAGGTATACAAATAAAACATTTACTATAATGAAGCATTCATTACAAAGCTTCACATGGAGTCTTAAACCACAGTCTAAAAAGCGGGGCTCTAACAATATTTAAGGGAATAGATTGATATAATTCTAACCTGAGACCTCCTCTCTCCAAGAAGAGCAGAGTGGCCAAGTTTCTGACCCCAACTTTCCGGAAGGAAATAAAGTCTTCCTTGGAGAAAGATGCTGGGGAGAAGAAGCAAGAGAAGTCTGTTTTGCCTCTCTTTGCACCTTAATGCTACATGTGAGGAATAACCCAGTTTACACATGTAAAATAATTGGTGGAGGGGAAAATTAAGCGATTTAGGGGATTAAGAAACAACTCATCTAATTGGGATGAGCCTTGGAGGAAGCTAGGGGGGTCTATGAGTCAGAAAGGAAGAAAGAGGGCACTCCAGACAGAGAGGAATACTCTGTGCAAGAGTCCTGAGACAGAAAAAGGAACGGTAAATACAGGAGAAAAATACAATTTGGCTAGAATTTGTGAAGGAGAATACCAGTGTAATGGGGCTGGAAAGCTAGACCTCACTTTAGTTTGATCCCAGAGGTAGGAGGAGCCTCTGGGGAATGAAACAGTCAGATATATGTGACTTAGAAATGTCTCTTTGAAGGCTCCTTGGAGGATGCATTGGACAGATAGAGGAGTTATGGAAGGAAGATCAGTTGGAAGACTATTGCAACAAACTAGGTGAAGACAGACAATAAACATTTATTAAACATCATGTGCAAGACATTGTGCTAAGTGCTGGGGATACAAAAAAAGCAAAAGACAGTCCTAAGAAGGTCACTGTTTAATGGGGGAGAGAACATGCAAATCCCTTTGTACCAACAGGATATACAGAGAGTAAGCTGGAGATAGTCTCTGAGGGAAAACACAAAGATTAAGGGACTTTAGCTGACCCCTGAAGGAAGCCAGGGAATTTAGGAAGTCCTGATAAAGAGGAAGAGAGTTCCAGATATGAGGGACAGTCAGTGAAAAGGACAGTCAGGGAATAGCAAGAGGGTCAGTGTCACTGGGTCACAGAACATATAGGAGAGGGAGACATAAGGAGCAAGGATTCTAGGAAGATAAGCTTCTGGAAGGTTTCGGACTATGGAAGGCTGAAAAGGCTAAGTGGGAGATTTTATATTTGGTCCTGAAGGAAATAGGGAGGCATCTGAGTTTACCGAAGGGAGGATGACATGGTAGGACTTGTGCTTTAGGAAAATCAATTTGACAGCTTAGCAGAGCAGGGAGAGAAATGTGGCATAGGAAGCCAGAAGCAGACTAGTGCAATAATCCAAGTGGGAAATAATGACAGTAATAGCATCAGAAGAGAGAGAAGGGGACATATGTGAAAGATCTCATACAGGGAGAAGTGAAGGGACTTTGCAACTCACTGGGCAAGAGAGTAAATGACACCCTTCCTGGGTTTCTGGGAGGATGATGGTATCATGGATAGTAAAAGGGAAGTGAGGAGAAGGGGAGGGCTTGGAGGGGAAAGATAATTAACTTAATTTCAGATATGCTGAATTTGAGCTATCTACAGGGTCCTGTTGAAGAATGGGACATTGGTGGAGTTGGATTGAGTGGGCTGGGAATCAGACAAACCAAGAACAAGATGTGAACAGTGGCAGCCAAGGGTTCAAAGTGACTAAAATGGGGAGGTAGAGTGTGTTAATTATGTGCCCTCCTGGATATGCATAAGTAAGGAGGTGATGTGGGTGCATTGAGAGAAAGGGATAAATGAAAGAAATGTCATGAAAGTAGAATCAACTGGACTTGGAAACCGTTTAGATATGAGAGATGAAGGAGAAGAAAGAAACTATGATCACTGAGATTTTGAATAAATGAAATTAAAAGGATAATATTGAGAAAGGAAGGATGTAATAAAATCTTATCCAAGGTTTTCCCATTTCCCAGAGCAGCGACCTTCCCACTCCATGAGAGGTATTTTCATGATCTTTTTCATGATTCACTGTTGAGAATCCTTCAGGGAGGCTCCTGTTCAGGTTTGGGCCGAACTATTTGGCCTCTAGGATCTTTCTCATCTCGAGATTTTATGAGTGAGAAGTGGGTTAGATCTGCATGTACTTTTGAATGATAGTGACATGGTGTACGCTTATTATGGTACATGTTCATTTGGGATAGATCTTTTAAAAATGCAAATTTCCATCATGAAAAAGCTATTTTGTGGAATGCCCCTATTTAGATCAAAACCCCTCAACCAAATTCATCTTCCAGCCAACTTTTTACCATCAGAACAGACAAACTGGAAGCGAGGAAAACTTCACTCACATTTAAGCATAGTTATGACACAGATATCAGGTTACTATCATCTGGGCAAATGGGCCACTAACACAGCAGCCATGGATCAGTTCACTCAGGGTTAAGTCATTCCCTTCACTGAGTTTCTCACCAAGAATAATACAGAAACCATGATTCACCAACTGCAGACCATAAGGGATGTCATGGACAATGTGGACCTGACCCTAGTCATCAATCTCTTCCCCAGGCTCTACGCCTTATACTCTACACTCACCCCAAAGCTCAGGACAAGATCAAGAAAATCACTCCTGGTGGGCAAACCCTTCCTGATATATATAAAGTGAACTGGGCAGAGAAATGTAGCTATCAATCAAATCAATCAAAACGACTGTCAACCTCATGCAAAAGAAAATTACATATCTATGTTTGTTCCAGAAATCAGGATCATCCATTGGAAACTATTATTGCTTATTATCATCACTTCTTATTATCATTATTTCCTATTATTATCACTTTCTAAAGGAGTCTACAATTAGTTGACGCCGTAGAGAAGAAGGAACTTTTTAAATGAGTGAAACAGCACAAACATAAATCATTCAGAATTGGTTTAACTGTGTAGGGTTTTGCTAAATTAAATATATTGATCTTGTGGCTGATAACATATGGAGTTCTGGTCCTGGATTTGGCTCAGCAGGCATTGTTGGGACAGGAATTACTATCAAGGAGGCAAACTGCAAATAGTCCTTAGAGTGAAACAAAGCATCATCTTTTTTCCCCACAACAATCTAACTTATGCTGAATGGCAAGAAGCCAGTTGTTTAGTCTTCATGATTCCTGAGAGAGGGGAGCAGTTTACAGCCTACAGTCATGGTCAAAGCTAATGCTACGTGAGCATTCCTGACCAGAAATTAAATAGAAAACTCTAGAGGTGGCAGATTTTGTTTTATGGCAACTTGGTGAATTTGTTTAGAGAATTTATATAGCATAGAGGAAAGGGCAGTGATCTAAGGATTCTAGGGAATCTCTGTTACTTATTAGCTATATGAGTCCCAAGCAAGTAACCTTACTTTTTTTTAGGGTCTTGGGTTTCCCATATGAAAAATGAGGATAAAATAACTCTTCTATTTGTTTTTAACATCCAGGGGGGCAATGAGTTTTAAAACAAAGGCACCTTTAAAACTATAAATGCTGGTTTTGTAATAGGTTGCTTGATGAGACCCAAAGAATGGTGATTAAGGAGTTTCTGTCAGAGTGGAATGTACCCAGAAGTGTGTTCTCAGTCTCATCCTGTTCAATGTTCTTATCAATGACTAGAGGCGTACATACGTGATATATTTAGCAAGTTTGCAGGCAGTGGCGGTAAACAGTGGAGCTCCAGCCAGAGCACACCCAGGGGAGGTTGGGCCTTTGCCCTGACAACTGGTAGGGAAACCTGCTCGCTTGTGCAGCGCTTTGGGATAATGAAGCAAACCTGAGTGATTCCCTGGAGTCACGAGCAGAAGCTGCTTGAGGTCAGGAAAAAACCTAACATATAGCACTGCCAAAGAGAGAGGACTGCCTAAGCGCCCTCTTCTCACAATGTTATAAGTGGGATCAAGTAAATATGGATTCAGGAACTGGTTTAGGATGGATTTAGATGAAATTCTGAGGTTGGACTTAAATGGGATTTAGAACTTCTGCAAAGATTGCAGGTCTCCCAGGGTGAAGTTCACTATTATAAAATGGAAAAAAAAAAACCACTGGCCTTCCATTCCATATTCTAATAACTAATAACTGTGTAACTGGGCAAATGAATTAACTTTTCTGGGATATTTCCATTCAATAAATGCCAGATTATCTCTAGAATCAACCACTTTCTTCATATGGCATCTAAATCCTTCAAAATCTGTCCTATGTCTCCAACCATAAATACATTTTCCACCATCTTGCAATCCATGGTACAAACTGGCCGTTCCTCACATATGATACTGTATGTTGTCTTCATGCCTTGTTCCTCATGTGAAGAATAAAACTCCTCTGAGTCTCCCTCACTTAAAATCCCCAGTTTTCTTCAAATCTCATCTCAGATTTCACCTTCTACATTACTAGAAGGGTAAGCTTTGCCTTACCTTAATTCCTCTCCTATCCCCCTGCTTTTATTTGGATTTGTTGTTCAATTAAGTGACTCTCCATGACCTCATTTGGGATTTTCTTGAGAAAGATACTAGAATGGGTTTGCCATTTCTTTCTCATTTTACAGATAAGGAAACTGAGGCAAATAGGGTTAATAATTTCCTCAAGATTATACAGCTAGTTAGTGTCTAAGGCAAGATTTGAACTCAGAACTTTCTGACTACAGACCTGGAATTTTATCACTGAGCCACCTAGATGTCCCTTTATTTTGTATAGCTTTTATACATATATGTATACATTGCTTCCTCGATTGATTGCACACTTTTTGAGGGCATGGTTTGTATGTCTTCTGTCTTATATCCCCAGTGCCTAGAAAACGATTTGACTCCTAATAAGAATTTAACATAGACTTATTGATTGATTCTATTAAATGGCAATAATGATAATAGTTTCCATTTATACAATACTTTATAATTTACGCAGCACTTTGTTCACAAAACAGCATGGTAGGGCTGGCAGGGCAATTTCATCCTTAAGGAAACTATAGTCTCCTATAGGATTTCATCAGAATACAAAGCTCTTCTTGGTGAGTGAGGAGTGCCTTCTGCCAGTGTAGATAAACATAAGCTTTGCAATTTATTGTCTTATTAATGGGTTCCCTGGGAGGCAAGGGCTGGGGAAGGGGGTAAAGAAGAGAGAGCGGGGGATCAGGTGCCAAAGTTAAGTGACTTGCTCAGCGTCCTATAGCCAGTCAACATCAGAGAAAGGGTGAAATTTATAGGAATGCAATGTTGTTGTTTTTTTTCCACAATCTATAGCAAGTCAGCCAATAAACACTTATTGAGCGCCTACTATGTGCCAGACACGGTGCTAAGTGCTACAATCCAAAGAAAGCCAAAAGACAGCCCCTGTTTAAGGTGTTCAAAATCCAATGAGGGAGGTCACATCCAATTAGCAAGCCGCATGAGAACACGCAATATTCTGAGGCTTTTATGGTTATACCCCAAATGTCTCATTTATTAAGACAAGCATCTTTCTAATGTAAAGAAAGACAGTGTTCTTGTAATGAGAAAATCCATCCAGCAGGAGACTGGGCAGAATAATGGATGCATCTCACCAGCTATACCACTGTGCTAAAGACAGATCAAGGTGCAATGAGGTACGGTAGAGAGGAGGAATGCTTACTTTGTAGAAGGAGGCACTGGTTCCACATCCCCTCCCCTGTGCTCTTATCTTTGGACAATCACTTCCCTGGTCTCAGTTTCCTCATCTGTAAAATGAATTCTTTGGGCTTTGAGGTCCCTTCTGGCTCCATGGTTGTGGTTCTCTCCTCATTATTCAGACACTCAGTCTATTCTGATTAGTGGGAGACAAAATATTCTGCCTAATTTAATAAGGGCAGCCGTTCAGGAACAGAAGAGTTAATGCACATGGGCCATAGAAGCCCATTCCCGCGCTCCATGAGCACAATGGCCGGCAGGACTGTGACAGCAGCAGCTGCAGGCAGACATGCAGCCTGATCCTTCCCCCAGCTGTCACTCTCCCTACTGGAGAAGTTTGATCTTCACAGCTGTCTCATTTAATGGACTGTCCAGTCTCTCTGCTTCCATACACCACCCCTGCTTTCCCAGCCCCCATCATCCTCTTTGCACCTTTTAGTTAAGTTTCTAGTTCAAACCTGCCTGGGGGAGGAAAGGGGAAAAAAAAAGATAAGTAATAATCCTTTCTTTGCCCAGACAAGAAGAAAAAACCAAAAGCAAAAGCAAAAAACGCCCAAAAAACCTAAAGATCCTCCAACCTTCTCACTCTGATTTGGCATTTTTAATTAGATCATTTTAGGTGCATTTAGGATACAGGACCCCAGCCCCGAATTATCATGCTTTTGTCATGATGAATAGCAATCTTGCTTCTTCAGAATGGCAAACAGTGCAAACTGACACCACTGAATTTACTGAGAGGGAAAAGGACCTCTTGTATTGTTCCATCTTCCAGAATCAATTTTTCTTCATTGATTGAAAGCAGCCAGGCTTGTTGATCAGTGCTTAAATGCATGCCTGTAAGCAACTCACTCCTAAGCTCTTATCTCTTTCGAATCTTTTTACTGATAGGAGCTGGGCCAGGAAAGCCAAGGTTAGACTGTGTGTGTGTGTGTGTGTGTGTGTGTGTGTGTTTCCTGTCTAACAATAGAAGCATTTGATGCTTTTCACAGGGTGAATACCAGTCTCTTACTGCAGGTGCACTTGTGGTGTGGCCACAGGGGGAAAGCAATAACTGACATCCTTTTTCTATTCAATTCACAGTCAAAGGAGTGTTTGTAATTTAGTAGCTGCCTCGCTCCAGCTCGGTCCATATGGTAGCTGTTGTCTGACAGAGAAAAGAAAACAGTATGGCCCTTCAACTAGCAAGATGATGAATTCTGTGTATTAATTCTCTGCTTAAAATGGGCTCCAGCCCAGACTCATGGCTGAATTTAATATATGTTAGAACAATCGGGGAGCTGGGGAGTGGGAGAGTGATCACACCTCACTGAATATTTCAAACCAGGGTCTTTGGTTTGGTTTTTCACCACCCCCCACACCCTAACTCTTCACTGTTTCTCATATTATAATCCAAATTGCAAATCTGAAAACCACACTCCTTCAATAGTGCTAAGTGGAACAATAAAAATAGATACTGAACAACTCATTAGGAAATGGAATCCAGCAAAAATGAGTTTTTATTCATAGCTCCCAATCTATTCTTTGACATTTCCTTTATCCCAGCTTGAAAATCTCAAAGCCAGGGAAACACCACTGCTGTCAGTAGTACCTTGATAACACGGGTATAAATCACACCAAAAGACAACACATACCTTATTTTATTTTGCTCTAATATGCACATGAAACCAAATCGAAATCAAAACTTTGCTACTCAAGAGGAAATTGTCTCAATTTCATTTTTTGCAGAATTTGAAGAGACTTCCAACAATTAATTCATTTTTAAGAAACACAAATGCCAGGACGAGGAGTTGAAATAATGAACAAAGACTTAACAACTGTCTCCCTCTCTTCTGTTAGCTTTAGATTAGCTGGAGTATGCAGCTATGACTTTGGCTAACATCTTCAGCCTCCCAGAGTGCCCCAATTCTATCTGAAAAAGAAGGTAACCTGCTTTGTCACTTGTCTGTCTTCCCATCCCTGAAGATGGATGAGTTCTCCTTTGTGTGGGCTTTGTGATCTAAAGGTTGCACCATAATAATAAAGCAAGGGTATTTCTATAAATTCATGTACAGTGAGATGAGCAGAATCAGGAAAACAATTTATATAACACCAACAAAATTGTAAAGGCAAACAACTTTGAAAGATGTAGGAAATCTGATCAGCATAATGGCCAACCATGTTTCCAAAGGACCCATGAAATAAGATGCATACTTTCTGAAAGGTGATAGACTTAGAGGACAGATTTTTTTTTGGTACACAGTCAATTAAATAACTTGTTTTGCTTGACTATTCATTCTGTAACAGGGAATTAATTTTTCTTGCTTTCCCAATAGGCAGTATAAGAGGGAAAGCAGGTAGATCTTTGTTTGAAAATAAAATGCAATTTAATTTTTAAAAAAGTATTTCTGAGTCTGTATGTGCTATTCCTTTGAACAAAATTATAGACTAAGAACTTTGAACAAAATCACAGACTAAGAAAATAGAACATGCATATTTTTAAAAATTATACATATTACATCCAGTAATTAACATTTTTACTCCCAAAGAGAGAAACAGTATAACACAGTGGATAGGAGACCAATCTTGGAAGAAAAAAAGATACATACTGATCATGTGATTATTATGGGTAAGTCACTTAATATCTTAATCCTCCAGTCAGCTCTCCAACATTTTAAGTTACAGATAAATTGATGATCTGTAGTGAGAGAGGGACTTTCCTAACTAGGGAGTTCCCTAAAATAAAGAAATCTCAGATTTGGATCAAAAAACCCCAACAAAACAATGGCTGTACATGTTGAGTCCTGTTCCAGATTTCAGCACAATAGAGAATTAAAATATATTCACAATGCCATATTGATACAAAGTACTTGTTCTTTCCTTATTATTCAAGTGGGATAGACAAAAAAATAAATGCTGGAGTTTCCTGACTTCCACTGGTCTGTTGTGTATATCTGGGGTTCTCTCTGCTATCCCCTTGGCAGGATGAAAAAGGGAAAAAATAAACCATGTCAGTCATTCTAAGGTTTTCAATTCAAACCACAGTATCATAGAAACTCAAGATACGAATGACTGACATGGGTTATCTAGGCTAGAATTTCACCTAGAAAAAATCTGGGATTTCATCTTATTTTCATGATCAAAGACTCTATAGTCCATCAAGTCCCTGCATTTATGCACACTCCTCAAGCTAAAGTTTCATGGTTTAACTGAGGTTTCCCTTTGCCCCTTTCCAAAAGCCGGTGTTTTAATTTCTCCTACGAGAACTGTTTTTAATCATAGCAAATTTTTTTTGAAACAAAACAGCAAGGAAAAGATTCAAAAAGGTAAGTTTAAAATGAAAAAGATGCTGGAATCAGTACCGGAAAAATCAATCATGTTTTGTACCAAACATTATCATACGTGCTTGTATTGACTTGGCAAGTTTATGTTGAATGTATCAGACTGGAACAGAAGGCTGGGATGGGCTATGATCTGCAGCCTTGGAGGGAATACCCACATCATTGAAATAACTTATTCTTGGAAATACTGGATTATAGCAGAAGGTAATCTCATGTGATCTCTAATTCTACCCTTTTGATTTTGGGTCAACGAGAAAGGGCTAGGAAATTCACCTTTCGCTAATTTGAAAAGAGAATATTTATTTCATATAATTGAAGTCATTATGTGTTCAGAACAAAAGCAGACAGATTTCTATTGCCATTAGAAATATGCAATAAACTCATTGTCTTATGAAAGACCATATGGGCTTATAATATGGAACAACAATCCCTTATGATCCTCTTTCCTAGGGAAAAAAATCTAAAATTCTGGAAATTGACATCTTATCCAACAGTCTAAAACTCAAATTTGTGCAGTCTTTTTAAATTTCCAATTTAATCTCTGTTTCTTTTCATAAAGTACATTATTATTATTATGAAACCTTTCCCAGGATAAAGGACCAACAAAGCCTAAGAATGTGAATTAGAGCAGTTTTGAAGTACAGTAAGATAAGAAGTAGGGCACCTAACGAATAGAACACAAGGCCTGAAATATAGAAAACCTGAGTTCAAATGGGGCTTCAGGAATTTATTAGCTATGACCCTGGCAAGTCACTTGATTTTATTTGCTTTTTAGTTTCTTCATCTGTAAAATGAGTTTGAGAAGGAAATGGTAAACTATTCAAGTATCCATATCCAGTAAACATTCCAATAAATGTAGAGTTTCCCAGGAGGTAACGCTTAGACATTTCAGTAAAACTTTATTTCCCACAGGTTCCTATTCAGCTTCCCCCATCTAGCTAAGATTCATATTACCATTTTGTAACTCTTCCTAGAAGGTAGATATATGGGGAGATGGGGTGAGTCAAAGGGTGGTGGTGAGACATCTCGCTCCTGTGAGATCTGCCCTTTCTAGCAGTTCATTGACTTTGCTATCTAAGCAAGAGGCCATTTAGGAACTCTGTGGACAATTCTTTCTCTAAGGAGAATGATGCATCAATAAGTCCCCTTCACTGTCTAAAAGGAATGGTTTCTGAGCTCTTAAACTTGGACATTCTCAAACATGGAAATTTTTCATGAGAATAGGCTCATAATCTGCTCAGTGGAAAGGGGTGGAAGAGAAGAGAGAATTCATCAATCTGGGATCATAGCTCATTGTGATTTTTAAAAATTTATTTAAATATTTTAAAAATATGCATGTTCAATTTTCTTAATCTATGATTTTGTTCAAAGTTCTTAATCTATACTTTTGTTGAGAGGAATAGAATATAAACTCAGAGAAATTCTTTTTAAAAATTAAATTGTATTTTATTTTCAAACAAAGATCTACCCTCTTTCCCTCTCTCATGCTGCCAATTGGGAAAGCAAGAAAAATTAATTCCTTGTTACAGCATGAATAATAGTTAAGCAAACCAAATTATTGAATTGAGTAGGTCCAAAAGAGCAGGGCTCTTCCTCCAATGATAGTCTTTGCCCCTGGGTTCCAATCAGCCAATTGTATTTGAGACAATTGTTACAAGAGTTATTTATGTCCTTTAAGCAAAGTGTCAGATGGCCCCAATGGTTTACCCTCTTTAATTCCTCAAGGTGATTGGGAAAACTTATCAGAATGACTATGGACTCCTCCTTTCAGTCTTTCTTATAACAACAAATGATCATGCATCCTTTGCTTGAAAGAAAGAAAAGGGGAAATTACTATACACCAAAGTACACATTCCCCAAGGAAACTTTTCACTTCTGGAAAATGTAGTCCCCTAATAGATGATATCCACCCTGTGTTTGAATACTTCCAGTGATAAGAAGCTATTTAATTATGAAAGCATCCAGGTTCCTTAGTTATCAAATGTAATTATCATAAGTTTCTTCACTTTGAGATTTTGATGTGTGTACATATATATAATATATGTAAAACTACCACTCATTAGTCTTAATTCTGTCCTCTTGGGCACAGAGAATAAGTATAGTATGTTTTCTCCATCTTCTCCATCAGCCCTTGATATGGTTACAAGTATGAAAATAGATCAGAATGTACTGGTTTTCCACTTCCCTTTATCCTAATTCTAAAGATGAATACTCTCTGATATAACAATCCCATACAAACAACACCTGGTCCCACTTTGATACAATCCAAATAGCATAATAGATCTTTTCTAACCCAAATAGAGACACTGCCAGGGACGTCGTGTGGGTTGGAGGCAATAGCGAATGTTTACTTCGGGTTGGACTTAAATAATTTAACTAGATTAGACAAGGCACTGATAGAAATGGGCAACTACCAGGAAAGCCATGCAGCCAGAACCTTCTCCACGTGGAAAGGGAGAACTGAATGTTTCTATATTTTTAGAAATCAAATGTATAAGCAGGAGATTCCACCAGATGATTTAAAATTGTCTGGGAATCATCACATTTTTAGGTAGTAAATTATGAAAGATTCAAGAGGAGAGGCCAGAAATTAGCTTCATGTTCAAACATACCTGGCAGGTTGAATTGCTCTAAGTGACAGAAAAAAAATCTGTTCTAACAAGTAAGGCCTTTGGAGAGAATCAAGTAGATGGTATAGTGAAAAGCTTTTTTTTTTTTTTTTTTTTTTTAAACTGGATTTGGAGGCTGAGATCCCAACTGTGCCATTTAGTAACTGTAAGATCGTAACAAAAAAGGCAGTTGATGGCACAAAGGATGGAGCCTGAGTTCTTGTTCAGTTGTTTCGGTCAATGTGACTCTTTGTGATCCCATTAAAGGTTTTCTTGGCAAAGATCTTGGAGCAGTTTGTCATTTCCTTCTCCATCTTATTTGACAGATAAGGAAACTGAGGCAACTAGGTTAGTTAAGTGACTTGCTTGGGCACAGCTAGGAAATATCTGAGGCCAGATTTGAAGTCAGGAAGATGTGTTTTCCTGTCTGCAGATTTGGAACGCTCTCCTCTGCACTACCTAACTGTCCAGAGTCAGAAGATCTGAGTTCAAATCTAGCCTCAGACAATTATTAGCTGTGGGACCCTCCACAAGACTTTTAACCTCCGTCACATTTTCTCAATTCTCAAATGATAACTGATAATAATAGCAACTGCCTTTCGTGGTTGTTAGGAGCACTAAAAGAGATAATATTTATAATGTATTTAGCACAGTGCCTGACACCTAATAGGTGCTATACAAATGCTTCATCCTTTCCTTTCCTCCTTTCCAACTCACTTAATATCTCTGGTTCTGTCTGTAAAAAAAGGAGCTGCACTAGCTAAGTTCAGAGATTCTTTGAAGCCTTTAGTCTATGATTACTGTAATTACTTTAAAAAAAAAAAGCATTTAAGTAAAAAGCATTTCAGTGATTATTGGCTAGAGACCATACAAAAAGAATGAAAAGATTATAGTCTACATACCTGTGGAATACTCTTTACATACCTGCATTTCTGTTAAAATAATAAAAAATATAAAATTTATAGTTCTTTGATGTTTGTAACTAATAGCACCTGATTTGCATTTTTTCATAATTTTATCATTACCACAATCCTGTGAGGCAGATGTTTTTATTATCCCCATTTTACAGGTAAGGAAACTGAGGCTGACATATACATCTTAATAAGTGTATGAGGCCATATTTGAATTCAGGTTTTTCTGACTAGGTCTAGGGCACTAACCACTGTACCACATAAAGTCTCAACCTTCTTAGACCTCAGTTTCCTCATCTATCAAGTAAAGTGTTTGGACAAGATGGATTGTGTGCTGCTGTTCAGTTCTAAATTATGTTTGGTGCCAAATGGAGGGAAGTCCTCAGCCTTTATGGTCCAGCTCAGTTTTTCTTTCTTCCTGCCATGAATCCTTCCTCAACTCATCTCTCCCTTCCAAGAATTCACCGTAGCATTTACTATCTCTACCATGCATTTGGCATTTAATCCTATGCCTCCAGGATTAACCGTTCAGATGGAGGGAACATCCTGTTTTGGAATGTGAGGATTAGGGAAAGGGATTTGGGAACAGTCAAAAGATCCCAGGAAAGTCCTTGCCCTCTCACATATTCTACCAACGGGACACTAATTTGAGTTAACAACCTTCTCTTCTAAATAAAAGTACCCCCTTGGAAACTTAAGCCACATAAGTTTCTTGGGCAACAAACTGCCATGATCAGGTATATGTTTCTGAAATGTCAAGTTTAATTGTGTGTGGAATGGTTTGAATCAGAAAGAGACCAGAGATTAATAATGACAGTAATGATGGAGCAAATAGGGAGGTGGCTTTAGAGCCTGGAAGGTCTTGGTTCAAGCTCAGTGTCTGGCATATATTGAATGTGAGATCCTGAACAAATCAATGTTTCAGTGCCTTAGGAATCTTTAAAAAAAATTTTTTTTTTCTTTTTTGAGATGATCCGTGTTAGGTGATTTGCTTAAAGATCACACGACTATTAAGCATCTGAGGTCAAATTTGAATTAAGGTTCAGAAGAAACTCTTAATTTTAAGTAAATTGCAAAGAAGATGCCAAAGTGACTTAGGAGTGAGAGTTCTCTCTTTTGGGAGTTCCTAATATCAATAAAATCATAGGTGTGGTCTCTATCACTAGTAACTGCAAAGATAGAGCCTTTAAATTTGCAAAACATTTTCTATGCATGTCTCATTTTGAGCTTCACCACAGCACAGTGAGGTAAGTACTGTAGGGATTGTTATGTTTAGTTTAAAAAACCTGGAAACTGAAGCTTAGAAATATTAAGGGAGCTGTCCATGATTATACAACCAGTACGTACCAGAAGTGTGATGTTAACCCTGTTTCTCCTGCTCCCAAGTCCAACATGTTGCAGAGCCTCATAGCCATCTCAGTACAAATTAGTACTGCAGGCCAACAGAGTTGCAAGGTACCTTGGGAATAATTGAAACCAATTCTCTCATTTTGCAACTGTGAAAACCGAGACCCACAGAGAATAACTGAATTTGAAATTTTAGAAGGAGCTCAAAATTCATTTAGTCAAACATTTGTCTGGAGCAGGAATCCCCTTTATAGCATCCCCAACAATCCAACCTCTCCTTGAATACTTCTAGTGATGGAGAACTCAATGTATTATAAGGCAGACCATTTTGCTTCAGAACAACTCTAAATTTCAAATTCAGTTATTTGAATTAAACAAGAGTATTATTTAACATTTGTTTTGTTGCTTAGAAAGGAATGGGTAGAATGCCAAATTTAGATAGGCAAAGCTTCTGTTCAAATTCCATCTATGTGATATGAAATGAGTCAATTTGGAGTTTCTGAGGTTCCAAGTGACTTATTTATTAAACAAACAATTAAATCATAGATCCTTGAGGTCCTGAAATTTGTTGTTGTTTAATTGGTTTTAGTCATAGTTGACTCTTGGTGACCCCATTTGGGATTTTCTTGACAAAGAATACAGGAGCAGTTTGCCATTTCCTTCTCCGGTTCATTTTACAGATGAGGAAACTAAGGGTTAAGTGATTTATCCAGGGTCACACAATTAGTAAGTGTCCAAGGTCAGATTTGGACTTGAGTTGTTCTGACTCCAGGCCTGGTACTCTCTCCACTGCACCACCTAATTGCCCTAAGTATTGACATTTTGTGACTTAACTTTTCATATATATAGAATCTATCTCCATTAGATTATAAATGTCTTGAGGGCAAGAACCATATATTATTTTTTTTTATTTCTCATAAAATGTGGACATACGCAACCATAGTATAGAGTGAAGAAAATATTTATCGAACTCCTTTTTCTCCGTGATAGCAAGATTCATATTTTCTATGGATGTGAAATGGTATAGTTAGCTAGAATCCCTGTCTAACTGGATAAAGTAGATTTTGAGTCAGAAGACCATTGAGTTTTTTTAAATCAAAATATCAATATGCATTTATTAAATATTATGTGGCAGGAATTATGCTGATAGAGAGTACAAATATGAAAATGAGACAAATCTTGCCTTCAATGAGCTCACATTCTATTAGGGGAGGATATGAAACATTCAAGAAGTACAGGATAAATCCAAAAAAACAAGGAAGTTATTTTGGGAGAGGGATACAAATAAATAAGGGAATAAAAATATTTGGGAAGGGGTAAAGAAAAACATTAAGAAAAAGACTGAGATAATAATAGACCATTGAGTCACTATTGGTGAAAAACTCAAAAAGGCAGATATTCAAGTGATAGATTAATTGATAAATCAAACATACCTGAAGGAATTTGCCTTGATAAAGCCATGCATCAAGGCTGGCTGGTACTATCTTAGCTAAAAGAATATTCACAAGATTTTGCAGATGGATAATGATGATGTTGTTGTTGATGATGATGATGACAGGTAGCATTTATATATAGAACCTACTAGGTACCAGGCACTATGCTGAGCACTTACAATTTTTATCTCATTTAATCCTCAAAAAATTCTGGGAGTTAGGTGTTATCATTATTCCCATTTTAGACATGAGGCAGATGGGGCAGAGATTAAGTGACACAGCTAGTAAATATCTGAGTCGGGATTTGAATTCAGGTCCTCCTGACTTCTAGGCACTGAATCATCTAGATGATACTAAGATTAAAAAATAAAGAGAAAATGAGTGTTACAATAAAAATAGGAAAATGCTTGATGTTTGTAATCCCTCTGACTTGACTATGAAAATGTCATAGATGCAGCATTAAATAGTGCAAAGAGTACTGACTTGGAATCAAGAGGTCTAAGTGTTCAAATCCTAGGTCTGACACTTATTAGTGATGTGAACAATTCACTTCACCCTTCAAACCTCCATTATTTTTTGTGTAAAATAGTAGTAATAATAGTAATATACTTAGTTGAATATGTTTTCCATTTTTTAATCCTACAAGTGCTGTAGAAATGTACCAGTTGTTATGTGTCTTTTGATCAGATTATTCATTATTATTACATGAGAAAATCTTAAAATTGAATTTTGTGAAAGAGAAATCCCTTTTAGATCTAAATCTGACCATCCTAACTGGTTTAAATAATACAATTCACCCCAAAAGCTGACAGCAAGCTCTTGCCCCAAAGAGAAACAATTGTTGTGTATCATAACATCACTGTGAGGTAGAGAAAGAAACTGAGGCAAGAACTTTTAAATGACTTGTTCATGGTCTTATGGTAAAAGGCTAGACCAACAATACAAGTTAAAGCTTTTGACCCTGTAGAGCCGATCACGCTGTTCCTTATTTTATCCTTGTTTTCCTTTATTTCAAAGTCAGTGCAATAAATAACATTTTGAAAAGCATCTTGATTTCCTTAATTTGTACCATATGTTTACAAATATTGCACAAAAGAAAGGGAAAAAGGGCAGACATCTATTTACAGTTCCTGCCACTTTTGTCTATTTTCACATTGCTTTGAACTGGCTGTAGCCCAAGGATGCTAATGAAAAGCATATCGTCTTCAATTTTGATAGAGACCTAATGTGTGATTTCAGCTAGCATCCACGAAGTCTGAGCCAGTGACACAAAGGAGGGGGTTACCCTTTGATAGGCAACACGCAAACAAGATTCTAGACAAACAAAGAGATGAGCAACAAGGAAAGTATTTTCTTTTTCCAACCAAATAATTAGTTGTGGTCTAAGAGATCATTTCTCCCCCCCGCCCCCCAACATCAATACTTTGTTTAGTGGCCATTTACGGACATCTGTGCACATTGCAACAGGTCCCAGAATGCAACGGGGAAGTGTGTATCAGGGGAAATAGATCACCTCTTGAGAATGGAAAAATGTTTACTGAAGCAAAATCATAAATGAATTATTAAAAACATGGAACTTATCTTAGAACCAGTCTGTGGCAGTGAGATCCATGTTTTCTGTGAATGAGATGAAGTACAGATTTGTAGAACCCCAATCTAATGAAGAGAACACTGGATTCAGAGTCAGAAGGATACAGATATATATATATATATATATATATATATATATATTTCTATATATATATATATATATATATATATATATCTGCATCATATATATCCCATGGTTTTATATATGTATATGTATGTATGTGTCTGTGGAATATATAAATAGTAGCATGTATGTGCTACTATTTATACATCCCAAGGACTGTAGACAAACATAGACTGCATTCGATCCTGGGAGTTGGACCAAAAGGATCTTTGGCTAATTTCCAGTCTGGAGAAAAACTCTGGGGAAATCTGAATAAGCTTCAGTATGGCTCTTGTCTAGGTTTCCCACAAACTGGATACTAGGGGTCCTACTGTTACAATTTAGTGATCAAGGATGGCCTTTGTTTTCTCTTTTATAGAAAAATGTTGATTTTCTCACAGGAGGACTGTGGACTCACAAGAGCCTTTGAACAAAAATGGAAACATAAAACTTTCAAATAGGGAGGAAGGACATAAGCATGTATAAAGACTTGAGAACAACTCTGGCCTCAGACACTTCCTAACTCTGATTCTGGATAAATTACTTAAACTCTATTTGCCTCAGTTTCCTCATCTATAAAATGAGCTTGAGAAGGAAATGGCAAACCACTCCAGTATCTATGCTAAGAAAATCCAAATGGGGTCACAAAGAGTTAGACTGAACTAAAATCACTGAACATGTTCCAGGCACTAAACCAATATTGCAGATATTTTAAAAATTATAATTCTATATTATACTGCAAATTATCTCAATTACCCAATTGGACTCATTGCACTACCACCAGAAGCTGAGGACACTGTGGGACTGCTAAACAAATACTCCCCATTTACTTCTGTCTTGCACCATCTTAGTAATTCATAACAAGAGTAGAGTTGGCAAGTTCCAGCTTGCCTTACCTTAGCATGGCTTTAATTCTTTAGTGATGGAATATCTTCTAGTCGGGATCCTTTTCCTTCTCCAAGAGGTACAAATCTCCATTTGGGAGGAAGTGCTTAACTCTTAAACTATTGATCTTTTAGGAACAGTAGAACTAAACTTTTGAAGTCAAGATTATTACCTAGAAAGTATTCAGAAGGCTGAAAAAACCATTCTCATGATTCCAAGACTCAGATCTCTGTTCCAAAAAGGAAACAGAAAAGCCAAAGAATGTCAGGAGCTGGTGCTCTTCTCCCAGGTTCATTTAGGCAATCACAGACCACTCATGTGCTTTTACTTCAAGTTGTTTTTTTCTCCTCCTTCCACTCTCTCATCCAGAAAATTTCCCAGATTGACTTTATAAACCCCAGAGAGAGGAGCACCTCTGAAAAAGATCCCTCTTTTGAGCTTCAATTAATCCATCATTAAGAGAAGTTGCAGTCTCTGAAGCCCAGTCAGTAAGGTGTGGTCCATATACATGGAAGCTGTCCTTAGAAGACTGTTGCACAGTCCACACACTGATTGTCATCAAGTCGTTTGGGGGTTAGGATTTCTAAAAATTGAGTTATTTCATCATGGAACTCATAAACCAACACTACACTTTATAGTTTTTCTACAGTTATATCAAGGTACCTCAGGGTAATCTGGAACTCTGCATGTGGTCTATCCAAAACCTGTGTATAAGATCAATACAGTGGGCTAATAGTCACAAAAGAACCTTTAAATATCAAAGAACATGAGCTGGACCTTTGCATGAAGCTAACAACAACAACAATGGCAGCAACAAAATTTGGTGCTTGGTTTGAAATCAGTGTATGTAAATGAGTCAAATCAATTAAGGAACTTTTTTAGATGGTTCAACCTCTTGGTCTCCAGTGTCTCCACATCAACCATCAATGATGAAAACTATTATTCACCCAGTTCTCCCTAATTCAATTAAACAAGTATTTACCAAGTCACTTAACTGGTGATAATAAACAGTAACATTTATCCAGTGCTTTAGGTGCATTATCTCATTTGACACAGGTGTTATAAGTATTATCTCTATTTTACAGGTGAAGAAGCCAAAATCTAGAGTGGTTAAGTGACTTGCCCACACTCAAACAGGCAATAAATATCAGCTGGAAGATTGAAACCCAGGGTTTCCTTACTTTGTTTATTATCCTTTCTACTATTTCAGATCTCCTGTTAATATAAGGGTGAAATATAGACTTACAGTCTTGTTGGAGGGGACAAGAATCATATGTATATGAATAGTTATGAACCAAAAAAATGAGAAAGGAAAATAAAGTGTATATTCC
Organism: Sminthopsis crassicaudata; assembly: GCF_048593235.1. Classification (NCBI taxonomy): domain Eukaryota; kingdom Metazoa; phylum Chordata; class Mammalia; order Dasyuromorphia; family Dasyuridae; genus Sminthopsis; species Sminthopsis crassicaudata. Next base: position 573,095,620 of record NC_133618.1, read on the forward strand.
ACAATGACCAAATTAGAATTGAGAATTTTATACAGAGAACATATCTCTGGGAATTTTCAAACAGTGTTCAAAAGTATCCATGACACCTCAGGGAAAATTATTTATATCTCTGGTTTGGCTAATATATAGGGTCTCTTGGGTGGGAATTGGGGAGTAAAAAAGTACTAAATATAAAGTGTAGATCCAGCATGGAACAGTTACATATTTATTCTATACACAAGAAATTCTTGGCACAACTACAAGCATGACGACAGAAATAGTCCAAGAGACAATAATTTGTAACTACTATGGTACTCTCTCAGGCAATTGATATTCAGAATATCAAAGCATAATGCAATTTGTGGAATTGCTGAGTAGACTTTTTGTATTTTAACTCAGCTCTGCATTGTCAAACAATTCCTTCTAGGTTTGGTCTTCTGGAAAGTACAGTCAGAAATTGAGCTTCTCTTCCAGTCATTGTTCATCCACTTAGGTCAAGAATCTCCATACTTCCTGAGCCACAAAGTTGCCTCCGCGTCTAAACAGCATTTCGTTATTGTTGCTGGGTCATCTCTGCTCAGGGACAGATGGTCAGAAAGTGTGAAAGGCAATGAGGAGCTCATGAGGCTTCTGCTATATAGATATACGGGATATATATCTGTCAGGATAGAGGAAATGCAATCCTTCCTCTCTCCTCTCATAGGAAATCTTGGGAAGGAGAGCTACTTAACTCATGGAAGAGTGGAAGGGAGGCAGAGGGTAAAGTCACTCCCTTTTTAAGGTCTGCTGAGGCAGCCATTCCTGTTTTCATGGACAATCCTGTCTGATGTAGCTTTGACAAAACCTCTCCTTCCCCTCCCTTCAACTCTCCTTGAATAAAGGGCTAAAGGATGACCCAGGATCTGTTATATCAACACAAGGAAAAAAGTCCTTCAGAAGCAAGCCTTTTTTCTCAGAAGTAGCTCAGGCAACTCAGCACACATTCCATGGGATGGCCACTGTAATGTTCCTGTTGGTTTTCTGGAGGTCTCTGGACCAGCCTTTGTTTCAGTAGATTAATCACCACAAGAATAGCCAGGGATAAAGTCCAAATTCTTTATTGTCTCCTTGCCTGGGGCTTGGCTAGCTTTCTTGAAGGCCTTCCAGAGTCTTGGTTTCAGTGGAGAAAGGAGAGGCCTCCCACCACGATGGTGTGAGATGGAGTGAATCTGTCTCTGAGTCCTTCTGAGTCTGTACCAGTCTCCAAGAGTGCAGGAAGGAGGAGAGCCAGCAAGGTCAAAGATGGAATGTGTCTGGCTGAGTTTGTCTCAGCTTTGTATGCTCTATTATAATTACATCATCATAGATGTGACTCTTGTGGAACTATATTAGGTACTAAGTACATGTACTGAACTAGAGAACTGTTAAGCACCATGCTAAACTAGATAACCATTGTCTTATCAATTCCACTGACTTAACACCTTGTAAGAATCCTTGTTTCAAGTTCAGAATTCTGGCCCCTAACAGGCCACCATTGCCATTTTGTGTTACTCACCTGGACACATGCTTCTCCCTCAATAGGAAGGTAAGGGTTCTCATTTTAGTTTTTGTACCTCTGTCCCTGGCGTATAGGTATCTCATGAATTCTTGTTAAATTAAATTTAATTATTACCTTGTGACCTTTGTCTCAAAGACACTTAACTTCTCTTGGCCTCAGTTTCTATGTTTAGAAAAGGAGGGAATTGGGCTAGATGAAGGGTTACAAAATTCAAATAGAAATAGGGACCCCAAATCATGCATAAGGATCCCTAAGGACTACATATTGACTTAAAAAGCAACACATTTTTAAAAATAATACATCAGCACATTAAGATGAGAGAGGAACTATATTTTAATTCTGTTTGAGCCACATTCAAGAGTATTGTTGGTCAAATGTGATCCAATCATATATCTGACATTTTTGGCTTCAATGACTTCTCAAGATCCCAGCTTGCTCTAAAATCATAGAAGTACATATAAACCAGGCTTATGACTCTCTTTATGGGAAAAGCATTTTCATTTGTGATATGAAATTAGCTCTCTTAATTTACAATCTGTAGAAAAGAGGATGTCATTATGATAGAAATAATAGTGTTTGCTCTCCCAGAAGTTCAAATCACTGAATAAGGTCAGAAGTCCCTCAAGATTAATTGTGCTGATTATGGGATGATATGGGAGTACCACATGCTTATCTAGTTTGGGTAAAATAATGCAAAAAATTCTATAACTTATCTATTTATCTATATCTATCTATATATTTATATATATTTATCTATATATTTATAATATTTCAAAATTTCATTAAAGGCTGGAGTCAGAAACTTTATTTTGAATTCCACCCATGAATATATTCTACTAGTATAATTTTAGGTGAATCATTTTATACTTCTGGGTGTTCATTTCCTTATTTGTAAAATTAGGAGTTGGATAGAATGATGCTTTGAGGTGCTTCCCAGATCTTTTCCCAAGTTGCTATGACATGGGTCCAGTTAGACCAACTATCTACTTTCCCTAAGGACTAGCTTGTTCACCTGAGAAATAAGAGGCTAGACTTGAGGATGAACTTAATCTCTAAGTACCTTGAGACTCTAAGATTCTATGGGTTGGTGCTCTTCACTGCTGCCATGACTACAACCTTATTGTCCTTCTGCTCCTCTCCCCCTCTCCTTACCTCTACTCTTCCTCCTCTCCCTCTTTTGGTCTAATGAAAAATGTCCTTTCCAGGACCTGTATGTGCAAAATGTTTGTGGCAGCCCTTTTTGTAGTAGCTAGAAACTGGAAAATGAAGGATGTCCATCAATTGAAGAATGGCTGAATAAATTGTGGTATATGAATGTTGTGGAATATTATTGTTCTGTAAGAAATGACCAACAGGAGGAATACAGAGAGGCTTGGAGAGACTTACATCGACTGATGCTGAGTGAAATGAGCAGAACTAGGGGATCATTACACACTTCAACAATGATACTGTACGAGGATGTATGCTGATGGAAGTGGATATCTTCAACATAGAGAAGAGCTAATCCAGTTCCAATTGATCAATGATGGACAGAATCAGCTACATCCAGAAAAGGAACACTGGGAAATGAGTGTAAAATGCATTTTTGTCTTTCTTCCCAGGTTATTTTTACCTTCTGAATCCAATTCTTCCTGTGCAACAAGAAATTCAATTCTGCACACACATATTGTATCTAGGATATACTATAAGACATTTAATATGTATGGGAATGCCTGCCATCTAGGGGAGAGGGTAGAGGGAAGGAGGGGAGGGGAAAATTCAGAACAGAAGGGAGTACAAGGGATAATGTTGTAAAAAAATTACCCACACATATGTACTGTCAAAAAAATTATAATTATAAAATTAATAAAAAAAAATTTTAAATGTCCTTTCTAGTCATCCAATTTGTAATCTAATTACCATAAACTAGTGCTCTTTTTGAATTTTAGGTTAGTCTTCTCAACCAAAGTTTAGCAATTTATTTGTATGTTTACCTGACTTACCTACGGTCACACAGCTGGGAAAATAGCAGACTCGGAACTCCATTCCGACTCCCAAGCTTAGATTCTAAAATAACTCATTGTAATTAATTACAGTTTTAATTAAAATATTGTCCCAGAATTGCAAGTTTAGTAGCTGCCTGGATTCTTCTGATCATAATGCTAATTTATAATTAGGCAGCAGAGATCTTGCTCAGAAGGAAGTTCACATAAATCATGGCTCCAAAGCTGCAGACATCGAGGTCCCACGGACTTATGTTCTCTAGAGAATCGAGGGACTAAAACATAGCAGGTGTAACTTCTGGGTACATGTCATCCTCTCCCATTTAGGAAAGAGACTTCTCTTGTAAGTTCAGTTTCCCTGGGAAATTAGACCAGAAGTCATTTCCTAATCCAAATGCCCAGGCAGAACCTTCTTGCTACCTGTAGCCCCCTCCAAATTTAGCAGTGATGCTTTTATGATGGACACAACCATAATCAGGTTTCTATGAGAAGCTTTTCCATATTTATAAGACCTATCAGAGAATACAGCTCTCCTGGCATTTCCTCTGGGAACTCAAGGTCACTCTGATGCCTTAATGAGGCATAAGAGCAGAGCTTTAGTGGAACCCATTGGATGGATCAATGAGTAACTTATAACTCTGTGCTTAGCAAGCAACAAGAATGTGGGAATTTCATTTAAACTTTGGAGACCAACTTGAAACACATTTACATGAAAATGTTTCCTCTAAAATACTTAAGCCATAACTCTGTGCTGAGATTGGAAGTGAGGGATGAAAAAGATCTGGGGTGGGAGGGGGGAAAAAGATAATCTCTTTTTAAAAACTCCTTCTCTTAAAAAAGGAAAGGAAAGAAAAAGAAAAAAATAACTGTTTTTTATCTGATAAATTATTAAATTAATTCAATCTGCTCTTTCCTTCCTTTTTCTCAGCTCTGTTTCCCTTTCCCAAATTCATAATTTCCAATTAAAACAAGTCTTAACATTTAAGAAATCTGTGATTACATGTTTAAGCCTTTGAAATGATTTTTAAAATGCAGGCTGTCTTGTTCAATCTTCTCTATCCTTATGTTAAATGAAGCACAATTTCAATATGATTCTCCCATTCATGTACCACTTAAATATTCCCAGTGGAAAAGCTAGCAAAAATATAGATAGAACAGCATAAAAAGAAAGCTATTAGGGAAAGCGAAGCAGGGGCTATCTTAAGAAGGTTTTTTTGGGAGGGGGTGGGGGAAGGGAAGACAAGAGACAGAAGAAAAGAAATTTATCAAGATCTCATTCTCATCATGGTCCTAGGCAAGTCACTAGGCCTCAGCTTCCCCAACAACATATAAGTATTCAATTTAGTTAACACGTATTAAGTGCCTTCTATGTGCCAGGCACTGTGCTAAATGCTAATAATACAAATAAGAAAAAGAATTCCTGTCCTCAAGGACTTTACATTCTAACTGGAAAGGACCCAAAAGGCAGCTTGAAAAGGAAGAAGAGGGGGGCTGGGTTGGGTAAGGAAGTTCCACGATGATCCAAGGTGGCTAAAACAAGCAGAGCTGCTGATGAAGTCACGGGAGCCCCGTAAAGGAAGGCTTTGGGAGGGCTTTAGTGGCCCTAATCCAACCAGAGAGGAAGAGGCCCCGAGGAGCTAAGGTGTTTAATATAAAAAATTTAGACAGCTTGTACTTGGTGCAGGCTGAGGTCTTCACTCTTCGCACAGGCTGTGCTAAAGGGGGAGCTGCATTGCTCCCCACTTTTCCAGGTGAGACTTTCTTTTCAGTTTAATCCTCCCTTGAGGTCGTCTTTTTTATACTTTCTTTCCTTTTACTACCTGTGGACAGTTTTCTTTCACAATACAAGCATACTCAATGACAACCGCCAGAGGTTTGAAATTGGAAGTAAAATTACCCATGATTTGGTTGCTTGAAATGGAGAGCTTAGTATTCACAAGTATTTGGGGAGAAATCTGACCTTAGATATTATTCTATTTCTCCCTTAAAGGACTCTAATCTCACTTAGATATATATGTGGCTTGAACCTTTGCCCAGTTTGCATCAGCAAACACAAACTGGGTTTATGAGACCTGAAAAATCTAAATCTGTTTCTCTTTTTCCAGACTCATTACTACCATTAAGCTGAAGTGGAATAAATTTACACAATTGAGAAAACATTTGGTTGGCTGTTTGTTGGGTTTATATCCTTCATTCTTTTTTTTTTTCCTTTTTTTTTTTTTTTTTTTTTTTTGCTGAGGCAATTGGGGTTAAGTGACTTGCCCAGGGTCACCAGCTAGGAAGTGTTAAGTGTCTGAGGCCAGATTCGAACTCGGGTCCTCCTGACTTCAGAGCTGGTGCTCTATCCATTGAGCCACCTAGCTGCCCCTATATCCTTTATTCTTGAATAGGACCCAAATGGCATCACTATGTGAGGGTCAAAGTACAACGTATCTGTCTGTGGCTGATCAGACAATATGAGCTTGGAAGGCTCTACCAGAAGTGGTCGATGTGAATGTTTGCTTTGCTCATAGAGCACAGCCCCTTCTTTGATGCAGGCTCCTCATCCTGAACAGTTCTACCTTAGCGCCTCCCATGTCTCACTATCAATTCCTGAGTTCTTCAGAGAGACCTTGAGAGTGTCATTTTATTGCGTCCTCTGATCTCCATCAGAGCTCTTGCCCATGATTTGGTTGCTTGAAATGGAGAGCTTAGTATTTGCAAGGATTTTGGGAGAAATCTGACCTTAGATATTATTCTGTTTTTCCCTTAATGCACTCATCTCACTTAGATATTTATGACATACATAACATATATATATATATGTATATATATATATATATATATATATATCACCTTATGGTGAGTTTTCCATAAAACAGTATTTTAGACAAACATATGTCTGGCATTCAAACAGCGTGCCCAGCCATCAGAATTGGGCTGTCTGCAGTAGTTTGACTGCTTTAGCTGTTTAGCTTGAGAAATGACCACCGTGTCTAGTACTTGATCTTTCTGAGTGATCTTGAGAATCTTCCAAGACAATTCTAATGGAGGTGATTGTTTCCTGGATGTGCTGGTACACTGTCCAGGTTTCACAGGTATACAACAATAAGGTTAGCATAATGGCTTGGGTCAGTCCAAGATCTCATCCCTCCCTTATTTCCCTCCGAGCCTCCCAAACATTGAGATAGTTCTGGGAATGCATTTGTTATTCTCATCACCTAGGTGCACTTGCCTGGAAAGTATACTGCCAAGATAAGTGAACTTACCACAGGATTCAAAACTTCTCCATTTGCCATAAATCAATGGTTCCCTATATGGATGGTAGAGAACCTCTATGTACTGCATTGCCACATATGACCACAGTTGGCAGCCACGGGGGGGGAGGAGGGGGACAAGGAGAGGAAGGAAGAGATCATTTGGATGGGATTCCATCCATCCACATTCTTTTAGGCAATGGGTAACATAAGGAAATAAAGAGCAGGGAAGTGAATCTCAGCCCCCCAGGAAAGTGAAGGGTGAATCTTTAAAGTTGTCCTAACACCAAACTCTAATCTTGCATTTTAGATAGTTGCTGAAAGGATCTGGAAGAAACATCTCTGGCTCCCTAGAGCAATCCTATCACTGGGGAGCAAGCTGTAAACTCATAACAGAAAAGTTTAGCATAAAAACTCCAGCTGGGATTCTTTCCTATCTGCTGTTCTCGGCCTGTCAACAAGCTTTTCCTGGTCTCTCAGGATTGGAACCTGTCATTTCCCCCAAGATCACTGGAAGTCCTCAACATAAAAATGTTAACATTTCCTGTCCACTTTGCAGGCTTCCAATATTATCCGTGGTCTCTCACAGCAATGTCACATACAAGATTGGAAGGTTAAGCTGCACGATCTCTATTGTCTTGAAGCTCTAGCATTGTTTGAATCTCTTACAGAAAAAAGGGAAGAGCTGAGCCCGGGATGAAGGGCAGTGCCAAGGGTATGATTAGCATGGCCATGGTTAAGGTGGAGAGATATGATGAGGAGAGGGGAGTTAGCCCCCTAGGGACATTTCCAAAGATACAAGACTTTCCTCTTCATGCAAGAGCAACTTAAAATAATCAAGTCAATAAGCATTTACTAAGTGCCTACTACATATGGAGAGAGAGAGAGAGAGAGAGAGAGAGAGAGAGAGAGAGAGAGAGAGAGAGAGAGAGAGAGAGAGAGAGAGAGAGAACAGAGAGAGAGAGAGAGAGAGAGAGAGACAGAGAGAGAGACAGAGAGAGAGACAGAGAGAGAGAGACAGAGAGAGAGAGAGAGACAGAGAGAGAGAGAGAGAGACAGAGAGAGAGAGAGAGACAGAGAGAGAGAGAGAGAGACAGAGACAGACAGAGAGACAGAGAGAGAGAGACAGAGAGAGAGAGAGAGAGACAGAGAGAGAGAGAGAGAGACAGAGAGAGAGAGAGACAGAGAGAGAGAGAGAATGAATGAATACTATATAAGTACCTAGTAACTGCCAAGTAAGGGCAGGTAAATTGGTGCAATAGATAGAGTGCCAGATCTGGCGTCAGGAAGATCTGATTTCAAATCCAGCCTCAGACACTCACTAGAGGAGTGACTCTGGGCAAGTCACTTAAACCTGTTTGCCTCAGTTTCCTCATCTGTAAAATGAGGAGTTCACAGTCTAATGAGGGAAGCAACATACAAACAGTTATGTACAGACAAGGTGTAGAGAGACTAAATCTGAGATAATTTTAGTGTGAAGGCAAAAGCACTAAGTGGGATAGGGAAAGGCTTCTTACAGGAGGTGAAAGTAGTCTTTACTCTTAAATACACACATACACACATGTTATAGAGAGGAAAGGGACCTTAGACCTGATCTAATATAAGATCGTATAGGTATAAACTTGAAGGGAATCTCAGAAGCAATCTGTTCCAACTGCCTCATTTCTTTTTTTTTTCCCAGTTTTAAAATTTTTTTATTATAGCTTTTTATTTACCAGATATATGCATGGGTAATTTTTCAGCATTGACAATTGCAAAACCTTTTGTTCCAATTTTTCCCCTCCTTCTCCTAACCCCCTCCCCTAGATGGCAGATAGACCAATACATGTTAAATATCTTAAATACAATATAAGTACACATCCGCATACAGTTATTTTGCTGCACAAGAAGAATCAGACTTTGAAATCAACTGCCTCATTTCAAGATAAGAAAATAGGCCCAGTAAGGTGGTGATTTGTCATACAATTGGCAAGTAACAGGAACAGAATGGTAGGGCCAGATCCCATGTTCTATTAACAACTGGACTAGATTCAAGATCCCAGGCAACCTAGCAAAAGATCACATGTTAAATAAATATGTATTAAATGCTATTAATTATGTTTCAAATAATTTCCTCAACTCTAGAATATGGGGATTAGACTTGGTAACTTCAGATTCCCTTCTAGCTCTAACATTGTTAGTTCTAACATAAATAATTCTTCTTTGAAAGCAAGGATTTTCTACATAAAATTTAGATACTGTCATTATAATAACTATATTGAATGTGATATATAGTAAACCAAGAGAAACATATTCAAATTTATTCTTTTAGCCAATATTACAATTATTTTAAATCACAAATTAGTTTCATTGCCTTTCAAAGAAAACTGCTCAGAGAAAAGTTGTTATATTCAAACAGCATAATGAGGTTTACAAAAATTTCCACACAACAAACTTGTAGGATAGATCACAAATTCATAGAATACCAAAGTCAGAAGGGAATTTAGAGCTCATCCAGCCCAATGCATATTTAAACAAGCATCTCCTCTACAAAATACCAACAAGGGTATTGCTTGAAGACTGCCCAGTAAGAGGAAAATCACTGCTTCCTGAAGCAGCCCATTCCACTTTTGGCAAGTTCTAATCATTCCGAAATTCTTCATTAGAAAAGAACTAAATTTACATCTTTGCAACTTTTACTCACTGCTTAATTTCAAAGATTTAAAAAATAACTGAAAAAATCTGAAAATCATTTATATATGCACATCTAATTTTAATCCTACTCATTCCTTTAAAAAATTTCTCATAGGTTTTTTTTTTTACTTCATCAATTATGGCATCCCTTGCACCTGTAGGTTCAGTGAGGGATGTTTTGGGTAATCATGATTATGCACATTTGGTTTAAGCCCCCATCCAGTACTTTCTCTACCAACAAACTAGATGGGAACAATAAATCAAATAACAAAACTTTCTATTAGAACAGATCTAGAAAAATGAAGAACAAAGGTAAATTAATTTAAGGACTGTTCACCCTCGACCAGGGTAATATCTCCTGCAGATTCTCAAGCTGTTGGGAGGGAGAACACCCCTTGAATAATACACACTTAGTCAAGGTTTGAGCAATTTTCAAGTTCCATCTCCAGACAAGTGGCTAAAAAATCTGCATCACTCTGACCCCTCAGGTGCTTTTCTCCCCTTCCTGTTTCTGAAGCTGTTGCCAGATCTTTCTTCATAGAGCTCTTTTTACAATCTGGAAGGTGCCATCTACTACTGTAGTTCTTGATGCTTCTATCTGCTGGACCATCTGCTTCTTCCTCAAAGGGAGTTTTGGAACTCTTTAAGAGACTGGGCCTAAAGATTGATTTTAAGAGACAGCATGCCTGGGGGCTAAAAAAAACTTAAGTTTTGGTTGGTGGGATTCTGCCAGTCTCTTTCAAGCCCCTTATCTTCAAGGGACTTGAAAGATGCCTTTCCTGATCCCCTTTAACATTATGCTTTCTCTCTGAGATTATCTCCAATATATCCTTTCTATATTTTGTTTGTACATAACTGTTTGCATTTTGATTAGCCTGTAGAAGCTGTTTTTTGGTCAATCTTTTTTTGTGTCCCTAGTGCTTGACACATAGTAGTTGTTTAATAAATTGCCCTTTCTGAGGCTCATAGACACCCTGACTAATCAGAAAAGAGCTTCTTAGAGGCAACATTTAAACCTAATCGTTTCCTCATGGAAGACCTTTAGGATCTCCAGTAGTCAAGTTGGGGTAACCCTGGCAATCAGCACCAAGATCTTGCAAATTATAGTTAAGTTTTGGAGGCACTAAGCAAACATGAAAGGGGATGGAGAAGAGTTGACAAGCTTTGTCTACATTTATGCCATTATAGCAAAGGAACCCATTTTCCTTACTTTTAAGAGGCAAAAAGAGGGGTTAGCAAGGTGGTGCAGTGGATAGAATACCAGCCTTGAATTCAGGAGGACCCGAGTTCAAATCTGGTCTCAGACACTTCACACTTCCTAGCTGTGTGACCCTGGGCAAGTCACTTACCCCCAGCCTCAGGGGGAAAAAAAGGAAGAGGCAAAAAGAAAGATAATAATAATATTGCAATAATTCAAACATGGAGAGTAGTTCTGTTTTAGATGCTCACTAGGAGATTCTACCTATGGTGTACAACACTATAATTGTATTGTATCTAAGATGTAATTGCCCAATACTTTTATGGTATAAATAAAGAAACTGAGGCCCAGGGCAGTAAATTATTAACAGAGCTGTTGATTAGAGCCCAGTTCTACTGCCTTACACTCTTATGAAATACAAAAAGGAAATACTCAAATTATTTGGCTATTAGTTTCACCAAATAATTGCCATATAAGCTAGAATTTTTAAAAGAGGTATCTCAGAGTCACTTTCTTCCTCATTAATTAATCTTAAAAGGAACTACAAGAACTTGGTGTATTAGGAAGAACTCAGAACCCAGAGGGTGGAAACCTAGGTTGTACTCTGGTGCAACTGTATGTCCCTGAGCACTTGTCCTCTAAAAGTGGCTTCTCCATTGTAAAGTGAAAGGATTAAAAGAGTAATTGCTAAGGTCCTTTCCAACTCTCACTTAAGGTAAATTGGAGAGTGAGATGGGAGAGGAAATAGGAGAGTCGACATCCAGTTCTACTGTTCAAACAAAACATCACAGTTTGATGTATCTCTCCTAAAAAAAAAAAAGCCATATTATGTGTGCCTAATTTTTTAATTGATCACATATACAATTTCTCTATTATTATTGAATGTGATTAATGTTCTTCCCTATGCCGTGTGTTAAATGTCTCAATAAGGATTCTCCAACTCTCACTATTCAAAAGCAAAATAACCATTGAGTGCTAACTTTTTTCCTTCCTCTGGAAACTTTTCCTCTCACAAGGAAAACTCCCTAAGTGATCCTCTTCACAGATGAAAAATGAAAACTTGTTATCCTCATTTGTTTTTACATTTTTTTTATTTTTCATCTTTTTTCTCTTTTCCTTCTTTCTTTCTTTCTTCCTTCTTTCCTTTCTCTTTCTTTCTTTCTTTTTTTCCTCCTTCTTCTCAGGCAATGGAGATGAAGTGACTTGCCCAGGGTCACACAGCTAGGAAATGTGAAGTGTCTGAGGTCACATTTAAACTCAGATCTTCCTGACTCAAGGATCAGGGTGCTCTATCCATTCATTACATCATTTAGTTGTCTCTCCCCTCCCCACTCCATGTTATTTGTTTTAGAAACCAGAACTCAAGACAAAAAATGTGGACGGCTGGGAAATTTTGAAGTTTTAATATGTATCTATTGAAGAAAACAATTGTAAATGAAGTAGGTGCTCCTTAATTGAGGAATGGCTAAACAGTGTGTTTATAATTGAATATTATTTTGTGAATGTAATGGAATATTGCTGTTTTGTAAGAAATGATGAAAGGATTCTGAGAAGCATGGGAAGACATAACAATTGATGTAGAGTGAAATAAATAGAGCAAGCACACAATGTGCACAATGATCATGACCATAACAATGTAAATGGAAGGAACAACACAATGGAACTGGATGCTGTATAATTAAAATGAGCAGGCTTAGCCCCAGAAAAGAGTTGAAAAAAATGAACCTCTTTATTTTGCATAATGGATTATGGCTGCAGAAAATGCCATATGCTGTCAGACCTGATCAATTGGGTTAATTGGTTTTGCTAATTGCTTTCTTTCCTTTTAAATATTAGAACCTTTGTTGTTCCTTGCCCCAAATGTAGGGTCATTTGTACAGTTTTACTGAAGGTTCAGGGTATTCTGTAAGTTCACATCCATTCAACATGCTAGTTCTTAGCTGCCAGTGATATTTATCTTTTTCCTCTAGTCAGCAAAAAGACTCAATTAGATCAAAGAAGAACTTTTAACAAAATAGTATTCTGCAGTAAGAATAATCAGTTATATTCCCCCTTTCTGTCATGTAGATTTTCAGATAAACATTACTTATTTTCCATAATTATTCTCATTGGAGAAAAATAGTGAAAAATGATTCCAGTATATCTTCAAGGCTAAAATTCCATGATTGTATTGATCTGTTTTTTAGAAAAGCAAGCTGGGAAGAAATACAAACTGATGCAAAATGAAGTTAGCAGGACTAGGATAACAAGAAACAGTGACTGGACCCACAGTAGACATTTAATAAATAGTTATTGATTGGATACAATGTAAATTTCTTTAAAAATTAGGTGAATATGAATGCTGCATAATTATAATGACTAATCTTTGCCCCAGAGAATAGCTGAGAAAATTCATCTACCTCCTATAAATTGAGTAAGTGGGAGATTATGAATGTAGACTGTATCTGCTATCAGAGGTTTTTTTCTCTCTATTCTTTTTAAATTGGGAGTGGGAGGGAGGAAGAGAAGACAGATTTAGAAATAAAAATGATTTGAAAGCAAAAGGCATAAATGAAAAGGAGGAAAGTAAACTACTCTAATGTAGCATTTCAGATATAAAACCATAACAGGTCAGTTAGTTTCATGATAACTCTGCTAGCAAAAGCTGAAGAAAATCCCATGATATATGACCATAAAAGAATATGTATTTGCATATCGATCCCCACTTTATCTTTTTGAAATAGTTATAGATAGCTAGAACCTTCTCTAAGTATTGTCTGTGACAGGAATTCTGGGGAGGTATGGAAAAGAAGAATGGTCACTGATACCTTTTTGCAAAAGGGGCTGCGACAGTCTTAGCTAAGGACACACTCTATAATGAGGTTTTGTTTGTTTTTTACAAGGAGTGTAGCTGATACTGGGAAGGGTACAGCTGAGGAAAAACAAAGGTGCAGGTAGGCTTAAATGATGCAATAGCCATGGGACCAACCAGAAGAATATCAGAGTGGAGTTATCAGGAGTTTGCTGCTGAACACAGCCAGTGCTACCCATTTTATTTATGATGTCTGGAGAAACATTGCAACATAAATGTAGTGGACCCTTGAAGTACCCCCAATATGGGCTCATACATCAGGTCCCCTGGAACCATTATTCCAGGTTCAAAGTACTCTGTAGTTTCATATTCCTAAAACTAACTCAAGAACTCACAACAACAGAAAGTCCATTCTCAGCCATTTATGAGAGATTCTTAGAGATATAGGCTGAATCAGAGGCTGAAAAGGGAACACACTTTAAAAGGTGCAAATGGAGACTAATCCAAGTTTGAAGTGAGTACACCTTAATATTTCCTATTCTTTATTTGTTCCTTAGACCCATCAAATGTAACAACTTGAGTCCAAAAGGAGCAAAATCCAACATTTCATTGTTTCAGTTGCCTGCCTCCAATATTCTGCAATTTCTTTTAGTGAAAAAAGGAGATTCAACTCATTAACATTTGCAATAGACTGAAAAACATAGACAGTTATTGTTACCAAAAATGTTGTGTTTTAAAGTTATTCCTGAGGGATTTGAACTTTTGGCTAGAAATTCCAGGAAGTTAGAGATTTCAGGGGACAATGTATGAACCGAAAGGATACTTTTTTTTTTTTAGTCAACAATTGCCTCTCTAATGATATAATAAAAATAATTATATGATATGAAATAATATGATGATTTACATAGTGCTTCAATTTTTGTAAAGAGCTTTGCAAATAATATCAAGTCGTCTTCCAACAAAACTAACAACTCTGAAATTCATTCCTTGTCCTGAGATGCCTCCATCCCTCTGATAGGAGAGGATGGAGAGATGGACATCAGAGTGCTGCTCCTAGATCCTCCCATTAAGGAGGGAACCTCGTGCAGCCTTTATCTCTTTTTCTTTTTTTCACGTCTTGTCTTTCCCCATGAGATGGTGAGCTTCTTGAGGGCAGGGACCATCTTGTGGCTTTCTTTGTCCCCACAGTGCATGGCACATGTTGTTCAGTTATGTCCGTCTTTGTGACTAATGGACAGTCATCCATGGAACTTTCTTGGCAAAACGATTGGAGTAGTTTGTCTTTTTCCCCCCACTCTCCATTTTTATGCAGGCAGGGGTGGTGACTTGTCTAGAGTCACACAGCTAGTAACCCATCTGAGCTCTGGTTTTCTTGACTCCAGGCCAAGTTTTCTCTATCTACTGTGCTAAGTGCCCAAAAGGTACTTAATAAAATTTTATTGACTGACTGATTTTATTCTCATAATAAATCTCATTTTACAGGTAAGAAAAATGAGGCAGACATGTTGCTTATGTGCCCAAGACATACAGCTAGTCCCTGAGGTAGGATTAAAATTCTGGTATTCCTAACTCCAAGTGAGACATTTTGTCCACTGTGCCTCAAAGATCAACAGGTAATGGGAAAACCACCACTTCATCTTAAACTAACAGAAAATAAACAGAGCCGCTTTCTCTGAAGCTCTCAAGGAGTAGGAAGAGTGAGCCTTCTGCACATGTCAGCTACAGCCTATTAGTAAGCTGCCAGATGACTCCCTTTCCAGAAGTTCTGCTGGTAGAAGCATCCTGGGAACTACCGTTATTTATATAACTGCTGCTCTGGGACTTCCTGAAGACTGCTTTCTTCTCCATAATTGCTGTATGCTGTGTTATATGAATGCTGGATCTACTTAGAGCAGGCTGGAGGATGCAGTCTAAACAGGATCATCAGTACCCTGGCAGAGGAGTTTGGAATTAATATAATAAGAAATAATGATGGAATTAGAGAATTTCACAATCAGAAATGGCATGAATCCTTGCTACATAGAGATCTGTTCAGCTCAGGGGGTTTTGAGTCTGAACAAACAATATTAGCATTTTGACAGTGTACTAAATGAACTGAAGTGGGGAAGAGACAAAAGGGAAAGAGATGAGGTAGAGGAAGATGGCTGCAGTAACAACAGATAGGTTTCATGCTTAGCTTGGCGCAGCAGCAGCATGTAGGGACTCAGACTTGGACAGCAAAAATGATTGTGGCTCATCAATTGTTTTTTCAGTCACATCCATGAACCTCATTTGGGGTTTTCCTGGCAAAAATGCTAGAGTGATTTGCCATTTCCTTCCCCAGCTCATTTTACAGATGAGGAAACTGAGGCAAACAGGAAAAAGTGACTTGCCCAATTCATAAATTTTTGAGGTTGGATTTGACTTCAGAAAGATGAATCTTCCTGATTCTAGGCTCAATACTTTATGCTCAATAGTTTATCCAAGAAAACTACATAGATCCAAATTCTGGGGAAAGGACTCCAAAATATTAGCAATGTAATAAGGTTCAAGAAGTAAATGGCATTCTGGAATTTGTAGCACACTGGGACAAATTCTCCTTCGCAGACCTGAGAGAGGCCAGGACTGACCCAAAACTACCTCTGGATTCAAATATGGGCAGAGTCCAAATCTCTCAGGTTGAGAGAGAATGCTTATCCCACTGAATTACAAGCATTAGAATTCCTGTCACACTTCAAACTCCTATTCTATTAATATTACACATTTTCTTTTGTCATAATCTGTGATTTTAGTAATGTAGCTAACTTTTCGGAGCTCAAGTTAAATTTTTTATTTTGGAGTATTTCTGGGGAACACTGAAAGGTCATGTGATGTCTATAAGTCCACATATGTGTGAGTAGAACAACTTCAATGAGTTTTCTCTGCTTTCTAGGCTCAGCTCTCTAGGTAACACCTGCCATGGTATCTAACCAATACCAATAATACCTTCAACTTAAGTCTTCCTCTGATGATTAGGCTTGGCAGTAAGGTGTCCCTGGGCTCATTCATATAATTTTGCTTCTGATTTTTTTTATGCGACAGTAATTTTAAAAATTCAATTTTATTTCTTTTCAGCTCTATATTCCCACTTTTCCCAATCACCCACCTTCACTGAGAAAGCAAGAAAAAACAAAATCCACTACAA
Organism: Sminthopsis crassicaudata; assembly: GCF_048593235.1. Classification (NCBI taxonomy): domain Eukaryota; kingdom Metazoa; phylum Chordata; class Mammalia; order Dasyuromorphia; family Dasyuridae; genus Sminthopsis; species Sminthopsis crassicaudata. The sequence continues at coordinate 573,112,179 of NC_133618.1, forward strand.
ACATCATATATTGTCAAGCAAAACACATTCCCTCCTTTTTTGTTGTTAGTCATTCAGCCATGTTTGACTCTTGTGACCCCATATACAGTTTTCTTGGCAAAAATGTTGGAGTGGATTGCCATTCTCTTCTCCAGTGGATTAAGACAAACACAGATAAAGTGACTTGCCTAGAGTTGTACAGCTAGTGAGTGTCTGAGGATGGATTTGAGTTCAGGTGTTCCTGTCTTCAGGCTTAGTGATCTATCCATTGAGCCACCTAGATGCTTCTAATTCCCTCATAAGACTTGTCCCAAAAATATGCCTCTGTCTGTACTCTGAATCAATCAATTCTCCTCTGCAAGGTAAGTAGCATGTTTTCTCATAAATATTCTGGAATTGTGGTTGGTCATTGTGTTGAACAGAATAACTTAGTCTTTCAGCAATCTTGTATAACTTGTTCTCCTGGTTAAGCTTACTTCACTTTGCATCAGCTTATATGTCTTCCTAGGTTTATCTGAAATTATCCTCATCATTTCTTATAGCACGATAATATTCTATCATATTCATATGTAATAAGTTGTTTAGTCATTCTCCAATTGATGGGCATCTTCTCAGGTTCCAATTCCTCACCACACAAAAAGAGCTGCTATAAATATATTTGTACATATGAGTTTTCCCCTTTTCTTTGTCCTCTTTGAGGTATAATCCCAGTAATAATTTTCTGATATGCTACTTCTCTGTGAAAATTAAAAAATTTCTGATACTGGCTTGGCCATTACATCTGCCAGTTCATTTATTATTAAAGGATATGATTCATCTGGGTTAGGTGACATATTCAAGAGCATCTAAGTGGCTCTCTTAGGATTTCTTTATCTGGATATCAACTTCCTATTTTACAGATGTGGAAAGTAAGTGTCAGAGAGGGGATGCAACTTGCCTAGGAAAAAAAATAGTCTAGACTTTTTATTATTATTATTTTACTGAAGCAATTGGGGTTAAGTGAGTTGGCCATGATTACATGTCTGAGGCCGAATTTGAACTCGGATCCTCCTGATTTCAGGGCCGGCACTCTATCCACTGCACCATCTAGCTGCCCTTACTTTCTTTTTAAAAAAGAACCTTTGGGTCCTTTTACTATGAACTAGCATTATGAGATAGGAGAGACAGCATTCTGTATTAGAGTATTAGAATTTGAAGTCAAAGGTTAGGTAAGGTTAAAAGAGTTTGGTATCCAGACTCCATTTGAAGGGTAGGGCCATTTTACATTAATGGGTTTCCAGAATTAACTATAATTTTGGAATTATATAATTAAATAGAATTATACCCCCAAAATGTAATTATTGACTTTTTAGTAAGAGTTCAGGTATTATCCAATGGCCAAATCACAAACATTTTAGAAATAGTTACAGATCTAGAACAGTGATTCCCCTTACTATGACTTGCTTATTAGATCTATGATCCAGGTAAAGAAATGCAGGATGTGGCAAGTCAAGTCAGAGTAACCACAAGCAGCTTCTAAAAGCCCTTGGGGGAAGAAAGCTGCCCAAAGGGGGAAGTGGTGGTTTCCTATTCGGGAAGTGATGATTAAATACTGAGTGGATGGGACTTCGAACAGTTCCCTCCAGAGTTGTTCCTAACCCTTTTCTGAACTGAGAGGGAAGAGGAGTTATCACGAGGATTCTATTTTAGATCACTTGATTCTTGATGGCAATGGCATTTTTGTTGACCATGCCATTATGCAGGCTTTTTGTATAGTGGGGATGTAGTAGTGGTACATCTAACATCTGGGTACATTGTCTGAAGCAGTTATACATTCTAACATTTCTAGATAGTATCTCTGACAGTTATTTCTTTGGGAATATGTTTTCAGAGCAGCATAAAGTTTGCAAGATCTCACTGTCAGCATCATCTAAAGGTACTCTCACAATGTAGCCTGGCTTCCCACTGGGGAAGCCCTGAGCTTCTGGACTGAGCAGGAGAAATACTTCCCACAATTCCTAAAAAACATGCTGGATAGAGAATGCTACCTCTTAAGATTGCTTTTTGTTTTCATTCTCAGAGCTAGGGAAGATTTCAGAAATTTCTAACCCTATCTCAGATAGTTATATAGGACAGCTGTGAACTCAAACCAAGATGCAGAGTTAAGAACTAGTCTGAACCTAGGAAGGCCTTGCCTAGCTTTTCTTAGGTGAATATGAGCTGTCAGCCTGCCCTCATCAAAGCTAGATGTCCTAATCTTTATACCCTTGTATATCGGGGCTGTGATGATCTTCAGGTGGCCCTAAAAAGATGAAATTGAAAAATTAGCATGAGGAGCAAGACCCTGAAAAGATTATATATAGCAGTCATTACAAGATTATCAGACACTTCGGCCTCGAATTTGAGCTTCTTTTTTTTTTTTTTTTTTTTTTTTTTTTTGGCTGAGGCATTTGGGGTTAAGTGACTTGCCCAGGGTCACACAATTAGGAACTACTAAGTGTCTGAGGCTAGATTTGAACTTGGGTCCTCCTGACTTCAGGGCTGAGGCTCTCTCCATTGCACCAACTAGCTGCCCCAAGCTAAGTAGTTAAAATAGACAATGTGGAACCTTTTGGATAGTAGGGTGATTAGATTAGTGGTAGCCTATAAGAAAGATTAATCTGAAATTTACCTGTGGAAGGATATGAGATTAGAGGAAGATATGAGATTATTCAGTCCAGCAAAATCTAGATTCTAACTTCTGAGGAGAGGATCCCTTTGAGGAAAAACAGGAGAGACTTTTGGCACAAGCCAAAGAATAGGCCAGACATGGAAAACTGCCTCATTTGCCATCCCTGTTCTGAGCTCTTCACCCTTGAACTGTTCCTTCATAATTTTGACTTTGACTTGCTTTTAATCACTTATCTTCTCTAGGTCCCTCCCCCTTGATTGTTCAGTTCCTTACACAGACCTGATCTTGCCATCTCACATCTGTTGGGGTCTTCTAGTCCTTCTGTCCTGGCATTCTTTATATCTCTGGGCTTTGGCTGTTGATTTGGTGCTACCATGACATGTTCTTTGTTCCTAGTGTTGGCTTCCTTCCTTCACCTTATTGGCCTTCAAACTCAGAAAAGCCCACCAGCCTGTTTTTCTCTGAACACTGTGGCTATTATGAATTATGGAACTTTGCAGGTTATTGTAATGGTCTAAGTGAAAGTCATAAGGACCTGAGCCAGGATGATGGCAATGGAAAGGATGGAATAAGAGAAAATGAACTAAAATTATTATTATTAGACTTGAATAAAAGAGGGTAAACAATTATCTCCCTTCAATATTTTGGATAAAAACACTCCATACTTACATAGCATTTTATGGTCATAATCTTAATTGATATAATGAAATGAGAAAGATAGTAAAGTATCTTGATCTTCATTTATAATAAGTAAATTAAGGCTCAGAGATGTAGGTCATAATTGTCTATGTCTATGTCATATCAATAGTAGAGCTCCTTATTTGTGTTTAATGTTTGTTGAATTAAGTCAACAGAATAGGACCTTGGATCATGGTCTGGGTTTATTATTCTATTATACTTTCCGTTGTACTGAGATGACATTCCTTATTTTTTTATTTATCTTGAACCCAGATGGAATCAGCTACAACTCCCGAACTCTTTTCACATGAATAATTAACTATATAGTCTTAATTTTGTCTTTATGCAGTTGATTTTCTGATATAAATGTAGGACTCTGTATATATCCTTTTGGAATTTCATCTTTTTGGATTCATCTTTTTGGATCCTAATTTTATTATCTAAAGAATAACCTATCTCCACAGTGAAACAGGAGAAAAATATGGCCTTTGAAATTAGAGAATTTAGATTCATCTGCCTTATTACCTGCAACCTTATTATGCAAGTCACCCTTCTTTGGTCTTCAAGATTGGCCTCTAGTAAAGGAAGGGATTGAACTAGATGATCTCGGAGATATCTTCTGACTCTAAGACATATAGGACTATAAAACTCCATCTCGTTTGATGCCTTCTATAAATCTGATTAGATGCCATCTATATCTTTAACCAAAGTTAGAAAAATAGTAAATGAACTTAATGCCCCATTCTGAACAAAAATACTGGGAAGAGGATCCAATTAGTAGATTAGGCAAGAGAATTAGGAATAACAATGGAACATTGAATGCCAAAGCCAAGTCAAGTCAAAAGCAGTCTAATGGGGGCAGAGACCAGAAGGAAAAAGAGTGTAAGAGTATCAAAGCACAAAACAAGGAGAGTTGGTGGATTTTTATTTTTTAATTGTTTGTTTTTGGTCATTCTTGTTTTGTTTTAAGCTGGCCCTGAAGCTAACTAACTCCATCTTTTCCAACTGTTGGAAATATCATGGTTTAAAAAAAAAAAAAAAGCTACAGCTTTCTGTTTTAGACAAAATTCAGAAAAACAGTAGGAAGAAGTAAACTGAAAAAGAAAAGAGGCTTTGCATTGGAATTTGAGAATCAACAAAGGGAAGACCGTTTCAAAGGGAAATTTCTCCACTGATTCTTTATATGAGTGAGAATAGCTGCCTAATCTAAAACTATAGAGAGAGTCCTAAGGTTGCTGGGAATAGATCAAGAAGCATCTGCAGACATATACATGTCAGGTTGCAAGGAACTGGATGTAATTTTCAGATCACTGTGTATATGATTATCTCTGAAGGACTGATTAAAGGAACAGAAGAATTCTAAGACTATGTAGGTCAAAACTCAACACTTTATTGTCTTGTCTAGAAAAGTTACAAAGGAATACAGAAATACAGGAAATCCTGCAGTACAGTAACATCTTGACTCCCACAAATCCTCTGGAACTGTTTGTTCTACAGAGGCATTTTCCTTAAGACAACTGAAGCACCAAATCTTTAAAATTAATGACTTTGGATGCAAATATTTCTCAAATATATCATACACTCTTCTTCTGAAATAAAATATACAAATAGAATTTAATCTAATTACAAAACTATTTAATTATTATCATTACACCATGGTCCAGCAATGCCTTCAGGACCCACTGAGATCTCATGTTGTCTGGCCCTAATCTAAATGGTCAAACTGTCATGCCCTGGATTCTTGCATATTTTTAGTTTTTATATTCCTTCTGTTGCTGATGGTTTTCTGTCAATATACTAACCCATAATATCTACCTGTATAGCCCCTTCTAATGTATAGCTTCTAATAAGCTGTGTGCTTAAAAACCATATTTTTATGTATAAAATTAAAATCAAAATAACCAGGCACTGTGTATATGTATATGTAGAGAAGAGATATAAATCTCTTCTCTAAGTAATGTATAAATACTTTAATGTATGAAGTTGAGCTATACTGATATCTCTTGGCTGACGTATTGGTCTGAAGCTGTGCTTAAACAGGTGAGGTTGCTGGTCTGTGCTAGATGATGATGGTAGTAATACAAAGACCTCCAGGGATCTGTCCTTAATTATATGCAGATGAAAATTTTTCACCAATAATTTGGATGAAGGCTTAGATGGCACACATCAAATATGCAGATGACACAGAGAAGGAATAACTAATGCTAGATCACCATCAGGAGAAAATGAAAGATTTCAACAAGTTAGAAAGAAAGATTCAATTTATGAAGATAAATGGAACAGAGATACATTAAAAGTTCTACACCTGGGTTAAAAAAAAATCAGCTCACAAAGGATGCTTTTAACTTCTTAAAGGCAGTAGTAGAGTTAAAAGCAGTTAGTAGAGTACTTGCTTCTAAATGCTGAAGTGTATCATGGACAGGGAGATACAAGATAAGTTAAGTTATGGGGGAGGGGAGAAGACTAAAAAGGGTTTTAGTGAATGTAGCTTAATATGAGTTAATAAATTCATAGCACAGAAAAACCCATACAATTTTATATGACACTATAGGTAGAATCATGGATTTGTACAACCATTCTTGAAATCAATTTGGAATTATTTGAGAGGTTACTAAATTGTTCATATCCTTTTCCCTAGTGATTTCACTATATATAATAAGGTTAAAAAAAAAAAGATATCATATACCAAAATATCCATAATGACACTCTTTATAGGACCAAAAAGCTGTAGTATGTTAATGTACCAGAATGTTATATTTACTATGAAGAATTTGTGTTTAATTTAGATCAAAGAAAAAAAAAGATGAAAACTCAAAATGAATGATAAGACTAATCCTGGTTCCAAATACTCATTTTGGAATGTTTTTTTTTTTCCTCTAAGAAAAAAGTGGTGGGCTGCAGGTCATAAGTATAAATACTCTATCACCTCTGGTTGCTGCATCAGATAGTTTTGTTTAACTTTGCTATTAAAAAGACTGAAGAGTACAGCAAAACAACTGTTTGGACATGTATACATATATTGTATTTAATTTATACTTTAATATATTTAACATGTATTGGCCAATCTGCCATCTGCAGGGGGAGGGGAAAAATTAGAACAAAAAGTTTGGCAACTGTAAATGTTGTAAAATTACCCATGCATATATCTGGTAAATAAAAACTATTAATAAAAATTTAAAAAAAAGACTGAAGAGATTATTGGAAAATTACTTTGTTAAAAAAAATACACACACACACACACACAAATATCTGTGTGTGTGTATATGCATGTGTGATCATTAGACAAAAATGCCACAAGCTGCCTTTGGAAAAAGTGGATGCTCTCCTAATTAAAGTTTTCTAGAAAAGGTTAGATGACCACTGTTCAGGTATATTATACAAGAAAATGAGGTCCCTTCTAACTCTGGGACTATTAGCAATGGATTTGTGATTTCATCAGTATCAACACCTCTTCTAGCAGGGCAATCACAATCCATATGTGCCTGTGTGATTCTCGTTTTCTCATTAATCTTCCATATGAGATCTCTTTATATAATATATATTCCAACCCTAATTCCATGAATACTAGTGCAATGATTGAGCTGCCTATCTGTGAGCCTTTTTTTTTTTTTTTTTTGCTATGTAAGTAGCTACCTCTGTCATTAGCCTATTGACACCATTATGCTTTTGGGATCACTTGCAAACTTTGATTCTTCAGACATAGAGCACCTCTGGGAGAATATTAGAGTAAAATTATGGGATTTTGCGTCAGAGACCAGCTTGGTATCATTGAAAGTGCTACCTAATTTTCCAGATGCAATCCAAACTGTTTCCTTTTTCTTAATCAGTTCAGAACCCAGTTCATTGTCTATTTGCAGTGACCATCCAAAATATATACATTGTATTAGCTCAATAGGCTGGTCTCCAACTGTATGCCATAGTCTAGACAATAAGCATCTTGATTAATTTTATTCCTAAAACGTACAATTAGAACTGATCTTTTTTTAGTGATCATGGATCTTATTAAGGAGTTTTTTTCTGTAACATTCTGGAACTTGATGCAATCAATCCATTGATGGTAATAATAACTGACATTTATGTTTGTAAAAATGCTTTGCATATACATTATTGTATTTATGCTTCACAATAACTCTATGAGCTAAGTGCTATAGATATTACTGTTCTTATTTTATAGATGAAGTAACTGAGGTTCCCACTTATAAGGAATCTCTCCCCACTTTGGATTCTGCATAGGACATTCTCTATGACAGCAGTGGACACCTTTGGCAAGCATACATTTCCCTTATAACAGATCGTGTTTGATACTGATAATTAAAAGATTTCTAGCTATTTCTAGAATTGTACTTATAAAAGAACCTTGTAAGATCTTAACATATGTAAAGGAGATGCCATATTGGAGGAAAGCCTCAAAAACTATATTTATCTTTAAGTTGAATGCTTCTTAAAAATAACTTACTGATAAAAAATATCTTTCTTATCTTCTACAGTATTCAGTCAATCATGTGATGATAAAGAGCTGGTCAGTAGAAAACTGTTAGCAAAAGCCAGGCCATTTCACTTTCACATTTTCAAGGGCAGCCTTGATTCAATTTGCCAAATTTTTTTTTTTTAAATAATATTATCTGTTAATTTCTCCCCAATCATTTTCCCTATCCTCTTCTTTTTCAAAAATTAGGAAATACAATTTTAGGGCAATTATTGGCTGCATTAAAAGGAACACAGTGTCTAGAAAAAAGGAGGTAACAGTTCCAGTGTATTCTGCCCTGGCCAGATAATGAGTGTAGTATTCTGTACAACTGTATAATACTCTTTGCTTAGTGCCATACTGTAGGAAGAACATGGGCAAAGAAGAGAATATTAGCAGGAAGATATCCAGGATGGTGAGGGCCCAGAAAAGTAAAAAGATCATTTAAAAAAACAATATATTTAGCTCAGAAATGAGATAATTTGGGGAGAAGTAAAAGGAGGCACAAAAAAGTAGTCTTCAAGTATCTCTGGGAAAGGATTAGATTTGCTTTGTGGTTCTAGAACTCATTCTGTTTGAACTCAGAGACAGAACCAAGAGCATTAGGCAAGGATGAGGAGAGGCATATGATGACTTGAAAAATTTCTAGAAATTAGAGCTTTCTAAAAGTGTACTGGATTTCCCTGAAAAACAGTTTGTTCCCCATCACTGGAGGTGTTTATCTTTAGTATTACTTAGCAAATATTGTAGAGGGAATTTTTATTCATGCAAATGACCCCTGAGGTCTTTCTTATTATGAGACCATAATTCTATCCTGTATGATTTAGTGGATTTGGAGTTGGGAGAGTTGGATTCAAAACTCAGCTGTAATATTTACTAGACATGTGATGGCAATCAATTCACAAACTTCGGGCCTTGGTTTCCTTAACTGTAAAATGGGGATATTAAAAGGATTGTTGTAAGGAAAAGTAAACCTTCCAGCAGTATGTTATTTATTGTTGTTATGGGCTTTACTAAGAGCAAAACTTTAAAGATGATAAATAAAATCTTATCTATGATATATTTTGGCATTGAATTTTTAAAATCCAATTTGATAAACATTTACTTTATTGGCCAGCATCTAAGCTTTCACTATACTTTGATAAATGTCCTTCCAAGTCTGACAATAAGCACAATGATTCAGTGTGTCAATCCCAAAGGGACATAGATAAGTACTGTGAAAAATGGAGAAATAAGATTCTAGAAAACAATCTTGGAATCTCAACAAACAATTTTTTCCCCTATTTATTCTTTTAAAAATGGACAAGCTGGTAGGAAATCCACTGGACAGCTGATATCACTTAATTTTTAAAAATATCACTGACCTCCAATACCACAAAAGATGATTTTGTATATCTACTTCAATCTGCTAAATTGATTCCAAATTGTTTCTGAGAACAAGCACCTTCTAAACTCCAAATGTTGCATACTAATATAGTCCAGTTGAGATACAAATTCCTCATAATTCAGGCAGAAGAGACTGTTTAGGAACATTTTACATAAGGATCAGAGGCTGTGAGGGTAGATTAGAGACATAGAGTAGAAGTAGTTTTGGACTGGGAGCCAACACATCTGGATCCTGGGCCTAGCCACTGTTTCCTCATGTGCAAGACATGATTACATTAGCTCTTCTTCCTACTTGTTATTTGTAGGATTTGGGGACAAGTAAATTTAACCTCTCTAGGTCTGAGTTTCTTCATCTGTAAAATGAAGGAGTTGGACTAGATTATATCTAAGACCCCTTATGACTCTAAATCCTATGGATTTACATAGGACCCTGGAAAATGTATAATTAATAAAATTTGTTCTTCTAGCTCTACTAATATAAACACCTCCTAAGTGCCCTCAGACTATGAATAGACAGTTGTAATTTCAATCTTATATGGAAGTCCTGGGTGAGAAAATCCCTTCTACCAATGCAAGCGGGCACTCTTCATTCATTTATTTATTTATTTATTGGCTGATTGATTTACTTATTTTTAGCAACTTAAAGTCTTAAGAAAGTTGACTGAGCAACGGCTCAGTTCCCACAGTTCCCACTGAATTTCAGAAATAAAACTTGTATTTGGGTTTTCATGGCATCAAAGATGATTCTTATATACTCTATACTATGCTCCCTTTTTAGCATTGGGAATACGAAGACAAAACTGAACCTGGATTTTATTCTCAGGAAGGTTAGTTATACTAAAAAAAGTAAGGAAGAGAAAACAAAAGAAACTAAAATGTAAGTTTCATTATCAATTTTGTCTGGAGTACAATAGTATATAAAAACAGAAAGATACCCAACCATTTTTTCCCATTATGGGAAGCCACTAACATAGTTTCTTTGGTGTTTTTTTTCTTTTTCTTTTTTTTTTTTTTTTTAGCAATACTAATATTGTTCTATAATCTCATCAATTTTCATGTTTCTTCCAAAGATGCAATAGCAACCCATATGCCTGCCCATTCTATAAAACTCTTATCCATATCTTCCAAACAGTTCATTAAGGGTCGACTGAAAGGCTTGTAGGCTTTTGTCACTTTCTTTTGACATAAGGAAGATATTAAGGAAGCACTCCATTGTTGATCCATTATAATTTATACTCACCACATGGCCAGCCTTTTTTCATCCATATATTTCCCTGATATTTTTTATATTTGTTCTTCTTTGAAGTTCCACACTGATTATACATGGTGGCCTGGTCACATACTATTCTCTATTGTTCAATAATAATACTGCCAATGTGTTCTAATAATGTTGCATAGTTTTGAACAATATGTCTACACATCTAGTGCTTTAAATAATATTATTCCTAACTTCTATGATTTGGTTCTTAAATGATTTACGATTAAGTATGATTACAACCCAAATTATCTTAAACAGGAAAACAAACCAATGATTGCTATAATAACCCTATTAAAACGAGACACTGAAACAGTAAAGTATCTGTCTGGACTTCACCAAATAGTCTCAACTGAGTAGACTAGCCCAGAAATCACCAAGGCCATGATGGAAGAAAACAACAAATGTTTTCATTCACTGATAACAATGACCATGGAAGGCCTTCAAGGACGACTGTTAAAAACACTATGAAACAAAATCCAGCCAGAATACTGAGAAGAAAAGGAACAAAATGTAATCTTTTCTTCAAGTAACTTTTAAAAACATTATTAAAATAGACAAGCCTACTAAGTCTATACATGTAGCCAAACTGGTTTTCCCTTTTTAAATTTCAATTCTTCTGAAGATAGTAACTGAGAAGATTCAGTAAAAAAAATATTTATGCTTAAAGTTAGCAAGCCTATGCACAATGGTTAAGATTCTTTCTGAAAAACTAGGGAAATAAGAAATTTAATAAACACAGGAAAGCCATAATAGTAACATTATTTTAAAAAATATATGTGACTTATTATTCCCATTTATCTCAACAGAATTTAAGATGATGTTCACAGTAATCAATTAAAGGTTGTTCAAAAAGTCAGTTGACAAGGTAACTTACTGGCATATTATACATAATAAAACATTTGCTTAAACAAAGCTGTCAAGTGAATCTTTTATAATTTTTTGACATTTGATGACTCATAACCTTGAGTTTAAAATGGCTACTTTTCTACTAGGCACATGATCTCTACACAATGCACCAGGTATAGTTTGACTTTTACGTGCCAAAAAATATTTTTGTCGCAATTTTGCCACCAGTTTGTGGAAGATGTTTTCCTTTCATTCTACAAAATTTATTAAAGGGATATACAAAATTTCAGGATGCAAGATAAAACCATGATGATTTTTTACAAAATGAAAAATCAACAAACACAAACCAAAGACTCCATAATTTATTGTCCCTTTATTAAAAATCTTGTCCCATTCAATATTCATATTGGAATCTTTAAGGTAGAATGTAAAAAACTAACAAGTCATTTCTTAGATACCTGCAAGACATACTTGTCTTAGAATAAAATTAGCTTTTTAAAAAACCTTATCAACATTCTTTTTGAATAAACTTATTTAATATACTAAAATGGATTAATTTTATTAAAAATGAACAAATTCTGTGGCAGAAAGAAAAATTTCAAAATTTCAAATCCTTAATGATGTTTTTAATCTATTAAAGAAAGAAAAAAAAAATAATCCACCAGTGTACAGAACTGAAAATGGAGGCAGTTACTTATTTTTGCCAAGTGTTCTTTGCTTCTCTGCGTGTTCCACAATTTTTTCTTCCACATAAAGTCCTTTCCGTTTTCGTACTGAATTCATGTACTTTCGAGCTTGGTTCTCTGAGTCAGCTTTCTCCCCAAAATGCAAATATTCTTCCTCAGTTGTTGGAACCCAGAATGGATCACTGGATATTATCTTTTTAAAAAGAAAATAGTAGAATGTCAGGATTTCAATCAATTTCAAATATTACAGAAGCTTCTTGATTCATATAGTATTTAAAAAAAAACAACAGCAAAAAAAAAAAAAAAAAAAAAAAAAAAAAAAAAAAAAAAACCAACAAAAAACACCAGGGAGCTTCAAAAGTTGGAGTGCAAGAAAAGAACAAACCAAAAAAACAACTCATTTGGATGAGATCTATGGGCCTAAGGAGCAAATGCAATAAAGTGGCAAGATATGCTATTTTTTTTTTTTTTTTCAAAAACACTCCCTCCCTCTCCTATCCATTCTCTCACTTGTACTCTCTGTCAAGATGAAGAATAAAACACACAATCTAATACTTGTAAAGAGGGTAAAATACTGGTCGATCATTTGACACTACAGAGGCATTTTTCTAAGTCTCAGTAGGTTAACATTTTTATTTGCTTCACAATGACTATAACTTTTTCCTTGGAGATTCAGCAATGATAACATATTTTTAGTTGATAGGGAAAAACTAATGTGATGATTGGAACAGAATTAGTTCTTAGAGGAGCCAGAAGTAGATAGGATCAAGACAACAAATGAAAGAGTTAGCATTAGTAAAAAGGATCATCTTATCCTTGAAGATCAAAGGGAAATAGATGTGACAACACAGAGAAGTCTGTTTTGAGATGTGAAAGTAGAGAGAGCTCAAGATGCTCAATGGTGAATGACCACAATCAACAAAGTGGGAAGTAAGACAGGGAATGGAATCAGGTCTTGAGGTGAAAAGAGAGGACATTGCAGGGAGTAAGATAGAAAGAAAATAAGGGATAGAGAAAAGAATTTCAATGCAACAAACAATAAAATTTACAAAGCATAATTTGTAGTGGTCCTAGTCAGAATGGTTTTGTGATTTTTTTAAGCAGCCCATTAAGCTGCTATGCCATAAAACCTTTTGAGAATTATTTCGAGTGGGACAAGGAATGCAAGAAGACTAAAAGACTTTTCTAAATAATTTGTGCCTAAAATTCACTTTTTAAACTAAATTGAAAATTTCTAGCTTTGATGACAAATGTCTATTTTTATGGAAGTTACTACTACAGATAGACCAGAATATTGCTGGAAGGTTGAAATTCACATAAATACTTAAAAAAGCTGACACTTCTATTTCTCATTATTAGGACATATAATTTTATTTTAATTCTTCTTAAAGTAACTCATATCTCGTGAACACTATACTTTGCTATTGTATTTTATTTTTCTAAGTACATGTAAAGATAGTTTTCAACATTCAATTTTGTAAGACTTTATATTCTAAATTATTTTCTCTCCCTCCCTTACTTCTCCATCCCCAACACAGCAAACAATCTAAAATAGGTTAATGGTACTTTTAAACCTATTTCTATATTTGTCATGTTATTCAAGAAAAATCAGACCAAAAGGAGAGAAGAACCACAAGAAAGAAAAACAAACAAAAAAGTGAAAATACTATGCTTCCATCCACATTCAATCTCCATAGTTCTCTCTCTATGGATGTGGGTGACATTTCCCATTCCAAATTTATTGGTATTGCCTTGGAACATCACAATGTTGAGAAGAAACTATGTACAATGTTCTCCTGGTTCTGTTCACTTCACTCAGTGCCACTTTATTTAAGTCTTTCCAGACTTTTCTGAAATCAGCCTGCTCATTATTTCTTATAGAATAATATTCCATAATTTATTCAGCGATTCCCCAAATGACGGGTATCCCCTCAATTTCCAGTTTCTTGCTACTACAAAAAGGACTGCCACAAGTGGGTCCTTTCCCCTTTTTTATCATCTCTTTGAGATACAGGCCCTGTAGAGACACTGCTGGATCAAAGGGTATGCACAATTGAGCATAGTTCCAAATTGTTCCCCAGAATGGTTGGATCATTTCACAACTTCACCAACAATGCACTAGTGAGAATACTATACTTTGGGTACTTCCTAGTGGGTTACTTCCTCATATATCCCCTAAGCTTCCTAAAACCTACCTGAATTTGAAAGATGCCCTTAATTTTTGCCTTCTCAGAGTCACAATGTCTAAATTTAATTCTGATCTTTCATAGTCTGGGTCTAATAATAGGAAAAGGAAAAGTCATCTATTTTTTTGAAGGTGAGCCTCTAGAGTTCTGTTTCATCCATCATTACCTGAAAGCAGTAACATACTTTAATTTGTTCAAACTGTACATAAGAAGGCTGAGATCCAAAAACAGTAAATGCCTTACTTACATATAATCTGCAACTAGATTTCAGGTTTCCCACAAAAATCAAAGCTGTTACTAAATAATAGCAAAAAAAGTAAATAACCAAGCCCAGTAAGAAGTTTCTGTTTAACTGGTCTCTGCATAAGCCATTTGGGGAAGATAAAAATAGCAATTAAAAGCAGAAATCTCAAAGCACATGGGCTAGAGGCGCACAAACATGCTGAGAAACACTATCTTGTTTTTTCTTTTTTCTTTTTTTTTAAAGATTAAACATGGAGAAAGATGTCTTCTTTTATAATGAAGCTTCTATTGTAGTGAGTTATGACTCATTATAAGGACATTGACCTTGGTATTCTTTGCATTACTGGACACAGTACTTTCAACATAGTCCTTTAAAAAGTGTTGGCTGAACAATGGTCAAACAAATGAACAAGAAGCAGACTTCCTCTTATTCCAAACTACTGAATAGGCTTTTGAAGAGGCCTTAAAAACACAATGTTCATTAATAGAAACAGATACTTGGCTATTTTGATGTATGCTCTAGATATCATTTCTAGAGGATCACAGAATCATAGATTTAAAACTGGAAAATACCTTGGAAGTCTCTAGTTCTATGTCTTTCATGAACTCATCTATGAATTTTCAGGTTCTAATGTATGTGATAAAACCTTAATAACTTGAACTTCAAAAATAAGTAAACTGTCTATCTACTCCCTTTTTACCATTAGACCCAGTGAAAGAGCCAGAATTTGAACTCAGGTTTTTATAATGCACCATGTATCAAGTTTAATGTAATCATTAAATAACATATCTTGGGACCACAATTCATATTCTCCCTTTTTTTCATGAAAACACCATTGATTTTAATCACTGAAATCAATGGATAAACAGGAGTCTATATAGAGATATTTAGTTTATAGAAATATTTTCTGGAAGAGTACCTATTCTGTATTCCAACAGGTACTACTTGCCAATATCTATAAACAGTGATCAACATTTCAAAGATAAGTAAACCTGTCTGTTAACTAATATAAAAATCATTTAGAGTGTGGTGGTTTGATCTTGAGTTTCCCACTGAATACGTTTGTATCATCAGGTTGCAAGTTATTTAAACATTCTGGAAAAGTAGGTGATTGTGTTTGATTATGTCTATGAATCAATCAAATGTCTTAACTAAAATATAAAACAATCTTCTTGTGAGAGAAATCTTTAGATTTTTTTCCTTGCTGTATTTAAAAAATCACTCTGGCTAGATTTCTAGTAAACATAAATGTAATAATAAAAAACTGGTGGAACATCAAGAAAGAATGATGGTTAAGCTGTTTCTTTCAGACTCCCACTTTAAAAACACAAATCAAATGTAAATATAAAGTGATGTTTAATCAGCCAATGGTGACATATTTTTAATAAGCCAATAAATTAGCTCAAATGCCCCAAGTAAAACAGTTGAGAACATAATCAATATTTAGAATATATATATATAAATGTTTCAATGCCCAACCATTTTCAAAACCCAGTGACTGTGGTGAAAGACAAATCCCTAAAGCTAAGTGGCAATTCTTTAATAGACTTTATAATGTTAGAATTTGTTTCTGTAATGAATATTAGATATGCAAGTCTGGCCCTAAGCCTACGCCAGAATGTGACTTGAGGGATACCAGACAATCAATCTACCCACAGATTATCATCCCCATTATTTTGCAAAGGGCCTTAAAATCCCAACAATAAGATTAAATTCCTTTGGGCTATGGATATATTACATATCTTTATTGATTTCTCCCCCTTTGATTTGGATTTGTGATTTCATCTTTCCAAATTAAAATTAAAATTGGCAACCCCAAGTATCATCAACTCACTTCACTGACTAACAGGAATCTTTAACATTTACTAAAGTTCCTTTTCCTTCCCCAGCCCAAATTCTCTGGGGAAATAAATAAATAAAAAAAAAAAATTGTGATATGAGAAACATCTAGCCCTGTCAAGCAGCAATACTTGTTTAGTCTCCACACAAGTCATTTCCCAAAGCCTCAGTTGTCTCATCTCAAAAACTAGGGCTGGAAGTTTGGGGGAGAAGTTGGACTAGAATAAAATCACTTCCACCTCTCGATATTATGATCCAATGAAAGTGATCATTACTGGAATAATATTGGAAGTAAAAACATAAAATTGTATTTGATATTAATGAGAATAACCCCCCCATTTCCCAAACTATTGGTTATATTTTCAATTCTTATAAAGTCCTTTTCATCTAAAATCTAAATTTCTTTGACTTTTAATAAAATTTAATTTTGGCCTTATGGGGAGATGACTAAACTGATATTCAAATTGTAACTCTAGGGGAAAACCTTATAATGCAGAAGTCATTAATAACAAACCAAAAAAAAAAAAAATCTAAAATCTAGTTAGTTTTAATGTTGACAACAAAGAATAGAGCTCAATGCCTTCTTTTTCCTGAAAATGATGATATTGGCAGAGAGTATCATAAAGCTAATTCTAAAAAAGCATCTCCCTTTTTAGATTCTAGAATGACTATGGCTTTACTTCTTCAGTAGAACAGAGGCTTTGTTTTTATTTTTTTTCAAATTGAGCTAAATTACTGATTGTTCATTTATAAAGATCAATCTTCATTTAATTGTAACATCCTGAAAAGAGGGACTGTAAGTTAAAGCTTTGCATTCCTTCTCATGCTATAAAACATGCTGTCTATAACAGGCTTTCAAATAAAATAAGTTATTTTTTTCTCATCTATCATCTTCTCTCCATTCACATAGTCACTTACCCAGTTCAGATCCTAATGTCTTGGCATTCTTAGACTACCACCACAGTCTTTTTAATTGGGCTATCCAAGAGCCTGGCAGATAGCAACCTTTAATCAGTGTTTTACTGATTGACTGCTTAGTCTCCCTGCTTCCACAGCCCCTCTCCAAATTGGCTCCTCATTTAGTTGCCAGAATAATCTTGAAAGCACAAGTTTAATCTGCTCAAGAAACCCAGTGATTGCTTCTTGAAGAGAATACAATCCTGTTTAGTATTTAAAGCCTTAATCTGGACCTGGTCTACCTTTCCAGACTTTTTTCTTGCCATTCCTTTCATGTACTCTAGGTTCCTGGCAAAATGGCCTGGTGTGTATTCTCTAATTCCGAGCTCTGCCTCTTGGAATCTCTAGTGTCTGTCAAGGCTTAGGTCAAGACCATCATCCTGAAGAAGCCTGTGAATCCTCTAGATGTTAAAAACTCTCCATATTTTGAAATCATTTTATATTTATTTACCCATCTGTGAATATACTTTGTTCCCCCAAGAAAAAAAAAGTAAGTTCCAGAAGGGCAGTGTTTATTTTGTCTTGATACATCCAGCAGCAAGCATAGTGGCTTATATATAACAGGCTTTCAATAATTATTTGTTGAATGGAAACAATATTAATACAAAAGAAAAACAACTTGCTCAATTGAGCTGCCTTAAGTTTTGGCAGTAAGAAACATTGGACCTCATCAGAGAGGGAAATGAAATCAGTTTCCCTGGAGATCTCTTGGAATCACATTAAGAGCCATCTGATTGGAAAGCTTTTAAAATAAATTTTGCTGAGAACCTATGTGGTGCTGGTCAAATTAAATTAATTTTGTAGGTCTCTCAAAACTGTATGATTTTATACAATTTATAAAGCAACTACAAATGAATTTAAAATTATGATTCTTTTAAAATATGCACACACACAACTAAGACTAAAACTATACAATCTAATTATTATCTTAACTATGAACCAGTACATAGTATGGAGTAGCAGAAGGAACAATGGCTTTTAAGTCAGAGGACTTGAATTTGAATGTTGGCTCTTCTCCTGTATGATTTAGTATGACTACTTCTCTTTGCATAGGTCTCAGTGTCCCTTGAAAAATGAAAGAGTTGGACTAGATGGTCTCTTAAACTGCCTGTCGGGGCTAAATCCTATGATCCTAAAAGTATATGTAATTTAGGACATGAATAGTTATAGAAATGAACAGTTTTTAAACTGTCAGACACAGAGAGAGGGGGTGAATGTGTGAATGTCTCCCGTTAAGTATGTGTATGTGTATGTAATCACTGCACTGGCTGGCTGGATTACACTTCAGTCTAAAATAAAATATGAATAATTTATGTACTACTCACTGTTTTGTATATTGTCACACCTGAGCTGTCTTTTAGATGGAATCAACTAAAAATGTTTCTAAGTTGTTTCAAAAATTCAAATTTAACCTTGATGTCAAAGGGATTGGATTGATTTGGTTTGTATTACTTAGAACAATGGTGGAAAAATTGACAAGAAAAGGTGACACTGCTTTGGCTATAACCCAAAGAACAATTTCATCCTGATAGGCTAATTGACATTCAGATGTAGTTTTAAAATTCAAGGACTCAGTAAAAAAACCTGTGAATAATAATTAACAATCTAATGAAAATTTCAAAAGAAAATAATAACAACACTGCCTTGACCCAAAGTTTGGTTTCTTTTTCTGCCACACTACAAAAAATGCTCTCACAAAAAGTTATGACTTCCGAATCACTAAATCTAATAGGTTCCCCCCTCTTTAATCTTTTATCTTTGATTTCTATGCAAGATTAAACTCTGTTCCCTTCTGGATATTTTTCCCTTTATGACTTACTGAACATGGCATTCCCATTTTCCTCATTCTCTATCCCTTCTCTCTCTCTTTTTTCCCCCTGCTGCTCACCATTTAAAGTAGGCCCCAAGCACTCTCTTATAATCTTTCCCTTAGCAATGTCATTCACTACTATGGCTTCAACTATTGCTACTTCTATTGAGATGATTTAAAAAACTCTTCCCTCTAAACTAACCTGAGTTCTAGACCTATACCTACAACTCTCTACCTAGACCTGGCCAAGGCAAGGTTATTATTTTTTTTTAATGGAAAACCTTCTCGTTTTGACTCTATTTGTGTTTATGATATCATTATATCAAATTCAAATTTGGGTCTTTGAATTTCCCTTTCCCTTATCTCTCAAATCCAATCCATTACCAAGTATTGTTGATCTCACCCCATTACTTGTTGCTCTTTCCTCTCTATTTCTACTGGTACTACTTCCAGAAAGCTCACCCTATTACCAACTGCCTGAATTATTTAAGGAGCCTTTAACCAGTGTTCTCACTTCTACATATTCCTCTGAACTTCTGCCAGATATAATTCTTACATACGGACATGGTTATTTCATTTTGTTTAAAACATTTCTATTGTTCCCTATTCCCTTGACTGGTTAAATCATTCTCCTTAAAATACTTTTTTCTCCCTATTTCTTAGCCTCTTTAAATTCAAGATCCACTACTACCTGGGTCTAGCCTACTTTTCTAACCTTATCTCCCAGTATTTCCCCCTCCATGTACTCTATACTAATCTAGACTACTTACCATCTTATTGTATACTTTCCCTGGTTGACACTTTCCCCCATGTCTCATTTTGCTGAATTCAAAACTCATTGATTTAGAATCTAACTCAAACCCCACCTGATTCAAGAAAACTTAACTGATTCCAACAGTTAGTAATGACCTTTCTAATTTTATAAAGAACTTGTAGCTCTCTCACTCACTTATGTATCATTGTACAGCATAGTTATTAGCTTATGTGTCATGTTCCCTAATTAGAAAATAGAAAGATAAATTGCAGAGCTGTTGTGAGGAAAGCCCTTTGCAAACCAAGTGTTATATAAATGCAAATCACTATTATTACCATCATCTAAATTGTGTGTCTCATTCAGCACCTAACAAAGACCCTTAACTTAACTAAGATGAATTAAATGGCTTATTTTAACACCAAGTGAAAAGGAGTGACAAAATGGCTTGTGGTCATTACTTTCCTTGGTGTCTCTCCATTTATCTACATTCCATGTTGATTTTTTTCTCCTTTTTCTCCTTTTTTTTCTCTATTTTATTTCTCTTTCCTTTTTATTTTACTTCCATCTCCTTTCCAATTTCTTCTCATAATTCTTATAATCTCATTCTTAATTCTCCCTTCATTTGGAGACAATATAGAAATGAGCATATCTTTATATCTTTATGAAGTTTAGGTTCTTTACCCTTTAAAAAAAACAAAACCCTATTTTTTTTTTCTTCATAAAATTGAACTATGAACACTAATACAAACAACTAAGCTTTCTAAGTGAATATTTTTATTTCAACTCATAATGTATTGAGCTTAAAAAATTTTTATCTTTAAAAATTAAATTTGTATTTTTTCCAATTACCATTTAATTGTTTTTCTCCTTTCCACCTATTCCACATAATGAATTAAAAAGAACTTCGGTATCATAAGCATAGTCAAAATATCTGCCTTTATTTTTTCAAGTAGATGAGTCAAATAATTTATATTTTACTAAGGAAAAAAAATGTTTTTTTTTTTTTTTTTTTTTTTTTTTTTTTTTTTTTTTTTTTTTTTTTTTGTGGGCCATTGGCTTTTCATAGAAAAAAAAAATGTTTTCCCCACAACTGGTTTAGAAATAGTGCTGCCTGGAAATGGACCAGATAAAGTCTCAATCTTTATTCTAGCCATATAATCCTACTAACAAGGGGGCAGACGTGTAACCTAAAGATACAGATCAGGAATTTGAAACCACTTTTAGCTAATGTTCCATTCTATAACTTATTTTGACCAAAAAAGGGCGAGGGGGAAAAACAGCTAGCCTAAAATCAACTTTGGGCCAGAAGAACTTCATGTGGTTTGGGAAGGCTTTGTTGAAGGGGCAAGGAATGAATGAAGATCAGTCTTTGGAATTTTGGCACAACTTTCCTAGGGTGGAGGAAGATCATAACTGCTCAATGATTCAACAAAAATTATCAAACTCCTATGTTTAAAGCATTGTGTGCTAGGTGTTTAGGGAAATATACCACTAAGAAAAGGTTCTTACTCACATGAATCTTAAAAACTAAGAGAAAAAAGCAAGTTAGCTGATCAGACTAGCCTAATTGTATTGGCAAGTATTTATATTGATTTTAAAATATTTCAAAGATTTTAATTCCAAGAAAACTAAAGCAAAAACAAACATTTATTGAAAAACTTCTATAGGAAAGTTTTGTACATGGCATGCAATAAACAGTCCTTGTCTCCAAGGAGCATATGGGGTGAGGAAAGAGTGTTAACAACTTGATGTTTAAAAATAAAAATGTCATGCAAAATCCAAACCAAAAATTAATTTTATTTCCATTCATTTTTTTCTCAAATAGTTATCAGTGAAAAACTAAAATCTATAATGGTTGATTCAAAATAATTTATTTTTCACATGATCTGAATGCAACAATGGCTTAATCAAGTGGCTTAATCAAGATTTTCTTTCTCTCCCTCTTTTCTTCTTTCCAAAGTCACCTGAATTCAAATTGGCCTCAGACAACAGCTTTGTGACCCTGGGCTCTGTGTTTCAAGGCCTTAACTATAAAATGAGAATAACTGTAGCATTTTCCTCATAGAATTGTTGGGAGGATCAAATGAGTCAACATATATAAATGCTACCTATTATATAAAAACAAGAATGCACATTTATCATAATTATTGTCTAGTACTATTCTCTGTTTAATACTGTCCCACAGTTTCAAAAGATTCAAATAAAGATTATCAGCTCATGTTGGCTTGAAAAGTTTGAAAGTTTTAGACTTTTTTTTTTTTAAACAAGATCTTTATAAATGGCAGATTATGAATTTTTCTCAGAGTAAAACCATGTCACTTTCTTGATCTAAAATTTCTAAAAGACTCCTGCTGGCTCATAAGTACAGAACTAGCTCTTTGTCTTATGGAATCAAGGGCCAACTCTTTTGTCTAAGAGGTTCTGGGCCTGTCTAGCTTGATAATTCATGGGTGCCTTACGAGAACTCAAGTTTTGGCCACATACTTGAGCACATTCTGGGCTATCCTAACCTTATAGCTTTGCTTATAGTGTTTCTCTGTCCAAAAAGACCTCCCCCAACACTTCTGCTAGTCAAAATCCTAGTCAGAGTATGGATGCCCCCTCCATTAGGACCCCAACCAGATGGCTGTCCCTACCTCCTCTGAATCACTAATCACTTCAAACCTCTGCCAACTGGAGCTTCAAAGCACTTTAACTTCCTTTCACATCACTCACTCATCATTTTCTCCCTAATACTATTTGTTGTGTCCTTGTTTTTTTTCTTGATAAGATAAAAGCTCTGGAAGGCAGAGATGTTGGCTTGTGTAAATCCATTCTCCCAATAAATTTTGGCAAATGATTGCAAAAATGACAGGCCTAAATGAAGGTGGAAAAGAGACATTAGTTCTAGCTTTGAGCCTAGGCAGAGCAGCAACACTATTTGGGGTTTACATTTTTCCAAATAAAGTGCAAAGAAAAAAGTCTCAATGAGTCTTTCATTCCCACTGCCACAGTAACCTTAACTGAGCAGTTGGGACAATTAACCCTGTTGGCAGACCCTGGGGCAGTCCTGAGAATGTACAGTACTCGTTCTTCTTGGTCTTTACCCCTCAATTTTAATGCAATTTAAATTATCTGATATTGATTATCATCGAAACTTCACTTCCCCAACTTCTACCACCTGATTCCTCATTCCCATCTTTGTTAACATTACTATCCCACAAAGTTTCATCCTAACCCCAGCTTGCCCTTCCATCATGCCCTTTGGAATGCCTGTTACATGGGCAATAAACTTCTCTTCATCTTATCTCTTTTGCTCTTATACTCCTTCCATCTATTAATTTTTATTGAAATCTGAATGCTCACTGATGATACAGTTATTCTGGCCACTCTTTCCAGTACTGGTTATACTTTTATTCATTCTCCTTAGACTCAATGGATGAGACAGGAGACTTCCTTGCTTCCCATAGCCACTTGTGAGTTCCCCTTCTATTTCCATCACTGAGTTACCTCTCTTCCTTTGCAGATCAGGCTATTTACATATACTGTCCAATCAAAATCCTGGTAGCTGTAGGAAACCCCTCCTCCCCCGCCAAGGTCAGTCCCCTTCCTTCTTCAATGAGTTTGGTACTTGGAACATGTTTTTTCTCTCCTCTCCAACTTCTGACCTTAAACTACACTGTAACTCTCCCTCAAACTCTGGCCATTCAAGGCCATCTCCCCCGCATTAATCACACTTTTCTCTTTGCTACACTTTGACCCTTTGGTGAAATAATTCAATTCTACACTGTCCTTCACTTTTGAATCACTATTCCCCTTATCAATATTATCAATTATGTTCAGCTAAGCTTAAGTCTGGCTTCTGCCTTCACTTTTAGATATGTAATGTTGAAGGAAGATGTAAAAAATCATGCAACTATTCTTTTGGGGTTTACTACAAATTTTTGTTATATAACCTTTCCTGGGTCCTTCCTGAAACTAGGCAAATTCTACTATATTCCCTTATTACCTGACAATTCAAACTCACTATTCTTCTCTTCACAGAGTTCTTTCAAACTTTTTCATCTCACTTCTCTCCTTCCCCCATTCTCTCAGTTGAAAACTGCCTCACATTCTACAAAAACAAAAATTTGCCACTTGCTATGACCCCTTTCCCCCTCTTCTTCATCTTTTATTACTCAGATGCTTTCTGACACTAGCTCCTTCTTTACCCCTGTTTGACATAATGAAGAAGCTTTACCCTTCACCAAAGCCAACCCCTTTAGTTGTTCAAATGGTCTCTTCCATCCCATTTCTTCCCAAAAATTTGCCCCTTTAATTTATTTTCAGCATTTCCTTATCTATAACCTAAACACATGTCCATGTCTCCCTCATCCTAGGGGGAAAAAAAACAAACAAAACTTCACTTAATCCTTCCATCCTGGTTAACCATCATCCTATGTCTCTTCTGTCCTTTATAGCTAAACTCCTTGGAAAATTTTTTACAATAAGTGTCTCCCTTTTCTTTCTTCTCACCTTATTCTTAGCTCCTTCTAATAGGACTTTCTACCTTATTATTCCACAAAAATTGCTCTCTCCAAAGCTACCATTGATCTCTTAGTTGCCAAATCCAATGGTTTTTTAATCAGTCCTCCTCCTTGACCTCTCTGAAGCCTTTGATATTTAATCACTATTTATCCTTTGATATTCTTCCCTCTAGATTTTTGGACACTGTTCTCTCCTGGTTCTCCTAGCTCTATGGCTATCTCTGTCTTCTCTTCCAGATCACACCCACTGACTATAAATATCCCTCAGAACCCCTCAGTTTTGGGTCCTCTTCTCTTTTCCTCATATACTATCTCATCAGCTCCCTTGGATTTTAATTACCATTACTATGCTGATGATTCTCAAATATTTGCTCCTGGCCTGGCACCTCTGCCTTTCTTACAGCTTGAACTGGAAGTCCACTAGTCATCTTAAAGATATACAAAACAGAATTCATTCTCCCAGAATCTTCCTCCTGTCAAGGCCAACACCATCCTCCCAATCCCTCAGGCTTGCAACACAGGAGTCATCCTGGACTACTTACTGTATCTCATCCTCCCCCCATCCAATCTGTTGCCAATTTCACCTTGAAACATCTCTCAAATATACCCCTTCTGTTCTCCAACATTGCCAATACTCTGGTATAGGTCCTTATCATCTCACATCTCAGTTAATGCAATGACCTAGTGATGGATTTGCCTTTCTCTACCATAATCCATCCTTTATTCAACTATTAAATTGATTGTCCTAAACCACAATGCTGATCTTGTCACTTCTTATTCAATAAACTCTATTGGCTTCCTGTTGCTTCCAGGATCAAATACAAAATGCTCTGTTTGACATTTAGAGTTTTTTATAACCTAACCCTTTCCTACCTGTCCAGTCTTACATCTTATTCCTTCAAAAGGCACTATTCCATCTGGTGACACCAATTTCCTGATTGTTCCACAAATAATAATTTTATCTCAACTCTGTGAAAAATTTTCTTTAGCTATCTCCCATGCATGGAAAGCTCTCCTTCCTTTGTTCCAATTACTGACCTCATTCATTTCCTTTAAATCACAACTAAAATCCCATCTTTTATTAAAAGCCTTCCCTAACCCATCTTTATTCTGGTGCCCTCTTTGTTAATTTCTATTTTTTCTTTATATAACTTAACTTTCTATCTATTCTTTTGCACATTAATTCCCCAATAAGCTGTAAGCTCTTTAAGGGCAAGGCCCCTATTGATTCTTTTGTAACTGCCGCTCTAAGCATTATGCTTGGTAAATTTAAATTCTAAATAAATGTTTATTTATTGATTGCCATTGTTAAAACATACTTAGTATCTAGTCTATTACCAGCTCCTTTCACTTCTTCCCCATATGTAAATTCTACATAGAAAGGAATTCTAAGACATTGCTGTTTCTAATGGTTTCCACATAGAAAATGCACATAATTTTAATTTCTGGGGTTTTTTTTTTGAAGCACTTCCTCTCAAAAGCTCTTGATTGTAAATTACAGTGTGATAGGACACAAATAATAAAATATTTTAAAATTGTTTGAAGTGAGATAGCAGAAACTTATTTCTAAAGCTCAATGGGATCATTTACTGCTTCAAGTTTTCTAAAGATTTTGAAGCTTTTGAAAATAACATGTTGACAGATGGGAAAGGGACCATAGAAAGATGGGAAAAGTTTCAAAGAATGATTTTTTTAAAAAAATATTTTCTTCTAAAAGATTTTTATTAAGAGTCCAACTTCCAGAATGACATTGTCTGCAATTGGAGAGCTTATTTTCTTTGACCTTACTTTTTACAGGTCCTTTTAACACATCCACCTCCATTATCCCTGTTTATCCTATCTCATCCCCCAACAGAATTAATCCAAGTGTTTATTTAAGGCTCCCATCTTCTTCACTTTACCAATCCATCTTCTTTCAACTTCTGCCCTTCACTAAGAAGACTAACATCCTTTGATATGAATTCCCTCAATTCCCCTTTCTATCTTCTGCAAAACTATCCAGAACTGTTACCCAATACTCCTTCTTGACTTCTAGTTATGAAAAAGAGGTGAGCCTTCTCCTCATTAAGGCTAAATCTATGCTACCTGTGTCCTGATCCATTTTCCTTCAGTCTTCTAGGACCTCACTAACTTGGAAATGATACAAGCTTGAATTACAATTTTTCTTTTGTCTTTAAACTCGATTTTATTACTTTCAAGAATGAATTGTGAATATAAAGCAAAAATTCTGTTTTTATTTTAAATAAGCACACAATCAAACATATAAAACCATCCCATTAAGGCTATTATAATTCAATTTTTTTTGGAATGCTTTTTGGGCCTGCCATCAGAGCAAGCTTTCAAGCCTCCAAAAAAAGTTTCAATACTTTACAGCCATATCTTGTTTCTTATTCCAAACTATTATATCAAGTTGGCTTACCTGCCTTACTCAGTAGACCAATTTCCAACCAACTTTTGGCTAATTCTAGAAATCAAATCCCCTCTCAAGGAATGAAAGATGATTCACTATAAAAGACATTCAAAAGAGTATGCGGCTGGTTTCAAAGATAATTCCCCAAGGGGAAATTTTCTAAACAAGTTTTAAGTAATGGCAGAATCCCTGGAATAAGAACACATTTTCCCAAGGGACTACTTAGAAGATCAAAACTCTTGCAGGAGGATGAATAACAGTAATAATAGCTGATACAGCTTAATATGTGCCGGGCACTATGCTAAGTACTTTGTAGATATTATCACATATTGATCTTCATAACAACTTTGGGAGGTATCCCCACTTCAGAATTGAGGAAACTGAGGCAAGTAGAGGTTAAGTGATCTGTTTGGGGTCATATAGATAGTGAGTAATATGTCAGGTTTAGGAAAATCTGTCTTATGATTAGAATCCAGCTGATCTTGGCTTGGCAGAGATACAGCAACACCTGTAGTTTAGTCACAGCAAGCTTTGCTCAGAGATAATGGGATAATTTCTGTTTCATTAAGTCAATTTAGCAGCAAAGATTCTCTAAGACAGTGATTCTTCTCAAACTTTTAAAATAGGGGGCCAGTTCACTGTCCTTCAGACTGCTGGAAGGCCGGTCTATAGTAAAAACAAAAACTCACACTCTGTCTCCGCCCCTCAGCCCATTTGCCATAACCCAGAAGCCACATAAACATCCTCAGTTGGCTCCATCTGGCTCACAGGCCATAGTTTGAGAACCCCTGCAAGAGAACAGTGCAAGAGGGGCTGCACAAATAGCAGAAGAATTGAATTTGAAAGTGTAAGGCCAGGGAGCCAAAAGTTCTGACTCCTGTTGTATCACTATGTCACCACAGGCAACTCATTTAGTTCAGTCCCAAATATTTCATGATGTTGGATCTGGAGGTACAGAAGCTTACACTGTCAATATCAGAAATCAGAAATGCTGCTTGATAAAACTCTGGAGAAAGACTGAATAAAAAGAAACCTCATAAAAAGTGTGATTGTCAGTTAGTTAAGCATTTACTAAACATGTTACATGACAGGTACATAGGAACATAAAGGCAAAAGACAGTCCCTGTGAGGAGCTCATAGTCAAATAAGGGAGAAAACATACAAATAGCTATCTACAAACAAGCTAAGAACAGGAGAACAGGAAATGATCAGCATTTCTGTAAAGGTTTTCTGAAGGAAGTATTTAGTTGGGACTTGAAGAGGAGACTAAGAGGAAGAGAGAGAACATTCCAGGTACAGCAAACAACCAGGGAAAATGGAACTTGTGATTTCTGATAGTGATCCAGGACCAGCAAGGAGGTCATTGGTATTGGACTGAAGAATCTCTGGGGAGCTGGCATGGAAAATATGAGAAGACTGGAAAGTTGTGGGGGAGAAAGAGGCTATAAAAGGCTCTGAACCCCAAACAAAAAGTTTCACCTCTGATCCTGGAAGGGATTGGGAGCCCTTCAGACAATAGGGAATGCATGATCAGATCAATGCATCACTTCGGCAATTGAGACAAAGATAGCTCAAGATGGGGAAAGACTGGTGATAGGGACAACAAACCTGCAGGCTAGTACCAGAACGGTGGCAGTAACAGGGGAGAAGGTGGACCCCTGGAGAGATGTTGAAAAGGTGAAATCAACAGGTCTTAACAACAAAGTGGGGTTTGGCAATTGTGGGGTGAAAGATAATGAGGAGTCCAAGATGACACTCATGTTGAGCATCTAGGAGTCCAGGGAATGGTGGTACCCTCAGTAGTAATATAGAAGTTTGGAAGTGAGGAGAACTTGGGGGGTGGGGGAAGATAATGAGTTCAGTTTCAGCTATGACGAGTTTAAGTTGTGTATAAGGCATCCATTTCAAGATATCTAATAGACAAAGATATAATACTGGAGATCAGCAGAGTGGATAAGGGATAAATAAGTAGATTTGAGATTAATCCATATAGATATAATTGATTCCATTAGAGTTGATGATTCACCAATTAAAATGGTACAGAAGGAGAGAAGATAACCCAGGACAGATTCTAAAACTACTTAATATGAATTCATTTATTCTTTTGTCATTTACTATTATTCTGTATTATTATTTCTGCTTTGGATTTATTCTTTTGATATTTGTTCTGTATATACTTATATTTAATATATTCCTAGAGTCTCCCTTGTTAGAATGTAAGCTCTTTGTGGGCAGAGACAATTTCCTTCTTTGAATTTGTATGTTCAAAGAGAGCACAGTACCTGGCAGTTGGTAAACACCTGATCATGCATGTTGATTGAATAGTGGTATGCCTCATTCCCAAAAAGAATGGAGAGAAGAGGAGAAACTGAACAGACAATTGGGAGCTTAGTCATTATTCAATTGTATAATCTTGGATTAGTCATAACTTCCTATTCTACTACTAAATGGAACTATAGGAACTCTGTAGTACAATTGCTGACACTATCACTTTTTACTTTCACTCTCCCCACAAAGATATACACATTTATCCTCTCTAACTTTAAGAAGGCTCTCACTACAGCAAGGATCACTTTCCATTTTACCTTGATTCTCTTTTCTACTTAAGGAGAGGAGCTGTTCCAAACCCGTTCTTCATTTAAGCATACCATGCTACCCTTTACAGATGATGATCTAAATTAGATTTAGACCAATACTCCATACTTTATACCCCAAGATAAGCTCCAAAGAAACATGTAACAGTATTTGAAAGATCACATAAACAAACATGGAAACATGGGAAACATGGGGAAAAATTACCTATTAGATCTACGATAGGAAAACAAGAGATAGAGACCACAGAAATTAAATGGATAATTTTGATGACATAAAATTAAAAAAAAAAAAAACACAAAAAACTTTACAAACAAATCTAGTAAATATTCACAAAGGAAACCATTACCTGGGTAGAAATGGGAAATCTTTTCAACAAGTTACTCTGATAAAAGTCTCATTTCCAAGATATTTAAGGAACCAATTAAAATTTATAACAATAAGAACCATTCACTAATTGTTAAATATACTAATGTATGAACAGGAAAAAAAACACTTGGGGCACGATGGCAGCCGATGCCACACCCAGAGAGTGGCTAGAAATCCAATACCCAGACATGACCAATCAGCCAGGAAGCAACATGATGGGAGAAAGGGACTACAATTAGGGAGGATAGAGTTGTATGCAGCTGGGACAACTGACATACCTCCTGGAGAGATGAATCTGTACCTCTACAGCCTATGGATCCCTTGCCTCCAGGCACAGTAGGCTTGACCATTTCACCTCCTGAGAGCACTTACAAAACAGTGTTCATTCATATACTGATGTGGGAAATTGGGGAATGTGTAGATAATATCCCAGTCACTAACACAGGTAAACAATGAATCAAGGAAGAAATCTAGGCAAATATAGCATACCAAAAAAAAAAAAATGCTCCATTTTAGAGAAGGGAAAGTAAAAGGTAATGCTGAAATATACCTCTGAGATATCTGAGTGGTAAAAATAACATAAAAAGTTGATAGAAGTTGAAGGAAGAAGGAAGAAGTTGTAGGAAAACAGGCACACTGATGCACTGTTGATGAATTTGTGAATGGGTATAACTATTTTGAAAAGCAATTTGTAATTATACAGGAAAAGTTGCTAAATAGTACATGACCTAGCTTATATCCAAAGAAATCAAAGAAAGAAGCAAAGAGCTTATATGTACAAAAATAGTCACAGCAACTTTTTTTGTGGTAGCAAAAAGTTTGAAACTAAAGGCATACCAATCAACTGAGGAATGGCTAAACCAACTATAGTATATGAATGTGATGGAGAATTGTTTTTGCTATAATAAAGGAGTAAATGATTTAATGAAAAAGAAATAGCAAGACTTTATGAACTCATATAGCATAAAGTAGAACTAGAAGAAAAATTTATGCAAAAACAACTCCGTAAAGACAAAATCTTTGAAAGCTCTAAGAATTATGATAAATGCAAAGAACATTCATGATTCCAGAAGACTTTATGAACTCATATAGCATAAAGTAGAATTAGAAGAAAAATTTATGCAAAAACAACTCCGTAAAGACAAAATCTTTGAAAGCTCTAAGAATTATGATCAATGCAAAGAACATTCATGATTCCAGAGACTGATGATGAAATATGCCGTCTTCCTTCTGACAGAGGTGAGAGATTTAGGTGCAGAATGAGACAGATATTTTTGTATACAGCTAATTAATTTTTTGCTTGACTATGTATTGTCACAAAGCTCTGCCCCTTCTTCCCCTCCTTTCTGTCTCCTCTCTAACCCCTAACCTCTCCCATCTTCTCTAATAGATTGACTCCACTATTATCATCCCTGTAATCTTGAGTTTTTCCTTCCCTGCTGCCTAAAAACACACCTATGTCTTCTCTAGTCTTACAAAACTTTCAACAGAATTACTATCCAGCATAGGCATAAATACTGTATCTTTCCAAACTTTTGACCAAACTTCTTGAAAAAAAAAAAAGTATTTTACTAGTATATTTACTTCTATTCCTTTAAATCTCTTACAAATAATAACAAAAAACCCCAACAAAAACCAATTTTAAAAAATCTAGTTTTTTACTTCACTGCCAGGGGGTGGGGGTTGGAGTGGGGGGAGGGGTGTCAAATGATCTCTGGAGGGTCAGACCCTGGGTTGCAGGAGGTGACAGGAAGTTGCAGGAAGTAACTTGACCTGTGGGAGCCGGACAACACTGGTGACTATTGGTCAACGATAGTCATGTCCTTTTGTTCTATCCATGAAAAGGCTTGGGTCTTTTCTTATTTAACCGGCTATTCTACTTCTGGCTGATCAGGTTCAGGGGCACATGGTTGGGAGCTGGAATGGCTCCTAGGGGTATGTCTGGGCCTCTCCTTGCAGGGACTAAATAAATGCTCCCTTTGTACCTGAAGATGTCTCTGATTAGTTCATTTGGGAAAGGGGGTCTAGCACCATTCCACACAGGCAAAACTCCTTGGGAAAAAAAACAAAACCAAACCAAAAAGCATTTTACTAGTGCCTCTACTTCCATTCCCTTTATTCTCTTAAAAACAACAACCCCCCCACCCCCCAAAATAAAACTCAATCTGACTTTTGATTGCACTGCTCAGCTGAAACTGCTCCCTCCAAATTTACCAATGATCTCTGAACTGCCAAATCTAATGGCCTTTTCACTGCAGCATTTGATAGTTACTCACACATTAACATGCTATCTCTTGTCTCAATGCTTTTGCATTAGTTGCCCACCTCTCCTCATCCTCAATCTTGGAATGTTTCTTTCCTTACCTCAGCCTTTTGGAATTCCTGGTTTCTTTCAAGACTCAGCCCAAGCACCACCTTTTGCATGAAGCTCTTTCTGATTTCTCCAGGTGCTAGCACTTTCACCTCCAAGGTTACCTTATGTTGTAGGCCAGAACTGACGTGGTCTGGTCTAATGATTCAGATTAGAGAATAAGACAGGCACAGATAGGGTTCTTAGATTTTAGGGACTTCTTGAACTTGACGGTGGGGAAAATAATGTCTTCATTTTCACTAACCTCTAAAAGAAATGTAGCATTGACTTCTATGAATTAAAAAGTATTTTGAGAAAGGATCTAAAGATTTCACCATATTGTCATGACATAGAAAAGGTTGAAAATCCCATATTTAACAGTTGACAAAAGGAGGTTTACATAATCATAGCAAGAAAGGGTATAAAATAAATACAAAGCACTGATTCATTTAGACACAGCTTCCCTGATTCTATGTTTGCCATGATGCTACACAGTCAGAAGTATATGTACAGCTGAGAGAAGCTCATAATTCTGGTATGTTGAGTTTGTACCAAGGCCACCAGGAAGTTATTATGTCAATATTTCTAACTTTAATTTCCTGAGCCAATTAAATCTCAAGGTTACTGTTAATATGTGGTAGGGAGAAACCAGTGTATCCTGAGTGAAGTAGGACCCTAGGAAAAGGTAGTCCAGCCAATGCAGCCAGGAATTAGGAGACACAGCTATTTTGCATGTACCTATGTGTAAGTTTTGATGATGTTGTCTCCCCTACTTTTATGTAAACTCCTTGAGGACAGGGGCTGATTAATTTCTGTCTCATTTATCAGGATCTTGGCCAGTACCTATGAAATAGCAGATGCTTAATAAATGTTAAATGTTTATTTGATTAAACTCTCCATGTTTCAATTTCCTCACCTGTAGAATGAAGTAGGTGAGACTAAAGCTCTATGATTTATAAGGTACTTTCCCTGATTACAATGTCTGTGGTTACATAAGAGTAGAAAGAAGAAGCTTGGAATTTCAAAATGCTTTCTGTTTTTGATTTGAAGTATTATGATCATCAGAACATCAGTTATGGTCATATAAATATGGCTGTAAAAATTCTTATTGAGCAAAGTCAAGAATAAGATATTCTGATTATTATAAAGTCACTATTAATGGTATGCAGATCAACAATTTTTCAAAACTTGAAACGAGAAAAAAAATGTATTATTGAATGTGTAACCGTCTTTCAGGAGGAATTTTAGAATCTCAGTGTTTCAGTTACTTCCTGAAAAGTCAATTATCATTACATAAATTATAACTATAGTAGATGTATCTATCCTACCAGTTAAACACCCCCCCCCAAACCTCAATATTATAGTTGCTGAACATTTCTTTTCTCATTAAAGAAGAATGCTAAATATGCTCCCCTCACCTTCCTTCCCCTAAAAAAGGATGTTTGAATTTTTCTCCAGGCAGAAATCCTACGAGCCATTGTAGATGTAGGGGAAGTACAGAACTTGGAATTGTGGCCTTGGATTGGAGTCCCTTATTTGCCAATTACAATCCATGTGACTTAAAGCAGATTATTTAAGAGCTCTGACTTGTAAAATGGGACTGGGAGTGGGGTGGGAATGGTCTCTAAGATCCCTTCTAGTTCTAAATCCTATGATTCTGATTCACCTTAGTAAAACATTAGTTCTGTGGACATGCTTCCAATGTGCTCTAAAAAGTGACCTCAAAAGTCCCACTACTGAGCACAAACTGTAAAGGGGTTCAAGACAGAAAGAAAGCTCCCATCTGTACTAAAATAATCACAGCAGCACTTTTTTTTGTGGTAGCAAAAAGGTAGAAATAGAATGAGTGCCTGGGGAATGGGTGAACAAATTATGAGATGTCAATGTAATGAAAGACTTGCATCATAAAAGATCATGCACATGAAGAATATAGAGAAACTGTTGGTACTGACACAGGGAAAAAGACAGAACCAAGAGAATAATATGCACAACGTCCACAATAATATAAATGAAAACATAAAAAATGTGAGTATTCAGATCAATAGGACAAACAATCTTGATTTCAAAGGACTGGTGATGAAAGTATATTGTTCCTCCTTTTGATGAAGACACATCAGACTGTAGATATAGAATGCTATATAATAAAGCTAGATATGATCAATGTACCAGTCTGCTTTTCCTTAAGGTTTCATTTTGTTATTTTGTTATGAGAGACAGACAGACAGACAGACAGACACACACACACACACACACACAGAGTGTTTATGTGTATAAGAGAAAGACACATTCAGAGAGAAGCAGACGTCTGTCTGATGAGAATGAGGAGTTGGAAGAATGAAGTATTAGGAAATAAAGTGAAGTTTAAAAAAAAAAACCCACCTTTGGTAAAACTTTTTTTAGCTTGGTTCTCCATAAGTTCTTAAAATATAACATTGAAGAGGCAGCTAGTTGGTGCAGTGGGTAGAGCTCCAGCCCTGAAGTCAGGAGGACCTGAGTTCAAATCTGACTTCACATGTGTAACACTTCTTGTGACCCTGGGAAAGTCACTTAACCCCAATTCCCCAATTGCCTCAGCAAAAAAAAAAACCCAAAAACATATATACACACATATATACACATACATACATACATACACACACACACACACACACACACACAATATTGGAGAACAGCAATACTAAAATTTTTGTCTTCTTTGGAACCTTTCAGAAAGGCAAAAGATGCTTACTCATTATTAAGGGAGAAATGAACCTGTGATCTAAATGTCGAAGAGGAAACTCTTCACCAATGTAGGTCAGCAGCAATTTCTTGGCAATTTAGTTAGAATTTCCTAGAGCACTGAGGGGTTATGGTTCACATAGCCAGGCCATGTCAGAAGTGGGATTTGAATCCAGGTCTTCCTGGTTTTGAGGACAGCTTCTGATCTATTAAACCAACTAGCTTTTCACTTGCTACTATAAAAAATTCATGTGAATCAATGGGAACAATGAAGCTGGGACTTCCGGCCAAGATGGCGGCGTGGAGGCAGAAAGCTGCTTGAGCTCCTCGTTTTCTCTCAGAACTTACTTCATGACAAGCCTCAGACTTAATGCTTGACCTAGAAAGAAATCCACAAATTATCACTAAGAGAAGACATCCTTGAAAGTCGCCAGAAAAGGTCTGTGTTTGCTCGGGGGAGGGTCAATCAGACTGGGTGCAGACTGAGGGCAGGCAGCCAGAGCAAGACAGGCAGCTCACACAGCTCAGACGGGAGAGGGAGGGGTGTGATCTCTGCCGTTTCTGTGAAAGGGCTTTTGCCCCAGTGTGGATGCTCCGTCTTGGCAGCAAGCCAGGAGCAGCAGAGAGGGTGTAAACACCGGAGGTGAAGATTAAAACCCCAGAAAGCCAGCGTCTCTCAGAGCCCGGCCACCCCCAACCCCAACCTGGACTGACTCGGTGCGTTCTCGGAGCCTCAGAGCACAGACTCAGTACAGTCATTGCTGTTCTGTTAGTGGCTCTCTGCTGCCCTACCCCTAGTCTGTAGAGGAAGCCCATTAATACCATCCAGCCCCATCCCCCGCAAAACAGACCAATTGATTCTCTTGTCAGTTTGTTTTCTTTGATTCCTACTCTGACAAAATGAACAAAAAATTCAAAAGGGCTCTAACCATTGACAGCTTCTGTGTGGAGAGGGAGCAGACCTCAAATGCTGAGGAGACTAAAAACAGA
Source organism: Sminthopsis crassicaudata (assembly GCF_048593235.1). NCBI lineage: Eukaryota > Metazoa > Chordata > Mammalia > Dasyuromorphia > Dasyuridae > Sminthopsis > Sminthopsis crassicaudata. The sequence goes on from NC_133618.1 coordinate 573,147,851, forward strand.
CTGTCCCCAGAGGAATCCCCTGGGAGGGATATAAGCTGCTCCTCAATACAAAAGAACCTCATAGAGGAAATCAAAAAGGCTCTCACAAGAGAGCTGGAAGAGAAATGGGAAAAGGAAAGGGAAGCTTGGCAAGAGAGCCTGGAGAAGTCATCCCATGCATTCAAAGACAGAGTGGATAAAGAAATCAAATCATTGAGAAACAAGATTAGTGAGCTGGAAAAGGTAAACAACTCCAAGGAAAACAGGATTAGTGAGCTGGAAAAGGTAAACAACTCCAAGGAAAACAGGATTAGTGAGCTGGAAAAAGAAATCAGCTCTCTAAAAAATAAAATGGATAAAATGGAAAAAAATTCCATAGAAGATAAAAACTCAATTGGACAATTACAAAGAGATATAAAAAAAGTGAGTGAAGAAAATACATCATTGAAAATTAGACTGGAACAAGTAGAAATGAATGACTCAAGGAGAAACCAAGAGGTAGTCAAGCAAAACCAGAGAAATGAAACAGTTGAAAAGACTGTCAAGTACCTTACCAGAAAGACAACAGACCTGGAAAACAGATCCAGGAGAGACAATTTGAGAATAATCGGACTCCCTGAAAAATGGGAGGAAAAAAAGAGCTTGGACACCATTTTCGAGGAAATTATCAAAGAGAACTGCCCAGACGTTTTGGAAACAGAGGGTAAAATAGACATTGAAAAAATTCATCGATCACCTACTGAAAGGGACCCTAAAATCAAACGCCAAGAAATATAGTGGCCAAGTTCAAGAACCATCAGACAAAGGAAAAGATATTGGAAGCTGCTAGAAAAAAACAATTCAGATATGGAGGATCCACAATAAGGATAACCCAGGATCTAGCAGCGTCCACATTAAAAGAACGCAGGGCCTGGAACATGATATTCCGAAAGGCTAAGGAACTTGGTATGCAGCCAAGAATAACTTACCCAGCAAGAATGAGCATCGTTTTCCAGGGAAGAAGATGGACATTTAACGAAATAAATGAATTCCATCTATTTTTGATGAAAAAACCAGACCTACATAAAAGGTTTGATCTTCAAATACAGAACTCAAGAGATTTCTAAAAAGGTAAAAAGAAATCTTGAGAACTATACTTCTGTCAAAAAAATATGTAAAGAACATATGTACAATTTGTCTTAGAAACTAGAGGTGGAAAGGAGATTATATCATAAAAAAGTGGAAAGTACTACATCTCATGAAGAGGCAAAGGTAACCTATTATATCTGAGAGAAAGAAAGGAGGGAGATGAACATAGCATGTATCAATAGACATATTCGATTTATGGTGAAACTTCTTCCACTTCATTGAAAAGTGAAAGGGAAGGAGTAAGCTAAGGGGAAGGGAATACAGTAATTTCGAGGAAAAGGGGTAAAATAAGGGGAGGATCTTTAAGGTGGGGGAGGGATCCTAAAAAGGGAGGGCTGTGAAAAGCAAGTGGTGTTCACCAGTTTAATACTGGATAGGAGGGTAAAAGGGAAGGAAAGGGGAAAAGCATAAGCAGGGGTTAATAGGATGGCAAGCAATATAGAATTAGTCCTTCTAACCATAAATGTGAAGGGGGCAAACTGCCTCATAAAGAGGAAGCAGTTAGCAGACTGGATTAAAAGTCAGAATCCTACTATATGTTGTTTACAGGAAACACACCTGAAACAGGATGAGACATTCAAACTAAAAGTAAAAGGGTGGAGCAGAATCTTCAGGCAAAACCAAAAAAGCAGGAGTAGCCATCCTCATCTCAGATCAAGCAAAAACAAAAATTGATCTAATTAAAAGAGATAAGGAAGGGCATTATATCCTGCTAAAGGGAAGCATCAATAGTGAAGCAGTATCAATATTAAACATGTATGCACCAAGTGGTGCAGCATCTAAATTCTTAAAAGAGAAATTAAGAGAGCTGCAAGAGGAAATAGATAGCAAAACTATAATAGCGGGAGATCTCAACCTTGCACTCTCAGAATTAGATAAATCAAACCACAAAATAAATAAGAAAGAAGTCAAAGAGGTAAATAGAATACTAGAAAAGTTTGATATGATAGATCTTTAGCGAAAGCTAAATGGAGACAGAAAGGAATATACTTTCTTCTCAGCAGTTCATGGAACCTATACAAAAATTGATCATATACTAGGGCATAAAAACCTCAAAATCAAATGCAGTAAGGCAGAAATAGTAAATGCATCCTTTTCAGACCATAATGCAATCAAAATAACATTTAATAAAAAGCCAGGGGAAAATAGACCAAAAAATAATTGGAAACTAAATAATCTTATACTAAAGAATGATTGGGTAAAACAGCAAATCATAGACATAATTAATAACTTCACCCAAGAAAATGACAATAATGAGACATCATACCAAAATGTGTGGGATACAGCCAAAGCAGTAATAAGGGGAAGTTTTATATCTCTACAGGCCTACTTGCATAAAATAGAGAAAGAGAGGGCCAACGAATTGGGCTTACAACTAAAATTGCTAGAAAAGGAACAAATTAAAAACCCCCAGACAAACACAAAACTTGAAATTCAAAAAATAAAAGGTGAGATTAATAAAATTGAAAGTAAAAAAACTATTGAATTAATTAATAAAACTAAGAGTTGGTTTTATGAAAAAACCAACAAAATAGACAAACCCTTAGTAAACCTGATTAAAAAAAGGAAAGAGAAAAAGCAAATTGATAGTCTTGAAAATGAAAAGGGTGAACTCACCACTAATGAAGAGGAAATTAGAACAATAGTTAGGAGCTACTTTGCTCAACTTTATGCTGATAAATTCGATAACTTAAATGAAATGGAAGAATACCTTCAAAAATATAGCTTGCCCAGATTAACAGAGGAAGAAGTAAGTAGTCTAAATAGTCCCATCTCAGAAAAAGAAATAGACCAAGCTATTAACCAACTTCCTAAGAAAAAGTCCCCAGGACCAGATGGATTTACAGGTGAATTCTACCAAACATTTAAAGAACAACTAACTCCAATGCTATGTAAACTATTTGAAAAAATAGGGATTGAAGGAGTCCTACCAAATTCCTTCTATGACACAGACATGGTACTGATACCTAAACCAGGTAGATCGAAAACTGAGAAAGAAAACTATAGACCAATTTCCTTAATTAATATTGATGCTAAAATCTTAAATAAGATATTAGCAAATAGACTTCAGAAAATCATCCCCAGGATAATACACTATGACCAAGTGGGATTTATATCAGGAATGCAGGGCTGGTTTAATATTAGGAAAACTATTAGTATAATTGACCATATTAATAATCAAATTAATAAAAACCATATGATCATCTCAATAGATGCAGAAAAGGCATTTGATAAAATCCAACATCCATTCCTACTAAAAACGCTTGAGATATAGGAATAAATGGACTATTCCTTAAAATAATAAGGAGCATATATTTAAAACCTTCAGTAAACATCATATGTAATGGTGATAAACTAGAACCTTTCCCTGTAAGATCAGGAGTGAAACAAGGTTGCCCACTATCACCATTACTATTCAATATAGTACTAGAAACTCTAGCCTTGGCAATAAGAGCCGAGAAAGAGATCCAAGGAATTAGAGTAGGAAATGAAGAAATCAAATTGTCACTTTTCGCAGATGACATGATGGTATACTTAGAGAACCCCAAAGACTCTGCTAAAAAGCTATTAGAAATAATTCAGAATTTTAGCAAAGTCGCAGGATACAAAATAAATCCACATAAATCCTCAGGATTTTTATACATTACCAACACAATCCAACAGCAAGAGATACAAAGAGAAATTCCATTCAAAATAACAGTCGATAGTATCAAATATTTGGGAATATATCTACCAAAGGAGAGTCAGGAATTATATGAGCAAAATTACAAAACACTTGCCACAAAAATAAAGTCAGATTTAAATAATTGGAAAGACATTCAGTGTTCTTGGATAGGCCGAGCGAATATAATAAAGATGACAATACTCCCCAAACTAATCTATTTATTTAGTGCTATACCAATCAGACTCCCAAGAAACTATTTTAATGACCTAGAAAAAATAACAACAAAATTCATATGGAAGAATAAAAGGTCGAGAATTGCAAGGGAACTAATGAAAAAAAAGTCAGAGGAAGGTGGTCTAAGTGTACCTGATTTAAAGCTATATTATAAAGCAACAGTCACCAAAACCATTTGGTATTGGCTAAGAAATAGACTAGTTGATCAGTGGCATAGGTTAGGTTCACAGGGCAAGATAGTGAATAAAAACTACACACATATATTGTATCTAGAATATACTGTAATATATTTAACATATATAAGACTGCTTGCCATCTGGGGGAGGGGGTTGGGGGAGGAAGGGAAAAAATCTGAATAGAAGTAAGTGCAAGGGATAATGTTGTAAAAAATTACCCATGCATATGTACTGTCAAAAAAATGTTATAATTATAAAATAAAATAAAAATTTAAAAAAAAAAAAAAAACAATGAAGCTAATATAATGCTAACATTAGGCAGTACAAGTTTTAGTTAAATAACATGAGTAAATTATTTCCTTGATAGAAATAAAAGAATGTACACATTTTATCAGAAACCTCAGTACAGCATATCGGGCATCTGGGGGAACATCTCCAATACCACAATGCATAGTTCTTTGTGACTGACTCTCTGTTTAGATAAACAATACATTTTGACCACTAATAATAAATGAAGCAATCTTTAAAAGTTACACTGAAGCTGCTTGCAGTTACTGGTGTAATCAGAAAATGAAACCAAAAACATTTCCACATCCTTTGATCTTCTTATAAGGAAAATTCTGAGTCTATCACATTTGACTTTCCTTTCAATCTGGAGACTAATTTTAATGATACAAGAAACATTTTAACTTTTGTATATTTCAGGAGACATTTTATTCAGCCAAAAGTAAATTGTATTATAATTCTGCAGGCAGCTTCAGATGTAATTTAAGCCTGGGGAACGATCAACTTGTGATATTTCAATACGGGCAGGGGATACCTATCCTCATGTTTTATAAAACTTATTTATTTCTTTGATTTATCTCTATAGCCTATTCTTTGCTTTGTAACCAGTAAGAAATGCAATGTTACCATGAGTTGCTTTTCTTGATGCTGGTAAACCATTTGTCTTTAAAAAAAAAAAACATTTTGGAAGACGGCATAATCCAGAATTTACAAATGGAGTAAAAAATACAATGGTCAAATGGCTGTCCATATTTCTATGTTTTGGAAAGGTAAACAAACTTCTCACATTTTCACAAGCTATGTGGCAACTCCACCTCAATCTGCTTCCCCCTTGGAGAGCGCTGAGACAGCAATAAATAAGTACAAGGAGAGACAAGCACTGTGTAAAATACATAAACTCTTGGGTGCATCCAATGACTTGCTTTGCTGGCTGGTCACTAGGTAACATGACAGTGTACACTGGGGAGAGGAGTGAAAGAAGCCACTGTGGCTATATATCCACATGTTACCACAGGGTGATGTAAATGCCATGGCCATAATTAGCTTTTAATGAACGCTATGTCAGCAACACTTTAAAAGGTTAATAGGAGAAAATCTTTAAAATGTCTAAGAGCTACTTATAACCATGTTCTTTTTTCCCACCGAAGGCTGGAGGATGAACAACTAAAATGATGAGTGGAATGTGAAAAAGGCTATGCAGAAAGCCTTGAGACTTCAGATAAAAGAGAGGCAGGAAAAGTGGTGGCTATTAGTGTGGAGGAGTGGAAGAGCATTAGATGGGAAATCAGGAAGGCCTGAGTTGAGATCTTGTCAATGGGCCTCAGTTTATTCATCTGTATAATGGGGATAGTAGACTTTAAAATCTCTATGGCCTCTTCTAGTTTTACTGTCTACAATCATATTATCTCTAAATTCCCTTTCGTGTAAACACGACGATTTTAAATATATAAAGTCATACTATTAACAAAAAAAGTTAACAATTTTATATTATATGGGGGGGTAAAATGGATTATTTCATCAAATTCTGGAATACCAGAATTAGGGACCACCACTTGAGGGTTGAGAGGTACATTTAGAGCAAATAAAGAACACAATGCTTTACCTAATAGTAATTATAAGTACATATAACTTTATATACTTTATACAATACTTTTCAGAGCAGCTAGGTTATACAGTGGCTAGAGAGCTGGCCCAGAAGTCAATTAGACTCAACTCTCGTCAGGTGGAAAAGAGTCAGATACAATTGAGATGACTGAATAACAACAGTATTTTAAGGTTTGAAAAGCATTTTGCACAAGTTATCTCATCTGGTTCTCCTAACAACCTTATACAGAGGAAAAAACTGACACTGCAAAAGGGCAATGTCTGTAGGCACTCTTGTGCCTCAAGCAGGATTTGAATGCAGGTCCTCCTGACTCCCAGTGCAGTATTTTGTTCTTTAGCCAACCTACCGCCCCCCTTCACACAGAATATATTAATGAATCATATTGTGATAGGAGCTGTTCCAGACATCAAGCACATATATATTTTAAAAGAACAGATTAGGTTAGATGAGATTTTAAGCTGGAAAGAGTACTCCAGTGGCATCCAGCCCAACCCGTCCCCTCCAGAGCACAGATGAAGAGCTAAGGCCCACAGAAATGAGTTGTTTAGTCACTGTGAGAAGGTGATAAACCTAAAGGGACACAGAGATCTGCATCAAAACTAAAAGATAGAAGCATGACAGTCTCAATACCTGAGACTGAGGCCAAGAAGGACAATTATATCCTTTATCTGTTAGCCTTTTTTAAAAATGAATTTTTTTTTCTAATGAAAATCTACTTTCTTTCTCTCCCTCCCTACTGAGAAAGAAGGAAAAAAACAACTCCTTGGTGACAGACATATAGAATCAAACAAAACAAATTCCTGCACTGGCCATGTCCCAAAAAAGTCTAAATCTACATTCTGAATGGGCTGACTGCTTTGTTATGAGTCCTCTGAAGTAATTATATCCTTCTTTAACTAACCAAATTGGTGTGTCTAGCAATACAGAAAGAGGAAAAATTATTCAAAGCAGCAATCAGAAAAAAATAAAATATCTGAACATTTCCCCCCTTTTGAATGGACAGAACCTACGAACCTTTATTTCCATAAGAACTTACTGGAGTCAATCTGAATCGTTACTGCTATTTCTACTGTAATTTTATAAAGCCTGTTTCAGACTTAAAACAAGTTATCTATCCAGGGTTCAAGATGGCACTCTTGTTATTCTATCTGGTAGTTGGTATGTATGTGGCAAGGTCATGTACCACCAAGATCAGCTGAGTATTTGTGTCTGAGAAAGATATTCTGTTCTTGATAGCCAATCAGATTTGAAAATTTTCTATCTAACTTCCTAGGTCCAATGAAAGCCACAGCAGGGGCAGGAAGAAGCTGTGATACTCAAGGACCCAAGGTCATCAAAGGGGAGTTTTTAGAACATTAGCTTCCTTGCCAGACTCAACAGAAACAACTTCAACCAGACTAGAATATCACAGGAAACATGGGCTAGATTTTAATTTGAAAATACAATTGTGTTTTTATAATAGTCATCTGGGTTGACTCAGAGGGTGGTACATATATGAAATGAAAGCTGGATGAAACACTTTCTCCCAATAAAGAGCTCTATGGTGTAAATGTGTATGTCACTTTAGAACTCTAGGGAGAAGGAAGATCTGGACTAATGCATCATAGGTGGGAAAGGAGGGATGTGAATTAATAAAAGAGTGATGATGCCATGCGGATCAAATGAGATAAGATATGAGAAGTGCTTAGCCAATCTTGAAGCTCTATGCAAATGCAAACAATCATCATCACTATTTTATTAATGATGATGTCCTTTGGTATTCCCTTTTCCCCATCTTCCTTTTCTCTGCTATCTCTCCCTCACCTTCTTTTCCATGTTTTTTTCCCCCCTGCCTTTTTTAGCTTTTCTTTTCATCTTAATTTCCTTCTACTTTGCTTGTTTCTTTAACTACTATGCAGATAAGGAAATGAAGCATACTTTAAATTATGTGTTATGTTTAATGAATCAAATTTTGTGGCTATTGTTCTTAATTTTAAAAGAGGAATAGAAAATCTATTATCCTCTTACTAGGGGGGAAAAAAACCCGCAAAAGTTATTAGTGGTTTTTTTCCTTGTGTATATCTCTCAATACTTTCTATAATTATACCAATGGGGTTTTTTGGTTGGTTTTTTGTTTTTGTTTTTTTCTTAAAAATGTTTCCCATTCCTTGTAAAGAAATAGTTATATTCTTTATGCCCAAGCAGATTAGTACTGTTAGTACTCCAGTTTCTTATACTTTTATGCACTTCTGAGCTCTAATGCAGGGCTCTATATGCAAAAAAATTCTAAATAAATATAAAATATAAATAAAAGCTAAGTAAATTAATTAAATCCTAATTTTCTTCAAGATTTTTAATATATTATAAAAGCAAAGATCATAAAAACTCATTATGATGAAGATTAATAATCTTCTCCCTCCTCAACCTCTGCCATGTATCCATCAGAGGTAACTACAGTGTGATATTTGCCACCATCACTTTATATAGCTGAGACTGTATGTTTAGTACTCCAACACCACTCTATTTCCTTCCAGCTACTTGGCTACAAGTATGGTAAGCTGTTAAAAAAGTAGTGCTGTTGCGGAGGCTATGGACACAATAATGTCAACAATAGTCTCACACACAGTCACAAATTGTCAGAGTTGGAAAGGACTTCAATAAATGTCTACTACAATCACTTCATTTTGCAAATGAGAGAATTTGTCTTCAGAGTGGCCAAGTGATTCAGCCAAGACGCTACATCTGTTGAATGGCAAAGTCTGAACTCAAACTTGGGTTTTTATGTATTCAAGAGCCCTTTTCACTATACCACACTGATGGCTCATCCTGAATGAACCTGATGAGAAGATAAGTTCTTTTCTTTTAAAAATCAAAACTATAAATCTTTATCAAAATAGGTAAACAAAATGGTTACTGAACTAGCATTTATTAAATTACTACTTATGTGGCAAGCACTGTGCTAAATTTTAGAAGTTCAAAGAAAGGCAAGATAATCTCTGCTCTCAAGAATTACAATGCCCTTAGCAATAGGAAAGAAAGATACATATACACAGTAGTATTTGAAGAAAAAAAAAATACCTACACATTTAATCTGGAAGCTTTTCTATTAATGTGGAAAATAGTCATTGTCATCCATCATCACTTATGGATTTAGATAGTAGGAATGTACCTCAAAGGCCATTTAATCTATAACTGAAAAATAATTCCTTCTATAATATACTCAATCAGTTGACCTCCTTTGTTTTAAGACAATGGGAGGAACCCCCACTTTATCCCAAGATAATTCATTCTAATTTTTCCTAATGTTTTATCTAGAAAGATACTGTGGAAGCAAAGTAGAAAGTCATTTAGATGGGAACTCAAAAGTTTTGAAGGCCAAGTTAAATGTTAAAGGCTGCCCCTAACCACAAAAATAAGAAAATTCAAACATTCCACATTATGGACACTCTGACTTCATAAGCAGCCTGGAAAAAGTCCTCCTAGGAATAACAAAATTATTATGTGATCATCAAGTTTCATATAATACATACCCATGTATGTACGTATGGTATTTCATAGAATATCCTTGTATTTATCATCGACATTAATGCCAATAATCATCAAATAAAGCAGGCACTAAAGAAGTTGTGTGAGAATGATGAAGTCTGATGGAGAGAAGAATGCTGGCATCCAACCTTCTCCAGATTACATACTCTTACTATTGTCAACTAAAATGGAATCATCTGTAGCTAGCTTGTTCAATAAACAATAAAGTCTGCCACTATTAAAAACAAACACCTAAATCTGATCTTGGTATTGTGCCCCAAATGGCTAGAATAATATATCATTTGGAATCTTTTACCTTGCACTCAGATTTCTCCCATAGCTGGTATAAGGATGTTAGCTCAAGAGTTAAAGTGCCTTCATTGGTTTTTGCCAAAAACTCTACCATTTTCTTTGTCTTTACTGTCCCCCATTCCTAGTATCTTTCAAAAGTATGTGCTATTTCAGTCTCTTCCTCACTGGACTACCAAAGGTAGAACTATATGGGGATGGTAAATAAGAGGAAAAAGAAAGCATCTTTTCTCTAGCATTCTATTTTCTAAGAGCTATTCCTCCTTTACAGTGCAGGAACAAAAGAGGGACACTATACTGGCATAAACATATATTTATATCAGCTGCAGTTGGTGACTCTCTCTTTCCAATCACAAGACAGTAATTTTCTACTTTCCTATTTAAACAATGAGGGGCATCAAGTCTCCCAAAACAAATATGACTTGCTGAAAATTAGCATGTGATGTTTTTTCTTAGCAGCTGGATCACCCCTAGATACCTAGAATTTTATAGTGTATTTTCTGAAAGATTTTATATCTACTTATTTTGCTGTACCTTCATTAATCTTTACTTATGTTACAATGATGCATTTGTATGCCATAATTTATTCAAACATTCCTTAATTGGCACCTACCTCTTTTCAAGTATTTAAATACTGCAGAAAAATGCTGCTATACATATTTTTATGTATTATTACCAATCTTTTCCTTTTTCTCTGATTTCCTTGGAATATAAGTATATGCCTAGTAGTGACATTAAATAGAAAAAGGTTTCATATGGTTTGGTGCTTTTTTAAAAAGCACAATTTCAAAGTGCTTTATACAATGATTAGATTAATTCACAGCTCCACTAACAATACATTAAGGGTCCTTGTCTTCTCACATTCTCTCTACCATCTGCCATTTCTTCTTTTATTATCTTTTTCAGTATAATTCTCTGTCCCTTTTTGTGCTGCTCCATCAACATCACTGATGAACTGGAAGATGGCTACTCCATTTTGTATTTTTTTTTTACCGCCCCCCCCCTTTTTTTTTTAACCCAAGACCAAAAATTTCATCAGGAGTGGCCAACCCCTTTAATGATCCTCTCCACTGGGAGCTAGACAGGTCCATGAACCATAGTTGAAGACTTTCCAGCACTGTACAACTTGGTTGAGTTTATCTCACCAACGAGACAGCCTAGGATCACCTCTACAATGAGATAGTTGAATACGTTTTAGGAATTTGTAATCTTTATTGATCATGTAATGAAAATTATTAAAATGGAATCATTAAGGTTATTCAAGTCAATTCCAAAAGACTTGCCACAGAGGGAGCCAACTGCATCCAGAGAGAGGACTACAGGGATTAAATATGGATCATAACATAGTATTTTCACATTTTTTTTTTTGTTGTTTGTTTGCTTGGTTTTTGTTTTTTCTCCTTTCCCCCCTGTTTTTGATCTGATTTTTCTTGTGCAGTGTGATAAATGTGGAAATATATTTGGAAGTATCACACATGTTAAATCTTTATTGGATTGCTTGCTGTCTAGGGATGGGGAGAAGGGAAAAGGGAGAAAGAAAAAGCTTTCATTTTTCTTTTTTGCCGTTAAGATTTAAAAAATCCAATTTTTTTTTTTAAAAGAAAAAATGTCCAATGCGTTTTCTTCAACACTAAGTTCTGTTGGCTTATTAATTACAAACATAGTAATTTTTGTGGCCTGGCTTTTATTTTAGAGTCCCTTGATGATGATGTTATAGGCCCAGAACAAAAGCTAAAATTCCAAATCCTTTTGTATATAGTATGGGTGTATACTACAATATACATACAGTATACATAAGATAGTGAAGTATGGAGTCTAATCTCTTTCTTTCAATTGTCTCTTCCCCGAGATATCACTTTTTAAAAAATGTTTTTCATTTATTAATGAAATGCTAAAAATGTCCTTTTTTCAAAAAGAGAAGTTGCTTGAAATCAAATTAAAAACAAAACAAAACAGTTGCTTGGTTCTCAGAAAACAACCAACATTTTCAATGAACTAGACTTTTCCTTTCACAAATCTAAAAATTACCTCCAGTGAACAAGATGGGAATTCTTCTGTAGCTTCAAAATTTAAAAAAAGGTTATTTTCTTTTTTCTTTTTTACTTATTTGTAATAAAAATGGCATACAGTACAACCAGAAAAGTAAAGGGTAACAAAACAGAACTTTTACAGAAATGTCAACTTGTACTGTGCAGCCTAACCTAAAGTAAAATATGGTATATAGTATGAAGTACTATGACCAAAACATATTGCCATTTGGCTTACTGGGAAATAAGCCAATTCGATATACATTTTTTAATTTTATCAAAGCTTTTTATTTACAAAACATATGCATGGATAATTTTTCTGTATTGATCCTTGCAAAACTTTCTTTTCCAAAATTTTCCCTCCTTTTCCCTATCCCCTCCCCTCGATGGTAGGTAGTCTAATACATATTAAATATGTCAAAATATATATTAAATCTAATATATATGTATATACATATTTATATAGTTATCTTGCTGTCCAAGAAAAATCAGATAAAGAAGGAAACAAAAAAAAAAAAAAAAAAAAAAAAAAAAAAAAAACCAAACCTGAGAAAGAAAACACAATGCAAGCAAACATCACCAGAAAAAGTGAAGATGCTATGTTGTGGTCCACAGTCAGTTCCCACAGTCCTCTCTCTGAGTGTATAAGCCAATTTGATTTTAGCAATATCTTCCTTCCCCCTCATATGGCACTTTTATAGGAAGCCTAGACCCAAAAGAGAAAAAATAAATACTAAAGAATAAAATATTAAAAATATTTTGTTTTTACCTCCCAATGGCTGAACACCAACTGTGGGCTGGCAAGCCCACTAGTCCTCTTCCTTATTTCATCAGCAAATCCAAAACTTTCGGCTACTGGAAGTACAGCTTTGATAATGAACATGTCTGTCCCTTCTTTCATTTCTTCTTGCAATACTCGACCTTCTCTCTTTGACAAAACAGCATAGACCCGACCTGCAGAATCACAAATATTATTAACTGGTTGAACTTGTCACAACTTTTTAACCATAAAGAAATGTATACTTAAGAATGTCCACTATAATGATCTGCCCTAATGTGTAGTTTTATCAAATGTCCCTTCATAGTATTAACTTACCTATAATACATTTTTGGGATACTGACTGCATAGTTCTAGTTATGGGAAACACCAGGTGTACTAATCTTTCTGAGTCAAAGAAAAAGGGACATATTTATATATTTTTTTCTTTAATCCAATCTTCTAAAAAGTATAAGAATGAGAGAATATTAGCCTTAGGAAACTGAAAGTTATCTCATATCCTTAAAAATTCTTGTCATGTAATAGAAATCAAAAAAGTTTTCTTGGCCAAGGCCTCTCCTATTCATTATCACTATTTCACATACTGGGAAACAATATAAATACCTTCACATACATGAGTATGTATGTAGAAATTATTTTTTATCCTTCAAGGATAATTAATTCTGATAGTAAAGAGTAAAGTTAAATGAAATTCATATATAATCCTAAAGACTAATTTTGGCCAATGTCACAATTCTGGTCACTTCTTCTGCATCAGTTTTGTAAGAATTACCTACAAAAACTAGAACAAAGCCTTACTTTCTCTTCCTGATCCTGCCTGCCCCCTGGTGGTGGTGTCAATAAATGGAATAAGAGAAATAAAGAAGAGAATGAAAAAATTCACAGATAATGACAGGTTTAACAGGAATGATTCCTCAAGATTCTTACTTTTGCTTGTTAATAATCTCTTCAAAATTTTCAATTTTTTTTCAAGCTTTTCCTCTTACCTTGCAAATACATTCAGGCAATATCCCCAATCTTAGAAATTATTACTTTTGATCCTGTTGCTCCTTCTAGTTTTTCACCACCCAAAAACATGTCAAAGGAATGGTTTCTTCAAGATATTAACTTATTCCTTCTTAATGTCCCTGAAATCTATTTTCCATTCCCAACAATCACTGAAAATGCTCATCTGAAGTTTGTTAATGACCCCCTTAATGTCAAGTAGGCCAACTGCCTTCACAGAGTTTTTTCTAGGTCATAATTCCACTTGACTTCTTTATGACACTTAAAACAGCTGATGATAGCCTCCCTTCTTGAAACTTTCTTCTCTCTTGGCTTCTTGTTCACCAAACACACTAATCCTCTTTTCCTTTTACTCTTCAAAAAAATTCTGATATTTCCTTTTTCTCTCTGCCTATAGGCTTTCACCAAGATTCTGTCACTTCTGGTATACTTTAAGCTTTGAGTACCCTAATTTTTTTTATGCATTCAATTACGATTTTTATGTTTTCTATACTTCATGTCCAGTTGTGATCTTGATGAAATGTGGTTTTTGGGGTCCCCTGATATTGGAGCTTTTGTTCCAATGAGACATTGGTCTTCTAGCTTTGGATAGTGACTCAGGAAACTGAGCGCACCCAACCTTAATCTAATCTAAAGACCACCCTTAATTCATCTAGTTACATCAGAATACATTCTACTTAGAATTCAGTCTGCTCAGTAAGGGCATCACGTTGCTTTTAATAAACTTTGCTCCTTAACTAGGAGGTACAAGGGTTCAAGCCTGCAAATTCTTTTTAAACACCTCATGATCCGGGTCTGGGACTTTTGGGGTCCCCTTCTCAACCTCAATAATCAGATCTCTAATCCCTTCTATTATCAAGACATTTTAAACTGGATTTCCACCTCTACCTCAAGATTAACATGCCCCAAATTTCACCTCTCAAGTTTCCAACTCTTATCATCACTAACACTGCCCTCTGAATAACTAGACAAAAAAAAATCTTGAAATCATCTTTGATTCCAGGTCTTTAATGGAAACTACCCTAATTCAGCTCATCCACATTCTATCTCTTAATCTATTTTTTACTACTGACAGAATCATTTTCATAAGACACCATTTTAATATATTATTCTCCTAATCAAGAATCTCAAATGGATCCTCCTTCCTTAACAAGTCCAATTACTCTTTCTAACAAAGTCTTTGACACTGGGGCCATTTTAACTATTTTTTTCTCTAGATTGCTTAAACTCCTAACTATTCAGTTCCTTAACATTCCTTAATCTACTCACTTTCCATGACCCACTCCATTCTACCTCATGTGCACACAGTCATACCTTTATTCATGCTATCATCTATAAAAGTCCTATCTTTAAATTCAAGCATTCTGTGAATTCTTTCAGGAAGGGTCTGCACTGATCAGAAGGGGTTCCCAAAACTCCCTGGCTGCCACTAACCTCATCACCCAGGCCAGTGTCACACGTTTTGCATTTCAAAAGAATTTGTAGTACCAGTCTCCAAGCCATTTTTGGCAAAAGAGGGTTTATTTTCATTGAGAAGCTCTTTCTCTCAGTGGGCCCCTTCCTAATTAGGAAAATAGCAAAGATACAGAGTTTTGATTCTATTTAGATTTCTAAGACTCAGGGCTAGGGAGCAATGTGAAGGACTAATTTCAAAATCAATGAGGATGGTGATTGTTTTCCAAGCCAAACTGATTCCCAGATCAATTGGAGATGGGAGTTTTCTATGGGAACCAGGTATAAAGATGAGTAATTTTAGAAATTTCCCCAAGCCAGGTGGCCCCCTCTCCATAAAAATCAGAGGGACAGTCTTAATACATCACTATGACCCCCCAGGCCATTTCCTTTGCATTAGTCACTCTTTTCCCTATCTTAACCCTTTGTTGAACCAATTCAATTTTACTTTGTCCACTTCCCTAGACTCCTTAACCCCTTATCAAATGGAATGTGTAGCAAACATTACAACTCAACCCCTCCAAAATCTATAAAGAAATAAAGTGGGGGAGGGAATAGGATATGCTGGGTTATAGATGTGTGTATAGATTAATGGGAGTGGGATAAGGTATGTAAATTAATGGGAATGGGATAATGGTTGGAAAAGGTGTAAGGAGGCAGAAGATAAGGGTGAGAACAGAGGAGATTAAGTAATAATAAGACAAGTTAAAGAGTAGAACTAAAGTAGAAAAGTTATCAGGAATAGGAAATAAAGCAATACACACAAACACTGTAACAAGGATCAGGAAAAGAATTCATTAGGAAAAAAACCTATGGCTAGTAATCATTGGTCTTAGGAAGAAAATAAATCTTATTTTAAGTCAGCCATATTAATATTGTTTTAGACGCATCTATGTATGTATTCATATTGTGAGAAATGGATTTGGTTTCCACAGTATAAAAATAATTAAATTGGAGAAATGAAACTTAGAAAATTCACAAGGCAGGTTTTCTCACCCAAAAGAATATAAGCTCCTTAGGGGCAGGGGCTGCATTGAGTGGGAAATACTACCCTCTGTTAAGTATTTGATAGCCTCAGGCTTTCTTACCTTCTTATTTTTAGAAACTGCACTTTAGAAACCTTAGCCAATGGGGAAAGGAGCCAGGAAGTTGGGGAGAAGAACTCCTGTGGGGAACAAAAAAGGGAATACTCTGTGTGTGTGTGTGTGTGTGTGTGTGTGTGTGTGTGTGTGTGTCTCAACCCAGCTTTGGTGTATCAGAGACTGTGCACCCTTTCTCATGAGAAAGAAATAAACTTTTTCCTACATTTATACTTGTACTTCTGATTGTTTTAGAGATTGGTTACTGTCCCATACAACATTCAAGAGTGTGTGTGTGTGTCCAGATAAATGTTTATATGTGTGTAATGAGGTGGGGGGGTTAAAAGAGAAAACCTAAAGTACTGGTAGGATTATAATACCCAAGTCAAGTAGGGAAAAGTACTGACTTTCCATTCCTACCCCAGGTGGAGATCTCTAGACAATCCACCTTTACTATATCCAATCAGGAAGTCTTATTATAGTTAAACTCCCTTTTAAGGTTAGCCCACCTTGGTGTACTCTGATTTTAGGACATCTTCCCTTTAATGGTGGCTTCCTCCAGGTTACTTCCAGGGAATTGTCCTTTCCCTTATTAATCATTAAATAAAATCTCTTTCCTTGTTAACTTGGAATTTAGTCCATTCTTAGCAGTGTAATAAAATCTTTGTCCCTTGATCTGGAGGCCTAATTTTACAATTTTTTTTTTTTTAAGATAATTCATGTTATTGGCCTGTAACTCCAACATACTTTTTGGATATTACTCCATACCCCTTAATTTGGCTGCTGAACTTCATCACTGGAGCCTGCTTTAGGGAGGTGGAGAAGAGGAAATGGAGGAAAAAAAAGAATAATGTAAGAAGTGCTCAACAGAGAACAAAAGAAAACCTACAAGGGAAAACAAGAAAACCTTCATTTATTTTTCCTTTTTTCGTTTTTTACATTTAAGATTTAAATAAATTTAAAAAGAAATGAAATTCATTATCATTTCCCCTAAAAGTTCTTCTTTATTCCTGTAGAAGGTGACATCATTTCCCCAATTCCTCATGTTTGCAACCCAGGAGTCATCCTCAACTCTTCACTACCTTTTTCACCTCCTACCTCCATTCAACCTGTTGCCAAGGTCTACTGCTTTCACCTTTGCAACAACTCTCAAATATGCTTCTTTCTCTTACCTGATACTATCCCAATCTAATGGAGATTCTTATCACCTCATACCTGTATTACTGCAATAGGTCTGCTTTCTTTTAAGTCTCTCCTCACTAGAATCCAATCCTCCTTTCAGTCACTAAAGTGATTTTCCTAAAGCACATGTCCAACCATATTGTGCCCCCTCTCCCAAATCATTAAACTCCAGTGGCTTTCTACTGCCTCCAGAATCAAAGACAAATTCTTCTTTTTTTGTGTGTGTACAAACCTCTTCATAACCTAACCCCCTACTGTCTTTCCCATTTTGATATAGTAACACTGGCTCCTTTGCTATTGCACAAACAAGACACTGCATCTCTCGGTTCTGGATACTTTCTCTAGCTGTTCCCCCATGCCTAGAATGTTCTCCCCTTTTATCTCTTCCTACTAGCTTCCATGGTTTACTTTAAAGCCCAAATAAAATTTCATCTTCTACAGTGAGCCTTTCCCAACAACTCCAAATTTTAATGCTCTTCCAGTCTTACTTTGTTTTAATATTATCTAGATTTCCATGTGTGTCTCATCTTTCCTGGAAAATTCTCCCTTGTAATATAACATGGAAAACTCTCCCTTATAATACACACACACACACACACACACACACACACACACACACACACACACACACACACACACTTATATATAAATACATTTGGCTGAGGCAAATGGGTTAAGTGACTTGCCCAAGATCACACAGCTAGGAAGTGTTAAGTGTCTGAGGCCAAATTTGAACTCAGATCCTCCTGACTTCAGGGCTGGTGCTCTATCCACTGCACCACCTAGCTGTCCCCCTTGTAATATTTTTTAAAGAAAAAAAAAAGAGAAAATGAAAATTCACAAATCTGTACAACACATTGAAAAAATCTGACTTATTACAAGTAATGTTCCTCATTTGTGGATCTCAATCTCTGATACAAGAGACAAGAAGAGCGTTTTCTCATATATTTTTCTTTAGGACTATATTTGCTCTTCATAATCTTCATAATCCCAATGTTTAGCTTTGATGGTTTTGTGATGATTTGCATTGCTATAGTTATTATACATATTGTTTCCCTTATTAATTTTACTTTGAATCAATTCATATAAGTTTTCCTATGTTTCTCTTTTAGATTTTCAAAGATCTAATTTTATGCCTCAGATTCATGAGAACTGTCTTTAAAAGCACACAAGGAAACATTTTGATTCTACCCTTTCACTAATGTGAGTTTATTTCTGGCATCCCCAGAAATATAAATTGAACCCCTGTTATGTTCAAGCTACATGAACCAAAGAGATTAGAGAGGGGTGTCTTTGCAAAGTTCTGTTTGGAGAATCTCCTGGTTGAAATTTAAACTACAGACCAGGAATCTTATTTGTAAAACTTATTTGCCACATGGTTTTATGGCAAGGACCTTCAAGACCTAACTTAAAACAAGCTTCCAGAATAAAAGAATAGAGGTTAAGTTTCATATCAGTAAAGACCATGATAATTTCTAGCTTGGTGAAAAGGTGTAAAGAGATTATTTTCTTTTCCCTGTACACAGCTTAGAGTAGCAGAGTTTTGTTGTTTTTTGTTTGCCTGTTTTTAAATCAGAATTATAAGCAATTTATTCAAATTTTTAAAAATTAAAAAAAACAACCTAATTTAAATATATGAATCTACTTGAACCTATTCATATTTGACTTAAACACAGTATGGAAGATACTGCTTCAGTATAATTGTACTTTAATGGAATGTAAGGCAGTTTGAAAAGCTAACTAGCTTATTACAAAAAAACTAAATGGGTGTGTCCTGGTTTTTTTTTTTTTTTTTTTCAGCTTTGCTGGGAAGAGGGACAGGGGAAAGTAATTCCCATAGGAACAGAAGGCTACCAATTATAAAATGAAAAAAAAAAATTATTACTGAAAATCAAAGGATTGGGATTAGAAGAAATGCAAAAATATTTGAGTAATATTCTGAGCAAGGTTTTTATAGTAGGAGGGGAAAAAGCCACGTGTCCTAACAACTGGTAAACATTTACTGATTGGCTGATAAATGTAGTAATAGGTCTTCATTTATACCAAAACTGAATAAAGTAAGAACATTTTTATGGTTAATTATATTTGTTAAAAAGGAACTCTGTTTTCTTTTTTTAAAGTTTAGATTTCATGGAAGATCCTGACAAGAAACTTCCTCTCCTATATGCAGGTTGGAACTTTTTCAGCAATATCCAGTCTTAGGTATCTGGAGGACTAAGAGATGAACAGCCAGTTTATGAGTCAAAGGCAGGACTATAACTTGAGTCTTACTGAATCTGAGATCAGTTCTCTACCCACTATGTCATGGTGTGGCTTACATTAAAAAGATAAAGCTTAATTGAAAGATGAAATAAAGCAATCAATCATTTCACCTTATAAGTAAAGCATTCCAATGTATCCCTAAAACATTTTAAAATTCTGGGTTGGAAATTAAAGAATTTGGGGGGAATTGGTAAAGTTTTATCTTCTTCAGTTCAAAGTTATGACTTTAGAAGAAAAAGGAGGATATGGGAATGAACAGTTGGGTGTATAAATGAGGTCAAAGAACCGGATTTAGTTTCATGGTCTATGATATCAGAACAATAGGTTCCTGGCAAAGAACTAGGAAAAATTAATTTAGCAAGATCTGATCAAAAGGGCTTTTAACTGAATTCCAAGGAAAGGGAGAGAACCACCGGATAAAACAGTGAAATTAGATACTATGTAAGAAAATGCACTTGACCAACAAAGAAGAAGCATCATGGAAGTTGTGCTAGTATTCTTGGTTTAAAATAAAAGGAAAACAGGTCAGAAACAATACTAAGCTTCCTAATGTCTCCGTGACAACTCACAGAGCTTCAATAGTTTTCTATTTATATTAAAATTGACTAAAATGAGCAAAATAAACCTGAAACTTTAACATAAAATGGTAAATACAATTTCAAAGAAATCACTGAGACTTGTTAATGTGGACTCATACTTGGAATATGATGTCAGGGGACACTTTATACAAAACTAATATCTGACTTATTTTTAAGGCAGAAGAATATAATAACATGCAAATTTAACACATATTAAAAATCCACATACTTGAGTGCACATGGAGTAGAGAGTTTCTGAACAAGAATAAAAGGGGAGATTAAAGAGGAATACAATACTGTTATGTAACAATATTGTTATACAACAGACCACTTGGTCAGAAGTACTTTCTGTACACAGATATTAAAACTGGGACAGAGGCAAAATATAGTGGTGACGGGGAACTTCAATTATTCTGACATTAGACGAATGTTATTCTGTTAAAAGCAAAGTATCTGATAAATTCTATATATGAATTACTAAAAATGTAAAGGAAATAAATGGCAAAAATGCCAATCTGAAAAAATAATCAATAAAAGAGGGATATTCAGATACTAAAGGAGAGATAATGTTTTACATAATTGGACAAGTAATATATGAAAAGTAGATTTGAAAGTATTCAGAGAAACTGACAAGAAGAGAGGGTCACAAAAAGCCAAGGTGGAGAATGTTCAGGAGCAAAGGGGTTGCTGGTATTGAAAGCTTCAGAAAAGTCAAGAATCACATGGACTGAGAAAAAGATAATGGATTTAGCAATGGAGAAGTTTGGAGAGAATTCTTTGAAGTGAGTGATAGATTCAAAAGCCAGGCTGATTGTAAGATATCATTCAGATAAATGATAATCAATAATTTCCATTTATATAATTATGGTTACAAAATACCTTACGTGAATCATCTTATTTGATCCTCACAATATCCCTCTGTAGTACAATTGTAATTGTACAATGAGGAAAATTAAAGTTCAGAGAGATTTGTTAAATGACTTCAGGTCACACAGTTAAACAGGTGTAAAGGTCATGATCTCCATCCAGCTCTTTTGATGCTTAAATCCAATGTTGCTTCTCTTTAGACGGGCCTTCAAACATCTACACCCATGACTTCCTCAAGTGCCCCTGTGGTAGCCCACATCTCCAGAAATGGTCATTGTGGCTCCTGGCCTGATTTACTCCTTCACTGGCTTCCCTCCCCCCCCACCAGTCTTTCTTGGATGACAGAGCTTCCCAGGCCCTGTGTGTCTCCCCCCCCCCTTCCTTACCTAGTACTTCTGCAGTGGCCATGATCTCACAGGTATACATGGCTGCCATTAGCCGCTGGGGTTTCACCTGCAGGGCATAGCGGCAGGCTTCTTTCATGGTAGCAATCAGCTGACCAGAGAAAGGGCCATAACAGTCCGCTAGCAAGGTTTCCCCTTTACGTTTGCTCTTTTTTTCTAGTGTCTCTGGGGAGTCATCTTGAAACTGTTCATTTTCAGTGGGTGTCTTTGGAGGCCTACTCAGATCACCAGTTTCACCTCTATCTAGCTCCTCTTCTGCTTTCTCAGTTGCTCCTTGACCCAAGAATTTACTTAGATCCCACTTTTCTAAAACAAAACAGACACCCATGAGTGGTTCTTCACACATGGGACCTGAGAATGTTGCCAGCTGAAATCCACTGATGATACTATTGTCAAAATCTCTGTATTTACTTGCATCTTTAATACATTTGCTCTCAAGGCACTGCCATACAGAGCTCTTAAAATCTTTGCACCTATTTACTAATATATTAGGTCCACATTTCCTAGGACCAAATGACCAGATCTGGTCTACAACATTCCTCCATTTCCTTCCCTGTAGGTTCTGCTCCAACTTTTGTTTGAACTCCTGGATCTTAGCCTGGGTCTTTTCATGAATCATTTGGGTATTTCCCCCCTCATTTAAAGAAGAAGTCAATTGCTCCATAGAACGAATTAAATCACAATTTTCTTCAAGGATCTGAGTGACTTCTTCAGGGAGAGGCATGGCTCGGACACTGAGAGTGGCAAGTTTGTTTGGGGTGGTTATTGTGATGAGCCCATCAGCATCAACCTGGACTCCCTCTGGGAGCTTGTTCTGATCCTCTTTGGTTTGATGTATCACTGCAATCTTCTGTTGTTTACCTATTTCTTCATTGACCATGTCAACTTTTGGTGGTTTAGTAATTGTTTCCCTGAATGGGATGATTGGTTCAGATACACTGATTTGAATCTTTGCAAACCTGAAAACAAAATTAATAGAAACAATGATGATTATGATGACCCAGAAAAAAGCTACAATAAAAAATACTATATACTTATGTGAGCTAGCTCCTGTGGAAAATAGAGTAGTTTTTTTTTCTTTTCTTAGCATACCATAATAATTTGTTTCATGAATTCAGAATATAAAACTCATTTTGGTTTTAGACTAAAAAGATATAATTCTGTTTTTAAAAATTACATTTCAAGGAGAATACCCAATGTTAGAATTATATTATAGTGCTATTATTTAAAATTATTATTATTAAAATATTTGGACTTAGTTATAACATATATGTTTTTACTTGGAAAATATTTATTGTAGCAAGATTTGACTAATGTGTATTTAAAATATGCATATCAAATTATTTACTAAAACACGTGAAGAGAAAAACACTATAGATCTAAATAGAATACAAAATCTTTGAACTGAAAGGGATACTGGATATCAGTTTAATTTACTGCTTTATAAAGATGAGAAATGGGATAGTAAAGGACATAATTTCAAATTTGGAACTAAGACCTAAGTTTCCTAACCCAGTCAATTATTTTTTAAAATATTTTAATCATTACTAAATATATACTAAAAAGTATATATTATTACATATAAGAATGATATCTTAAATATAACAAAATGGGTTCTATGGGGAATTGTCTTTAGTTTCCAATGTCATTGAGACCAAAAAGATATACAAAAGTAGACTGTAGCATAAATTTGCAGGGGGGAAATCCCTCTCATGCTGTTAGCTTAAGTCAGCTGAAAAAAAGATCATTTCAGGACCACTTTCTAAGTTCTTGTGAGCTATGGGGAACTTTTCTTTTTCTAGCCAGGAAAAGCCAACTGGTGACAATAACATACACCAACTACTGGCAGTAATACACACCTGGATTTCCTCAGGAAGAGCCATGTTCAAAAATGTAAAAAAACCACAATAACCCCTCTCCCCCCAAATGATGTTATACATCCCAAAAGAGGCACAGAAAAAGAATTCTCAATATTCTTGTTAGGGCAGCCTCAGCTAACTAAGGGATGTGAGTATATTAAATTAATATCAAAGGTACTTAGGTAGCATGTACACAGTGTGTTGGATTTGGGAGTCACAACGACCTGAATTCAAATCCTATCTCAGACACTAGGTATGTAACCTGGGCAAATTACTTAATTTCACTCAGACCCAGTTTTTTCATCTACAAAATGGGAATATTAATACTATCTGCTTTACAGGGTTGCCTGAAAGCACTATATAAATATTAAACATCATCATCACTAAGCCTTTTTTCTCCACCTCTCCTCCAACAAAAGAGGTAACAAAGTGATATGGAAAGAACCTGAATTGTGAGAGAGAGGAAATCTAATCTTGGTTAGTGTCAGCATAATCTTTTTAAATCACTGACCTTTAGGTCTAAATTTCCTCATCTATGAAATAAAGACACCAGGTTAACTCTTTCTAGTTCTAATACTTTATGAGTTCTAACAGGGAACTATAAAGGACTTTAGTGACAGGAGAGAATACTAGCTAGCTCTGATTATTCTAAGTTGTGTTTCATTTTTCATTGCTTCCATTCCTTGTAAAGTCCTCTTGCCTACTCTTTGTTCCCATAGCAAATATGGAAAAGTAGGAAAAGGAGCTATTTGGTTAAATAATTCATGTTTGCCTGTACAGATGTCTCATTTATTTTAAAACAGAAAGTTTTGGAGGGGAGGAAGAAGCTTTTCTGCTATGGTATATTCAGATTACAGTGCTACTTTGGGAAGCAATGTAGATTCTGAAATAAAGTTCAATTAAAAATATTATTAAATTAATAAAATATTTTTATAAAGAAAAGCCTGTATAAAGATAATTTAATACATGCTAAATATAAAATATTAAATTAAACTTTAACATGAAATAAGGGGTTATAATTTATCTAGCAATCTCTGAGAGATTATCTCTCTACTTCTGCCTGTAGAAAATAGCATTTCTTTTTAGTTAATATGGAGATGAGTAGTAGACCTGAGATTTCATTGGTCTAGGGAGCTGCAAGGAGAAAAAATTCCCTCTACTAAAACAGGTCAGCACTTTGCAAAGGGAGCTGCCCAGAGCACTCAGTGTTTATGTCAGATTTACAGGGTTAAATAGCCTGTCTATTTATTCCAGAGACAGGACTTAAGGCCTTCATGGCTCCAAGGTCAACTCTCTTTAACCGCTAGCTGATATTGCTTCTGTATATTTGTATATGTATATGTGACCATGTATAAATTATGTTTGAACCTCCTCCAGTGTCAGTTTTAGGAGGGTTTTTGCACAAAGGGACAAAGACTAGGCCTGTGATTTCCCTGGTACAGGGAATTCATAGTGAGGAAAATACCTTTAATGATGGGACTTCTGCAATTTGTTGTGTTTGTGAAGAGTTTCTGAGAGTATTGAAAGATTAAAGGACTTGCATAGGATCACATATTCATTCTGGGGCTTGAACACAGCTTCCTATGAACCACATGACAAGGCCTCTCATTTAATAAATAATTATTAAATGCTGTGGACATAATTTTAGAACCTGATTCTTATCTTATGTCACTCTACTGCAAGTATTCTCTTAAAGATCTCCCTCCTCACTGCCAAAATTAATGACGTCTACACCCTCAATTCTTCTTCACCTCTTTGCTAATGTTTTGCGCCTCTATTCTCTTTGTTTCAGTGTCTATCAAACTCCATTTTTTCTCACAGAGAAACTCTACTACTTTTCTGTTCCTGGCAACCGAGGCACAAGCATCTATGGAGGAGATGAAGACATGGGTAGAAAAATCTAAAACCAAACCAGCTGTGAAAATTCACTGGAGCATTTTGTAAAGATGACTTATGTACCTTGCTCAAAACATCCCTCCCGTTTCTGATTCTCATTCTTTTCCCTTTGGAATTTCAGTTTTGCTTTGTTCTATTCCTTTATACATGATCTGCATTCCTTATCCAGTGAGTTTTGAGAACTAAGATGCTAAGACCCCATTACATGAGCCCAAACATCCTCTGTAATTGTTCTTTCTGTGATTTTTATTTCTCATCCACCTTCAATCAGGGACCAGGAGGAAGAGGCTAATTTTCCTATCTATGCCCTACAGGATTATTTTTATTTTTTTTTAACTTTCAGTAGACTTCACTGATTATACAGAAGCATCTCCATGTCACAGAATTAGAGAAAGCTCCAAGAAACAAAGAAAGAAAAATCCTAGCATTGTGATTAAAATTATTCTACCATCTAGTGTTTTTCTATTTTAAAACCTTCATTTTTGTATATAAAATTGAATGGCAGCTTAGATAGTATGATAAATTAACTTTTACAATTTGATTATTGTATATTTTCAATAAATTTTAATGAAATTAGAACTTTTTCCTTTCTTTTTCCTAAAAATCATTCTCAGAGAAGTGTAATTGGAGTCCAAAATTCTAATTTCAAATCCTACTCTTTAATTGTCATTTCTTCCTGTGTAGGCTTGGAAAAGTCAGGTTTAACTTTCTGAGGTTCAGCTACTTCACCTGGTAAATGACAACTTGGAGTGATATGACTTCTTCCCCTAAATACCATGATGAAAAAGAATCTGAGATATGAAAGAATGGAGTCTTATCACCTCCAGAAACAGGTATCTCCAGCAACCACAGGGAGCAATTCTAAGAGCACTTGAGAAGAATGTTTAAAGTATCTTTTTAGAGAACATAAACCCAAAGATGGCTGATGGGCCTGTTTTCATTATTTTGCTCCCTTCATTCAGCATCAGTCTATATTTTTGATAATGTTTATAAGCTGTAATATTGATCTTTCCAGTAGCTTTCACACTGAATGGTTTTCAAAGAGAGCTAGTTTTCTATAAATACTTTAATACCATGTCAAGGCCACATTTCTGAAAAAAAAAAAAAAAAATCAATTTCTCTTTCTGTAAATGTAATTTTTTTTCTCCTCAGGAAAAAAAAAAGTGCACCTAAACACCAGAGAATGCAAATAATGCATATCTAGTTCACAAGTAGGTGACAACTCAGATACTTATTGAAACAGAAGCACACACACTTGGGAGGAGTATTTGGTGGGTAACTAAGTTTAAAAAGATGCATGACATTATGAAGAGAGGAAGCTAATAGTTTGAGAATTTAAAAAAATTTAAATTGATTTTCATGTTAGGGGAGAATTTATTTCAAATTACTACTTTGCAGCACAGAATTTGGGGCTGAAAGAAATCTTAGAATTAATCTTAGTCAACAGTATTTTCACATCAAAGAAAATAAGGTTCAGAGACGTTAAGTAAGGGACATCTTCGTGGAAATTATTACATTTATAATAATTGCTTCAGGAACTGCAAATTTTTAACCTACATTGGATTATTTGCTATCTAGAAGAGGGGAGGCAGGGAGAAAAATGTGGAACACAAGATTTTTCAAGGGTGAATTTTGAAAACTATCTTTGCATGCAATTTGAAAGCTATAATTAAAAAAAATTTTTAAAAGGGATTACTTCATCAAATCTGGCCACTAGACACTAAAACTTCCTAGCTGTGTGACCCTGGGCAAGTCACTTAACCCCAATTGTCTCAGGAAAAAAAAAAGAAATTGCTTCAGTATTTACTCTGTGTCAGGCCGCTTGCAACAAGAGTTAGGAAATACAAAACCAAAAATGTTTGCCCTCAGGGAGCTTATATTCTATCAAAGATTATCATAAGTTAATAAATTAAATAACTACATAAAAATTGTTGAAAGTTATTGATATTCTTTTAAAAGACATTATACTGGATGGTTTATTATTCTCTGAGTGCTATAGAAGCCTTCTATAATTAGTAAAATAATTTTAACAAAGAAACCTAGGGATATTAAAGGAAGTAAAGGATAAAAAAAGGAAAGAACAAGAAGTCAGAAATCCTGGGGCCTATTCTAGTCATCATCTCTTTGTGACTCTAGGCAATTCTTCTGACCTCGATAATCCATAAATCCTTTTCAATTCTAAAATTCTAAATTCTTAATATAAATAAACATAAAAATTTTAAATCTATTTCAGATAACTAAGAGGATGATTTTTAGGGAAGAAAAGAGAGAAAATTCGTTCATTAAAATTAATCTAAAATAGAAAACAAAAGTAAAATTTCAAGTTATAACATTAGCTAACACACCTTCAACTTTATACACAAAAATGGAGATTACAAAATAGTACTACATGAAATTAGATAAATTTCTCCACAACCACAATAAAATGAAATTAGAATTTTTCCTTCTTTGTTTCCAAATAAATTTTTCATTAGACATTACCTTGATAACGTATGTAAAATCACATTAAAGTAATATGTATTGTCATTTATTTATTATTATTATATAAAACATTAAATGCTAATTTATGACTAATATAAAAATATCATTAAAATAAAAATACTTAAGAAAATAGGAAGTAACATTTTCTGGAAATAATAATTTTTATTAAAATTTTAATGTATGATTCAGTTGCAACAAAATTTTTGCATAAGGATATTCTGGCTACCTGCCAAAGATAAACTATAGTCATGGGTTTTAATAACTGAGGAATATTCAAACAACCCACTGAACTATATATATATATACATGTGTGTGTGTGTGTGTATGGCAAATAACTCCACTACTCTTCTCTCCTAACCTTTCTTTCAAGTCATCCAGGCATCGTTGGAGATGGACTTCCCCAGCTGTCACTAACACATGTTCTCCGGTCTCCTGAATCAAAACTTGCACACATGGATCAGCTTGATTTAAAAGCTTCATTCCTTTAACCAATTGTGGCATCTCACCTAGGCAGACCAAATGGAAAGTTATTAAAAACACAGCAAAAGGAAAACTACTAAAAATTATTACCATACTGGAAAAAGAATGAAAATCCAGTAGTACCTGAAGCTCCTAATTTTTAAAAAACCATTTGAAAAAAAACTTTTACAAAAATTATACTTATGTGTGAACTTATTACTTAAAATTCAGTTTTATACATTTTTAGGCCATAGTATTTATAAGTATGCAATAGGAAGTCCTATAGTACCATTTGAACTCTTCAATAGACCTAGCAATAGTTTACCATTGATTCTAAGAATATAACAGACATCTTTCCCCCAAATTACAGATAAAACATAGGCAGCTAATAACCAAAGGAAGGATTAAATGTGGAATCTAGCTAGAAGAAAAATGAGAATAAATAGCTATCACAAAGCTGTTGCAGCAGGGAAAAACTCAAACCATCTGTAAAATTGCTTATATAAGAATCAGGATTTTTCTGGGCATAAAACGTGCCCTGTAAGTATCAGCTTTAGTATTTTGATAAAGTTATTAGTTATTGCCTTAAAAGCTATTTCACCAGTCCTATAGAGCTCTCTCTCCTCTTATACAGATATATGGTATGTAGAATAGCACTTTGAAGCTTTTTTTAGAGTGTCTATATGGTAGTATTTGAGTACCTGTCAGGCTATCTCTGCAAAAGCCTCCTTCTAAGAGATACCCATATTTTTAATAACTCAACAGGAAGTTTATGAAATAAATGGATTTGTTCACAAAATTTGTTCACAGAATTCTGGTCTGGTTTTGAACAGATTGCTTAGGGTGTGGATCCCTGAAGCCTCTGAAACAGACTTTTAAGTATTTTATATTAACTTATCGTTTTGCTTGTGTTTTAAACAGGAAAAACAACACCTTCAAAAAGTTTGTATTCTAGAGATCAATCCAGAAATTTAAGACATCATAATTCTAATGATTCCATAAAGGAAAATTTATGCTTTCAAAGAACTTGATTTAACAACATGGTAGAGTTGGAACAACAAAGAATTCAGTCAGGTCACCTGACTGTGAATTCTAGCTTTGCTCCTTAACTACCTGTGCAATCTCAGTCCATTCAATTTTCTAGGCCTCAGTTCCCTCATCTGTAAAATAATTTGTATAGAATTGAACTCTAGGGTTCCTTCAAAGCTCACTTTCTTCTGATTCAATATACGTAGGATGTGGCCAGTGGCTAAAACTGTTCCCAAAGTGGACATCAGTAATTAGGAGAAAGCAAAATAGTTGAGACTCAGAAAAGAAACACTTTGTGAGACTAACAGGAATCCACACAAATGGATGACATGAGCCTTCCTGGAAGCTGTCCTAGAACAATCAGAAGCCAGACCACTGAAAACATGCTGAATCAAAAATAGGATCTGAAATTGTAAAGATGCTAGGAAGATGTTGCAATGAAGCAAAAACAGAAATCAGATGGTGTGGGTCAACATGTGGTCTAGAAAAGATTTGGTTTAAAAAGCAGAGAGAGTAAGATTCTCTCCTGCATTCTTCTTCCCTTGGCTTGTATGACATTCCCATCTTCTTTTTCTACATATGTAACATCTATCTTAGTCTCCCTAGGTGAATGTCTTACCTTATAATCATGGCCTGTCCCAAAACTCTGAAAAAAGTCTTGACTTATCTTTGAATTGATTCTCTGTTGTTGATGTATTGGCTGCCATGATTTTACTTATTATTTCTTTCCTAGCTATCTCTCCATACCTTCATTCTAAATCTCTCTACCAAGCTTTAGTCATGGATTACCAAAAACTTACTAGACAGCTTCACTTTGATGTCCTACAGAGATTTCAAATTTAGTATAAACTGAACCCAATACATCATTCCCAGGGCAGGTATGGGAGATCAAGAATGATTGCCCTCCCCAAATTGGGAGATTGGAAGAAAGGCTATTTCTTTATCAGGTAGTAAATCTCAGAACAAAATGACTAGTATTATACTTTTGATATTGTGCTCTATGTAGTGATTCTCAGGTCTTTGCTGTGATGGGGCTCCCTCAAGTTACAGGCAAAGCATTTTTGTCCATCCTACCAACTGTGGGCAAGTAAGAAGGATGCAGATCCCAGAAGATCTACGAACAATGGCACCACTTATGAGGCAGGGAGGGTTACAGAAACCTGAAAAGAACATGGGAATCACTGTCACCCAAAGTTAGTAGAGGTCTTTGAATAATGTCACACCATCAAGCACTAGTTCTGAGTTCCAGGTAGACATTTTAGGGAAAAATTGTGGCTAATGCTGCTGCCATAAAAGAGAACTAAATGAGAATGAATCATTTCATGGAAATAACCATCATTTTGCCAACAGCCAAAGTTACTCCCTTTGGAAATTTTTCTCTGACCTACTCCCCTCTCCAGAACTTTGGACCACTGCAACCTCCTGACTAGCCATTTGGATGTGTTTACCCTGTGAACTCTTGCTACTCTTTAGTATAGCATTCTACTCATCTTCTTCTATCAAAATTTAGATTTTGCCCTGTTTTCCCACAAGAGTTTTTTCAAAGGATTAATTGAAATAAGAGGCAGGATTTTATGGACTATAAATCTATAAAGAAATTCAGCTGAGGAGGCAAAGAAAGCCATCAAGAATATATTTCTGAAGACCAAAGAGAAAGATTAATGACGAGGAGGGAAAAGGGGGAGTTGTGTAAAGAGACTAATTTGGATGCACTTCAGGAGAAACTCATCAACCAGCAAAGATTTTTCAAAAATGTACTGAGGGCAAAAACAAAGACAGGCAGTAGAAGATTAATATAACAGCATGAATTGGAAAGAATGTTCGGAGGGCTAAAGTTAATAAAGACAAAAGTTTGCTTACTTGGATGTTTTGGTTCAACCGCAACTCTCACAATGGGTGTGGCTTCAAAATTGAGTGGGATAAAAGGAGGGCAAGATGGTGTGGTACACAGGGTTGCAGACTTCAGGACAAACTCTTGCAGTCCTCCTATCCCTAAAAAACAAACAAACAAACAAACAAAAAAACAAAAAATAAGTGAACAAGAAACAAAGATTTAAGATATTAATAAATGATGATAAATTTTGAATTTACAACTAAAAGCCAAAACAAGGCCAACATCTAATCTAATTAAAATAATATAGATTTGCACACTGATTTTTTTTAATTGATATGTAAGGTATTCATCTAACGTCAAACACAGTCCACCTGCCATTGCTTCCCAAATCCTAATTCTCTACTATCATATTACAGGGACAACTTTGGAATACAAGTTGGAATTCCAACACTGATTTACATATATAATGCTTATAGATAACATTTTATTTTAAAGATTAAATATAGAAGATAAATTCTCCATAGCAAAACATTATTTCATTAATGCAGGAAGATTTTTCTCTATTCAAATTCCTACTATCACAACTCATTGTGATTTAAGAAGGGATCATGAGTTTTTAAAAGCCATGCCAGAAAAGCACAACACTAAGAAAAACCCCACTAAGATTAAAGAGAGCATTCCAAAGTTGGTCATGAATGTTTTTCTGTCGCTGCTAATAACTGAAAAAGATTTTCACAAAAGGAAGATAGAAGCTACCATATACAATCAAAGGACAATGAAATGATAGATTTTTTAGATAATTTCATAAGAAAAGAAAAAGTTTAAATAAGTAGATTAATTTCAACTCATCATACATTCAAGAAAACAAATATTTAATAGAAACAATTTAAACAGCAATACAAACTACATTTGCTTAATATTGATTCATATTTCAATTAGTTTAATGCCTAAAATTCAATATCTTTTTTTTTTTGCCTTTAAGTATCCATTATGACTATTCAATTATTTTCCTAAAATAATCGCAGATTTATTTCATACACTTTTCCCCACATGACCAAACTTAAAATACATTCTGTTCTTTGGCTTCTGCTTTTCTTTTACTTTTTTTGTGATATAGTAAAGATCTGTCTAGGTTTGTTTGTATCTAAATGATTTTATCGTATTCCATTATATGAATGCACTCATCTACTGTTGGACATTGAGGTTGCTTTCTCTTTTGCACCATTACACAGGATGCTTCTATGAAAATCTTTGAGCAGATAGGGTCTTCTATTTGAAGGCAATCTAAGCAGAAGAGAATGTGAGCAGCACGAAGAGGCATGTTGGAAGGACAGAAATAAGTTTAGAAGAAATTGGGAAAGCTAATTTAATAAAGTACTCTAAGTTAAGGCTACAGTAAGAATTAAAACTGCAGAGGGCTTTCTTTACCCTTCATGTTTGGAGACACAGTGAAGATTTTTGAGCAAGGAGATAACTTCAAAGTGTTTTTTATATAATTCATCTGATAGCAATGGAGTAGAAAGGTAGCGAGTAGAAAAGCAGAAATACCAGTTAAGAATAGATGAGAAAATGATTGTGAAGGAACATGTGACAAGAGTTGTCAACTGATTAATTGTAAGAAGAGAGGAAAAAGTCAATGATAACTTTAAGATTTCAAGTCTAAGTGATTGGAAATATGATGATAACAGACAAAAGTAGGAAATTGAGGAAAAGGAACGACTGTTGATTTTGGGGAAGATGATGGCTTGGATTTTTGACATGTTAAAGATAATTGTACAACAATCAAGTGGATATTACAGAGAATTTTAAATGTGCAACCAGAACTCAAAAGAAAGCTCACAGGTGGAGATAAAGATTTGGGGATCATGAAGCATCGTGCTAGGTGCGAGGGATACTAAAAACAAAAAATAGTCCTTGCCTTTAAAGAGCTTATTTATGTTGAGGATAATATATCGTGTAAAGAGATGAATAAATACAAAATATTTAACAAAGCAATATCAAGAAGGGAAAAGTTCTAACAACTTGTGGATGTGGTAGAAAATCTAGAAAAACTTCAACTAAGTGGCAGTATCCATCAAAAGAAGTTATAAAGGAATACATTCCAGACAAAGGAAGAGCACTTGTACAAAGGCAAAAAAAGGGTAAAGGAAATACAAGGTTCAGGCAATAGGCAGGGGAGTAAAATGAGGATAAAAGGTTGGAAAGTTTGTAAGGAGCCACCCTATGAGAGATCAATGGAACATATACAAGTAACAGCTGAGGTTATGAGTGAGAATAGAGCTCTCTTTGAGAAAGAAGAATAAGAAGCAAAGGACAAAACTTCGAGGAATGTCTACATTTAAGGTGGTTTGAGGAGGAAAAGAGCCAGAGAAAGAAGGAATAAAGAGTAAAGGAAGAGCCAAAGTTTAAACACAGAAAGAATTCCTTTTGTGTAATTTGGTGGTGTTTCTATATTAGGAGAAGGGACAATTTTCCTGAAACCATCGGTAGTTCTTGAATCTTATAGTTCAATTATATACCAGCCATTTAGGCAAGATAGTAAAAACACATATACATGTGTATACACACTCACCATACCTGCATACATGTGTACACACACACACACACACACACACACACACACACACACACACACACACACTCCATCAGCAGGGAGAAGTGTTAATTTCCTATTTAATATAACACTAACCTGAGTCAAATGGTGTTGCAACTGAAACCCACAATTATTTCTGGCAGACACATGCCTAGCACCTTTACAACCCCCTTGGCAAAACCAGCAGCCAAAAACCACAAATAGAGCTGTGATTCACAGCTCAGTTGAAATGGAACTGTGACGTCCATCATCATGTTATAGGTTTGTGTGTGCAAGACCAACATTCAGAAAGCAATTTATTTTCTCTTGGGGCAATTAGAGTATTCATATAGATGATGGTATCTCTGTTTGGTCTTGCAGTCAAACACCTAGACTTCACAAAAATATGATTATATGAATGAAAAATTATAACATTTTCTTCTCAATTGTTTTCAAAAAGTAAAACTGAAACTATCCAAACCACTAAGTATAAGTATTAACGAACACTATATTTTAAATAAGGTACACTATTTAAGACAATGTTTTAATATAAAACTATATACGACCAAGTATCCTCTCACTAATTTTCAAGTATTATAAAATCTTTAGTCTAATAATAGTTTTCTCCTAGGCTTGAGGAGTGTGCATGCTCAAAATGGGTCAATATTATGATATAGTTGCCAAAAAAATCTAATGATTTTTAAGGCTGCATGAAAAAAAGCATATTGTCCAAGACAAGAGAAATAATTAACCCGTTGTACTGGTCAAACCACATTTGGAATATTGCATTCTGGGCATTATGTTGGGGTTTTTTTGCTGCCTAATTTTTTTTACTAAGGTTTTTTACTTTCAAACTATATGCATGTATAATTTTCAATTCAAAACCTTGTTTTTTTTCCGCTCCCTTTCCTCAACCCTCTCTCCTAGACAGCAAGTAATCCAATATATGTTAAAGGTATGCGATTCTTCTATACATATTTCCACAATTAGCATGGTTACACAAAAAAAAATCAGATCAAAAAAGGAAAAAATGAGAAAAAAAAAAACAAAATGCAAGCAAACCACAATAAAAAGAGTGAAAATACTATATGGTGATCCATACTCTGTTCCCACTATCCTGTCTCTGGGTACAGATGGCTCTCTTTATCACAAGACCTTTAGAACTGGCCTGAATCATTTCATTGTTGCAAAGAGCTATAAATCCATCAGAATCGATCATTGTACAATCTTGTTGGTGTTGTATATAAATGTTCTCCTGGTTCAGCTCACTTTATTCAGCATCAGTTCATGTCAGTCTCTCCAGGCCTCTCTGAAATCATCCTGTTGATCATTTCTTATAGAACAATAATATTCCATAACACTCATACACCATAACTTATTCAGCCATTCTCCACTGATGGGCATGCACTCACTTTCCAGTTTCTTGCCACTACAAAAAAGGTGAGCATTATATTTTAAAAGAGACACTGACAAACTTAAGTTTTTTCCAAAAGAGAGCTATAAAAGTAGTCAAGAATATAGAAAGCATGTCATAAATTTGTAGAAAAAAGGAAAACTCAAAATTTTAGTCTATGTAATTAAAAGGACAATAACAGGATGAAAACAGATAGAAAAACTTCTTAGGATTAACATACTCAGAAATGTAACTGCCAAACTCCAGCAAGAGTCAGGTCAACAATTTAGAAAAGAATCATACTTGCTTTGGGGCAGCTAGGTGGTGCAGTGGATAGAGCACCAATCTTGAATTCAGGAGGACCTGAGTTCAAATCTGGTCTCAGACACTTTATACTTCCTAGCTGTGTGACCCTGGGCAAGTCACTTAACCCCAGCCTCAAAGGGGGGGGGGGGGGGAAGAATCATACTTGCTTCAACTACAAGAAAGAAAAGAATAGATTGGAATATGAAATACTGAATAGCACTGGAAAATGGTTTGTATCAACAAGAATTTATTATGAGTATAACTGAGAAAGGAAAAAAAAAAAGTTTTTAGCAGAAAGAAATCCTCCTAAGAAATCAGAAATTGGTAGGGTTTTTGAAATGCTAAGGTAGCAGATAAAGACAATGATAATAGGTCATATATAGTCTGACATAATTTTTTTTTTTGATCCTTAGAACAATCTTTCAGTTAAAATAGTTGTTACAGTTTCCTCATTTTACAGATAATTAAACTGAAGTTTCTAATAGTTAGGAATACAGTGAAACATTTAAAAAAGAAAACAAAATTGAATAATTCAAAAGGCTAAAAAATAACCAAGCTTGTCTTACAAGCAGGTGGACACTATTATCAAACTCTTACTATCCCCAAAGGGCAGGTGGAAGATAAAGACAAGCTATGAGGAAAGCAAAAAACAAACCCTAGGAAGGTAGTAGAGAACAGAAGAAGGAATTTTGACATATTTTGTTGCATTTTATGGGACAAAAAGAGGAGGGAGAAGGGAAGGGAACAGGCAATTAATTATATAGCTCCTGCCATGTCCCAGGCACTAT
The DNA here is from genome assembly GCF_048593235.1 of Sminthopsis crassicaudata. Lineage (NCBI taxonomy): Eukaryota > Metazoa > Chordata > Mammalia > Dasyuromorphia > Dasyuridae > Sminthopsis > Sminthopsis crassicaudata. Next base: position 573,183,988 of record NC_133618.1, read on the forward strand.
GCTATGCTTTTTATTTGTTTGTTTACAAATATCCTCCCATTTGGATCTTCCCAAGACCTCTATAAGGGAGATGCCATTATTATTCCCCCCCCCTTTTTTTTTTAATAAATTAGGAAACTCAGGTAAACAGGGTTAAGGGACTTAATTCAGGGTCATGGTCAATAAGTGCCTGAGCTAGATTTAAATCCAAGACTTCTTGACTCCAAGTCCAGGACTCTATTCATTGAGCCACCATCTACCTCCAAGAAGTGAAAGATTATTAAAATATGGAGGGAAGTAGAGATCTCACAAACTTTACTCTTACAAAATAACATGAGTCAGTTTTCTGCTAACCAGACCGAGAACCGATTCCTTAATTATATTATATATATGCATATACAATTATGTAATTATAAATATATATATAGGATATATATGTACATATATATGCATATATATCCTATAAATTCATGTTTGAATTAATCTTATCTTCATCTGTGACATCACATTCTGAAAAATAATAGCTCAATCCTTTCCCTCCTACAAAAAAAGTATCTCTGCACTATTTGAGGGAATTTGTTTCAGCGTTTCTTAAACTAATGTAATCACAAGTCCTTTTTTATTTTATTTAGCATATTTTGCTGTTTAAGATAAAGAAGAGCTTAGTTTAGCTATAGCTATCCACTCAGTCAGCATACAGAATGCCACATCTTTTTCATCTTCACAAGAATAAGTCACATCCTAAAGACAGCAATGTTGGCAAAGACTTAAGAATGGGACTGTGCTGCACTACATCTCTCAGTGAGCAGAAGAGAGTGGGTTGGATTACTTTTAGGAAAATGCAAGAATTTTCAAGTTTCAAGTTTCTCCCTGAGACAGAAAAAAATCTCCATTTCTTAACACCAATTTTCCAAGTTGAACATCCTTTTCAATATTATAGGCAATTCTTTTGGCTTATAAATTGTGGAAAACATATTCATCTGTGTTAGTAAAAGAAATTGTTTAATAAGTGTTCCTTATATTGGGGAAATCATAGGTCTGGTTTTGAAAAAAAGTTTTAAATTCTCTATATTCATGTGATTTTCTATTTTTAAAAAATCATGGAACATTACAATCTATGAAATTTGAAATGAGATATGAGAAATTGAAATTACTGAAAGGAAGGAAAGGTAGATGGTAGGTATAACTATGCTTATAGTATATTACAAATTATCAACTGTCTTCACAAAGGTGAATAAAATTTATTATCAAAGGTATGTATGAGTAGAAAAGGAGTTAGGTCATTAATGTGCAAAGAATAAGTCACTGATTGCCCCATAATCTTAAGAGATCTAAAGAAAGAAGTATAGTACTCTATGAGGGCTTCCTATGAAGAGATATGTGTGTGTGTGTGTATATGTATGTATGTGTGTGTGTGTATATATATGTATATATACACACACACACATACATACATACATATACACATACATTTTTAATGAAGATATTTTTAATAGTATTTTATTTTTTCCAAATGAATGCAAAGGCAGTTTTCAGCATTCACTTTTGCAAACTCTGATGTTTCAAATTTTTCTCATTCCCTCCCCCCCCAGACAACAAACAATCCAATATAGGTTAAACATATAATTTTTCCAAAAAAAATTTCCATATTTGTCACACTATATAGGAAAAAATCAAATCTAAAGGGAGAAAAAGACTATAAAGAAAAAATAGCACACAAACAACAACAAAATACTATACTATGCTTTGATCCACAATCAGTCTCTATAGTTCTCTCTCTGGATTCTATTGGAACTGCTTTAAATGAGAATTTATAAGAGAATATTATAAAGAATACCACAAAATGAAAGCCATGAATGGGTTGTGATTTATATTACTGGAAGGAATACTAATTTCAACAATAGCACTGATCCACTGCAGTTTTTAAATATAAAAGTTCTATCCACTTTAGTAGAATGTAAACTCCTTGACAAGACAAATTATTTTATTTTATTTCTATATCCTCAGAGACCAGCATAGTATCTTGAACATTATAGGTGATTAATAAACATTTACAGAATCAAATTTAAATTAACTTTCATGTTGCCCTTTTGTTGTCCTATAATTGCATCAACTCCTATCATCTCCTTTATTTGCCCAAGAAGGACTAAAAGAACCTTCAATTTAGCTCTAATTTCTTTGTGAAAAATGTCTGTATATACAAGTTATTGGTTGCTGGGAAAAAAACTCACACTTAAGAGCACACAGTTAAATTAATATCTATAGCTTTTAAACATTCTGACACCATTACTATGGAAACAGAAGGGGGCCTCATGGGACTGTAGTTCCTTTAGAATTTGTATCTGTTTCATGAGTTTCTCCAGCTAAAAAATGCACCATACAGTGGCTATCCTTTTATTTATAAAATTAGCTAAGGTTGGTCCTGAGATAGCAGATAGACAGCAGGACCAAATTTCCAGACTTTCCAATTTGGTAGCTAGCACCTGTCATTACCTCCCTGGTATAAGTCTTTGATAATCTAGAGCTATCCACATAATGAAATGAGAAAATGATTCATCCTACAGATTGGAAATCAAAGGCAGAATGATGAAAAAACTGCAAATCACATAACTAGCTTAAGGCTATTTGAAGGCTTACTTCCCTATCATAAGTCGTCTTTCTTTTTCTTTCTTTTTTTCCCCCTGGTTTTAAAAACAAAGCCAAGCCAAGCAGAAAACCAGTAATAACATTCAATTTCATATTTTAAGTGAAAATCACATGTAGCTAAATTAAATTTGAACAAAATTTCACTATCACTACCCTTATATTAAATCTAGTAACAAAAACTAAGTATGCCTTTCCCTAAATTATTCTGGTCACATATGTGCACATTTCCCCTCTATTTCTCTAATCACCAGAGCTTTCCTCTTCTCACTATTCAGGGCTTGATCTGCGTGTACAAAAGAACTCCAGAAAAGCTGCACTGCTGGGTACTCACAATCTATAGAGCCATTTGGGAATAACTGAAGAGACTATTTTCTGCTGTGCTTGACATGCTATCATCAACAGTTTTTGTAGTTCAGAAAGTCTACCTCTAAATTAGAAATAAAATCATATCCAACAAAGCCAGAAGTACAGAAATATTCTGAAGTAAATGTGGGCCTTCAAACTCCATTCTATCTCTGACCTATGACCAGGCTGAACTTCCTTCCTTACTCAGACATATGGTTTCAATGAGAAACAAATAGTAGTCTTTCCTCTGTCTCTCCTGGGACACAATCTACAGATGGTCAGTATATTTTCATCTTCTATAGCTAATAAAAAAAATCTTTGCACACACAATAGTGACTTCTTTCTTTGCATTTCATAAAATGAGCCCAAATTTTAAGTAACCAAAGCTACTATTTCTAATCAGACGCAGCTAGATTTATTAAAATGACAGTAATTTATTTAATTCTAGAATAGGAGGAAGCAAACTTTTCAGTTTTTCTGTGTCATAGCTGAGGCAGTTTGCCGATAAATTGATGCCTCCAAACCACAGTAACATGTGATGGTCCAAATCCATCATCAGTCTTGCCACCAATGCCTAGTTGTTACTTTTTTTTTTTTTTTTGGTGAGGTTATAACTTGACCATTTTAGCCTGCCTCAGGCTGTAATTTGACAAAGCAGCTCTCAATTCATGTGGTTTTTATTTCACTCAGTTTCATCAAAATCACAAGATAATTGGGGGTATAGCCCTTTCTAAAAAAAAAAAAAAAAAAAAAGAGGAGGGGGAGAGAGACAGAAAGACAGAGAAAGAGAGAGAAAGAGAAGGAGGGAAGAAAAAAAGGAAGAAAAAAAAGGGGAAAAGGGAAAGAGGTTAAAAAAAAGAAAGGTTGGGGGGAGGGAAAGGGAGAGAAAGTCAAGAGTACATCAGTCAGGGCACTGAACTAGGCACAGAAAATAACAGGACTTCTTAATGTAGTTGCCCAAAACTTTTTTGATTGACAGCAAATTGCTTACTTCCCTTCTGTTCTCATTTCTACTTTAAATGCCAAGTGAAATTAGACAAACTTACTTGGTTAGGCCATGTAGTGCATTTGGCTGACAGATGAGACCACTCATCTGAATGCTTCCTTCTTCAGTTTGGTACAATTTACTTTGCTGTCATACATCATTATTATCAGTTGCTATTCTGCTGAGCTTAGATAGAACCACTCTCAATATCCTAATGGGGCAGTATCTCAGCATGTACCATATTAGCTATTTTTTAAGGAGTATTTTCAACTACTGTAGGTCTCTATAGGAAAGGCCATTCACTTGACAGGGTCTCAGGTAAATGACAATAGCCTAGCACAAAATGGCTTGCCTCCAATACTAGTGTGCCAAGAAACTTTACTAATTAACTCACAAAAAAAATAATATAGTAGTGTGGGATAAAATGAATATCTCACATGAGAAATCTACTAGTGAGAGCAGTAATTCTTAACTCTGAAAATTACAAAAACAAAATAGTTCTTCCTAAGTGGGACTTGTCATGTTTCCCAGGATTTTTCAATTTTAACTTTTTTGTGCATTTAAAGGGGGATTCCTACTGTCCAGTTATCAACTTAAAACCTATGACAATCCCTCCCACAACTATAATGTGTGCATAAACACATATACTAGATGGCAAACCACTTGGAGGGCCAGGGTTCTTCTTCTACTTCTTTTGTATTCCACAAACTGTCTAGAGTCCATCACTGAGCATACTGCAGCCACACAAAACATATTGCTATAAATTCAGCTAAATTATTAAAGTAAATAACACCATCTTAACTTCTTGGTAAAAAAAATGAACAAAGTGAGGGGGAATGTAAAGTAATAGAAAGGAGAACTGACAAGAAACCAAGATGCATGGGTTTTGTCCCTGCTCCTATCCCTCCCCAGAAGTGTAAGCTTGATCGGGATCCATAAGCTCTCCAAATTTATCTTCAGATCCATAGGAAGAGAGGCACTTGATTACTTGATTATTTTTTTATTTATGTTGTTGGGTACAGGACTGTGAAGAAAGCACTTTACAAAACAGTGCTTTATGTTCTTAGTGCTTACGTGCTATACATAAACTATCATTATTATTTGCACAAGAAATAAACAGAACCTTATTTAAATATTTTTACTCTGCACATAGCCCCAATGATGGGCAATGGGGTGGGGGCTCAATTATCAGAGGTTTTACAAACTTCAAGGCTCAGTCAGTAGTTCCACAAGCAAAACCAGTAACTGGTTGGCTCCTGCTGTACATCTGCAATAAGGGAGGTAAACTCACAGTGGAAGCTCTGTTATACCATTCAGCTTCAGGCTGAGGAGGCTCCTATAGCAACTGAAGAGTGTGAGAGTCACCTTCTAGCCATGGGAGATTATTGTCACATTAATAATAATAATAATAATAATAATAATAATAATAATAATAATAAATGATTTCAAATATCTCTTCCAGACCTAAATTTCTCTATTCTTTCATGGAGAATTCATGATTAGTGCCGCTGATGTGAGTCTTCCTGAATCCTTTTCAGAGCTGCTCATCTACTTTTGGTATTCACCTGTCACCTAACTCTCATCTGTGAGTTCAAGAAACAGCAGATACATATCGATAATATAAATGCTAGCTATTATTATAATTGTTAAAAGTTTTATATGGTACAGATATAAGGGATCAATATTCTCATCCAATATCTTTCCTATTTTCAACAGCACATCAACCCTTAGTTGGGAATCAATGAGGTGACACTAGTACACAGTAAAATGATAAAAATCTTACTGCTAATGCTACTTCTTCAGGATACACTACATATCTAACAGAATAACACCATTGTCATTAGGAAAACCTATGTTTTGAGAATGTTTTCCTATTACAATTTCAAAAGTAAACTGAAATTAATCAGGAAAAATAAATACTTTGTCCATCTATGTGCATTCCTATCTTGGGATAAGATAATTATGGGAAATAATTTTTAAGACCTAGAAAGACTGTATTTTCTCATTATAGAAATTTAACTTCAAGTTAAGCCAGAGATAATAAGATATCTAAGGACTGCATCTCAAGTATTCTTCTTCTTAAGCAGTAAATGTGGGCGCACAGCATGGCAATGTAGAAAAAGAAACAGTAGCATAGTAAAAAGAGCACTTGAATTCCAGGGATCTTGGTTAAAAGGCCAAGGTTCAAATCTCAGCTTTACTTCTATAAACTCGGGCAGATCCTTTCATCTTTGGGACCCTCAGTTTTCTTATTTATAGAATATGGAGTAGGAATGGACTAGAAGATCTCTCTGGTCCTTCCATCTCTAATACTATGGTACTATAATCATAAACCAACTATAACTGTAAAAATAATTTTCCTGAGATTGTAAAGTACTGTTAATAAATGAAGAATGTCTTTCTGTGGACTACATGGTGCAAGTGTCCCCTAAGTCATCCTCTTCATGCAAAGGTGCTTGACATTTTTTGTTTCAGGACCCATTGGTTGGTGTGATAAAGCTTATGGACTCCTTCTCAGAAGACTTTTTTTAAATACACAAAATAAAACACAGAAGAATACAAAGGAAACTGACTATGCAAAAATATAGTTATCAATTTAAAACGACAACACTAACAGTATGTTCAAAGACCACAGGTTAAGAATCCTGCCCCTAATGCTAATTAGTGTTGAAGTGAATTTAGGTTCTAGTACTCTGTCATGTTGAAAAGGCTTCCAGTATATGTATTCATATTTCAAAGAGGAACCTGGCTCTGAAGGGAGGGAATGTAGGAAAGGGAGGTTCATTACCAAAAATACTTAGTTTACTCTTCATGAATATGCATGTGGATGATAGGACGGACACATGCACTGCCAGAGCCAGTTCAACACTTGGGAGGCTCTGAAGGAAAGTGTAAGAGAGAAAAGGTATTAGGTTGCCTAGCAAACTGAAGGTCGAGAGTCATTAGGTTGACCTCATTGTCCATTCATGTGAAATCTGGAAAGTCTACCAGTACCATGCCAGGATCTATGATTGTATACATATGGGGTCTCCCACCACCAAATGCAGATTTCAATGTCTCTATGCCCAATGTCTTTGGGCATTGTTATGGGCAAAAACTTCACAGCTAAGCAGATAAATGAGTAACAAAACTCTCCAAACCCGCATAGATTATTCAACAGGCATTAGTCCTTTGTTAGAAATATTCAAAACCTAGCTTAGAAAGGCCTGTCAAAGCATACAATCCCATGATAATCCTATAGTATAAACTGCCCCCTACATGATGCAAAAACAAAAAAATTTGTATCAGATGACTATTAGCTACATTTAGTCACTAAGTGTTTTTCCCCAATTAATGTGTACTTATATAGTTACAAGATTTTCAAGTTAGCTATGCTCACACCCAAGGTAATGCTTGAACATATACTCAAATGTCATAACCGACATTTAAAACATTCCAATAATTATAGTCCGGTCTTAAATGTACTGGATTCTCCCATATGGTTTGGCAGAAATCTCCATCAAACAGATGGTTTTATGCCTAAGGCAATAGGAGGGCAGCGATGGAGCTGGATGGGGTGGTGCCCAACTCCTCTGACATTTTCCCAAGGAGATTCCTTCAGAGGACTGATAATGTTCTTTCTGTACTGCACTCTGATGACCAGGTTCTGTTCTTCAAGTTTCTTACCCAGGAGCTATGAATCTGTGGTGATAATAGAAGTGGTTAAAGAACATTTATATAGTACTATAAGTTTGCAAAGTATTTTTTACATATTAGCTAATTTGATGTTTATCCTAACAGAAAAATTATGGAATTTTCTTCCTTGTAACTGATAGCATGAAATTAATGGGAAAAGTGAGTAAATGTGAGTTTCATTCCCACCTACCACTAATTAACTAGTGATCATGGAAGAGACAATCTTTCTGATTCTGGTCTTCTTATCTGAAAATAAAGATTACAACATTTGCCTCTGCTTTAAAAAGAATTTTTTAATTTTTAGAAATAAATTTTATTCCCCCCTCCCAATTACTAAGTGTCACTAGGAAGAGGAAAAGAAGAGTAAAGTCAAGGAAAAGAAGAAGGGAGATTTACTCAATCTTCCCTTTCTTCTTAGCTACTGCTAATGTCTTCCCTGTAAAGATGAGTATTTAATCTTCTCTGTCTATATTCTGTATATACATAATTATTTACACATTGACTTCCATATTAAAATCTCCTTGTCAGTTAGGGATAGAGAATTTGTCTTTCTTTATATCTTTAGAATATCTGGTATATAATAAAAGCTTAGTGACTGATCAGAAAAAGTGAGTACTCATTAACTATAATTTTTTTTTTTTTTTAAACTGAGGCAATTGGGGTTAAGTGACTTGCTCAGGGTCACACAGCTAGAAAGTGTTAAGTGTCTTAGGCCATATTTGAACTCAGGTACTCCTGCTTGCTCTACCTACTATACCAACTAGCTGTCCCAAATGAGAAGTTGAAGCTTCCTGTAATTTCAAATGGTTTCAATTTCAAAAGAAGTTTGACAAATGAATCCTATAATTTTATGCAACTGGTTTCCTCTGAAGATGTGTACTGAATATATCCTGTAATATATCAACTTACAAATTAAGCTTATGAAGATCAACGACAATGAAAAGGTTAACTAGCTGAATACACCCTCCTTAGACCTAAAGAGAGTTTATGATGAAATCTCTCACATGATGGAATAAGGGGTAATATTTAAAAGTAAAATAATATTGAGCATTTCACATAAAGATTCCACTCTTAATCTGCTAATCTAATTCTGTTTCTTAACTGCATTTCAAGGTGTGCTTGTTTTATTGCTAATTTTATTTCATGTATCTAAAGGAACTTAAACTAGAAGTCTTGAATATTTCTATCCTTCATCACTGTGTAAACAGCTCTTATATAAGTTGGCTATCTTGCCTGAGTTCTTTCTCTAGAGTACTTCACTCTCATCAGTGGCTCTCTTTTATTTATTTATTTATTTTTCCTGAGGCTGGGTGTAATGTTCTGATCATCTCTCAGTTGTAATCCTTTTCTGGGAGGAGGTTTCTTTTCTGTATAATCTTTTCCTCTATGAGCAGGTTTCTTGGGAGGCTTCTGGAGCCTCCAGCCAGCCTCTTCTTCTTCCATCTTGGCTCTGAATCTCTTCCAGCTCTTATCCTTCCTCAATCCAGACTGCTCTCCAGGCTCAATGCTGCCTCTTTTTATCCTCCCAGAGAATGGACTTGTGGGTTCTCCCAGGGGCTTGTGGGAATTACTTACAACCAATGAACTTGTTCCTCTTAGAATTCCTAAGGTATAAACTCCCTTTAAAGGCCTGAGCCAAAGGTCTGAACCAGAGAACTTGAGTTCTCACCTTGTAATTGTCCAGACAACTTGAGTTCTCACCTGGTAATCCTAACAGCTGGGGTTAAGTGACTTGCCCAGGGTCACACAGCTAGGAAGTGTTAAGTGTCTGAGACCAAATTTGAACTCGGGTCCTCCTGAATTCAAGGCTGGTGCTCTATCCACTACGCCACCTAGCTGCCTTCAGTGGCTCTCTTTTAAACAAAAAACTCTCCCCAAAAAATTTCCTCTGAAAAGGAAATTTTAGCCAAAATATCTAATGATCAGAAGCAGTGTAGTAATATCCTCTTCCTTAGAAAATGGACTAGACTGAATCCTGATGAGGAAATCCAGAAAAATTCAGGCTGCCCATTTATTTGTATACACATGTATAAATATGTACATAGATTCACTAGTGAGAATTTTTTATCAACATAATAGTCAACCCTAATTTCTGAGGATGTATGATGAAAAAAACTAGCTCCTGACAGAGAGGCAATGGATTCAAGGTGAAGACTAAGAGATATATTTTTAGACATAAACAAGGAAATTTTTTGTTTTGTTTCACTGCATGTATTTGTAACAGGACTTTTATTTTTCTTGCTTTTTCATTGAGAAGGGTGATGAGAAAAGGACAGAAGAGAAAAGGATTAACTTTGAAAATAAAATAAATTGTTAAGAAAGGTTACTTGCAAACAGGAAATATAGTGTAGATACAAAATAATACAGATAGGCATAAATATGCATATGTATACATAAAAATACATGCACATATATACACACATCTGCACATACTTCTTTGATACTTGGATTTGTAATTTTGTTAGTGTAGGTATTCATTGCACCAAAGCAGACTATAGTCTGTCTTTGATGGGTTTCATGAATTTGGTAAAAAAAAAAAAAAAAATCACTAACCTAAATAACAAATTTCTATTGATTGGTTAAATTAGACCTTGATCAAAAGACATACAAGTTTATTACCAGTATCCTTTTCAAAATCTTTCCAGATTGGTAGGAATTATTAGGTGCAGTCCCTGAGAACTTAGATATTCCCATGCTCTTACACCTTATGTAAAAATATAAAAATATGATTTGATATTAAATTCTAGAATTTTATGTATATAGTAAAAAGTCACTTCCTTTTTGATTAGGAAAAATATTTTTAAAAATATATTTTATTTTAAAATAAAAAATATTTTAGCTTGCACTTCTTTAGGTTAAGAGATACTAGTGCCAAACTCATTTATTGATATGCTCAAATTAATAATAAAAAGTACATTTATTTTAATATTTATATATTTAAAAATATTTTCTATATTATGTAATTCAGATTATCAGTATTAAAACTATATGTTTTTGTCTTTCAAATTTACATGCCCATAAAAATATTTCTCAATCAAGATTTACGAGTAAATGGCTTAAACTCAAACCCAAGTATTTTAATAGCATTACATATTTCCATAGAGAGCTATAAATTCACATCTGAAATTTTAAAAACTTTAAATAGCAAGAAAGCTTCCCACCTAAAACTGAACCTTTCCTAAGAGATAAATGTATATGTGATATTTGACACAATCTAAAAAATATTACATAAACCAGATTTTAAAGTTAACAAAATTTGAAAGTGTGCTCTTTAAGACATTCAGTACATTTTCTGTTACCATGAGAACTCTTAAATTGAGAAGTTGTCTCACAGGTTAAAGGATTTTGAACATTTTGAATCCAGAACAGCTGGATGCCATTGGAAGCACCATCCATAGAGACCAAAGGGACAGAGTGCTAAGATGAGCTACTACAAATATGAACCTTTTCAGATAATTTAGTGATTTCTTCAAATGATGCTGACACCAAGGAAAAATATTTCTAGTAGTCTCCTTCAAAATTGACCTAATAGATCAGTGGAACAGATTAGATACAAAGGACAAAAAAGGGTACATCTACAGCAATCTAATCTTTGACAAACCCAAAGATACCAACATTAGGGACAAAAATTCATTATTCGGAAGAAACTGTTGGGAAAACTGGAAATTAGTATGGCAGAAATTAGATATGGATCCACACTTAACACCATATACCAAGATAAGATCAAAATGGGTCCATGATTTAGGCATAAAGAATGAGATCATAAATAGATTAGAGGAACAGAGAATAGTCTACCTCTCAGACTTATGGAGGAGGAAGGAATTTATGACCAGAGGAGAATTAGAGATCATTATTGATCACAAAATAGAAGATTTTGATTACATCAAACTAAAAAGTTTCTGTACAAACAATACTAATGCAAACAAGATTAGAAGGGAAGTAACAAATTGGGAAAATATTTTTAAAAGGAAAGGTTCTGACAAAGGTCTCATTTCCAAAATATATAGAGAACTGACCCTAATTTATAAGAAACCGAACCATTCTCCAATTGATAAATGGTCAAAGGATATGAACAGACAATTCTCAGATGATGAAATTGAAACTATTTCCATTCATATGAAAGAGTGTTCCAAATCACTACTGATCAGAGAAATGCAAATTAAGACAACTCTGAGATACCACTACATACCTGTCAGATTGGCTAAGATGACAGGAACAAATAATGATGAATGTTGGACGGGATGTGGGAAAACTGGGACACTAATACATTGTTGGTGGAGTTGTGAAAGAATCCAGCCATTCTGGAGAGCAATCTGGAGCTATGCCCAAAAAGTTGTCAAACTGTGCATAACCCTTTGACCTAGCATTGCTGTTATTGGGATTATATCCCAAAGAAATACTAGAGAGTGGAAAGGGACTTGTATGTGCCAAAATGTTTGTGGCAGCTCTTTTTGTTGTAGCTAGAAACTGGAAGTTGAATGGATATCCATCAATTGGAGAATGGTTGGGTAAATTGTGATATATGAAGGTTATGGAATATTATTGCTCTGTAAGAAATGACCAGCAGGAGGAATACAGAGAGGCTTGGAGAGACTTAAATCAACTGTTGCTGAATGAAATGAGCAGAACCAGAAGATCACTATACACTTCAACAACAATACTGTATGAGGATGTATTCTGATGGAAGTGGAAATCTTCAACATAAAGAAGATCCAACTCACTTCCAGTGGATCAATGATGGACAGAAATAACTACACCCAGAGAAGGAACACTGGGAAGTGAATGTAAATTGTTAACACTACTGTCTATCTACCCAGGTTACTTATACCTTCGGAAGCTAATAATTAATGTGCAACAAGAAAATGGTATCTACACACATATATTGTATCTAGGTTATATTGTAACACATGTAAAATGTATGGGATTACCTGCCATCAGGGGGAGGGAGTGGATAATTTGGAAAAATGAATTAAAAAAAAAATTGACCTAATATCTCCTAAATGATAACTTTTAACTCTTCACAATAAAAGTCATCCAGCCATCCCAGCATCAAATAATCTTCTTTAATTTTTTTTTTCTGGTAATACATGTATGTTAACTTTTTAAATACACATTTCTTTATGAATCATGTTAGGAGAGAAAAATCAGAACAAAAGGGAAAAACCACCACAGAAGAAAAAAAACAAAAACAAAAACAAAAGTGAACATAGTATGTTAGGTTCTTACTAAGTGCTAAGTCGGTACTTAACAATTTTCTAGTTCTGGCCTTTCCTGGGAGTTTGACTTGTGAATTCCTGGGGAAGAGCTTGCACGCTTAGGAAGAGCAAGTTCATTTGTTGAAGTACTTCTTCCCAGAAGCCCTTGCATTATCCCACGCCCATTCTCTGGGAGGATAAAGAGGGCAGCTCTGGAGGAAAAAGTCAGTCTCTGCTGTAGACCAGACTTGAGGCAGCTCTCTGCAGGAAGGGAATCACTTCTCTGGACGAGAGTTAACGGCAACTGTCTGGAGACAACGGTTCTCTACAGGAAGAAGAATCTGTCCGAGAGATTTGAGTTGACACAGCAGATCTCCTCCCAGAGAGCAGCTTCTGGAGACAACAGCACGTTACAATTGGCGCCTAACGTGGGGCAAGAACTTTTGCTTATCCTGACAAGGACTTATTCTAAGCCCTTTAGAGGAGCTAGACTGGACCATCGCAATTTGGCGCCCAAACAGGGAACAGCTTCTGGAGATAACAGCACGTTACAATAGTATGTGTTCATTTAAGTTCCGAAGAGTCTTCTTTATTTTACTGATCAGGTAAACAAGGCCCCCAAAAGCAGAAAATGTTCATAATTCCAACAGTTGTTTCCAGAGGAAACAGGTCTTCTAAGATCATCAAAAATGTTACCAATAGAAGAGAGTGCTCTGGAGCCTTATAACTGAATCCATTCAAATCTGAGACTGCTTAAGAAGAAAATAAACTTAAACTGATAGAAGTTCTTTTGGATCTAAAGTAATGTATATTATACTGAATAGAGTCCCAAGTTGAGCCAATCTTATAACAAATGCTATTTTAAAACTTCTAAAATGATAGGGATCATAGTAATATTTTGAAGCAGAAAATAACTTTTAAGAGCATCTAGTTCAAACTCATTTGGGAGAAACACACACACACACACACACAGAGTTCTAAAATATTTACAGAATAATTAAATACACTCAACACAAGATGAAACCCCAAATGTTACTATTTTCTGGTGAAAATTAACTGATTAGTCTCCCAACCCTAATCTTACAAGAACACCAGCCAACTCTTTGAAAATGAACTACATCAAAGTTGCAATGATCAGGTTTGTACAAGTTGAAATCAATTACAAGAAACCAGTATCTTAGTTTCTTTTTTGGATTTGAAAGGACTAATTTTCCAAATTCTAACTGAAAGCACAAAAAAAGTGACAAAACCATTTTTTAAAATGATTAACTGCTAATTCACTAAGCAACAGATTTTTTTTTTTGACCATTTGATAACTAATACATTAAGAGTAATTCAAATTTTAGCTTCAAAGGCATGGTTAAAAATAAAAAACACCAAAGTCACAGCTAAGCATATGTATGTCAGTGTACTAACAATAACATCACTTTGAAATGTTTGGGAATAAATGCTTAAACTTATAGAATTGGAGATTTTTAAAACTGGAAGGGGCTCCAGTCCAATCCCTCTTTTTAGGGAGAAGAAAACTGAAGCCTAGAAGTGAAGTGCTTGCTCAAGGTCACAAGGTTATTATTAGGCAATATTTACTATGCTTTTGACTAACATTCTAAGTTAGCAAAGAAAATTCAAGAGAACTGAGGGAGCAGACTTTAATATTCACAGGGACTGTATCCCTTATTGTTGGCTCTAAGTTCAGTAACAGTCCCATTTAATGACAAACAGCTTTAGAGGTAGGATATTTCAGGCATCAATGGGATTTGTGATAGTGGAACAATACTAAAAACCTGCCTCTGACACAGAGATCTAAGCCCTAAGCAGATTCTCAAAGGCCTTCTTTTATTAGTCATATAAACAAAGAAATTATTATTATGAAAAAGAATGATGATGGTAATAACAAGACTTTACATTTATAAAATCCATGACCATTTTCATTGTGCTATAGCATACATTTTGTTATTTGAATCTCACAACAGCTTCATGTGGCTGACACCATTTTCCCCATTTTACAGCTGAGAAACCAAACTCCAAGAGGTTAATTGAAACAGATGAAAAGTAAACTTTTTTTTTTAAATTGGTGACAAATTGGATGCATCCATGACTATTTTTTCAACTAGCAAGCAAAGCAAGTAAAGAAACATAAACAAGCACCTTTAAGATTACACACAGTTTACACTTTGCCATATATAGTTATGTTTTAATTACACCCCAGAGCCTACATTTTTCTAACTCTGTAAGGGACCATGAAAATCAATTAAATTAGGGCAAATGTGGCCATTAATGAGGATGCTAGTAGGGAAAAGAGCCAAGAGAAAGAATATAACTAAGAATTTACTTAATTTAGGGTCAGTCATCTTCTGGGAAAAGAAAAAGGTGCTCATTCTGGGTATCCTTGTAGAGGGCCAGAACTCTGGAAAAGTATTCTTGAAACAAAAATACTTACAAATAAGGTGTTAAATTGATGAGATAATGGTTCTCCAGTTTACATACATTTAATACTTAGCCTGGTGATGTAATAGTTCTACAATTGATGTAATTGCAATAGGGTATTTAAGGGCTGAGAGAACTGGAGACAGAATCAGACTGTGGTCAAGCTATGACAATCAGACTGACGGAGGAGATTGGATCAGACTGGGACAGACACAAACTATGAAGGAGACAATAAAGACTTTAGACTCTATTCCTGTCCATCCTCATGGTGGACTATCTTGCTGAGACCAATGCCCATCCAGAGGATTTCCAGAAAGCTAGTCCAGGTATTACATATCCTAACAACATATGAAGAAAATATGGGGAGGTAGGCAGAGGAAAGGAAGAGCTTAAGAGAAGTGTGGAGAGAAAACAAAGTAATTAGAAGCAATGGAAGGAAGTTTAAAGTATGTGGAAATGAGGAGGAATGAAGTTAAAAAAAAGTTAAAAGAAGAAAGGGAAGAAAACTGGAAAGTAATTTTAGTCAGATCGGTGAGACAGAAAATAGAGTTTACAGATCAGTTGCTTTAAAGACTATAGTTAAATTAATGGGAAAAACACACAAAAAGACATTTCAAGAAAAATTAGCCAGTGTAAAGAAAGAATTTTATGTAGGAAGCACATTAGCTTTTCCTCAGAAGGAGGGGAAAACACTTTCTGGTGTCTGCCAGCATACCACCATATACAATTAATTTCACTAGGGCTTGAGTAAGAAAGGATTCATAGAAATCATAAATTTGTACACATGTCAAGGCTACAAGGGACTTTAAATCTAAACCCCTCATTTTAGAGAGAAGAAACTGGGGGTGAGCCAAGAAGTTCAGAAAAGGGTGGCTTGTCTGAGGTCCCACAATTACTGAGTGTGGCAGCCAGGACTAGACTTTTGAGGATCTTACCTGCCTGAGATTTATGGTCCTATGACCTCAAGTCTTCTGATTCTGACTACTATATGTCCTTAAAACACATTGAGCTTCAAATGATGGGGAACAGGATGCTGAAAGGGAACTCTGCTAATAATAAACAATGCAGTCTTGCTCTCAAATGGACCCACCTCTCTATAGTTAGCTCTCAAAAAGGCTCAGTAAAGTACCTGTGGATGGTGTAATGAAGTCTTCATGACTATAAAGAATGAAAATGTGTTACTCATAGTGAAAAGGATAGTGGAAACACCTCTATAGTAATGCTATCACTACTATATTCATTATTCATATTATCCATATGGTATTGTATTTTTATTTATTAGGATACATACTTCCCAGTTATATTTTACTCTTGTTCCTGCCATACTGGAGTTTTGCAGGTCTCAAGTTTGACATCTCTGCTCTATAGTATCAATACTAAAGAATGGTAAAAAACATACTATATCTCCTGGTCTTCATTTCTATATTCTTAAGCATAGCCTCGATTTAAAAATTTCAACTATTCTAACTAGTCCTCCCCACACAAAAGTGATTAAAAATTAAGAATCTGACATCACATTCAAAACAATTTATGGCTATATACAAATAGCTACTGTGTGAATTTTTTTCTTTAGTATATCCATCCCCCAAATATTGAGAGAATATTTATTATATTGTATTGCTCTGAAAAAGGTTGCTAGGGTAATCATGAATTCAGCTAAATATGAAGATCCAAATTAATTCTTTAAAACATTTATTAAGCAGTATGATACAAAAGGCTGCTAGGGATGCAAAGATAGATATGTGGCCCCTGTACTCAAACAGGTTGAAACAATGGGTGTCGAGAAAAAGAGCAGTAAAGGAGTGTACACAGTGACTATGAAACAAGGGAGAATGAAACAGATATAAGGAGGGAGCAGTTAAGACACAGGACTGTGTCAGAAAAGTTTCATGGAGTTGATACCACCTAAAATGGGCCCTGAAAGATTGCTTTTGATTGACTAATCTTGTTATTTCAAGAAGTTCAAGAGCATTACAGAATCTAGAAAAAGAAAAAAAAAAAATTCTCCTTTTCCTGAATTCTCATAATTCTTTGATGGCACTTTTCTTTGGATACTCTGCTGAACAAATGAGTAAATGAAAGAAAAAGATCTTTAATATAGTGAAGATAAGGCACTGAACTGTTAATCACTGAAAAAGCCAAGAGGTTAACTGACTTTCCAAATTACATAGATAGTAGGTATCTGAGACTGGATTTGAACTCAGGTTATCCAGACTCCAATCAAACTCATATATTTTTATTGAGTTAAGTTGTGCCATACATAGTGCTAAGGCCCAGAACTCTATAGACTGTCAATTACCTACCAGACTCATTAATACATCATCCAATTAGAAGACACTTAAAGGAAAGTGTTAATTACAGTTTACATTAGAGCAGCAAGTTGAGATTCGGTGAGTGTGAAAGTACTAAGGTTTACTGGTGTATTTACTGGTATAGACAACATTAAAGGTTTCCTTTAAACACTGCTTTCTAAGCAATCAAGGAACTTTAAAGTCACTTTAAAGTTATAGTATAATGGAGAGACTACCAATAGTCACTCAATTTTATATTAAAGTGAAAAGGGATAATAAAAGCTGCAGTAACCATTTACCCATAATCCAACATAGTTATTTGATACTCTCCCCTAAAAAAAATTTCAGTCAATATCATACAGGTCATCAATACCAATAATGATAAAACTTTGTCACAGAGTCAGTCAGAAAATTTTTTGAGCTGGAAAAGATTTCAGAAATCATCAAGTCTTCTCATTTTATAAATGAGGAAACAGACTTAGTGACTTCCCCAAAACACATGGAGAAAAACTAAGCATAATCAAGAAAATTCATTTTAGAATGAAATAAAACAAACTCTATTGAGACTAAAAGGGAACCTTCAAATGCACTGAATAAACAGAAACCTTATTATCACTGTCCACTGCAAAGGCCCATCAAATTAGAGAAGATAAATAAACTGGTTTCAATATTTAAATTCTCTTCCACATCTTTCCAGTATCTCCCCATATTTATGCATGTCAATACATAAAACTCAACAAACAAAAATCTTGACTCTTCTGTTCTCAAACAAATGGTTTGCTTATTCATTTGACAGATGCTATTCTCATGCTGGCCAGTTTATAATGGCCTGCAGAGTTAGTATTGGGTTTTTTAGTTTAAAATATCTCTTTAAAGTAAAATAAAAAGCCTAAAGGAGACTTCTTTCCTTTGGTGTTAGTTGCTTCTTTTTTCCAAAGAATAAAAAAATTAAAAACCAAATTAGGAATAGAGACATAAGATATTGGGAACATCACATCCCCTATTAAATTGGTTAATTATAAATTGAGGGGTTGACCTAGATTTCTTAGATCCCTTTCTGGCTCTAATAGTTTATGAATCTGTAAATATAAGTACACAATAAATCCATACCTGCCTTTGTTTATTGAACATGAAATTCCAAAAGACAATGCTAGAGAATTTTGCTTCAGAGAGTAGCTTCCAGGTGAATAAACTCAGAGTAAAAATTAACAAATCACTTGATTATGTAATTACAACCTCTGGCAACCTCTCCTCTCTAGCAGAAGAAGCCTTGAAAACAAGCAGTCACAATTATTTGCCACTTTACCTAAAGATGAATGGATTGTAATTATTTGCCTATATGGCTTAATCTCTTCGATTAGATTATAAGACTATCCTTGAGACTTAGGGTTTATATATTATAGATACAATAAATGATTGTTGAATAAATGTAGTTTCTAGTTATTGACTTCCACAATAAATACTATGAAGAGAGGAAAGAACCCAAACTTGTTATCTGAAAGTTCAGTTTGACTGAAATTATCTCCTCCCTACCTTCTCTCCCAATCATTCCATAGCAGTGGAATGAATTCCTCACTGACCTACCTTCTTCCCCCCTCATCTTTCAGCAGACTGAATAACAAACCTGACTCAACCACCTCCATCTAGTTAAGACTGAATACATAAAACCCTTACTTACAGTCACAGATGTTGCACTCTTAGAAAGCTATAAGAACTTTCAGAACAATTTTCCAATAGTGAGAGACTGTATCCTATCGGTTCTTTGAAATGCTAAAGAATGTTGCTGATTGGCAGTGTCCCCTAAACAGGAATGAAAAAGCTATGTATATACACCCATTCTGCCACTACATAGCTAAAGCTGCTATAGGCAAAAGAGGATTTCTTAGAGAATTCATGCATCTTTTTCTTTCAGTTGGCTACTTTGACCTTTAGACATATAGACCTGCAAGAGGTATAGAAACCCAGGCTGAGAACTTCCCCAACAATACCAAGGCAATCCTAATTCTATGAGATTAGGTTAACAAACACTTTATATTTACTTTATTAATTTAATAAGTATTTATAGAGTACCCAAAATCAGCAGGAGCACACAAGGAAATGGAGTAGATTACCAGGAAGAGCTATCACACCAATGGATAGAAAGTCAGCTATATCCACGGTATAACTTTTGTTTCCTACATTAACAATCATAAGGAATGTGGTAGGTATGTTATTTCATTATTCTCAACCACTTTTTTTTTATCAGTTAAATGGAGATACCATCTGCCTTGCACTATGAAAATTCACTAAAATAATGCATGTGAATGAGCAGCAGAAATGAGCTACTGTCAAAATTATAAATTTCAGTTATTAGTATTTTTATGTTTCTAATTATTTGCAAAGCGTCTTAGTTATAAACCAAAAAACATCTTTGTATTCTGATGCTTTACAAATAAAGTGAGCCAACACACACAAGCCTAAGAATCATCATAGGAGTTTTCATAAAGAGCAAGTCTTAGTGTCTTGTAAACTTCTACTGCAGAAAGGATTTATCAGGATGAGGGTTAGGGGGAGAAGATGAACTATCACCATCCTAGTTTTGAGTAGTGAACAACAGTAGGAGTTATCCAAGGCTGGCTTTGGATTGGTTAAAAGGCAAAGGCTCATTGAATTAGTTCATCACAGGGTCAAAATAAGAAAAGGAGGATAATATAACCTAGGGCAGGGATGGTAGTTTGGGAAAGAATTGAGATGATTTACAGGTGATCTTTAACATCCTTCGTAGTTTTAGATTAAATTTTTAGCAAGTTGGAAAACTTTTGTAAAGACCTAGTGAGCTGTATATCAGTCACATGAAGATCAGCCTAAGTAAATTTGGAAAAATTCAATACCATGATGGTTACAAAGTAATGAATTGTTTGGCAAAGCACCTCAAGATCACTCAGGCACAAAAAGTTTGCAGTCTATGTTAGTGGAGGGAAAGCCCACAAGGATGATATTACACATCTTTGAAACACATTACATTTAAGGACCTAAGAAAACAATACATTCAGGTGTATCTTACTTTTAGTAACAGATGGGTTTTTTAAATGCTATGTATAAAATGAATTTTTTAAAAAAATCAAATACTATTTCTTTCCAATATTTTAGTAGAGTTTATTGCTTTAAAGGAATGCTATCACATTAGTTGGTTAAGTGGATGATCAATTAATTTTCTGGATTTTTATATCAAGTATAATTAAAGATAGATACACCTGTATATACCCATACACATATAAAATTAAAAACTACCATCTGGTTTTTACCAGATGCTGATTAAAAAGTAGTTATAAAATCAATAAAGTCTTTGGGCTGCGAATTTGCAAGTTATTCATTTAAACTATGCATCTGGTAGATTCTGCCTTATTAGATATGACAAGTTAATTGTCTAGAAAATCTATCATCAAAAGAGGAAGTCTATAAACTTAATAAAATAAAAATCTTTAGAAAAATATACTTTAACACAAAGTAGAGGAAGGTGTTTACTCTGGGTTGTATTAGAGAATTTCTGTGATTCAGTTCTAAGATGTTCCAAAATTTCAAATGCCACTTAACCTATCAGAGCCCTCTCTTTCTTTTCTCTAAAATGAGAGGCTTTGGCTAGATAATCTTTAAAGGATCCAAATTTCTCAGGTTATTCTTTCTTGCGCTAAAGATCTTTAGGAAACTCAGTAGGCTTTCGGCTCACCTGTATTGTTGTATTGTGCATCTGGATTCCCCCAAACATGATTTAAAGTATCTTTCTTGAATTTTAATCATCAAACATTATAAAAGACAGTATACAGCTATCCACCACATCTCTCTAAAAAGAATGACCCAGAACATTGGAACATACTCTAATACAGTCAATAGTGATTTATTGAGTACTGACTATTCACAGAGTATTGTGCATGGTGCTGGGAGATGTGCAAAGATCAACATACATTTCTGCTTATACTCCAGTAGTGATTCAAAACAAGCTTCAAAAGGGCTACAATAAAAAAGATAATAGAAGAGCTAATGAAGATATAAAATTAAATTGTTAATTCAAAGAGAAGAGAGAGACAACTGTTACATGGATCAAGAAAGGTGTAAGGCAGCCTGGTCTCTGATCAAATGGCTAAAAGATGAGCAGAATTATGACTGATTGTTAGACTCAAACAAAAGTCATTCTAGGTAAAAGGAATAGTATGTAGTTTATCTGTAATTTTTTTTTTTTAAAGTGAGAGATATTACTGGGAAAGGTACACTGTCACAAGACTTATGGGAGATACTAAGAAGTGTGGTTGCAAACCCCCTGGATTTTAGTAGGACTAAGGAACAACTGAAATACTAATATAAGTGGTGGAAGAACATAATTAGACCTGATTAATATGAAAGGAGTAGGTACAATAGATTGGAGAAAGAGAAAACCAGAGCAGGGTTATCATTTAAGAGGCTAATAAAACAGTTCTAGTGAGAGGTAAAAACCTGAATTTGAATAGCAGTAGTGGAACAGAAGGGAGAGGACAGATGGAAGAGATTCTGGAACCCTAAGTAAGAAGATTAAAGATATGATATAATATAATATAATATAATATAATATAATATAATATAATATAATATAATATAATATAATATAATATAATATAATATAATATAACATAACATAACATAACATAACATAACATAATATAATATAATATAATATAATATACTGTACTATAATATGATAAAAATAATATAATAATGGCTGGCATTTAACTAGCACATTAAAATTTAAATTGTTGCACATATATTGTTTCATTTGTTTATTACAACATACACTGTCATATATAATATGTTGATATATATTGTTTAATGTGATTTTTACAACATTCTTATAAGATATGATTCAGTGAATATGATTAAGAAGGGAGTAAAGATGATTCAGGTTTCAAGTCTTGGTTCCTCAGACAATGGCAAAAACAGAAATTGAGACCATACTGGAGGCAAAGGGGTAAAATTATATTGAATTACATGAACCTCTATGTTACTTCTAGTTATAAATACTGTGGTCAAGATGAGGTTTAGGGATGAAGCCTATAAGATGGTGATAAAGAAAAATTAGCATAAGGTACATATTATATGGTATCTTCAACAATCTAATATTCTCAACATTAAGAGAGTTAGCTAATAGTGTCACTGAGAAAAGGGTTAAAGCAAAGTGCTAGTACTTGGACTATCTTAATGAGACCAGTTGCTCCCATTTATAATCTGTTTGTCCCCAAGGACTTCAAGTTGATTACCTGGCTTTGGAATGACTGTAATATATTCAAAAACAAATATTTATTAAGCATCACAAGACAATTTCTCATGCTGAGGATAAAAGACAAAGTCATATAATATCCCTGCTCTAATGGAGCTTATATTCTACTGAGGGGATATATCATGTGTACAGAAAAGTAAACACAAAGTATATTACAAAGAAGGGTCAGGAAGAATAGAGCACTAAAAACTGGGGAAGGATCAGGAATGGCTTCATAAAGGTAACAACTAAGAAGAGTCTTAAAAGGAGGTAAGGATAAAAGGAGGGAAAGATGAAGTAGGAATGCATTCCAGAAATGGGACCACCTATGCAAAGGCATGGAAATGAGAGGGAATGTTATACATATAAAATAGCTATAGAACAATTTGACAGGAATGTAGAGTGTTTTAAGGGGGAAAATAGGAAATGCATGTAAAGGTAGGAAGGATAGATTGTAGAGTTTTGAACTTCAGGATGACAATTTCATATTTTATCCCAGAGACAGGAGGGAGACAGTAAGTTTTGATTAGAGAAATAATATGGTAAATATTTTAGGAATATCTATTTGGCAGCTATATGAAAAATGGATAGGAAAGCGGATAGTCAGGAAACAGGAATACCAACTCTTTTCTCACTTTCTATATCCATTGAATTTGGTAGTCTAAATATCCTCTGGTTTGACTTGGCAAATCTTCCCTCTCACCAATAGCTTGTGACTTAAGCCATGTTACCTTATCAGGAAAGGTTCTACCCTCAAATCCTAACTTTTGCCTTTAAAAATCATTAACATTTAAACCATATTTAGAAGTTCATCTAGTCTAAATACACATGAATATAGAAATAATTTTTACCTTGATCTTATTCCCCAGAGATAGTTAAGTAAACATCTTCTTGAACATTTTCAACGTCGGAAAGTATATTATAAGGCATCCTGTTTCACTGTTTAATGGATATAACTATTTTTTAAAAGCCATTTCTTATTATGGGAAGAAAAGAGCTTTTAAAACCTATTAGTCCTAATTTTACCTTCTGAAACAATGGATCCATTACTTTGTTTTACATGCCTCTTTAAAATAATCTAAAGACATGTTTAGCATAATGTTTGGCATACACTAAGCACTAAATTTTTTCATTCATTCAATCAATTTACTACCAGAACCTTCCAAACAAAATGCTATTATATCCTTTAATCATTTTTCATATTACATGATTTCTAGACTACTTTTACCATCTTTGTGAAACTCATCCAAAAGTACTCTCTTAACCATTATCTTTTAATACCAACCTCTTACAACAATATCTTTTAAAGTACTACTTCCAAAAACAACAATATATTCTAAATATGGTCTGACCAGCACACCAAAATCTATGTACTATACTTATATTGAAGATTGCAATAGTTACTTTGTCATACTAGACTCATATTAAGCTTGTGATCTCCATGCTTAGTGATTTTTGATCCCATATATTTTCCCACCCCCTTAATTCCCTCAACTTCCATATTCTATCTGCTAATTCATCCTTGGTAAAACCACCCAGTCTCTTATTCCACATGGTCAATGATACTATCCTAGTTCAAGCTATTATTTTATCCACCTCATATTTAGATTAATGTTCTGTCTTGCTAATTAACTTGTGATCAAAGATTATATGAAGGGACCAAAGAAACTTATCATTTTCAAAATGTTTAGTGTATTGTCCAAGGCCATAGAGCTGGGATTCAATTCAAGACCATCTAAGTCTAGGATCAGGGTTTGCTCCACTATGTTTCAGTGATTTACATTCTATCCCCTACCCCCTCTATTCTACTAAACATATAGACTAATCTTCTGCTAATCTTTATTTTGCTATCATAACTATTTAACACTTTCCACAAACTACCTGAAATCTACCATTCTGTCTTCTTGCTCGCTTCTCCTCTACATGGCTCCACATAGAAAGGCATATTTAGTGTGTTCTAAACTTTCTGTAAATCTTTGCCTTATTTAAAAATTCTTATTTTAAATTTATAATTAAGTTCACCTAATAAAAAAGGCAAAAAAAATTTCACTGAAGAAACAATTATTAACATGACTAATGTGAACTATGCTAACCATCTGAGAGCAAAACATTCTTTCCGAATTTGCTCCTTCCATATCTAACCTAGTATATTATTCTGCAGGGATGGTAATTTTTGTAGGTAGGCTCAAGAAAACAAAATTCAAAATATGGCAGAAAAGAAACAGAAGAGGAACTTAGCAAAAGACCCTGATGGACTTTCAGTTGAATATAATGCTTAGTAAAAAATTGTTTAAATTAACAAAAACATTACAAAAATCATTAGTTACAAAAACAAAACAAAACAAAACAAAAACCCTCCATTTTTTCTGATCAAAGCTGCCTAATTCTTTATAAAGCCATAGGAAAAAGATACTAAGTAAATATGAATTTGAAGTACTATTTTAGACAAGTCAATTCTGTGCTTGCTCCCTTTGACAGTTTATAGCCTTATTATCCAGGGGGAAAATAATTCTCTCCCATTAGAGTCTGTGTCAAAACACTGCTTAGAGCACATTTCATTATTATTAGTCAGTTGGACAGATCAGTCCCTGCACTATTAAGCACATCACACTATTGCTCCACAAATATGTCTTTCTCCCTGCAGATGTCACTCAGTGATAAGAGGCCTGGAGCTCCAATCATACAGATGCATCTGTGTGTGGAGAAGCAGTGATGGAAGAAATTTAATAAGAGAAGTTCAGAGAATAGTCCAGCAAAATAATTTTCTTTAAATCCTAATGCACTACTAAGCATTTAACCAGTTTTGCATATTATCACTGGGTTTACAATAAGCCCTTATGTTCTTATATTTGTTAGTAGTCAATTGGCAGTTAGTGCACTTTCCTAGGGAGTTATTAAAAGCCAACATTAAAATAAAGCTTCAAAGTAGAATTCCCTGAAACTGGGAAGACATTGGGAACTCTGCCCAGAAAAACAACAAAAGGCTACCTTACTAGTTTGAAAGCAAAGTATTATTGCAGTTTACATTATTAACAGAGGGCTCACTGATTCTAAAAATCCCTGTTGCTGAGTATAGTACCTTCTTGGAGTACTATTCTGTCCTCTTTGTTCCTAATCAAATCCTGATCCTTCATATCCCCAGTCCAAGATCATTATAATGTTTACTCTTGGCTTCCAATGATGATTTATCTTTCAAACGTAAGACTTCATTTTTCTCCTCCCTGTCTGGTTCTGCTTTTTGCAGTGACATAAGTTTAAAGAATCTTGACTTGGAAAAGACCTTAGTGATCATGTACTTCAATCCTTTTTACAGATGAGAAAACTAAGGTTCAGTGAAGTTAAATAACATGCCACAAAACTGTGAGTAGCAGATGCATTTAAATGCTTTGACTTCAAATCTAGGCCCTTTCAACCATTTATACTCTCTTTCAAACACTGTGACCTCTCAAATTTATTCTGAGTTATAGCAATTTAATCTACAGAAGTTTTGCAAGACACTTTGTATAGGGTTACAGGACATATGTATAAGAGAATAGATCCAAAGAATTTTATGGATGAAGAACCCTTAGAGAAAATTTTATTTCACATCCCAACTTCAGCAAATTCCAATGAACATTCAGTTAGCACTACTCTCTCAAGACATAAATATATGCACACATACATGTAAAGCTCCCGTGAGAATCTCTGGGCAAGCCTTAGTCTTAGGTGGAGGAGTAATGAAAGCAGAACAGCCACCAGGAGGATCTCTGTTTCTGTCTCCATCTTCTGTGTCTCTTTTGTCTGAGTCTCTTCCATGTCCAAGTTTGAGATCAGAGTCTGAGATCCAGCTTGAGCTCTCCTTTCCAGTCCTCTCAGTCCTTAAATACCTCAGTCTGATTACATTATTACGTCACACTAAGGATATGTAAACTAGAGAACTATTATCTCATCAATCACTCTGAATAAGTGCTTAACTATAAGCACTCTGCTCTAAGTATCCTGGCTTCAAGTAGAATACAGGTGGTCATGCTCTCCCTAACTTATCAGGAGAGGAGGTGAGAAATTCCAAAAGGAAAATGGGGAGGCAACCAGATATTTTTAGCAGGTTTCCTCTGGGCTGAAGGGTCTTATATGTCACTCAGAGTTCTCCCACTATCTACGGCCATATACATATACATATACATACACACATTTGTATAGACATATAAAAAAAAATTAAAATGCCAGTCCTATCCTCAAGAAGTTTACCTTTTTTTGAGGAAATGAAATATGTACACTTATATAAGTAAACATAAAATATAGATAAATCCATAAAAGAGAGTATATTAACAATTGGGGAAAAAAAATCAAGAAATGCCTCCTGTGGCTAGGTTTGATAAAAGGCAGTTATGAAGCTAAAGACAAAAGAACCCCAACAAGAAAAATTTAACAGGCCAGTTTGACTAAAATGGAGAAGAATGTGAATGGGACTAAAAAGTATGGAGATATATTATGGAGGGCTTTAAGTGACAGTTGAAGATTTGGATTTTATCATAAAGGCAAAAGGGAGCCACCAAAAAAATTTCAGAATAGTCAAATATGTGTTTTAGAAATATCAATTAGGGACTTCCGGCCAAGATGGCGGCGTGGAGGCAGACAGCTGCTTGAGCTCCTCGTTTTCTCTCAGAACTTACTTCATGACAAGCCTCTGACTTAATGCTTGACCCAGAAAGAAATCCACAAATTATCACCAAGAGAAGACATCCTTGAAAGTCGCCAGAAAAGGTCTGTGTTTGTTCGGGGGAGGGTCAATCAGACTGGGCGCAGACTGAGGGCAGACAGCCAGAGCAAGACAGGCAGCTCACACAGCTCAGACCAGAGGGGGAGGGGTGTGATCTCTGTCGTTTTTGTGAAAGGGCTTATGCCCCAGTGTGGATGCTCCGTCTTGGCAGCAAGCCAGGAGCGGTGGAGAGGGTGTAAACACCGGAGGTGAAGATTAAAACCCCGGAAAGCCAGCGTCTCTCAGAGCCCGGCCACCCCCAACCCCCACCTGGACTGACTCGGTGCGTTCTCGGAGCCTCAGAGCACAGACTCAGTACAGTCATTGCTGTTCTGTTAGTGGCTCTCTGCTGCCCTACCCCCAGTCTGTAGAGGAAGCCCATTAATACCATCCAGCCCTATCCCCCGCAAAACAGACCAATTGTTTCTCTTGTCAATTTGTTTTCTTTGATTCCTACTCTGACAAAATGAACAAAAAATTCAAAAGAGCTCTAACCATTGACAGCTTCTGTGTGGAGAGGGAGCAGACTTCAAATGCTGAAGAGACTAGGAACAGAATGTCCCCAGATGTATCCCCTGGGAGGGATATAAGCTGCTCCTCAATACAAAAGAACCTCATAGAGGAAATCAAAAAGGCTCTCACAAGAGAGCTGGAAGAGAGGTGGGAAAAGGAGGGGGAGGCTTGGCGGGAGAGCCTGGAGAAGTCATCCCATGCATTCAAAGACAGAATGGATAAAGAAATCAAATCATTGAGAAACAAGATTAGTGAGCTGGAAAAGGTAAACAACTCCAAGGAAAACAGGATTAGAGAGCTGGAAAAAGAAATCAGCTCTCTAAAAAATACAATGGAAAAAAATTCCATAGAAGATAAAAACTCAATTGGACAATTACAAAGAGATATAAAAAAAGTGAGTGAAGAAAATACATCATTGAAAATTAGACTGGAACAAGTAGAAATGAATGACTCAAGGAGAAACCAAGAGGGAGTCAAGCAAAACCAGAGAAATGAGACAATTGAAAAGACTGTCAAGTACCTTACCAGAAAGACAACAGACCTGGAAAACAGATCCAGGAGAGACAATTTGAGAATAATCGGACTCCCTGAAAAATGGGAGGAAAAAAAGAGCTTGGACACCATTTTCGAGGAAATTATCAAAGAGAACTGCCCAGACGTTTTGGAAACAGAGGGTAAAATAGACATTGAAAAAATTCATCGATCACCTACTGAAAGGGACCCTAAAATCAAACGCCAAGAAATATAGTGGCCAAGTTCAAGAACCATCAGACAAAGGAAAAGATATTGGAAGCTGCTAGAAAAAAACAATTCAGATATGGAGGATCCACAATAAGGATAACCCAGGATCTAGCAGCGTCCACATTAAAAGAACGCAGGGCCTGGAACATGATATTCCGAAAGGCTAAGGAACTTGGTATGCAGCCAAGAATAACTTACCCAGCAAGAATGAGCATCGTTTTCCAGGGAAGAAGATGGACATTTAACGAAATAAATGAATTCCATCTATTTTTGATGAAAAAACCAGACCTACATAAAAGGTTTGATCTTCAAATACAAAACTCAAGAGACTTCTAAAAAAGGTAAAAAGAAATCTTGAGAACTATACTTCTGTCAAAAAAATATGTAAAGAACATATGTACAATTTGTCTTAGAAACTAGAGGTGGAAAGGAGATTATATCATAAAAAAGTATAAAGTGGTGGTACTACATCTCATGAAGAGGCAAAGGTAACCTATTATATCTGAGAGAAAGAAAGGAGGGAGATGAACATAGCGTGTATCAATAGACATATTCGATTTATGGTGAAACTTCTTCCACTTCATTGAAAAGTGAAAGGGAAGGAGTAAGCTAAGGGGAAGGGAATACAGTAATTTCGAGGAAAAGGGATAAAATAAGGGGAGGATCTTTAAGGTGGGGGAGGGATCCTAAAAAGGGAGGGCTGTGAAAAGCAAGTGGTGTTTACCAGTTTAATACTGGATAGGAGGGTAAAAGGGAAGGAAAGGGGAAAAGCATAAGCAGGGGTTAATAGGATGGCAAGCAATATAGAATTAGTCCGTCTAACCATAAATGTGAATGGGGCAAACTGCCTCATAAAGAGGAAGCAGTTAGCAGACTGGATTAAAAGTCAGAATCCTACTATATGTTGTTTACAGGAAACACACCTGAAACAGGATGAGACATTCAAACTAAAAGTAAAAGGGTGGAGCAGAATCTATTATGCTTCAGGCAAAACCAAAAAAGCAGGAGTAGCCATCCTCATCTCAGATCAAGCAAAAACAAAAATTGATCTAATTAAAAGAGATAAGGAAGGGCATTATATCCTGCTAAAGGGAAGCATCAATAGTGAAGCCGTATCAATATTAAACATGTATGCACCAAGTGGTGCAGCATCTAAATTCTTAAAAGAGAAATTAAGAGAGCTGCAAGAGGAAATAGATAGCAAAACTATAATAGCGGGAGATCTCAACCTTGCACTATCAGAATTAGATAAATCAAACCACAAAATAAATAAGAAAGAAGTCAAAGAGGTAAATAGAATACTAGAAAAGTTTGATATGATAGATCTTTGGCGAAAGCTAAATGGAGACAGAAAGGAATATACTTTCTTCTCAGCAGTTCATGGAACCTATACAAAAATTGATCATATACTAGGGCATAAAAACCTCAAAATCAAATGCAGTAAGGCAGAAATAGTAAATGCATCCTTTTCAGACCATAATGCAATCAAAATAACATTTAATAAAAAGCCAGGGGAAAATAGACCAAAAAATAATTGGAAACTAAATAATCTTATACTAAAGAATGATTGGGTAAAACAGCAAATCATAGACATAATTAATAACTTCACCCAAGAAAATGACAATAATGAGACATCATACCAAAATGTGTGGGATACAGCCAAAGCAGTAATTAGGGGAAGTTTTATATCTCTACAGGCCTACTTGCATAAAATAGAGAAAGAGAGGGCCAACGAATTGGGTTTACAACTAAAATTGCTAGAAAAGGAACAAATTAAAAACCCCCAGACAAACACAAAACTTGAAATTCAAAAAATAAAAGGTGAGATTAATAAAATTGAAAGTAAAAAAACTATTGAATTAATTAATAAAACTAAGAGTTGGTTTTATGAAAAAACCAACAAAATAGACAAACCCTTAGTAAACCTGATTAAAAAAAGGAAAGAGAAAAAGCAAATTGATAGTCTTGAAAATGAAAAGGGTGAACTCACCACTAATGAAGAGGAAATTAGAACAATAGTTAGGAGCTACTTTGCTCAACTTTATGCCGATAAATTTGATAACTTAAATGAAATGGAAGAATACCTTCAAAAATATAGCTTACCCAGATTAACAGAGGAAGAAGTAAGTAGTCTAAATAGTCCCATCTCAGAAAAAGAAATAGACCAAGCTATTAACCAACTTCCTAAGAAAAAGTCCCCAGGACCAGATGGATTTACAGGTGAATTCTACCAAACATTTAAAGAACAACTAACTCCAATGCTATGTAAACTATTTGAAAAAATAGGGATTGAAGGAGTCCTACCAAATTCCTTCTATGACACAGACATGGTACTGATACTTAAACCAGGTAGATCGAAAACTGAGAAAGAAAACTATAGACCAATTTCCTTAATGAATATTGATGCTAAAATCTTAAATAAGATATTAGCAAATAGACTTCAGAAAATCATCCCCAGGATAATACACTATGACCAAGTGGGATTTATACCAGGAATGCAGGGCTGGTTTAATATTAGGAAAACTATTAGTATAATTGACCATATTAATAATCAAATTAATAAAAACCATATGATCATCTCAATAGATGCAGAAAAGGCATTTGATAAAATCCAACATCCATTCCTACTAAAAACGCTTGAGAGTATAGGAATAAATGGACTATTCCTTAAAATAATAAGGAGCATATATTTAAAACCTTCAGTAAACATCATATGTAATGGTGATAAACTAGAACCTTTCCCTGTTAGATCAGGAGTGAAACAAGGTTGCCCACTATCACCATTACTATTCAATATAGTACTAGAAACTCTAGCCTTGGCAATAAGAGCCGAGAAAGAGATCCAAGGAATTAGAGTAGGAAATGAAGAAATCAAATTGTCACTTTTCGCAGATGACATGATGGTATACTTAGAGAACCCCAAAGACTCTGCTAAAAAGCTATTAGAAATAATTCAGAATTTTAGCAAAGTCGCAGGATACAAAATAAATCCACATAAATCCTCAGGATTTTTATACATTACCAACACAATCCAACAGCAAGAGATACAAAGAGAAATTCCATTCAAAATAACAGTCGATAGTATCAAATATTTGGGAATATATCTACCAAAGGAGAGTCAGGAATTATATGAGCAAAATTACAAAACACTTGCCACAAAAATAAAGTCAGATTTAAATAATTGGAAAGACATTCAATGTTCTTGGATAGGCCGAGCGAATATAATAAAGATGACAATACTCCCCAAACTAATCTATTTATTTAGTGCTATACCAATCAGATTCCCAAGAAACTATTTTAATGACCTAGAAAAAATAACAACAAAATTCATATGGAAGAATAAAAGGTCGAGAATTGCAAGGGAACTAATGAAAAAAAAAGTCAGAGGAAGGTGGTCTAAGTGTACCTGATTTAAAGCTATATTATAAAGCAACAGTCACCAAAACCATTTGGTATTGGCTAAGAAATAGACTAGTTGATCAGTGGCATAGGTTAGGTTCACAGGACAAGATAGTGAATAAAAATAGCAATCTAATCTTTGACAAACCCAAAGATCCCAAATTTTGGGATAAGAATTCATTATTTGACAAAAACTGCTGGGAAAACTGGAAATTAGTATGGCAGAAACTAGGCATGGACCCACATTTAACACCACATACTAAGATTAGATCAAAATGGGTACAAGATTTAGGCATAAAGAACGAAATCATAAATAAATTGGAGGAACATGGGATGGTTTACCTCTCAGACTTGTGGAGGAGGAAGGAGTTTGTGTCCAAGGGAGAACTAGAGACCATTATTGATCACAAAATAGAACATTTTGATTACACCAAATTAAAAAGTTTCTGCACAAACAAAACTAATGCAAACAAGATTAGAAGGGAAGTAACAAATTGGGAAAAAATTTTTACAGTTAAAGGTTCTGATAAAGGCCTCATCTCCAAAATATACAGAGAATTGACTTTCATCTATAAGAAATCAAGCCATTCTCCAATTGATAAATGGTCAAAGGATATGAACAGACAATTTTCAGATGATGAAATTAAAACTATTTCCACTCATATGAAAGAGTGTTCCAAATCACTATTGATCAGAGAAATGCAAATTAAGACAACTCTGAGGTATCATTACACACCTGTCAGATTGGCTAAGATGACAGGAACAAATAACGATGAATGTTGGAGGGGCTGTGGGAAAACTGGGACACTGATGCATTGTTGGTGGAGTTGTGAAAGAATCCAACCATTCTGGAGAGCAATCTGGAATTATGCCCAAAAAGTTATCAAAATGTGCATACCCTTTGACCCAGCCATACTACTACTGGGCTTATACCCCAAGGAACTACTAGAGAAGGGAAAGGGTCCTGTATGTGCCAAAATGTTTGTGGCAGCCCTTTTCATAGTGGCTAGAAGCTGGAAGATGAATGGATGTCCATCAATTGGAGAATGGTTGGGTAAACTATGGTATATGAATGTTATGGAATATTATTGTTCTATAAGAAATGACCAACAGGAGAAATATAGAGAGGCTTGGAGAGACTTACATCAACTGATGCTGAATGAAACGAGCAGAACCAGAAGATCATTATACACTTCAACAATGATACTGTACGAGGATGTATGCTGATGGAAGTGGATTTCTTCAACATAGAGAAGAGCTAATCCAATTCCAATTGATTAATGATGGAAAGAACCAGCTACATCCAGAAAAGGAACAATGGGAAATGAATGTAAACTGTTATTTTTACCTTCTGAATCCAATTCTTCCTGTGCAACAAAAAATTCGGTTCTACACACATATATTGTATATAAATTATACTGTAATATATTTAACATATATAAGACTGCTTGCCATCTGGGGGAGGGGTTTGGGGGAGGAAGGGAAAAAATCTGAATAGAAGTAAGTGCAAGGGATAATGTTGTAAAAAATTACCCATGCATATGTACTGTCAAAAAATGTTATAATTATAAAATAAAATAAAAATAAATTAAAAAAAAAAAAAAAAAAAAAAAAAAAAGAAATATCAATTAGACAGCTATGTGGAAGATAACTGAGAAGTTACGAGACCAACTAGGAAGTTGCAGAAATAATTTAGGTAAGAGCTAATGAAGGCTGAACTTGTATAGAGGTTGTTTGAGTAAAGAATAGGAAAACTGATGCAAGAAATGGGAATGGGAATTGATAAACCTTGGCAAGTTAATGAAGATAAAAGAGAAAAGGAGAAAGAGTGGAGAATTGGCTCCAAGAATCACTCCACAGAAAGTAAAGATCCTTATTCCCTCAACTTAAAGAACTAAAGGTTAGAAATGGTTTTGGGAAAAAAGATGAACATTTCCATTTGGATATGTGAAGTTTGAGTTGGCTACAGAATCCCTAAATGGATATATCCAGCAGGGAATTGGTAATGCAAGGCCAGAGTTGAGGAGACTTTCAGGTTGGATATATATAGACCTTACAATCATCTGCATAAAGAAAAAGCCGGGTAAACTGATGAGATCACCAAAGGAGAGAATATAAAGAGAAATGCCCACATTAGTGGGTGAGAGAAAGGTGATAATCCATTACAGGGTATTCCAAATAGAGGAGTTTCACAGATGGTACAAGCAAAATCAAAAGAGAATACTGTCAAGGAAGCAAAAGAAGAAGTGTGGCTCCGAGGAAATCCTGTCATGGCTGCTGGGATAAGTTGAGAATGATAGCAAGCTGAATGAGGATTAAAAAAAAAAAAAAAAAAGGCACTGGATCTTAAAATTGGGAAATCAGTGGTAACTTTTAAAGAGATTGTTTAATGGAGTGATCCAAGCAGAAGCTGTTTGCTTGGGGCTGAGAAGTGAATGAAAAGGAGGCAACAGGTATTAGGGTCTTAAGAGTACTCTGCCTGAAAAAAGGAAGATAGCATGAGGGTCAAGGGAAAGTTTTTTGAGAAGGGAAAGATCTATCATGTTTTTTAGGCAACTGAGAATTGAGTGTATAAAAGGAGACTGAATTAAAAAGGAGAGGGGATGATTAAAAAGGCAAGCTCAAAGAAGAAGAGACAAGAAGAAAAGGTATCAAGAGTATAGCAAGAAGAGCTGAACTTGTCAAAGGGAAGGGCTTCCTCCTTTTCAGAGATTAGTGCAAAGGAGGAAAGAATGGAAAATGATGAAAAAAAGCAGTTTTAAAGTAGAAAATAGAGAGGAAGGAAATGGTGGCATAAAGTATTTTTTAAAGCAAAGTTCTCTACTAAAGAAAGAGGGTAAGGAAGATGTAGGACCCTGAAAAATAGAAAACATCTAAAAAAAAAAAAAGATCACTCGAAAGAAGAAAAAAAATTAAGATCTGATGTTAGGTTCTTACTAAGTGCTAATGAGATAATGAGATACTGGGTATTTACTAAGTGCTAAGTCGGTACTTGACAATTTTCTAGTTCCGGCCTTTCCTGGTAGTTTGACTTGTGAATCTGATAACAAGTTTATAATGATCTCAATTCACTTGAATCTAGTAATCCATACCATGAAATTTTTTCCATGAACTGGTTAACCATAGGAAGAAAGGAAAGACATAATAAGGATGGCGGACTTTTGCTAAATTGAGACGGGTGTGACAATGATAACCACACTGTTCAATTTTGGTTTCCATTTTCTCTCTAAAGGCTAATGACTTTTACATAGGAATGACAAAACAAAAATGACTAACAGGAAGTTGAGGTCCAAGAAGACAAAGTCCATGTAGTGGCTCATGATGAATCTAGACCCAAATGAACTACATCCTTGGTTCTTGAAAGAAGTGGAAGATTTGATTACTGAAGTATTTTCACTGACATTTGAAAGATCATAAAAACAGAAGAGGGGCAACAATCATTTATCAAGTGCCTACTACTCACCCAGGCCTGTGCTAACTGCTGGGAGTACACAGAAAAGCAAAAACAGTTCCTGTGCCAATGAAGCTTACATTCTAATGGAAGAGACAAATATGTAAACAGGTATGCATATAGAAGATGTTAAGGGTAAACTGTGGTAACTTTAGAGGGAAGAAATTAGCATTGAAAGGAACCAGGAGAGCCTTTTAACAAAAGGTGGAATTTTAGCTGAGATTTGGAGGGAGTCAGGAAAGCCATATGGAAGAAGTAAAGAAGGATTAGGGAGCAGTCACTGAAAGGGTCACATGGGAGAAATAGGAAGGACACTGATGTCATAAGAAAAAAATTTCTGAAAAAGATCTAAAGGTTTAATGTAGTGCAAACTCAATATGAGGCAGTAGGGTGGCACAGTGAATAGATCAGATCCAGATTCAGGAAGATCTAGATGCAAATTCAGGCTTAGATTCTTCTTGTAGCTGTGTGATCCTCAGCAAGTCCTTTAACCTCAGTTTGCCTCAGTTTCCTCATTTGTAAAGTGGAAATAATAATAATTATAGCTGTTCAAAAGTGAAATGGCTCTTAAGAGAGAGTGTGTTCCCTCTCCTTAGAAGTCTTCAAGCTAGACAATTACTTATGGGTATATTAAAGACTCCTCTTATGTGTGAACTGGACTCTGAATGACCAATGGGGTCCCTTCCAATCCTCAAATTCTGTGGTTCTATGATGGGAAAAAAAGGAAGGAGCAGACTGACTAGAAGTCTTAGTGAGGGTGAAAAAGAAGTAAGGAGAAGAGACAGAAATAATGATTAGAGAGAAATTCCAGAATTCTGGACACTGACAATTATGAATGATGCTGAAATCAAGGAATATTTACTCCTCTGTGAGGAAAGGTACATAGTTCCTGAGGAGTTGAAAAGGTTGATGGATTGGAAGGCCTAGACATTTGAAGGCACATTACCCTGTACTATGATGTCCCCAAGAGGGGAGATTTTCAGGGATAATGACTTAGGGGCTCTAAAAATGCCTGTTCTACTGAATAAGACCAATAATAGATGAAGTCAACCCCAAAGATGCTGCTCAGTGGCAGAGGAAAAAATGTCTTTTGCTCTTACCTGAACACTGTCGTGTGATAGATGGGTCACTCAGGATTAGAGAAAGTAGTCAAGGATGAACATGCATTGTGTTCTTGTATAAGCCATGTTTTCACATATTCTAGGCTAAGCCATGTTCGTGACTATAAGACTGAAGTCAGGCTGTGAAATGAAGAGAACTGAAATGAAGAGTTGGTTTGCTTAAAATTAAATGGAGATACAAAAGGCCTACTGGTAAAAGAGGACTGGGAAGAGGTCTTGTGAGAGGTAGAATTGAGGTGGATTGGAATGAGAGAATACATTTGACAAAACTGAGCTCTAAGATCAGCTGGGTCATGAAGTGAATGGTGGGGACCTGGTACAGGGGGTGCACTAGAATCAAGCAGTTCTTCAAGAAAAAAGTGTGCACATGACACAGCTTTTAAGTTTAATCTGCATGATTAAAACACCCATTACTCTCTCAAGTCTCAACAGCAACAAAGCAATAAATCCAACCCAGATTTGTAGCATGTGCTGATCTGAGGTGTAAATGTACACACTGAACATTTAACACTTGACTCTCCCCTGAGCAGGTGTGAATTCTCTAGTAGGATAACCTGAGTTTGAATCCTACTTCTCTAGGCTCTTTTCCAAACTTCCCCTATCGTGTCTCAGAAACATTTTCCTCTTGAAGTTATCTCTAATGCTGGAAATCACAACCTCCCACCCTGGCAACCTTTTTCCTCTGACCAGACAGCTGACCCTGGAACTTCTCAGTTCCATGACTCATTCCTCTCTACCAGCTTCTCTAATTTTTGCCTAATCTTCTTTACCCCCTTTCCTTTTCCATCTGTTCTCTTCCTCCATTATAAAGTAAGCCCTTTGAAGGCAAAGACTGCATTTGTGTTCCCAGCTAGCACAATGCCTGGAATATAGAGGCACTTAAAAATGTTTCTTGACTGACAGAGTGCCTCTTACACTTTCTATCTATATGACCTCGATTCACTTAATCTCTTTCAATCTCATTTGCTTCATGTGTAAAATGGGGGGAAATAACAGCACCTCTCTCATAAAATGGTTGAGGATCAAATAAGAAAATCTATGTAAAGTGCTTTGAAAACTTTAAAGCACTATATTGATGGATGCTATTCTTCTTTTTCTAGCTCTAACATTTGACAATGGGAAACAGAAAGCAGTTTTGAACTAGACACCCAATGACTCCAAATTCAGAGATAAAAAAGATCTGATATCAGGAGTTTGCTGGTGATAAGCAATTTTGTCCAAGGCTCCTACCCTCAGGAGCTCCATGAAGATGAAGGCAAAAGGCAGAAGTTTTTTGTTGTTTTTTTTTTTTTTTCTTGAACACTAGAAAGGAAAGGAGATTGGGTAGATTATCTGAATAAGAAATCTACAAACAGAATTTCCAATGGCCTGATTGAAGAGATCCTGAATACAGCTGCCCAATAATAAATGACCCTTTTTCCCCCAAAACAAAATTCTCCCATGTTCTTATTACATTTCAACTTATAATATGTACATGCCTATTCCTCCCATCAAACTGTAAGATTCTTAAGAGCAAGATCATCATTGTCCTTTTTATTAAACCCCCCAGAGTCCAATACAGAATCTCACATTGCTAATTTTATAAAAATATTTACAATGATATTCCCATAGGAATTCCCATAGTGTAGAGACAAGAGCACTGTACTGAAACTCAAAAGTTAGATCCTTAACTATTTTTCCATCACTGTACAATGTATTTGCAGGAAGAGGAGATATCTGTAAAGATAAAATTATTTTCATAATAATTCTAAGATGTTATTTGTCTATTAAAATGCTTCTCCTTTTTTCAACTACTTATCTGTGTGAGGTAAGTTTCTTGTACTTCAACCAAAAACAATACTGAATGTAGGAGTAGATATGAAAATCCAATTGTATTCTATTAATCTAGTCAATAAAAAACTTGGGAAACTATGTAAAACACTCTTCTCAGTGATTTTTAAAAAAATATAGTTATTTTTCATACAAATGTTATTTGTTAATATATAATGGCTTTATTATTTTTAAATAAATCAATACATAATTAAATTAAGCATAATTTAAATATGATTTAAAATATATCAGCTTTAATTTTTAACTTGGCAAAAATTAACAGATAAAACTCTCATAAACAAAAGGTCTATGGAGTTCTCAATATTTTTAAGAGCATTAAAGAGTCCTAGGAACAAAAAGTTGGAGAACCACTGTACTACATAATCTTTAAATATCTTATCCAGATGAAATCATCTAGAAATTGATGAGAATTTGGGAAAAAAATCAGGGAAAAAAAAAGACATACTAGAATAGAGAGGCAAAAAAGCATTTATTCTTAATTTTCTCAAATGATTGAGGAAAGCAAACAGACATGAAGCCAAAATCTGTATAATTCTAAAAAAAAAAAAAAAAAGAAAAAAAGAAAAAAAAAAAGAAACAATATTTAAAAGAACAAGAACTTCCTCACTAATGGATCTTGAGTCTCAGGAAACACTGCAGGAACCCACAGCATAGGTTTAACAATCAGTCCATTGTATAACTAATGAGGAGGTCTCAATTCCTTTCACCCATGAAGCATGTGGAGCAAACACCTCATGGAAATGAAACACACTAATTTGTCTCCATGAATCCCCCAACTCAAAGGTCTCTCAGAAACAAAGCAGTTCTGGCTAGTATTTTGCTGACTAAACAAAACGCTCCACAAACCTGGGATCATGTATCATCCTCAAGCAACAACAAGAGCTGGGTTGCTTCCACTTGAAAGCTAACCAAAAACATTAAAAAAAAAAAAAAAAAATCCAATGAGTGTCAGATCCTTTTCAGAAAGCTAGAAATCTGAACATCTGAGTTTAAAATAGAATATAAAAGCAAAGCCCAGATATCTTACACTCCCAGAAAAGAAGATCCCTGTCATACTAGATTACCTTAATGTCTTTATCAGCTATGAAGTAATGCCTGTAATGGGATAGTCTATTCTCCTAAAATCCTATAAACTGGCACCAGGGGTTGAGGAGTTGGGCACTGTTTTTTAATGTGTATTTGGGAAATGGCATGATTGTGTAATTTGGGGAACAAACACCCTGAACAATTAACTCCTGGTGAAAAACCTCTGCAAATGTTATTTTCATAGAGAAAATAAAGCTCAGTTTGGCACTAATTTCTTAATATCTCATATTAAGGAAATAGAATTAATATTTTATTTACCATATATCATTTATTTGTTAATAGATATAATTATTTAATATATATTTAATAACAATTATTATAGAGTTTTACAAAAGCCACTTGTAATAGATGATTATATTACTTACTAGTGTGCCCTTAAAAAACATCTTCAAACTGAAATACCACATACATTTTGGACAATAAATATTTCTAATTCTTTAGTGCAAAATAATTTCGTCACTGAAAGTCTAAATACATAAAGTGCCATGGGCCCAGACATCCTAATATCAAAGCTATCAAGTTCATATTATGGCCTTAATGAATCTGAATCAAGATTACCACCCTGAGAAGGTAGCTATAGATGGCAGCTTGCCTTTGACAGTTTGGGATACTTACTTTATTCACAGTTCAGAAATGAGGATAGACTAAAATTATAGAACAAATGCATACAGGTGAACATGTGTAAGTCCTTTAAACATGCATTTGGGAAATAAAAGTTCTGGCATTAAATACTGGAAAGAAACCAGGAGAAAACTGGATAATAACAATTCATATTTCTAGATTCCTAACAGGATTGCAAAGTGCTTTCCTCACAATGACTCACATAGATATTACGAAAGTCTTATTCTTGTTTTACAGAACCAGACTGTGACTGCTGATGAGTATTACTCATATGCAGCCTCTAAGTGCTTCAAAACCCAAATCTCCCAACATCTAGAACTTTGCTCTCTACAATGCCAGACCACTGTGCACCATAACTAAGGTTTAATGGCAGCTTTCAAAGGTTCTAGTTCCAGGTTCAAAGAAGACAAGTATGTAGAATGAAATGGAGAAGTAAAGATACAAGATATAGGGACATCTAAGTTAAGAAATCACAGTTCTTTTCAGGGGAACCATCTTGCTCATAATTTTAATGTCAAAGAATTCTGGTAGAGTCTTCAAATAAAAATTCTCCTTAGGGAAACAATGTTATCCTAATAGTAGTAGATGAATGAGATAAGTTTAGTTGTTGTTGGTGTTTGCTGAGGCAACTGGGGTTAAGTGACTTGCCCAGGGTCACACAACTAGGAAGTGTTAAGTGTCTAAGGTGAGATTTGAATTCAAGGTCCTCTATCCACTGTGCCACCTAGCTGCCCTAGAGATAGTTTGTTGTTGTTGTTGTTGTTTTTTAATTGATTTGAGAATCACTAGTTTGCATTTTTTCAGGATCAATTTTAGAATCACAGAACATTGAATGTGAGAATTTATAATCAAGCTGAATTTCCTCAAATTACAAATTAAAAAACTGATGTCCTTAATGATTAAGTGAGTTGCCTTTACCTTAGTGTCTCAAATAAAATATTAAA
Source organism: Sminthopsis crassicaudata (assembly GCF_048593235.1). NCBI lineage: Eukaryota > Metazoa > Chordata > Mammalia > Dasyuromorphia > Dasyuridae > Sminthopsis > Sminthopsis crassicaudata. Next base: position 573,225,238 of record NC_133618.1, read on the forward strand.
TGAAATATTTAGAAAAATAACATTTTGTGGCTTGATAGATAAGAGAATTGAACTTGAAGCCTCCACATCTCCTATTGTACCTAGGCTTTAAGGATGGAGGGGAAGTGCTCTCTACCTACTGATGAACATTGTTACAAGTGATCATATCCTTCTCATCTCAGTAATTCTAAATTTATGTAGATCATCAACCCCCATTCTCCATCCTCCCACTCAATTCCTCATTCCCACCCCCTCAATCCTCCTACCCCCAAGTTTCATCAGTTTTTTCACTGGACCCTATGGAATGCATGTTTCATAAGGCAGTTGATAAGCAGTAAGAAATGATCTATTAAGGAGGGAAAAACAGAAAAGAAATGAGAATGGGGATAATAAAAGAGGAAATTTGTTGGATAAGACTTGTTCAAACAGTCCCATTCCAATCCTGTTTCCTACAACAAATTGCCCCCCTGTTATTCTTCACTTGAACTTTCCATTCTTGCTAAACTAGAATCCTTTATCACTTCTGTCTTTTTTTTTTTTTTTTTTTTTAAGTTAAACTCCTTGAAAAGCCTGTCTATAATTGGTGCTTCCACTTTCTCCTGTCTCCTTAACCCCTTACAATCTGGCTTCTGATAGTATCATTCCAATGAAATTGCTGTCTCCAAAGTTACTAAATAGTTGCCAGTGGCCTTTTCTAGGTCCACATTCTCTCTTCCCTCTCTATAGATCTGATTACTCCCTACTGCTGGAAACGCTCTTTTCTCTAAGTTTTCAGGACACCCCTCTCCTGGCTTCCCTCCCATCTATCTGACCACTCCTTTTCTGTCTCCTTTGCTGCTTTCTAACCACAGTTGTCCCTCTAGACCATATCCTCCCATTAGAAAACTTCACTTGGTGAAGCTTTCAGAGATTTAATTGCCATCTCTACAATGATAGTGATAGCACATCACAAAGCATTTTGAAAGTCTTAAACTTTAATGAAAATATCAGCTATAATAATAATTATTATTTTTATTATGTTGACCAAAGCTTTCATGATTTTATAAGGAAATTTTCTGGCTCTGAAAACTAAGACCTGTATTATACAAATCAAATGGGTAAATCACTTATTCTCTCTAGAATACTATTTTCCTCATTTTTAAACTGAGAGGAAGTGCCCTTAAAAAGTCCATTCAAACCACAAATCTATGATACCATGAATCTTTGAGATTCTTTCAGAATCACTGAGTGCCAATCATTCAGATTTGGTGGTTTGTTTATATCAAGTATTTGTTTTTTAATTTGTCTAAATCTAGTTTGCTCCAATAGCTTTCTTCCATCTGATTAAAAAATAATAATAATAACGAAGGGTGAATATCCCAAATAGTTTTCTCAATGAAGCCCAAAAGAAAGAATTCTTTGAATCAGTTATCTTTTGTATTTTCCCATACATAATCTTTGTCTTGATCATCAAATGGTCTTAATGGATTTTCCATCAGCTATCCTGCTTTTTGATTATTTAAATAAATTATAAATAGCCTTGGAGTCCCCTGAAATGTCTTTCTTAAATTTTATCTAGGATTAAATTCTCTTCACTTTGTTAATTTTTTCTTTCTTGTGCTGTTTTCTTTCCTTTCCTGATTAGGAAGATAAGAGTTATTATTTTATGAGTATCTTCTATACTCACTTGGTAAACATTTTTCTCAATCTTTTCAGTAGAAATTTTTTGAGTCAGTAGGATTTCTGTGAAATATTTACTTTATTAAGTATTTCTTTCACTTTCTCCCCAAAGCCTCACTTGGCATATCTCCATTTTCTAAAATTCAATAATCATAGCATCAAAATGCTGAGCTTAATTGGCTTACAATCTCCATTTCAGAAGGATCTCCACTTAACTAATTTCTGTACTACTTACATACAATGTATATAGAATATTGACAATCAAGGATTTTAGAGCTAACCAGTTCTCAGAGAGCATCTAGCCTAATATTCTGATTATATAGAAAATGAGATCCAGAAAGTTAAAGTTAGTACCACATGGTAACTTAGCTATTCATTGTCAGGGCCAGGAGCATAATCCATCTGTCAATGTTAGCCCAGTTCATCACTCTCTCTACCTGTTCGATGTTTGTTTGTTTGTTTGTTTTAATTAGCCTACTTAAATAATAATAAATAATAGTATACATTTCAGTGTGATCCTTTTTCACTAATGCAATAGCCTTCTAGTCTTAATAAAGCTTTAATATAGTGTGGAATTTTGCTGTCCCATAAAGCTCATTAAAATAGGCCTCTAACCACAGTGACTCACAAAATCTAGATCAAAATTGTAACAGGAGACCATGAATTAGGTCAGCTCAGCTTCTAGCTAATTTTTCCAAAGTTATGCAGTAACACAAGGCAGGAAGACACATTGTCCAAAGAGATATTTGACATTTTATTTAATGTTTGCTGTGGAGCGGATGAACAGCCTTAAAAATCTTAAAGTGCTTTTATATCAGAAAAAATGAATAAAAAAAAATCAACAGAAGGATAACTTAAGTACATATGATATGTAAATAAGTTTTCCTTTTCAAGAATCTTCCATGATCTGTGATTTTGTATGTATTCTAAAAAATACATGAGAAAGAGATTGGAAGGAAAATGTGCTCATTCTACCCTGACATATGTCCTAAAGAACAATCTCTCAATGCTATATACATAAGGAGCTAAGGAGAATGGAGGATTCTGTGTACTAAGAATAAAAGCAAGAATGAATTACATAGCCACAAAGTTTTGTGATACTTATTAAAAAGCACCATTTTTTCCACAGTGAGGAAAGAAAATGGAAGAAGGGGAAAAGCTTCAAAAAAAAGTTGTTTCTATATGGTTCTGAAATTATCAAAGAGTTTAGAATAGCATCAAGACAAAACTAGGGCTACAGAAATGAGAAGGCTCCAGCAGAGAGAACCAATCTCACCTCCCTTTAGGACTGATAGAACAGGTAAGTATTCCTGTAAGGAGTTTGCTCCTAAAAGGATATAATCTAGTAAAAGGTAAATATAAACAGGAGTCTAGGGCAGGGGAGGAAAGATCAAATTTCTAGGCACTGGTGCAAAATAATAAGGGACGCTTGCCATGGAGCATGGAAGTTATGTTCCTCTGGTAAAAGAGTCTTGGTTGTTTGCATTTTCACTCACAGCCAAAGAAAAATCAGAAGAACTTCAGAATATGCCTGCATTTCTAGCCCCCTGGATACTTTTGAGTCAATTTCTTCCTCTCAACTTATATAAACTATGTTATTTTATTTCTACAATATAATGCCCAGCAGGATAGCTGCCAATTGACTGGGTGGCTCAGAGGAGGCAGTGTGAAGTGCCAGTGAGCTAGCTGTATACCAAGCTGATTTTGAGAGAGTTGGGAGGAGAAACTCAATTTAACACAGGAGTGAGCACTTTAGGAGGGTGAGAAGGAGCTGAGCAAGCTAAAATAATTTTAAAGGTGTTTTCCTACTATGTTGAAACTACTCTATTTTTGGCATAAAACTCCTTAGCCAACAAAGTGACTTTGTCTGATCCTACCATCTTCCTATTCAAAAAGTTCCAATAGTTCCCTCTTACCTATAGGCTCAAATATTCTGTTTAGCATCTGAAGCTCTTCCCAATTGGATCTAACCTTCTCATACATTACTCCCCTCCTGGTAGTCTCCAGCCAATCCTATTCAATAGAGTTCTTTTAAAATAGAAAATATAATAAAACAAAGACTGGGATTTTATACAGTAAGATCACTAGCTTAGAAAAACTAAGTCACAAGCAGTCAAAGGACTTTCACTATGAAATTCACAACTAGCAAAGAAACATTTCTCCAAACAATTATTTGGCTATTTTAATAAAAATGTCAAAAATACACATAGGGGCAAAAACAAAAACATTCTCAGTTTGTTCAACTAATTCTTGTTACTCTCTAGTTATCCCACAATTCTACTTACTCTTAACCTTATCAATATTTTTCCTAAAATGTGATACCTGGAGTAGATAATTTTACTATATAGATATGAATTGACCAGGGCAGAGTACACCAGAATTATCACAACGAACATTTTGGAGACTAATGGAGACTAAAACTGCACTAACTTTTGAATATAACACATTTTTTTTGCCCTAATCCTTTTTTCACATGAACTGTTTTTAAGATGTCTCCTCCTCATCCTATACTTCATGCAATACACTTTTTAATCCACAAAAATGACTTTAGATTTGTTGATATAGTTTCATCTTATTATAAAATTTATTATTCTAACTTATAATCTTTTAGGGAGCCCAATTCTGTCCTCCAACATGTTTACTAGCTCTCCCCAAATTGCTGTAACTTGCTAAGTATGCTATCTATACAAAACAATGACAAAAATATTCCTGGGTCAAGGCAACCTCTATTTGAAAACTCTACTAGTGACTTCCCCATTTAGGTGTAACATCAATCTATTTATGACTTAACTTGAGGTTCCATTGTTTAGCCAGTTTTTAATCTGGCTGATCATACTACCATTCAGGAAAAAAACTCTCAATATTCTGCATAAGCATATCATGAGACACAGTACATCTGGAGAAGAAGCCTGGCATAGTAGACAGCATTAGAGAACCTGAGGTATCATTGTTGCTTTTGATACCTGCTAGATATGTGTCCACAAGTCATTTAACCTGGGGCAGTTTCCTCATTTGTAAAATCAAAATTATAATGCCCATAGTACACATTTCACAGAATGATTATGAGAACCAAGTGAAAGAATGTACATTGAATTTCACAAACAAACCTCAAGTCAATATATAAATGACAATTCTCATTGAATCTGAATTTTGGCAAATGATTTGGCAATGTCTTGGCATTGGAGAATAGCATTCTCCCTATATGTAATTCTTTTCAAAAAGAAAATGAGCATGACATATTTTTGATAAAGACAACAGCTTTTAATGATCACTCTTTTCCTTTCTAAGGTTTTAGAAACCATCCTTCTATTTATTACTGTTAGAAACTTTTGCCAGGTCAAGTTCATCACTGCTTAGAAAAATATACTTTCTTTCTCACTTTTGAAAATTGTAACATTTGTCTATCACCAGTCCTGCAATAATTTTTCATCAAAATTTACCCTCCAGTTAATAACTATGGTAGGAGATTGGTGGAAGTGTTCAGCAATCACAATCCAGAATTATTTTTATACCATGGGATGAAGTTTGTTCAGAGCCTGGTGAGCTCAGTGAATGTAAGAAGTACTCTTTTAACATATACTTATTTTGTTCCTTAAGTTTTCATTCTATGTTAATAATTTCTAAATATTTTCCAACATAAGTTTCCCCAATATGTCTCCTGTAATTTCAATAGTTCTGAAATTCTATCTTCAATGCAAAGTCTTTGAGGGATGAACAATGGAATAGTGACAAATTTTCTCTGTCCAAACCCTTCTGCTAGAAATCCCTAGACATCTCTTTTTCTCTCCTTTCTAGTCATCAAGTAAGTTTCCTTATTATCTATAATATGAGAATGCTTTACTCCTGAATTAGATGGTGGTCAAGTCACTCTATTGTGACATATATTTGTCCCCATCAACAGAATGTTAATTCAAAAAAATAAGAAATCCCTTCTTAAAGGTAATTTGAAGAAATGAACTTTACCCTACCAAAAACCAAAGCTATTTCACTGCCAATCCAGAATATCCAATATCTGATATTTTTTCAAATCCTTCAGCTCACTAGGTATTATTTCCAAAATAATCAACATAAACCTTTGAAGCAGGGGAAAAAAAAAAAGGATAGATTGGACTGATCAAATACTGTAGGTTAAGTAAGGCATTTTTAAAAGTAAAAAAAGCACTATACAAACACACATTTTTAAAAATGGATCTCAGCATGAAATCCAAACCTTCTTTATTCTGGCTACTTTCCTGAGTAGTGGAGAAAAATAGGTATTATCAATATTTTAAATTAGATAGTGATAAGAATCTTATTGGGAATGCCTTATGAAAATCAATCACAATTGACCAACTATCACTCAAAAATTGATCAAGCTTTGGTAGAATGACATTGAGTTTTCCCATAAAACCCACCTATTTTTTTTTTTACATTTTTATTATTTTATTATTATTATAGCTTTTTATTTACAAGATACATATATATGGGTAATTTTTCAGCATTGACCCTTGCAAAACCTTCTGTTCCAACTTTTCCTTTCCTTTCTCCTCACCCCTTTCCCCAGATGGCAGGTAGACCAATTCATGTTAAATATTTTAAAGTATATGTTAAATATAATATATGTATACATATCATACAATTATTTTGCTGCACAGGAAAAATCGGACTTAAAAACTAACCTGAGAAGGAAATAAAAAATGCAAACCCACCTATTCTTTTCAATGGATGACATTTGGAATACTTCAAAATCAAATGTTTTTACAACATTTACAACAAGAAGTCTTTCCCAACAGCTGCTTAATTACATTCTTGCCAAAGTAGGGTTCTCCATTTCCACTTTAATATTTGCTTATAACTAGTCAATTGTTGAAAAGAACTCTGGACTATAAATCAGGAAATATGGGTTCTAATTCTGCTTCTGCTAACAGTTATAGTCTTAACATTAACTCTCAGATATTGCCAATATTTTCTCAATAATCTCAACAAAGAAATGGTTTTGGCCATCAGGGAAGATAGTATTCCAAGGATCAATCAAATAAGGAGGGCAGTATGGTACACAAAAAAGAATACAGATTCAATAAATTAGAAAATATATAATTACTTAGTAAAGAACATTTTACCTGATTAAAAAACAAAACAAAACTTCTGGGAAAACTGTAATCTGTCAGAAATAAGGTTTAAACCAATATATTATGGGGTATTTTATAGTACCTTCTAAATACATATTTGACCTTAATGTGAAAGATCATACTATAAAAAAATTAGGAAGGAAATCATATACTTCTCATGTCAATGAGTAGAGGATGAATTCTGAACCACACAAAGGATGCAGGCAGGCAATTATAACAGATAAAATAGCGAACTTTAATTGCATGAAAGTGAAAAGTATCTTTACAAATAAATGAATGTACCTAGAATCAGAAGATAAGTAGCTGGATACAAATAAATAAATAAATAAATAAATAATTTGTGCCCAATTTCTCTAGTAAGGATTTAATGTATTCACACACACACACACACACACACACACACCCATCCAAAAGTCATTCCAAAAGATAAGTGGTTAAAGGATAGAAATTGTTCTTAAGAGAACTGTAAACTATTAAAAACCATATGAAAGAATGTTCCAAATCACTAATAATAAGGAAAAATGCAAATCAAAACAACCTGAAAATTTTAGCTCAAACACTGTGAAACTGGCAAAGATGAGGACTATCATCTCCATACCCTTTGACACAAAGATTCCATTATTACATATCAATGAAGCTTACATATTCTCTAACTTCACAAAGGATCAATCACGTAATTTGGGGGTATATAAATGATGAAATGATTTTAATTATAGCAAGTAAAGGATTTGAAAAGATAATTTCTGAAATCCCTTTTATGCAATCTTATGAATTAGGTGAAAATTTTGTCATATAATATATATGAGATAATCAAAACTTTCATAGCCACTCTCTTTTCAATTAATAATTCTCCTTATTTTCTTTAGGGTACATTTCAACTCAAATCAAGCAGCACTGACTAAAAGAAAAGCAAAACCAGTCCCTGCCTTCAAGGAGATCACATTCTAATAGAGGAGACATGAAAACAACTATGAACACATAGAATCTATACAAAGTCAATTGGAAGCAGTTTCAAAAGGAAGGTATTAGCAATGGATTCTTTTTTAGGATTAGCATAATTTATAGAGATATTCTCCTCTACAATTTCTTCAAGATTCTGGGAAAGCAAATAGGATGGCTTACCATACCCTAATTCCAAATTTTTTGTTAAATCAGTAACTCAGTTACTATATTCACGTCAAAGGCCACAACTATGAATATTGTGAAACTCTGCTGTCAGTAACACCATTACATGAAGGACATGAAATTATCTGCTCACTTTAATGCTAGTGGGGCAGAATGTTTTAGTAGTTCTCAAAGTTTTAGTTCTCAAGTTACAATCTTCAGTTAAAATCAAGTTAAAATCATTGAAATGATTTCTTTATTATGTGGGTTATATCTATTGAGATTTACCATATTGAAAATTAAACATATTACTATTATCATAAAAATAGTTTTGACCTCATAAACCCGATGGAGAACCACTTTGAGAATTAGAGGAATCTAATGTAGACATTAGGTTATCCACTTCTCATCACACATGACTAACAGCCTTCTGCTCTATTTCCTCATTTATCCCTCTTTCACAGGAAGAGGCAGACCATCTTGCCAAGGTTAAACCCTCTCTATATACAACTGATCTTTTTCCATCTTTTCCAGCTCACTGGCCCTTCAATCATCCCTATCTTCAATCTTTTCCTACCTACTGGCAGCTTCTCTACTTCCTATAAACATATCTATTTCTCACCATCCTGAAAAACCATTTGCTCTATCCATCCCTGCTATGTATCTATTTGACGACCTTTTTTGTTGCTGAATTCTACTTCCTTTCCTTTCATTCTCCATTCTTTAGAGTCAGGCTTTCAACCTCATCATTTAACTCAAACTGCTCTCTCTAAAGTTATCAATGATATCTTAATCGCCAAATCTAATGGACTTTCCACTCTGCCTTCCCACTTCTCATCCCTCTTGACTTATTATTTGCAGCCTTTGACACTATCAATTATTCTCTTCTTCATATTTCTTTCTCCATGCTTGTGTGACATGGATCTCTCCTTTTTTCTTTCTTAACTATCTAACCATTCTTTTTCATTCTATTTTACTGGACTTTTATACAGGTCACACTTAGTGACAGTGAGTGTCTCCCCCCCACCCCCAAGGCTCTGTCCTGAGCTCACTCCTTTTCTCCTTCTATTCTATTTCACTTGGTATATTACCAGGGCCAAAAGTTTCAATTATCATCTCCATGCAGATGACCCTCAGACCTTTCTGGCCAGATCTGACCTCTCTTTTGACCCCCCAGACTTACATCTCCAACAGTCTACTGGACATCTTGAACTGGATGTTTCACAGATACCTCAAACTTAACATTTCTAATACTAAATTATTTATCTTTGTCCATAAACCTACCTCACTTCTGAATTTTGTTGTTTGTGAGAATAGATCCCCAAATCTGAATGTTTTAGAAAAATTTTATTAGATCATTTGGTAGAGGAGAGTAAGCTAGAAATAGGATATGTTTCCTCCTCCCCCAGATTCTGGAAGATTTACATTATCTAGGATTTTGACAAAGCTTTCTCACACAGGAACCCCATATACCCCAAGTACCTACTTAAATGATTTTGCCAAAAAGGCAGTCTAAAAGCAAGTCAGATTGAGATAGATATGAGAAGCATTCAATACAATTTGAGTGAAGTCAAAACACAAGGGCAACCAAAATGGAAGCTTGGGATGGATCCTTCAGGAACTGCTGAATGTAGTAAATCAAAACAAGAATGCTTTGAGTGGATCTAGGGCATGGAACAACTATCTTATAACCGTCTTTGGCATTCCTAGAGAGTTACTGGGGCCAAACAATATTCTGCGTATGAATAACCTTTCAGTTTATAAGGTTAGATTTAAACAGTATAATATTTCCCCCCAAATAGGACAAGATATCATATCCCCCACAACTTCCTTATTAATGCTGAAAGTACCATCATCTGCTCAGTCAGCCAGGTTTGCAATCTAGATTCCACCTTCAACTTCTCATTCTCTAAACTGCCCCCTTCCCATCTGATCCTACTATTACTTCCACTGTTTCTACCTTCTTAATATCTCTTGTATAGACTCTCTCCTCTTCTCTAATGCTACTGCCACATTGGTGCAGGCTCCTCATCACCTCAGATCTGCTGCTTGGCCTCCATGTCTCCCCAACACTGGTCCATTCTCCATCCAGCTATCAAACTTATTTTCCTAAAGGGCAAGGGTGACCATGTCATTCCCTGTTCATAAACTCCAATGGCTTGCTATCATGCTAAGATCAAATATAAAAACTCTTCTTTAGCCTTTTAAACCCCTCCATAACCTGATCCTTCTAGTTGTCTTACATCTCACTGGTCCTCCCTGTACTCGTGATGTTGGTACCCCTTGCTGTTCCTAGAACGTGAAACCCCATCTCAGACTCTGAGCATTTTCACTGGTCAACTTGAGGTCTGGAGGAATTCTCTCCTTCATCTTTGTGTCTTCTCTGCTTCCCACAAGTCTTTTTTACAGACCTATCTTCTATAAGTCTTTCCTCAGACCTCCTTACCCTATTGCATTCCTCTGAGATTGTGTCCAATTACTCCTGTAGAAATCTTGTTTGTACAGTTTCTTTTATGCTGTCCTTCCCCTCAACAAATGGTGAACTTAAGATCAAGGGCAGTTTTTGCCTTTATTTGTATCCTCAATACACTTAGTACAGTTGCCTGGCATGTAGTAGGTACTTAATAAATGCTATCAGGAGCATGGAATTAACACGTGTGTATTAACACACGCTCTTAAAGCATCTATCATTCATCTACTATCTACTATTATCTACATTTTACTACTACTGCCACAACTTCTATTCTAATATTATTACTGCTACCATAACAACTACTATTGCTGCTGCTATCACCACCACAACTCCTCCTTCTACTACTATTACAACTTCTACTATGACTGCTATTACTACTACTTCTTCTACTATTACTACTACAACTTCTACTGCTATTATTATCACTATTACTACAACTTCTACTGTTATTACTACTACTACTACTAGTACTACTACTACTATCACTTCTTCTACTATTATTATTATAACTATAATTTCTACTACTACTACTACTACTACTATAACTTCTACTGCTATTATTACCACTACTCCTACAACTTCCACTGCTATTATTATCACTACTACTTATTATTATTACTACAAATACTACTTCTACTGTTATTATTATTATTACTACTACAACTTCTACTAGCGAATATTTCTATAGAGCTTCCAGATTTATAAAGCATTTTACAAATTTTATCCCATTTGGTCCTCACAATAAGGTAGGTATTATTATTATATGCATTTTATTGATGAGGAAATTAAGAACACTAAGTGACATGTCCAGAGTAATGGGAGTCTGAGACAGAATTTGAACCAGATCTTCTTGACTCTAGTATAGCACTCTTTTATCTATTGAGCCACCAAGCTGCCTAACTGGAGCAGTGATATTGACTCTTCTTTCTGTTTATTTTCCTTAAATTTGTTAAAGTCCTAGATTAAAGCACTTAGAAAATGTAATTAAAAGGTATTTAAATCTCACCAACTGTAGCACTCTTTTAAATTTCTGTTCTTTTAGATTGTTCTGCTTCTTTCTAGAGAATTAAGAGGTACAAACAAAACTTTTGTCCTTTCTCTTTCACATTTTTATAACAGTATTTTTAACATATGGTGAATATAAAGGATGGGATGGAATTTCCCATTTTCTTGGTTCTTCCCATTCTTTCTCCAAAGAAAGCAATAGTCATTATTCTTGGTGATAAAAGTATTAATGTACCATCAGCTTGGGTGGGAGAGAAAATGGAGAGGGGTAGAGAATGGTCAATTCATCACAGGAAAAAGAAAAATCTAGCATCTATATAATAAATATCTTTGGCATAAACGTTATTGGAAAAATAATTAAGAAAAATATAGATAGCCACAAAAAACCTATTAACTTATTTAGATTTTTTTTATACCTTGAAGAGAGATGAGCAGATTTCTTCTCTACCTCCTCCAACTCCCAAAGGGAACCAAATAAGTTTTTCCCCCCCCTATCGATAGAGTTCTTTAATTTTTTGGAATTTGTGATGGAAAGAAATTGGATCACTCAGAAGATGAATGACACTCATGACAGGTAGAACAAAGGACATTTGTTTGATTTTTAAAATGACCTACTGGGTCACTTAATCTACTCCACTTACAAATGCAAGATTGTTTTCCTCAAATGCACACTCTGCAAAGCTTGATTTTATCCAGTTTAGAGTTACCTAATGTAAGAGTTCCCATCACTTCCCTTGAGAGTCAATTTCACCATTACAAAAACATATTTAACCTTCTGAGGGAAAAGGGGCCTTAAAATGGTTATTAGTCATTCTCCTGTAATAGAAACCATTATCCAGGCAAAGAACATAGAACAGTAAGAATTAGGAAAGAAAAGAGCATCGCTTCACTCCACAGGCTTCCAAGAATACATAAGGATATACTGTAAACACAAAGATCAGAAATATTTATTTTATTTTTTAAAACAAATTTGCCCTTTGCCACTTGGCTTTATAATATACCACTACCTATCTTATAATGGATCAAATTCTGCATATTTTTATGTTACTTAAAAATAAATATTGAAATGTCTTTAAAATAGCAAATTCTTGGTATGTATATTCTGGTATTTTGTCTTAAGGAAATGATTTTGCAGTTCAACATCCAAAAAGAAAAAAAAAAAAAAAGAATATTGTCTTCAGGTAAGTGGCACATGCTTCACTTGTCAATGCTTTCATTAACCTGTGGTCACCACTAAGACAAATTATTCTTAAAGCTAGATAGTGATCAAAAACCATATCTTTGTATGTTCATCATGTGGAAAGTGACCTGGTTACAGATAATTGTATCTGATCATGAATGGGGTCACTAACCTAGTCAACATTCAAAACAAACTGTAAAGACATTTTGAGAAAGATCTATTAAGAAACAAATGTGAAGCTATTTACAATTGTGAAAAAGTAAAATAAAGCAAACAATGAAAAACACTTGAGACAGTAAAATTTTGAGAATATATATATATAAAGTTATAAAGGGAAGAAAAATCAGCATAGGTGATAGAAGAGATTGATCCAAAAGCATGATAACCATAGTACCTCCAGGGAAATTTGAAAGATTCCAAACCTCCAAGCAACAAAAAGCAAAGATTAAACCTTATACCTTTTGCATAATGATTTAGCCGGTTTGACTGGGCAAAGGAGCAAAGTTTGTTTTCTCTGCTAATCAGATAGCTAGTTAAATATCTAGTTAAATAAAGCTAATGATTTTGAATGGTCCCAAGAGTTTTTCCAAATTAGGGGATAAATAACAAGCATAAGAGCTGAAACAACACAGAATCTGTCAACAAAACTACATTCTTAAGGACTCGCATACCCATATAAACTTAAAGAGTAAAAGTAAAATCAAGCATATGGGACAAATGACATTTCATACACCAAAAGTGCAAACTAAAGATAACACTGGTTGTAAGAACTGAAGAATTAAATTAATATTTGATTACAGTATTCATGAATGGAAATCCCTAGGCTTTAAACAGTTCCCTACTCTGACCAAGTAACTTTTGCAGGGGGTTTTTGAGCAGGCTATACTGAGGGTAAAACACTTTAAGGCTAATAATTCCTAGCTCTCACCAATCTATTAGTCTTTCTCAAGAAAGACATGTTTTTTCACCCTCTTCCTTTCCCATTTTTCCTATATCCCAATCTGAGACTAAGGATTCTGCTAGAATATAAGAACTGTCTATACTTTACAAACAGGGACAAAAGGATGTGTTTACTAAGTATATGTTTATTTGAATTTTCAGCTGCAAATAAAATCTGGGTTCACATCCAAGATGATGTCTATCCAACCAGGAAAATGTTAACCAAATTCTTATGTCATTCAAAATTCCTTCTCTCTCCTTCTTTCTTTATCACAATATATTTGAAACACTTGCAGAGCCTGCAATTAATTTGTTTCTTACAATCTATCTTTAAGGCAAATTATTTTCCCCCTTTGAAGATTTTAAACATACTTTAAAGTAAGAGAATAGTTTTTAAATAGCTACATCATGGTTTCTTCAATAAGGTAATTCCTAACACTAAAACATTGGGCTTGAGAAATTTCTGGGGTAGACAAAATCAGAATAAAGAAAAAAATGATAAAACTTTTTTTTCTGACTCATAAAGTCATATCATTTCAACAATAAGTGTATAAGAATTGAAGCTATATAATGTGTCTTATCTTAAATATACTTCATTTCATTTATAAATATATGTCAAAATAGATAAATAAAGCAAATTTCTGATTATTCTGATTCTGATTATTTAAAAACTGAACTTGAAAAGTTTACATTTAAAAAAGAATTAGAGTGAAGAAAAATGATAAGCATGTAACAAATAAATCTACTAATTGCTGCTTTTTTATAGACCTCTACAAGTATTTCTCGATAGAGAAAAATAGACTTTGTCTTTAATTTCCAGCATATCTGATTTCTTTCCTCCATTATAGTCAGATAATATGATGAAATTAGATATAATAGTAAAGAAATAATAACTGTATTTCTTCAATTCAGCACTTGAATCAATAAACCCATATCCTTTGAAATATGATCATCAATGGAATTATGTGCTGAACTGGTGGAAACTAACAAACAGTCATCTGGGAAGCATAAAACAAAACTAGTGACAATATGCTCCTAATTGCACTGGATATCAGGTTATTAGCAATGTTTTGCATTCTGCTTCATTGCTCACTAAATAGCATGTATTTCCATAATAAAGCTACTTCAAACTAGAAATAACCAAAGGAGTAATAACTCAATTTCATAAGACTCAGAATGAACTGCAGTAAAAATATACAACTAAGACAATGGTCCCAGTATTCAGGAATGAAGGGGGAGGGACAAAGGAAGGAAGTGCTGCACTAGATTTAAATGGCTGATTTTAAATCATTCTTTTGGTCCTGATATAACTAAAAGAATTTCCACTTCAACAATTTAACATCTTTAAACATCTGGTCATGTCATCATTATAACCAGCAAATATTTATTGGACCCCAACCATGGATAAAGCAGTACTGGGGAGAGCTCTGATGGGTGATACCAACAAAGGACAACAGAGCTGTGCTTTACAAAAACTGCCCAATCAATAAGAAATCTTCTAATTGTGTGTACCTTTTACCCAATTCCTTAATACTGTGGTTAAAATATAGCAAGTGAAATAACTTAGCATTTGCATTAATAGTAAAGCAATCAATTACCCTGAAAACCAACAATTTCAGATGTTACTTGGATTTCTCCTCCGCCCCTCCAAACATTTCTGTCCTCATTTCTTTGACTATTTTTCAGTTACTGGTTGAAAAAACTGTGAGAAAGACTGCCCTCCTGTGTTCACCTCAAGATGGAACTAGGAAGCTGGATGCAGCTGGAACTACTTTAAGCCAGCTACTTTTATAATCACATTACTGATTCAGAGAGCAAAATTAGCCCACCAAATGTTTGCACAGAATAAAAGGCTGGTTTAACAGCAGGACTGTTCACAAGGCTTTCAGAGAAGGTGTTAACGCTTGCGAGTTGGCATCAATCCTAGAAAGCCATTCTGGACCCTTATAATGGCACCACCACTTGCAGCTGCTCCTTGTGCTAAGCAGAGCCTGCTTATTAAAAAGCTCCTAAATCACTACAAGAAATCCCCAAAGGGAAAAAGTGCCTCCTGGGCAAGCAGCAGTGTTCTTAGCAGGGCTAGCCTCTTTCTTCACAATGACTGTATCAGTCAATCACCAAATATTTACTGGGCACGCTCTAGCCTCAAGGTCAGACAAGGCAGGAGCTGCAAAAAAGTGTAAGACATTATCCCTGCCCTCATGGAGTTTACAATATAGTTGGGATATAAAACAAACTAAGATAGAAAAAAAATTTGCTAAATGAATGCAATCTACGGATTTTTACTTTACTAAATGAGGAATTCACTTGAGTTAGAAGGGTTTCAGAAGACTTCATCATCTGTAAAGGCTTTGGAGGACAGACAGTGTTAAAAGATAAGATATTCCAGGTGCAAGGAATAGCACAAGTGAAGAAATTATAAGAGATCTTCTAAAGAAAGTGATGGGATAGAAGGTTTATGTAGAGAGCAGTAGGAAGTAAGTCTAAAAAGTCATCATTATAAATTAGCGTTTACTAGTTGTGTGACCCTGGCCAAGTCACTTAACCCCAATGGCCTTGCCAAAAAAAGGTAATATAAAAGTATGCCAGAGAATGTAATGGAAGAAACAATCATCTGAGCTATACATCAAATGGTTTTTCCCAAATTTAATATGTAAAGAAACCTAAGGAGGTTAAATTGTTTGCTCAAAGCACATAAGGGGAGAGTATGGAGACTAATACTTAATTTAGAGTAAGAAACCTAAGCATTAAATATAGTGAATCTGAACACTTTAGAATCAAAACCAGAGTCAAAATCGGCCCTCTGACTCTTCTTTCCTATGTAATTCAAAGGCCTGGCCTAGATGGCCTCTGAGGTTCCTTCCAGCTCTAGATCCATGAATCTACAATAGTGAAATTCAAGTGATTTTTCCTCAAAGGCTGTAAAAATTGATTACCTGACAGAATAGGAAAAATGTTTTCCTTTCTAAAAATGTGGAACTGAAAAACCTTTCCCAAGTAGATAAAAAAAAATTTTTTTTAATTTTCCTTCTTTTTCAAAAAATAAAGAAAAAATTTACATGAAAAAAATTCCATTTTGCCAAGTTAATTACTGAGCAACTCTCTATGTACTCATATACAGTATTAAAGGAAATTTAAAAAAAACCAACAACAGTATTTAACCTTAAGAGCAGAACTTAATTTAAGCAGTCTTCTCTCTGAATATTTGATATCTGTGGTACCAAAATAAGAGCTAACCAATTTCTATATAAATGCTTTAAGATTTGCAAAGTGTTCTATATATAATCTCATTTGATCTTAAATAATCCTGTGAAAGAGATCTTATTATCATCCCTTTTTACAAATGAAAAGGCTGAGGCTAAGGAAAATTGAGTGACTAGTCCAGCTAGTTAGCACCTGCCACAGGATTCAAATTCAGGTCTTCCTGGCTTCAAGTCCAGTGTTTTATCCCCCACAGTATGTGATACTACCAAAGTGTACAGAGAAGATCAAACGATGCCTACTTTTCTATTCCTCTGTCATAAATTCTAAAATAAACTTGCCATTCTCTCCCTCCCTTTCCAATCCCCTATCATCTTGGTGCCAGAAAACACATCTATCTTTCTTATGGATGAAAATCAAATCCATAAGATTATTTCTCCTTCTTGGATCCTCCAGTTGAATCTTGAGATCCAACTAGATCACAGATTGAGAACAAGAAGGCCCCTAAGAGGTAATTTAATTCAAATGATTCATTTTATATTTTATCATTAGGGTAAAATCAAAATATTATTATTTACTTTGCTTCTGGCAGATACACAACTTCAACCATATGTCCAAATAAATGGAGTCTCTCATCATTTCTACATACCATAACAACTATTTAGGCCTGTGATGTGTTTCCCAAACCCTCATGTATTTTCTCTTTCTGTGTTAAGTTGTCTATAGATGACAATATTCTTCATTTCTGTTTCCATTCATTTTTTATTTGAATACTCCCTTCACTGTCTCCTTCCTCTAGTTCCAGGACATCCATACATTGACTATTATTTCTTGATAAATATACTATTTCTTTTTTATTTTGAATAAGGCACACACCTTCTCAGAATTGTATTCTAAACACATGTATTATAACCTCAAATCTCAGTGAGAGCGATGAGATCAAGTTTGCTTCCTTGTCTTAGATCTCTAGTTCCCAATGCTTGCTGCCCTCTGTCCATCTCCATAAAGACATTAGAGTAAGAGATTTTGTTCTTGGTTCTGGTTGTTTTCTTGAATAATATTTGTTGTATACTTCTGCATATTTCAATTAATGTTAGAAGATGCAGTTTATGAAGAGCAGGAAAAGTAAATAAAAGTCTCTAAGGGTAGGCTAGATTAGAAAATAAAGAACTACCAATTCAGGCTGAAGAGTTTATATTTGATTCTAGAGGCAATAAATAATGACTAAAGTGTCTGAAGCAGGGCAGTAACATGTTCAGATTTGAACTTCTATAAGATTATTTTGACAGCAATACCAAAGTTGGATTGTAAAGTGGAGGGACTAGAAGGCCAGGAGGACAATTAGCAAGTGAAAGGTAATGAGGATATGTACTGGAATGGTAACCGTGTGAGTACAAAGGAGATGGATGTGACAGATGGAGTGCTAGTAGAAATGCCACGACTTGAGAACTGATTGACTGAATATGGGGAGCGAGAGGGAGTTAAGAGTCAAAGATTATGAAAAATTTGCAAACCTGGATGACTGGAAGATTGATGGTGCCTTGGAAGGAAATGAGGACAAGGAAAAGGTAGGTTTAAGGTAGCCAGCTGATAATGAATTCTGTATGGACATATCTGTATGTTTGATGAAGATGTCTAATTAGACAGCTGCTGACGAAGCAGATACTGAGGCTTGGTTAATGGAGTCAGTAATAGAGTAAGGAGGGGACAGACATGTGCAGGAGTTGGCTTTTTGTTTGTTTAATCTACCATCAATGTGGATAGAGTTAAGCTAATCCTTCAAACAAGTTTGTTAGTGAACAAATTTTCATGGTATTAGTAAACCTGAATAGATAAGAATCCTGAAAACCTTCAGATGACCTATTTTTAGCACATATTTACAATATAAATGCACTTTGGAGCAGATTCTTCATCCTCAAATATATGCCATCTTTTCCATATCCCAACAAGCCACATTTCCCTACATCCTTTCAACAAAGATTGTGCTCTCCTACAATTCTTCCAATGAAAAAACAAGCCAAGTTCTGAAAATGCTTTTTTCCATAAATCAAGCTCTTCCCCTTCTACCTGCCTGAGAGAGAAGAGGAAGTTAGTAAAGAAATTACCTAATCAAAAAGAAAACTATAGGTTGGGTTCCAACTGTTCGGGGGTTGGCTGGTATAGTTGGTATAACCTGGACAAAATATTTCTTCATAAAAATGTCTCATGTCTGGTTTTCAGAGACCAAGTTCATTTTAGCTATAATTTACCAAAAACTATCCTGAAAATTGATAGAAGCAAGAGTAAAATAAATATCTTTTTCAATGTTATAGCATCTTACATTTTCAGACCAACATTTTTTTTCTTTTCTTTTTTTATTATAGCTTTTTATATACAAAACATATATATAGGTAAGTTTTCAACACTGATCCTTGCAAAAAACTTGTTTCAACTATTCTCCTCTCCTAGATGGCAGATAGTCCCATACATGTTAAATATGTTAAAATATATGTTAAAGACAATATATGTATATATATTTATACAGTTATCTTCTTGCACAAGAAAGATCAGATTTAGAAGGTAAAAATAACCTGAGAAGAAAAAAAAATGCAAGCAAACAATAACAGAAAAAGTGGAAATGCTATGTTGTCACACCAAGATATTTTAAAATGAGAAAAATAAAATGGAGCTAACTTTCGCACCTTATAATTTTGAATATTAGCTTATATTTAAAAATTCTTATTTTCTTTACTTTTTTGCTAAAAAAATTATTGCACATGCTAAAAAAAAAAAAAAGACATGAAGTAATTTAGTTAAGCATTGTTAACTAAGTACTGTTATTAAGTAACTTCCAAAAGCATTTCATTAAAAATATTAAAATGTACTAAATTAAATTAAAGCTTTTTAAATGTGGGTATATTAAAACAAAGAAAAAAAGGAAAATGCTTTCCACAAAGCATTAATATTATAGAGTTTTGAATCTTCATTTTAATGCACAGTTCAAATAAGCACAAAATTAACTACATGTGTTATAGAAAGCATTACAAATATAGGCATTTATTAAAAATAAAATTACAAAGAGGACCTCTTTATGCTCCACCAGATATTGCATTCTAAGTCAAGGCTCCTTAAACTTTTTCCATTTGCTACCCTTTTTTATCTGAGAAATTTTTATGACTTTGAGTATATAAGTATATAAAATATGTACACAAAATCAAACATTTACTGATAATAAATTATAATTTCACAACCCCCACATTCAGTTATGAGATTCCAGATGGGGTTGCAAATTACAGAAGCTGGGCTCTAAGTAACTATCTACCTCTGTTACTAACTGCTCTCATTCTTACTATCTGACAAGCTTATTGCTTCTTTGCCTCATGTATAAAAAAACAAAAGGAAAATATTTTGTAAATATGTGGTACTTGGATTTTCTCATTAACAATATCCCAAAGTGTTCATTCCTCAGTGACCATATTGAAATTCCTGAGGTTTCACCAGGCTTTATTGTATAAACAACATCACATCACTACCCTGTTCTACTTTTAAAAAATAAACTCATAAGTTTCATGGTCTGTTTAAAAAAGATTACATCCATTTTTGCTTTTGCCAACCCAAGTCAAAGAATTTTTTAAAAAGCATTGTGTTTACAATTAAGATAGCAATAACAACCCAATGACTGGAGCCAGAACACTTTAGCAGTAGCTAAGCACCCAATAGCAGTTTCTACCTTTTTCCCCCCTTCTTTTTTTTAAGAATACTTAAGTCATTGCGTCCAAATGATTTAATAATTAAACCTCAGCCTGAAATAATTTTCCCTGCTTTTGACTTGAGGGAAAACTACCGAAATCATTTTTCTCTTTTTGTAAACTTAAAAAAAGAAGAATGTTAAGATTAATGTATGTGCTTCCAGAACTTGGACCTCATGTATTGGTAGGAAATTCAACTATGGCATTTTGTTCATTCTCCTTATGTACATGGTCTAAATCCCTCAAGCCCATTCTTTTGACAAGAGCACAGCTAGGAAGTGTTAACTGTCTGAGGACAGATTTGAACTCAGGTCCTTCTGACTTCACAGGGCTAGCGCTCTACCCACTGCACCATCTAGCTGCCCCACTTTTGACATTTTCAGCAGTTGACTTCACTTCTTGGTTTCTTCATCGGCAAAACGGAGGCAGTAATAATATCTACCTCCTAGAATTGCTCTGAAGGTAAAATTAGGCAATATAAGTAAAGATCTTTAGAAACTTAAAAGTATTTTATGCCAGCAATTATTACCATTCTGTATTTCCATTTTAAAATACTTATCTTTATATAGACCTTTTCATCCTGGCCTCCCAACAAAAAAGTGCCTCTCCTTTCAGAGATTAACCTTATTCCTAATGTTATTAAGGACATTAACCCTTCAACTATGCCATTCTTCCCTTTACTTTTCTTTCTCTACTACTTTTATTTGTAGATGACCGAAAAATCTGTATTTCTAATCAAGAGCACAGTGTTGCTGATCAGGTTGCTGACTCTTCCTAATGGTGCAATTGTTATGTTTAAGGCTAATATCTATCTGCAGTTTACTTTGGTGTTTTCACTTCTACTTCAAATTACCTCACAAGTTTTGGACTCCCAAGCTTACTTGACCTTAAAAATAGCCTTAACTGGAGGTCATTTATACCTTCTCAAGTCTTCAAGGAAGCAAATTTATTAAGTTCCTGTTCTCCAAGGAAGTCACTATAAAGCTTGGTGAGCTAACAACATTCTCTTCCAACCTTTGCAATTACTGTTTTTTTGTTTTTTTTAAATAGTTTTTATTTACCAGATATATGCATGGGTAATTTTATAACATTGACAATTGCCAAATCTTTTGTTCCAATTTTCCTCCTCCTCCCCCCCACCCCAGATGGCAGGTTGACCAATACATGTTAAATATGTTAGCGTATAAATTAAATACAATATATGTATACATGTCCAAACACTTGTTTTGCTGTACAAAAAGAATCGGACTTTGAAAATAGTGTACAATTAGCCTGTGAAGGAAATCCAAAATGCAGGCAGACAAAATTAGAGGGATTGGGAATTCTATGTAGTGGTTCATAGTCATCTCCCAGAATTCTTTTGCTGGGTGTAGCTGGTTCAGTTCATTACTGCTCTATTGGAACTGATTTGGTTCATCTCATTGATGAAAATGGCTACTTCCATCAGAATTGGTCATCATATAGTATTGTTGTTGAAGTATACAATGATCTCCTGGTCCTGCTCATTTCACTCAGCATCAGTTCATGTAAGTCTCTCCAGGCCTTACTGTTTGTTTTTAATAATATACTTTCAAACTAGTGTATGACAAATAAATTGGCATCAATTTCTCAATTTGGGTTGAGACTAAAAGTTCCTTTCTTTGCAATCAAACAAACTTATTAGAATCTACCAAAAAGAATTATTAGAAATCACTTCATACCAAACCTCAATTAAAAATAAAGAGAAAAATACACTATGTTAATAAGTCATTGTAAAAATAGAAACAATACATTTCTCATCTTTCAAAAAAGATTAGGCTAGATAATCTTTATAATTTCTTCTAACTCAAAAATTCTTTGGTTTTTTTGTGGTAATTTCATTAAAAAATAATCACTGAAGCCTAAGTAACTTCATTAATTTGCTGAATAATTTACCAGTAATTTACTTGTAAGGATCCAAGTATAGGAGAAAATTTCAAAAAAGAAAATTATTGTACCTAATGTACAATAAGTAATGTACTCATGAGATATTTGTAAAAATCACTATTAAAATTTTTTTTTCACATGGAAAATATATCTTTCACTGAATTTGACAAATCACAGTAAAAGTAAAAAAGGAGAAAGAATACTGAACAATGGATAAATTTTAAAAGGAAAAGAAGCAAATGATCCAGGTTACTTCATCCTCTGAAATGTTGGCTTTGAGGACACTATAAATGCAAGCATGTTTAACTTGGAGTCATAAGCCCCCCACTCCACTACTTATTACATCTCTGAGACATTGGGATTTTTGATGGTAATAGTAATGAATTTAAAATAAATAATTCTAAGAGATCACTTCCAGATCAAGGTTCCTATTCTCAACCAATCTTGTAGCTTAAAAGCAGTCATGTATGTACTGACTCTGGATGGAGCCGACCCCTAGTATTTCCTTCTAATTTTTCAAATGCCAGAAATTGTAAACAAATGCCACTTTTAGATGGAAAGTGTTGGCATTTCAGATTTGCTTTTTTTTTTTTTTTTTTTTAATGTGGATTATAAAAAGGAAATTTGTTTTTAATGGTATTTAAGGAATGAAGGAAAAGTGGTAGAATGGGATTCAGGAGTCCTAAGTCTATCCAAATTGGATTAAAGCAATTGTATGGCTCTTAAAATGTCACTGAACTTTCCCAGGTTCTGCATCCTTTTTTGTTATATGCAGAAGTTGGACTAGATGATTCCTAAAGTTAATTACATGTCTCAAAAAAACGAACTCGATGATGAATTTTCAAAGCCTTCTTATCTGTTAAACAAGTAGTAATATATAATACTGACCTAACCATTGTAATTATATTCTACATTACGAGTAAGATTTCTTTCATTTAGGAAATTAATTACATAAGAAAACAAAAAAGTACCCAAATTAAACATGTCAATGTCAGCATTTCTCCTTCTTTCCTATTGGATAAAACATTTCCTTTTGGGATGGATATATACATATTCTATGAAACCACTATCAGGTGTAAGCTTTTTATCAATAATAAACAAAAAATAAAGGGTTATTTATAAAGTAGCCTATCTACTCACAATAGCAGGGTCCTTAGGTGACAATAAATAAGTAAATTAACCTTTTTTTCATCAATAAATAATCTTGAGGGTTACTTCTAGAACTAATTTTCTATGAGTCTGTGACTACTTTTACCATTTCATGCTTTCTCTACAGTGTCCACAAAATATCACTGTGCATGGGAATAAATAGCCCCCATATGGTTTCTGGTAAGAAATATGAAAAGTACCCCCCAAGAATCAACTCTTTCTTTGTCTTCAGAGATAGGTAGTTCCAATAATTTCCACTGTTATTTTTATTGTTATGGAGACACTATATTTTCATATAATATGAACTTTAGCTATACCTTTGAAATACTATTTAGGAATGTTTGATTACTCCCTGAAACTCATTTATTTGGAGAAAGTATAAGTGGAAATGGAGAGCAAGAAAAAGCTAGACGAAGAGAGTAGGTCCCTGCCAGTAATCTTCAGAGGCCTATAGAACATTCAAATTACTTCTAATTTAGGACTAGAGAGGTGAAGCATTTGAAGACATGAGAAGTATTTTTAATCTTCCCAATTAGCCAAAGGGTAAGAGGATCTTTTTAAAGCCTGCTTTCAGTGGATCCAAATTTCAAGTAAAGACATCTCAAAGAGGAAAAGGACTGTGCCTTTAGAATAGTCATAATAATCTTGGTGAATGTCCTTGTTTCCTCAATCCCACTTTTCCAGCCAAATGTGTGTCTACCTTCCTCCACTTGAAGGCTCAAATCTGCTCACACTTTGGATTCAGTTGTGGTCCTAAGAACAATCACAAAATTAACATTCTATTGAAACTCCACTGGCAAAGAGAGCACTGCTTGCCTAGATCCAGGTTATAAGTCCTTCTCCAGGCTTGAAGCCTGGGTTCTTGATAATTCACATTTAGACAGTACTTTAAGGTCTGTAAAGTGCTACCTAAGAGGCTAGTTGTGTCAGTCTTATTATCCCCAATTTTACAGATAAGGAAACTGGTTTGGGGACATTAATGCAAATTTCCTGATTTTAAGTTCATAATTCTTCTAAGTTCCTGGGTTTGAGCCTTCACTTTCTTGGATCCATGTCCCTTGTTTGCACGTTTATGCCCCCAAAAAAAGGCTCTCTAAGAATTTTTTTTTTGGGGGGGGATTGGAATTCAGAAGAGACTGCACCCCTAGCTAGGGTAAAGCTATCAGTCCACAAACAAAAATGCAGCATATCTATTCAAGTCTAATTTGTAGAATGTCTGCGATAAGGAAATTGAAGACCAAGAGTTAAAGGTGCTATGAACTTTCCGATATCCGGATCTTTTTAAAGCTAGGAAAGTCGCACTCCACCAGACTTCCAAAAAACACAGATGTGTCTGTGAAAAATCAGCTCTTCCCAGGGAGGATCAGACAGCTTAGCACAACTAAACCTACTGATAGAGACGTCAGTTTTTGTTTGAAGCTTGGCGCTGCCTTTGCCTGGTCATATCTCCTTCAGCATCTGATACTTCCTGACTGTATTACCCTCCTTCTACTTAGATAAGCTACCTATTTTAAAAAGTAATTTGACTGCACCCTGCCTGATGATCATAGGATTTTCACCTGCACAGGACCCTAATTGGAATTCTGCAACCTGGGGCAAAGTAGGGGTGTGGAGCCAGTGAGCCCAATGCTTAGCCCAAGGAGCAGACAGGCACTTTGCCCAGTTTGGGGAAAGTGGTGCCAGCCTCTGGTTTCAGACCCGAGACAAGCACAGTATGCTGATTAGGGTGTTACTGATCCTAAGAATGCGTGTGCCAGGGAAGGGGCAACCAGTCTGCTCCAGTTTCACAGAATGAGGTGGACAATAGAAGAAGGGAAATCCTGGGAGAAGGGCATGGAAGATGGAGTAAGAGAGTAGGACAATATGGTTGTCCTTCATGATCCCCCTAAATACTGGTGTCCTAGAGAAAAACTTAGTGTACACTTTCCCAAATACTGGAGTCTTGGGACAAATCCTTGGTTGTTCTACCTTAGTTTTGGCTATTTACAGATCATTTAATCCAACCCTTGTGCTTTACAGATCCCCAAAGATATTAAATGACTACCCAAGAGAATACAGGGAGCAAAGCTAGGCTTGGTCCCAGGGCTTCTGGCTTCCAATCCAGCAGCATGAAATTGGGCCCAGAGAACTGAGTTCACATCTGGCCTCAGACACTTACCAGCCAGGAGACTCTGGGTAAGCAACTTAACCCTGCTTGCCTCAGTTTCCTTATTTATAAAATGGAGATAGTCATAGGCTGCCTCTCAGGGTCACTGAGGATAAACTGAGATAGAACTGGTTAACCGCTCAGCACCAAGCCTGAGGCAGAGTAAACACAAAGGCCAGTGCCATGGTCCCCCTCAGCTCCCCAAGTATCTGTTACTCTTTAAGCACACAAATACCTTCTGTACACAGCTAGACCCTCCAACCACACCCTTCAGAGGCAAAGCTTGGGCGCTCCAGCCTCACCCAGCATGTCCTAGCTCTTTCTACCTGGGTTAGTACTTCTGAGTTCAGCCTCCAAACCACCTGCCCCAAGAGCGCTCCCCTCTCCAGACCAATGAATAGACCTGCATTCCCTTTGTCTTTCTTGTGATGTAGCCATTTTAAATTCTACTATGACATAGAGGGACAATATTAAAGAAGTCACAAATATTTTTTCTAAAATGCATTTAAATGAAGCCTGACCTACAAGACACTTATTGTTCAGTATGGAATATTTAAATAATTATTCACCACGCCTTACAACATCTAATGAGTGTTTTCAATTAAAGCACCTATGATGAAAGTGGGGGGAAGCATGAAAAAGGGAAACAATGGAGAGCCATTTTTCAGCTGGTAAGCTGCTTGCTTTGATACTGCTTGCATAAGAGCACTAGCCAGCCTTATTCTGCTTACACTAAACCATTTGCCATTTTTCAAGTATGGTTGGCACACTAATGACAGGTTTCTAATAATAATCCATTATATTGATATGACTAAAATTTGGGGTCTGGGCAGAATTTTCCTTCATATTTCCTTCTACTCAGCTAGCAAAGTCTGTGTAAAACCCCAACCAAATCTGATACCACCTGTTCTCTCTGATATTTTATCAGTTTTAGAGTCAGTTAACACTACCATCAGATTACCCCCAAATTAACATGTTCAGTCTTGACTTCTCTCTTGAAATACAACCAAATATCATTAACTGTCAAGAACATATTTCCATTTAGGTCTACTACCCCAAACCTGGCTTATTTGAAACCAAATTCATAATCTTTTCATCAAAGCCTGTTATCCTTCAAAACTTTCCTGATCACTACTAAATAGAAAAAATGTGTGTGTCCACATGTATGTGTCCAACAACTGCATCAGCATTTATTAAATATATACAGAACTCTGCTGGGTGCTAGAGATACAAACATAATAATAAAACAGCTTTTATGTTCTTCCCATCTCCTCCCCTAAGGAGTTTAAATACTGTGGAGCTAAAAGATGTACACAAACTCACTGTAAGACAGAAATCCCTGGGAAAATTGGAAAATAATATGGCAGAGGCTAGGTATTGACCAGTGTCTGGCACCCTGTGCCAGGATGGTGCCAAAATGGGTTCATATTTAGACATGAGGTAGTGATACTATAAGCAAATTAGTAGAACAAGTGATAGTCTACCTGTCATATCTATGGAGAAAGGAAGAATTTATGACCAGGAAGAAATGGAGAACATTGTGAGGTACAGAATGGATAATTTTGATTACATTTAATTAAATGTTTTTTGTACAGGCAGAACTAATGCAACTAGAATTGGAGGGGAAGAAGAAAGGGAGAAAACAATTTTTGTGGCTAATGTTTCTAATGAAGGCCTCGTTTCTAAAATATATGGAGAACTGTCTCAAACTTCTAGGAAAGCAGATCATTCCCCAATTTATAGATGGCTGGGGAATATGAACAGACAATTTTTGGATAAAGAAATTGAGGCCATTTCTAGTCATGTGGAAAGGTGCTTTGAATCACTATTGATTAAAAAAACTAAGACAACTCTAGGGTACCATTTCATGCATTGAGACTAGAACGACAGAAAAAGATGGTGGTGGATGTTGGAGGGGATGTTAGAAAATTGGGATATTGTTGCATTGTAGGGGAGTTGTGAAGTGGTTTAGCTATTCTAGGGAATAGTATGGAGCTATGACCAAAGGGCTATAGAACGGTGCAAGAACTTTGCTCCAAGAGCGTCAAGACTAGTCTATCTCCCAGGAAGATTGTGGAAGAGGAAGGATGACCCATATGTGCAAAGGTGTTCATAGCAAGCTCTTTTTGTAAAGGTAAGGAGCTGGAAACTAAGTGGATGTTGCTTATCAGCTGGGGAATGGCTGAGTAAGTTATGGCATATGAATGTAATGGAATGTTATTCTGTGAGAAGTGATGAGCAAGCTGACCTCAGAAAAGCCTGGAAAGACTTACATGAACTAATGTTGAGTGAAGGGAACAGAACCAGGAGATCCTGGTTCACAGCAACAAAATTATGTGATGATCGACTCTGATGGCTGAAGCTCTTTTTAACAATGAGGTGAGTCAAGGCAAGTCAAAGAAAGAATTATGGGGGCTGACTGTGGATCACAACATAGTGTTTTCACCTTTTTTTTTGTAGGCTGCTTTTTCTTTCTCATGGTTTTTAATTTCAGTCTGATTTTTCTTGCACAACATGATAAACATGGAAATATGTTTAAAAGGATTGCACATATTTAACCTATATTGGATTGCTTGCTGACCCGGGGAGAGGGGATATAGAGGAGGAAGAGAAAGAAATTTGAAACACAAGGTTTTGCAGAGGTGAATGTTGAAGGCTATCTTTGTATGTGTTTGGAAAAATAAAATACTATTGAGGAAAAAAAAAGATAGGCACAGATAAAAAATGCAAAGTAATATGAGAATGAAGAGAACATTAATAACTAGGGGTAGAGGGGCATGTATGGTAAAAAGAAAGCAAGGATGACTTCAGGAAAAAGTAACTCTTCTCTAAGACTTGGAAGGAAGTTCAGGATTTTAAGAGGTGAAGGAGATGGTTTTTATAAATATATGGAAGCAGGAGATTGGACTGTTGTCTAGTTTGTTCAGAAGAGAAAATAGATAGGATAAGGTGCTTGTGTAGAGAAAAGGGGAAATGGGGAAAATATTACGGAAGTAGAACTGAGGAGATAGGAATAAGAAAGGAGTGAAAGGGAGACTTTCAGATAATGAATTTGGGTGTTTGACTAGGAGGACAATAGTGTTAATAAAAACAGGACAATTTATATAAAAGTAGAACTATATACATAAAATGGAGATGTATAGAAAAAGGAAATAAAATATTAATAAGTTGTTATAGATGTTACATGCAATAAAATTTATATATTCAAATATAAATAGTTGCAAAGAAAAATTGTGCTGGAGTGTCACTGCTTATTACACTTCCATATTCAATCAATCATCAAATCTTGTTAATTTTTTCCCCTTGATATTTCTTATATACAGCTCTTCCCTTCGATTTTTCCTCCCATCATCCTAGGTAAATATTTATTTTTTCATATTTATGTTGTTACAATAAATTATCTTGCTTAGGTTTTTCCCTTCCTAATACAGAATTTTATTTTGGTTATTCACTAGTATAGCTTCACAAGTCCATAAATTCCTAGGCATGCTACAGTCAAGAGCTTTGTGGCTTCTCCAAACAAAACTCTGCTTTCATATGCTACAATTTAATTATCAGGAAGAACACTATGCACATCAAAAAGCTGAAGAGACACATAGTTCTACAGTTACCTTTGGAAGCAACTTGTAGTATTGAATAAAAGACATTAAATGTGAATTTGGAAAATCTTAATTTGAGCATCAGCTTTTACAGTTATTAGCTAGGTGACCACAAAGAGATGCAGACTGCTGTCATTCTTTGCTTTCCCTAGCATCCTTAAAAGGGAAAGAAATGGAACCTAAGATTTCTAAAACTCAGTTTATTCCTCTGAAAATCAAAGATACTAATACCCACATGAGCTTCTCCAATTTCCTTTTCTGTAAAGCAAGAATTATAATATTCATAAGATCTATCACACCGATCTGCTGTGAGGGAATCACTTTGTTAACTATAAAGTACTATGTAAAAGTGACTTTTTTTTTTGATATATTGTTATTATAGGCACTATTAATCTCAGCTAATCCAGCTCCCTACTGACAAAGCTGATCTCTATTTAGTTACTAGGGAATACAAAAGATTTTTATTCTTTAGAATGAAGAAAAAATATACATATACTCTGAAATACAGTTATTTTGCAGTGGTTCCTCTTCATGTTTTGCAGTGGTTCATTTTTAAAACTAAGAATTGAATATGGACGTTAGCAAAATCTACAAAACTTGATTTGTAATTAACCAAAATTAAACAAAAAAAAAATCCTACAGGTAACTACACCAACTTATCAATTATAACCTTTTTTGTCCTATTCCAATGTTTTTTGTCCATTTACCCCTTGTAAATGGACACATATTCCTTTTATAATAGTGGCAAAAGAACATCCTGGTCTCTTCATTTCTTTACATTCTTTACATTTCTTTTCCTTGCTGTGTTTGACTCTACTAAAAACATATTCCAGCACTTCATTGTAACATGAAATTCACCAACCACCAAATGATGAACTATTTTAATTGAATAATTCAGGAAAACTATCTCAGATATGATCAGAGAGCAGGTGGCATTACTTGTGGGATTAGCCACACTAATGAAAATACTTAAGTATTGCACTAATTTCTTTTCAGTTATTAGATATCTGAAATGTTTGGGGTTTTATGTCATTATTATAATCCTTTATTAATGGCTTTATTTCTTTTTTAACATTCTTGGAACATTTTCAATAATGGGATTATGGGGTCAAAGATCTATTAAGAGGTCAAAGTTATGAGGAATCATATGAGAAAATGTATGTAAATAATGGTTATTATTACTATTCCTCTAAGCCTCACCTGAAATCAGATTGGATTCATACAAGAGTTTCATGATCAAGTGTTGGGATTACTAGGTGAGAACTCGGGTTGTCTGGATAGTGACAAGGTGAGAATTCAGGTTGGACAATTACAAGGTGAGAACTCAGGTTGACTTGATGGAAGGAGCAGGCTCATTGGCTGAGGTGGTTCTTCCCAGAAGCCCTTGCATTATCCCACGCCCATTCTCTGGGAGAATAAAAGAGAGGACTCCCAGAGATAGAAGAAGACTCTCTGCATTGCATCAGGCTTGACGGGGCTCTCTGCAGGAAGGGAAGTCACTTCTCTGGACAAGAGTTAACAGCAACTGCCTGGAGACAACGGTTCGTTACAGGAAGAAGAATCTGTCGGAGAGATTTGAGTAGAAGACACAGCAGATCTCTTCCCAGAGAGTGATCCGGCAGCTTCTAGAGACGACAGCTCGTTACAATTGGCGCCCAACGTGGGGCAAGGACTTTTGCTTATCCTGACAAGAGGAGCTAGACCAGACCTTTGCAATTTGGCGCCCGAACAGGGACAGACACAGTCCTGATTCCAGTGGAAAAGCTTCCGATCTAGATCTCAGTCTCTCTGACCCAGAACCGTGAGTAACGAGGAAACTTTGTTAAAGATTAAGTGAGCGTGCTAATAGATAAATAAGGAACTTAACTTGTTAAGGGCTAAACCAGGAATCTCTTATAGCTGAAATGGGGCAGATGTAAGCTATATTCAATCCCTGGACCTCAGCCGACTCAACCCCGACCCAGAAGCAGGTCGTCTACGAATGATTTAGCACCAGGTGCCCCACGAACATGCGCTGCGCTCCGCGTGAGAGGCGGCCCCCCTTCGCGGCCGCTCTCCAGCCCCCGGCGCGAACGGCCCTCCGCACCGGGCCCCGACCCCCGAGGCCCCCCCGCCGGAGTGAGGGGAGGGGGCGCGGAGGCCCGGCTATCCGTGGCCCACCGAGGCTCCTCGGCGCTGCGGTATCGTCATGCTTAGGGGGGATTCTGACTTAGAGGCGTTCAGTCATAATCCCACAGATGGTAGCTTCGCCCCATTGGCTCCTCAGCCAAGCACATACACCAAATGTCTAAACCTGCGGTTCCTCTCGTACTGAGCAGGATTACTATGGCGACAACCCCTCATCAGTAGGGTAAAACTAACCTGTCTCACGACGGTCTAAATCTGCCGGATCACTCTCTGGGAAGAGATCTGCTGTGTCTTCTACTCAAATCTCTCCGACAGATTCTTCTTCCTGTAACGAACCGTTTCTCCAGGCAGTTGCTGTTAACTCTTGTCCAGAGAAGTGACTTCCCTTCCTGCAGAGAGCCCCGTCAAGCCTGATGCAATGCAGAGAGTCTTCTTCTATCTCTGGGAGTCCTCTCTTTTATTCTCCCAGAGAATGGGCGTGGGATAATGCAAGGGCTTCTGGGAAGAACCACCTCAGCCAATGAGCCTGCTCCTTCCATCAAGTCAACCTGAGTTCTCACCTTGTAATTGTCCAACCTGAATTCTCACCTTGTCACTATCCAGACAACCCGAGTTCTCACCTAGTAATCCCAACAATCTACTACATGTTTTACTTTCCTTGGTACCCAGAGGAAAAGAAATATCATAAAGGATTACAAAGAAAAGGTAAATTAAACAACTTGCTTGTTTCTGTGTTTTCAATGCTTGGGGGGCTGACAGACCACAACTCTCTGGTACACTTTTTGTGATATAGTTCATGGATTCATATGAGAGAGAAATTATGTGTGATGGAACAGCAAGGGAGGCAAGAAAGAAACAAAGTCTGTTTGGAAGTTGGTGGTTCTTTAAAGAGACCAGTTCCAGTTAGCAATAAAGAAAAAAAAAAAAAAAAGCAAATGGGAGGAGAAGAAAAGCAACCACCACTGTAATAACAGAACAAAATCATGAGCAACATAACAAACCTGAGCAAGAACAAAGAAAAGAAGCCACGAGGAGACTAAAACTTGACACGATAATACTGCATTTTCTAGTAGCCCTGCTATGCTTTTTCTGCCTAGGCAGTGTGCTGGCCTCCCCAACCCCTCTGTCCACTCTGCTTAATGTACAGCAGCTGGTATTTGGGGCGTGGACTGACAGGTGGCAGAAGGGAACTCTGCAGCCACTTCTCCCCATCAGGCAGCCCTTCTGTTCTCATATGATATGTCCATAGCATCCATGACGTTATATGAGGCTGTATAAATGTAAAGACTTATAATTATAAGCCACTTGATATGAAGGATCATAGCCAATAGCTTTAAAGGACTAAATGCAAATTAACAGACAATTTTGCCAGCTTAGCCACTTTCTAAAACAAGTGGAATTGTAAATATTTTCTTCATAACAATAATATTCTATGTAGCCAAAACAAAGCAGAAGATCATGCATACTTGGATTATTCAGGGAAAAAAATTCCAACACTTTTTTTTTTTTTGGTCTAGAATGAAAAAAAATTCACAACACTTGCGGATCCTTTCCATTTTACTTTGGCTAAATTGATCTAACCTATGAATTAAGTAGAAAGAAATAATCTTTCTCTAGTTTATAGATTATACACAGGTTTGGAATTGAAACAATTCAAATGCTGCTAAAATTCTTAATGCACAGCTATTAGCTTAAAGCAAGCAATACTGTTTCTTTTAGGAAAAACTACTCCTCTAATTGAAGAATAAGGGCCGAATCCAGGATGATTAAGAAATAAGTGCAGTAATAGGTGTCAGAACTTATAAGGTAAATATTTTAAACACTTTAAATACTTTTTAAAATGAAGATATAATTCAAAAACCAAATATCATTTGTAGCTAACCAAAACAAATCCTCCCCTTCCCTATCCAAAGGGAAATGTTTGGAATAAAGGGGAAAAGTAATCACTTTTAGATAAAAGGTTACTTTAAAAATATAAAAACCATGAAATTATTTATATTTTTCTCAAAATAAATATTAAGTCAAAACTCTTTCAAAGTTTCTTGGGCTTCAATCATACTATTTGACCAATATTTCAGAGCTAGTTCATTCAACATACCATGACTTTCTATTGACCCAGTAACCAATCAGGACGTAAGCAAAATAAGTTCAGAAGAGAACTTATTAATATTCATTATTTTCTTGATGTTATGGTGAAAAAGAAAGATATCATGTTGCTTCTGAGAATATTTCTTCAAGAACTTTTAAAGGCAATTTAACCATCTGGAACAGATCTGAAAAGTTTCTGTGAAAAAAACTGAAGATTTGGAAATCTAATTTAATTTCCCATACATTTTAATAAGAGGCAATAGCAAACTTATATTTTTAGAGATGTTCATCCCCATGTTTAACAAAAGCCTAGTGTCAAGGCTAGTAGAGATCCACTGCCCTCCTCTATGCCCTCATCTTTAACCATACAAATGTAGAAAGCAAGCAGGTAAAGTCAAAATGTCAAGCAACTGTTTTCAGATCACAAAAAACTATTGTATTCTAATCAATCATTACAAGATCTTCAAGTGAATTTAGCAGAAACTAAATGTGAATTCCTATGTTCTCAAAAGCCAAAGAAATTTCTGCTTTGTTTCTTGTCTGTAAAATGTAGAATTGTTCAAGTAAGTTATATAACGTTTTCTTTTTTTTCTTCCAACAAAAATTTACATCTGGGATGGATAAATCTGATGTTGTATACCATTTTTTGATGAGAAACATATGGATAATGGTTATATCTTATTCTGAAAGTTTTTGCATTTTTAAAAGTGAATTGGTACCTTTTACAAGGTTAATTAATGCGAGGAAAGGGAGGTAGAGCTTTTGGGTCTGTCCAAATCACAGTAAGACCCCCTATTGCTTAACTTGTGAAATGTGTTCCTGCCATATTCGTGGTAAAAAAGAAATAGAAAACAAAATATCTATGATTAATAAAGTATTTTTAGGTCAAATTTAGCCAACTTATGAGCTGTCTCCTTTCCATTTCATATCCACATGTGAAAAGATAAAGCATTTTTAAGTGGATAAAACTATGCTGACACATCTGGTATCAATAAAATTTGCTCCAACATACTATTGGCTGGCATCCCAGCATTCATTATTTTGATCTGTTGCTGTCTCTCTTCTAGGTCACTCTATCCCCTTCCACCTCATAATATACCAGAATGCATGGCCTGCCTTTCAGCCCTAAACTGAACTTACTCCTAAATTTGGAAATTTGCTTTCTGTTACTCTGTGACCTGCTTCAGATATGGTTGC
This sequence comes from Sminthopsis crassicaudata, assembly GCF_048593235.1. Taxonomy (NCBI): domain Eukaryota; kingdom Metazoa; phylum Chordata; class Mammalia; order Dasyuromorphia; family Dasyuridae; genus Sminthopsis; species Sminthopsis crassicaudata. Next base: position 573,259,825 of record NC_133618.1, read on the forward strand.
TACTACCACAACTACTGCAGATGTGGCAAACTTTCTTAATCACTATGTGCTCTTCACAGTGAACAAATGAAATGGCCTAAGTAACTCACAGGTTTGAAGAGACACCATCTGTTCAAGATGTTTTGGTGACAATGACTGAAGAACTCTGAACAGCTACTAAATAAATAGATAAACAAACCTGTTTTAGGGTTTGGTTTTGTTTTTTTTTTTTTTTGAATCTTCAAAAATATCCTAGGGCAGAGAGAAATCATCTTTGATTCTATCTTAGAGTAAAATTATTTCTCTGAAGATTAGAGAGTCTCACAGAACACTAGAGTAAGGCACCACAGAGATTACTGAGCCTCTCTTTTTCATTTTATAGACTGGGAAACTAGGCTTAGGCCAGTGAAAGGATTTGTTCATGGTCATTCAGCTGGTTACTAAAAGAACCTAGACTTGAACTCACTTTATGGTTCTTTTTTCACCAAACTGCACTGTCTTTTTGGATCTTAAATAGCATGGATTCATGTAAGTACTGATAATATGACAAAAACAGTCTATGTTCACTTCACCAGTCTATATCATTTATGATTCCAAATACTTAAGCTTCAATTTTTTACTTTCCAAAGTAAAAAAAAAAATTAAAAAAAAAATCTTTATTATACTCTCCCCACATACAGGTCAGTCATCCACTTGCTTCTTTAAATTACCACTATGAACCTTCTCCAATTCCATTTTATCTGCATTAACCTGTGGTTGCAACAATAGAAAGCTTTGCAGATGCAAAATTTTTATAGTTTTGTACAAGGGAAGGATAATGTTTTCTATTTTATTTCTAATTCTGTTTTCAATACCCAGTATTTCGTTAGCAACAGCTGTGCATGAAACCTCCTAAGTACTCAAAGCCATTCAAAAGCAGGCTTCAAAATCATGGAAAAGACATGGATCCATAAGCAAATTAGGTAATTGTGCTTGTTATATGCTTTTCATAAGGAGGAGTATATTTAGGCACCTAAAATCAAAATATTTCAAGAAAATTTTCTAAACTAGTTTTTCTAAGATTCAGACAAACATCTACTGACACTAAAGGGCATCTCAAGATCAAGAGACTGTAATTTATAGTAAAGGGCTCTATAATTTAACATTTAACATAGGTTCTGGACAAAGACCTACTAAAGAAATTGCCTTCAGCAGAGTTGATTTGCAATGAAGGTAAGGAGAACCTGAAAATCTAAGTCTATCAAGTTCACAATAAAAATTTTTTATTCATTTTATCCATTTATAATTTTAAATGTGAATACACAAATCATGAGCAGGAAAGAAATACCAGATGACTAGACATTTCTCATTTAAGTAATATGGAAGAAAACTCATAGAAACGAATGGATAATTTTAGCCACAGGTAAAGAAGAAATGTCAGAAAAGTAAATGGTGATTGAAGAGAGAAAGAAAATAATTTAAATGGGCCATTAAATAATATTCCCAGGCAATTCTAGTCTTCTAAAAAGCTGTCCATTCCACTGAAAAGAAGCTGAATCCCAGAGAAAATAAAGTAATGGCAGTGTGAGGAAGGAGAACTACCTGCAGAAAATTTTTTTTTATATATTTAAACATATTACATGATTGTATGCTAAATTAGAGAAATTAAAAGCACCGTCCTACCTAGTACATTGCCTGGAGGTACTTCCTGAAGATCCTCTAGTTCCCTTCCCATCAAAAGGTAGAGGTTTTCCAAAGTACAACAAGCCATGTGGGGAACTGATGGAAGATCATCTGAAGAAGCCGAAAAGCCTAAAGGTACCTGGTCAAAGAGAATGACTGATGGTAAACAGATATTTTATGAACTAAGAATGATTTCCATAAAAAGTAAAAATGCACCCCTTCCAATCAAACAACAAAATTTATACAAACTTATCATGTGCAAAAAAATTGTGCTAGAAGTAATATGTAATATAAAAAGATCATTATAAAAGGTCTCTAACCTTGAAGAGATTCTAATAGACTTGGGAAGACAAAATGCATTCATACAAAAAGATAACTAACAATATATGAGTGTAGAAAGGATCACTGTAGCCTGGCAGGAGTAGATGGTAAAGGAAAGATCTATAATGGAGATATGAAAGTATCATAAAGCATGAGGAGGACTTAGATAAATAGAAGGAAAAAGATCAGTCTTACAGCAAGAGAAAAGTCTGGGCAAAGTGATACTGCAAGATACACAAAGTATATCCCATGAAATGTGAGTATGTCATTCTGGCCAGAGCAGAGGAAAAGTTTTTGGATAATGATGAGACATAAGATTACAAAGGATAGTAGAATCCTCAGAGGACCTCAACCCAAGCTAAGAAAATATTAGGAACTGCTAAAGGATTCTGAGAAGGGAAGTGACTAGATGGAAGTTGCAAATAAAGAACTCCACATGAGGTCATGATTTTGAGCTTGATGTTGGGCCAACCCTGATGGCTAAAGTCAGAAAATCCAGAGCTATTAGTCTAGAAGATTCTTGAGAATTATAAGGGCTTTGCAAAGCACTTCTCAAATGTTATCTATTTTATCCTCAAAACAACCTGGAAGATAGGTGCTATAATTATTCCCATTTTACAGGTAATGAAACTGGGCAAAACATAGATTAAATATCTTGATCAGGATTATGCAACCAATAAACATCTAAGGCAGAATTTGAACTCAAATCTTCCTGACTTCAAGTTCACAAAGTACTCTATTCCTAGCTGTCCAGAAAAAAGGAATCCCAAAGGTTTACTATGTAGGTAAGTAATCCTATTACAAGGATTATGGGAGGTAGAAAGCAACACCCAAAATACCAAAACAGAAAAATAATTTAATACAGAAAAACTATTTATCTCCCTATATGGAATCAAGACATAAGCATAGCAACCATATGTGGCTTGGTTGGTTGATCTCCCTCCTCCAGCGCTTGAAAGAAATTATTAAATTAGGGTTGAGTCTTTTTCTGCCTATGTCCTCATTCAGAGACTACCCCTGTAAGTCAGCCAGTCTTTGACATTGCTGAAACATGAGATTGTCCAAATCCTCTAATCAAGGTGAATTTCAACACAAAAGCATCAAGTCTATGCCCTTGCACTCCCCCACTGGGCTCTAGGGTAATTCAGATCACAGAGAAAATCTGCCATATCTGGACAGAGATAGATTCCTTTCTCCAGACTGCTAGCAGCAGCTGAGCCTTATGATCAAACAATGGTTCTCAGCAGAAGAAACTAAAGGCTTTCTGTCCATCTCCTCATCTTAAAGTCCACCCCTCATTAACTGTTCAACAATCAGGGTTGATTTTCTCCTTTCAGGTGTACCTCCTTTACCAAAGACATCTAAGCATTCAGTGATCTCCATAGCTTTGTCTTTGATTATAGGGAAAAAACCAATGACCATCAATTTATTGATTATTGTTAGCCTAATTAATGAATGAATATTATTTACCCAGAAACTGTTTCTGAACTTTTTCACTGTTCTTATCTTCCATCTACTAGGTATGTAATTTATAGTACCTGGTTATTTATATGTTGTCTTTCCCATTAGAATGTAAGCTCACTGAGGACAGGGATTATTTTTGCCTTTCTCTGAATCCTCAGCACACTGCCTAGAACACGTAAAAGCTTAAAAACAGCTTGTTGACTTGATGTTTTTGTGACCATACACATATATAGGAAGACCCTATGCATAAAGAGGTCAAACCAACAAAGCAACCTACACTTATGTGATTTGCTTCTATGGGTGGGGATCTAAAGATGCTAAAAACACACGATTAAGAGTATGATGAGTCTGAAAAGGTTAAATTAATTTAATTAAAAGATGTATCTCAAATACTTACTATATGCCAGCTACCAAAATAAACACATAATTTACATGGGCTAGAATGGGAGAAGGAAAAAATTAAGATAGGGACTAACAATCGACTGAATCAGAAAAGATCTTGCAAAAAGTGGAAACTGAGTTGGTCCTTGGACCTAAGGGTTTTATAAGGCAAAGTTAAGAAGAAAAAGCATTACAGATATGGGAAAACAGTCTGTATAACAGCATGGAGGTCAATAGACTGCACAACTGACAGTAATGTACAATCAGCTTAGAAGGATTAGTTGGAGTAAAACTATAAATATCCTTAAACAGCCAAACATGAATTTATATTTGATCCTGGAAGTAATAGGGAGCCATAAAATTTCTTGAGTGGGAGAATGAGAGTCAAGCAACAAAATTTTATTGAGTGTTTACTATAGGCATTTTGCTTAGGGTTGGAGTCAGATCTGTAGTTTAGGATTTTCATTCTGTTGGTTAAGAGAGTGGGGATAATTTTATTTTTCTACAATATGAGCTATACAAAGTTCAATCACCCTTATCTGAATTTCCAAGAAAAATTAATTTAATAAGTCAAACAGACATTGATGGTAACATTACCAAATTTATAAGGAACCACAAATACTAAGGGTGACTTGAGGTGACTATAATCTTTGTAACATATGATCAAGATTTTTAAATAAATAAAAAATCTCAGTCATTTAGGCAAATTTCCAGCTTTCAGATATTAATGTGAGAAAAGGTTCAAAAGAAGAAATTTGCAATTATATTAGAAAATTTATATGCAAACCAAACCATCAAGGTAATCACAAATGGGTTTTCATAAATCTCATCATCCCACATTTAACAATTCAAAAATCACACACACACATTTGAAGTGCTTCTTTCTAAACCAGCATATGTAGAAAACAAAAGTCCTCAAATTTATCTTATTATTTCAAAGGTAGATAAAATCAAACTAATATGAATAAAGTATTTTTGATATAAAAATAAAGTTAATTGTTATTGTCAGGATCCACATTAAATTGCTACTTCCACCCTCCCACATTCCTTTACTTATGGTGCCCTACAGACCTTGGAATATTAGGTTATTCCCAGGAATCAGTCGCTAACTTAAAAGGAAATTTATAAAATTATCTGGATGATCCAGAACCTTTGTTCAACCTCAAGGTAGTTTGACAATTTGTACTTCCTATTTCTGCTTCTTTCACACTCTCTTCTGGGTGTGTCAGAGGTAAGGCTTATTCCTTACTTACTCCCTATCTAGTTGCAAATAAGACATACAGGTTAATTTTCAAAAGTACAATTATATTGTGTTTTTCTTGACCCCTCTTGTTCTCAGATCCCACAATGTCCATTTAGTGATAGAGCCCTATTTAACTCAACCTCCATGGTATACAACCATTGTCAGTTGTCTTGCCATGGCCTTACAATGCCAGTTTTGAATTGCTTAGTCCCAATATACCAAAATGTTTTTCTACATTTTGCCCTATCTCACAGTCCCAGAATAACAATGTGTTTAGCTATTAATTTGTTCAAAAGGTGCTTTCCCTCTCTTGTTCTTTTCAAATGCAATTGATCCATTCTGCAAAAAAAAATCTAGAGTTCAATGCTAAAGAGCTTTAGATTTAAATGCGAAATTGCAATTGCCTATGATGTGACTATTCCAACAGGACTAACAAAGAGATATAATACTACCAAATCTGAGTCAAAGTTACAGAAGAAATTTGGTACTGATTTGAAGTGGAGGTCAACGTGTCAAAGGCCCACTCTTTGATAATGGCACCCATTTCCAAATTAAAAACAATATGGATCTCAATTCTCAGCAGGCCCAAAACCAATTTGAGATATTTGAAAAGAAAAAGGACCACACAATAGGGTAAAAATTTAGCTCCAATTCTTACCCTCTGCAAAAATTCAGCAGGATCATATTTAGGTCCTAAGACAAAAATTTTCTGTCCTTTTCGAGCCACACCACTAAACACCCGAGCAAAAGCAATGAAAGAATCTTTGTCTTCTGCTTCCTGTATCACAGGTTTTAAGGTGATATTCTCAGCTGGACTGGTTGGCTGCTCATCATCTAATTAAAAGAAAAATAGATATAAAATATTATTTTTATCATCAAGGAAAGGCAGGAGAAGAACAAAAGAAAATAGTAACTCTATACATTTTGATCAACCATCAGGGAAGAAATGTTTTTGGTTTTTTGGAGTTTATTGGTGAGATAATTGGGGTCAAGGACTTGTCCACAGTCACACAGCTAATTAAGGGTAAAATCTCTAAGGCTGGATTTGAATTCAGGTCTTCTTGACTCCAGGGCAGATGCTCTATCCAGTATACTATCTAGTACACTACCCAGGGAAGAAATGTTAAGGAAAAGGAGAAGAAAATTTTGGGGGAAAAGGGCCTGACATGAGTAATAGAGACAAAAGATGAACTAAGTTTAAATTCCCACATGATATCAGACAGGAACATATGCTTTTAAAATGATGTAAGAAATCCCATCCTTGTCTGTGAAGTGGGGTTAGTGTTGACAGTCTATTAGCAACGCCCCACAAGTCAAGAGCATGCCTTTTACTTCTTACACACATACTGTGGTCATACATAAATAAAGAGAGCCAGGGTAGTTTATGGCAAGACCACTGAACTCGGGAATCCTGGCTTCAAAACTTATATTAATTATGTGACTTAAGTAGGATATCTTCCCTTTCAAAGCTTTAGTTTTTTCCTATCTAAGATGAGGACAAAACTCACATGGGATTGTCAGGATCAAATGAGATAGTATATATAAAACTGTGAAATACAGGGGCAGCTAGGTGGCATAGTGGATAGAGCACCAGCCCTGAAGTCAGGAGGTCCTGAGTACAAATCTGACCTCAGTCACTTAAAACTTCCTAGCTGTGTGACCCTGAGCAAGTCACTTAACCCCAATCGCCTCAGCAAAAAAAAAAAAAAAAAAAAAAAAAAAAAAAAAAAAAATTGTGAAATATTATGCATTGCAATATTTAAAAGGACCTGTCATGTCACTGGTAAGGATATTTCCTCAATATGGGTTGCAAGCCCTCTGTGCCTCAGCAGGTGTACTATTTGAATTGTTGTGGCTGGAAAAGTATATCAGGCTATCGTATCAGTCTTCTGATGATATATCTCTCTGAATTATGGGGAGCTGATGCATGGCCTGCTATGTCCCTCACTAGAAAAGTACTCAAAACCATTCTCACTGAATATAACATGCCAAATCTTGGGCCCCACTCATATGACTTTTAGGAGCCCAGGGCCACCTCCATAACCAAGATGAGGCATCAGAATACATCTTTAGTAGAGGCTGGATGGAAGGGCTGCTTTATTTTCAAATGAAGTTTTTCAAATTATGAGAGATCCCACAAATCCTCTTAAATATGGAATAAATACAACAACAAGAACAACAACAACAATACTTTTTGTCTCTTCTTTCTTTGGACAGATTTCAGATGCATTTCCAACAAGGGTTGGTTCCAATGGCACTTGTGCCTGAGCGGCAGCCAGCTTTTCTGCATGCCTTCGTCTTGCAAACTCTCGCCTTTGAGCAATTTCTTCTGGAGTCAAAGGCCTGCACAACATTACAAAATTGTTAACATTTGGGTTTCTATTAAATTCAGTAAAAGAAATAACAATTATTACTACAGCATGGTGAGGTAGGGCTAAATCCTAGTTACTTATTTCGTTAAAGTAACTATTTCGTTAATGGTATACCACCTTAGCAGAAGTTGAAGTATGGAGACTTATCAAGTCATCTCAAAAATTCTTATAATGCTTTTTTGTCCCTGTAAGTGTTTGGAATTTGATATAGTAGCTACCTGATTCCTAGACCCATCTACTACTGGATAGCATCTACAAGGGCATCCTCTCAAGTTCCTAATCCCACTTAAGGGTTAGACAAGGCATTAAGTAAATTTCTTAGGGCCCAAGAAGAGCCTTCATGGAGGACAAAGAATCTTTTGGAGGGTTCAGGAATCTGTAATAGCTACCAAAGAGGCACTATGTGATTTGCTGGAAAAAACCCTTAGATTTGGAATCAGGTCTGGGTTAGAATCTTGATGGCTTTAACAGTAGCCATTTGTATGACTTTGCATACACCACCATCACCTATAAAATGGGGATAATAAAAATAGTTATACAATCTGCCTACCTTCCATGTGATTATAAAGGAAAACAGTTTATATAAATATTGAAGAGCTGGATATATATATAAGCTATTATTATCATCAGCAATCTATAGGGAAATTATTTTAGTATAAGTAACTTAGTTTTCATATCTCCCCATCCATTCAAAAAATTAAGAAAAAAAAAAAAAGAAAAGAAAAAACCATCATGTTTAGCTGCATCATGAGAATATAAGGGGAGGTCAAGCCAAGATTAGGGGTCGTAGAACTCAAAGGGCAAATTAAAATTATCATAAGCTAACTCAATTCAATAAAAAGATATTTCTTGAGTTCCTAAAATGTACAAATCTTTGTGCTAGATCCAAAATGGAATAAAAAGAAAAATAAAATATGGCACCTTGCAGAGCTTAAAATTTTTAAAATGAGATCTTACAAGTACACAAATAACTATAATACAAAAGGGAATGTAAAAATATGGCAAGGAAAGTTTGAATGGTTTCTCTTCCCTATCTTGGAAAAAACCTTACTTCATACTTCCCTGCCAACTGTTATCCTTTATCTCTTCTACCTTTTGTAGCTCAGTTACTCAAAAAGCCAGTCCACAAGTAGTGTCCACACTTTTTTTTTTCTCTTACTTTTTCTTAACCCCTTAAAATCTGGCTTCCAACCTTATCATTACACAGAAATTGCTTTTTCCAAAGTTATTCAAGCTTCCTGTATTGCCAAAGCCAGTGGATTTTCTCAATCTTATTCTCCTTGAACCTAGAATGAACTACCCAGCTAAGTTTAGCATCTTTTTCCATGGAAGATGGTCATTCAATGAAATAGAGGAATTCTATATGTTTCTAAGAAAAAAACCAGACTTAAACAAAAAATTTGATCTACATCCACAAGACTGAAGAGACACAGAAAAAGGTACACAGAACCCTCGAGAACTGTAACTCTGTTGTGGGTATATAAAAAGTACTCAAGGATAATTTGATTTTACTGATAAAAAAGAAAAAAAGGGGGGTGTGGTAAAGGGAAGGAGGTCGTTTCAGAAAAAGGGGAAGGAATGATAAAAAGAGGGAAACTACATCCCAGGAAGAGGCATAGAAAATACACCATATCTGAGGGAATTTAGTAAGGGGGAGAATCATTGTGTGAATCTTACTCTCATCAGGAGAGGCTCAAAGAGTAAATAATTAACATATTTGTTTTTCAGAGAATTTTCTCTCACCTCATTAAAAGGGGGGAGAGAAAAAGGGAAAAGGAAAAGGAGAATAAGTGAAGGGACTTGGAGGGAGGGGGGAGGGATACTAAAAAAAGGGAGGGTTGCGCGTCACAAGGGGGGTTTGTAAATTAAATATCGGGGAGGGGGATCAGGGGGGTCAAGGGAAAAAGCATAATCTGGGGATAATATGATGGCAGGAAATACAGAATTAGTAATTTTAACTGTAAATGTGAATGGGATGAACGATCCCATCAAACGGAGACGGATAGCAGATTGGATCAAAAAGCAGAACCCTACAATATGTTGTCTGCAGGAAACACACTTAAAGCAGGGAGATACATAGAGAGTAAAGGTAAAAGGTTGGAGCAGAATCTATTATGCTTCAGGTAAAGCCAAAAAAGCAGGGGTAGCTATCCTTATCTCAGATCAAGCAAAAGCAGAAGTTGATCTAATTAAAAGAGATAAGGAAGGAAACTATATACTGCTGAAAGGTAGCATAAATAATGAAGCCATATCGATACTAAACATATATGCACCAAGTGGTATAGCATCTAACTTTCTAAAGGAAAAGTTAAGAGAGTTGCAAGAAGAAATAGACAGTAAAACTATAATAGTGGGAGATCTCAATCTTGCACTCTCAGATTTAGACAAATCAAACCACAAAACAAACAAGAAAGAAATTAAAAAAGTAAATAGAACATTAGAAAAACTAGGTATGATAGACCTTTGGAGAAAACTGAATGGCAATAGGAAGGAATATACTTTCTTCTCAGCAGTTCATGGATCCTATACAAAAATTGACCATATACTAGGACATAAAGATCTCAAAATTAAATGTAGGAAGGCAGAAATAATAAATGCCTTCTTCTCAGACCACAATGCAATAAAAGCTACATTCAGTAAAAAGTTAGGGATAAATAGACCAAAAAGTAATTGGAAACTGAATAATCTCATCTTAAAGAATGGGTGAAAGAGCAAATTATAGAAACAATTAATAATTTCACCCAAGATAATGACAATGATGGGACATCATACCAAAATCTGTGGGATGCAGCTAAAGCAGTAATAAGGGGAAATTTTATATCTTTAGAGGCTTATTTGAAGAAAATAGAGAAAGAGAAGATTAACGAATTGGGCTTGCAACTTAAAAGGCTAGAAAAAGACCAAATTATAAACCCCCAACCAAAAATTAAACTTGAAATACAAAAATTAAAAGGAGAAATCAATAATATTGAAAGTAAAAAAACTATTGAATTAATAAATAAAACCAAGAGTTGGTTTTATGAAAAAGCCAATAAAATAGATAAACCTTTGGTAAATCTGATCAGAAAAAAGAAAGAGGAAAATCAAATTGTTAGTCTTACAAATGAAAAGGGGGATCTTTCCACCAATGAAGAGGAAATTAGAGAAATAATAAGGACTTACTTTGCCCAACTTTATGCCAATAAATTTGATAACTTAAGTGAAATGGATGACTTCCTCCAAAACTATAGGCTTTATTATTAACAGAGGAGGAGATAAATTGCTTAAATAGTCCCATTTCAGAAAAAGAAATAGAACAAGCTATTAATCAACTCCCCAGGAAAAAATCCCCAGGAGCAGATGGATTTACAGGTGAATTCTACCAAACATTTAAAGAACAATTAGCCCCAATGTTATATAAATTGTTTGAAAAAATAGGGGACGAAGGAGTCCTACCAAACTCCTTTTATGACACAGACATGGTACTGATACCTAAACCAGGTAGAGCGAAAACTGAGAAAGAAAATTATAGACCAATTTCCTTAATGAATATTGATGCTAAAATCTTAAATAAGATATTAGCAAAAAGACTTCAGAAAATCATCTCCAGGATAATACACTATGATCAAGTAGGATTTATTCCAGGAATGCAGGGCTGGTTTAATATTAGGAAAACTATTAATATAATTGATCATATTAATAATCAAATTAATAAGAACCATATGATCATCTCAATAGATGCAGAAAAAGCATTTGACAAAATCCAACATCCATTCCTACTAAAAACTCTTGAGAGTATAGGAATAAATGGACTATTCCTTAGAATAATCAGGAGCATATATTTAAGACCATCAGTAAGCATAATATGCAATAGAAATAAACTACAACCTTTCCCAGTAAGATCAGGAGTGAAACAAGGTTGCCCACTATCACCATTACTATTCAATATAGTACTAGATCGGCAATAAGAGCCGAGAAAGAGATTCAAGGAATTAGAGTAGGAAATGAGGAAATCAAACTATCACTTTTTGCAGATGACATGATGGTATACTTAGAGAACCCCAAAGACTCTGCTAAAAAGCTACTAGAAATAATTCAAAATTTCAGCAAAGTGGCAGGATACAAAATAAATCCACATAAATCCTCAGCATTTTTATATATCACTAACAAAATGCAACAGCAAGAGATACAAAGAGAAATTCCATTCCAAACAAATGTTGAGAGTATAAAGTATTTGGGAATCCATCTACCAAAGAAAAGTCAGGAATTATATGAGAAAAATTACAAAACACTTGCCACAAAAATAAAGTCAGATTTAAATAATTGGAAAGACATTCAGTGCTCTTGGATAGGCCGAGCGAATATAATAAAGATGACAATACTCCCCAAACTAATCTATTTATTTAGTGCTATACCAATCAGACTCCCAAGAAACTATTTCAATGACCTAGAAAAAATAACAACAAAATTCATATGGAAGAATAAAAGGTCGAGAATTGCAAGGGATCTAATGAAAAAAAACTCAGAGGAAGGTGGTCTAAGTGTACCTGATCTAAAGGTATATTATATAGCAGCAGTCATCAAAATCATTTGGTATTGGCTAAGAAATAGACCGGTAGATCAGTGGAACAGATTAGATACAAAGGACAAAAAAGGGTACATCTATAGCAATCTAATCTTTGACAAGCCCAAAGATACCAACATTAGGGATAAAAATTCATTATTTGGAAAAAACTGTTGGGAAAACTGGAAATTAATATGGCAGAAATTAGATATGGATCCACACTTAACACCATATACCAAGATAAGATCAAAATGGGTCCATGATTTAGGCATAAAGAGGGAGATAATAAATAGATTAGAGGAACAGAGGATAGTCTACCTCTCAGACCTGTGGAGGAGGAAGGAATTTATGACCAGAGGAGAACTAGAGATCATTACTGATCACAAAATAGAAGATTTTGATTACATCAAACTAAAAAGTTTCTGTACAAATAATACTAATGCAAACAAGATTAGAAGGGAAGTAACAAACTGGGAAAATATTTTTAAAAGCAAAGGTTCTGACAAAGGTCTCGTTTCCAAAATATATAGAGAACTGACCCTAATTTATAAGAAACCGAACCATTCTCCAATTGATAAATGGTCAAAGGATATGAACAGACAATTCTCAGATGAAGAAATTGAAACTATATCCACTCACATGAAAGAGTGTTCCAAATCACTACTGATCAGAGAAATGCAAATTAAGACAACTCTGAGATAATACTTACACACCTGTCAGATTGGCTAAGATGACAGGAACAAATAATGATGAGTGTTGGAGAGGATGTGGGAAAACTGGGACACTAATACATTGCTGGTGGAGTTGTGAAAGAATCCAGCCATTCTGGAGAGCAATTTGGAACTATGCCCAAAAAGTTATCAAACTGTGCATACCCTTTGACCTAGCATTGCTGTTATTGGGCTTATATCCCAAAGAAATACTAAAGAGCGGAAAGAGACATATATGTGCCAAAATGTTTGTGGCAGCTCTTTTTGTTGTAGCTAGAAACTGGAAGATGAATGGATGTCCATCAGTTGGAGAATGGTTGGGTAAATTATGGTATATGAAGGTTATGGAATATTATTGTTCTGTAAGAAATGACCAGCAGGAGGAATACAGAGAGGCTTGGAGAGACTTACATCAACTGATGCTGAGTGAAATGAGCAGAACCAGAAGATCACTGTACACTTCAACAACAATACTGTATGAGGATGTATTCTGATGGAAGTGGAAATCTTCAACATAAAGAAGAGCCAACTCACTTCCAGTTGATCAATGATGGACAGAGGTAGCTACACCCAGAGAAGAAACACTGGGAAGTGAATGTAAATTGTTAGCACTAATATCTGTCTGCCCAGGTTACATGTACCTTCGGAATCTAATGCTTATTGTGCAACAAGAAAATGGTATTTACACACATGTATTGTATCTAGGTTATATTGTAACACAAGTAAAATGTATGGGATTGCCTGTCATCGGGGGAAGGGAGTAGAGGGAGGGAGGGGAAAATCTGGAAAAATGAATACAAGGGATAATATTATAAAAAAATATATAATAAAAATTATTTAAAAAAAAATCTTATTCTCCTTGACTTCTCTGAATACACTGACACTGTGGATTATTTTTGCTTCCTGGAAACTCTCTTCTAAGTTTTCAGGACACCCCTCTCCTGGCTTTCCTCCCATCTATCTGACCACTCCTTTTCTGTCTCCTTTGCTTCATCATCCTCCAGATCACACTCTCCAACCACAGTTGTCCCTCCAGTGGTCCTCAAACTTTTTAAATAGGGGGCCAGTTCACTGTCTCTCAAACTGTTGAGGGTTACATGTGGCCCACAGGCCATAGTTTGAGAACCCCTGCTCTAGACCTTATTCTCCCATTAGAAAACTTCACTTGGTGAACTCATACAGACTTAAATGCCATCTCTGCTGCTGATTCTCAAATCTCTCTATCCTACCCTTATCTCTCTGCTGACTTCCAATCTCACATTTCCAAAAGCCTTTCAGACATTTTGACTTATTTAACATGTCCAAAACAGAGCTCATTATCATTCTCCCAAAATCTCCACACACATAGACCTTTTCTATTACTATAGAAAGCATGACCTTCCACCCATCCCTCAGGCTTACAACCTAGGAAACATTTGTATTCCTCACTATACCTTGCCTGCCATATCCAACCTTTTGCAAGACCTGTTATTCACCTTTGCCATGTTTTTCAGAGATGGCCCCTTCTTTGCTCTGTCACCACTCTAGTGCAGGCCCTCATTACCTCCTACCTCAATTACTACAATAGCGTGCTTTTGGAGGTAAGGGCAGCAGTGCTGCTTTACCACAGTTTCTCCCCACTCTAATTTATCCTCCACTAAATCCCACTATAGTTGGATTTCCTAAAATCCAACTCTGATCATGTCATCTCCTATTAAATAAACTCTAGTAGCTTCCTATCACCTCCAGGAGCAAGTACCAAATGCTTTTTTTTTTACATTCAAGGCCTTCACAGGCTAGCCCTTTCCTTGTCACAATACTCTTCAATAAAGTGACGCTGCCCCCTTGGCTGCTTCACAAACAAGATACTCAATCTCTGGGCTGCTTATTTTCTCTGGTTGTCTCCCTATTCATGGAAGATTCTCCCTTCTCTCCTACCAAAAAGAGGAAATACCCATACTATTGAGGTCACGAATCCAAAGATAGAGCAAAATGTGGGATAAGATAGAAAAAAAGCAATGAGTATTTGTTAGGCATTTAATAAGTATTTATTGCAATGAGGAATACAAAATAACTTTCAGTCAGCCTCTGCTTTGACAATCTATCTAGGGACAAGTAAATTACAATGAAATTACAAAGTCAGCACTTTTATTCAGGTATCAGTTGAACTATTAGCCTCTGAGGTCCTTCTCAGCTCCTATTCTATGGCTCTTAGGTACAGAATCAAGCACAAATTGGTGTGACATATTGAGTTCAGGTAAGAATTCAGAAGGATTTATTCCACTTGGCTAAAAGACACAAAAGAAACAAGTAATAAACCAAAGGAATCATCAGATACAGACCATAGATATCTCATTTTACAGATGGAAACGCAAGACCATGAGGTATGAAGTTAACTTGTCCAAAATTGTCCTGGTAATAATCAGCTAAGTCAGGACTTATTTGAACCTAAATATTCTGATTTCAAATCCAGGGCTCCTTCTATTATATTTTGACATCTGAGCAAAGTTAAGATGGAGTTGAAGATCTATGCACATGGTAGGAAGACAAAATAACTGAATAGTTCAATTGATTCAAATGGAAAATAATTTGCTCCTTTGTTAAACAGCAATGATACTGGAGACATGAAGACTCTTGAGTAGGGTATCTATATGATGATAAAACTATATTTTTATAGCATCAGTAGGCAGTATTTTCATTCTGATATGGGTTTTTGGAGGGGCTGAAGAGATGGAACAAAAATTCAGTCAAAAGAAAGTGAGAAAGCCATATTATATAAAAGCACATCATTTTTGTTTTGTTTGGGAAAAATAACCCAAGGCTATAGACTTGACACCTGAGAAGAGAGATTACTTTAGGCAGAAGAATTTTACCGGAATGAAAAAGGCATTCTTAAGACAGTATTCTGTCCCTTCTACTAAATGTACTTAAGACCTATTACAGACAGAGGTCTCAAGATTCTAAAGGTCCTAACTTGAAGACATTTCCCCTTTGGTTGCAAGCTCAAACACCCTCAACTTCTCTCCCATTGCCAAGAGTAAACTATGAACTTCCCCAAGATAATTTCTTCCCTATTCTCCCACTGGTGAGATTATTAGATAACTTGAATAATAATTAGTTATTCTGAAAAAAAGATCACCCAAGTCCACAAGATATTTTAGGGTACATATTATGTTAAGCCCAACTACAACATAATCTCGGTGAATATACTTCACAGAATCTTACTTTAATATAGTGGGGTTTTTTTTGGGGGTGCGGGCGGGCAAGGCAATTTAGGTTAAATGACTTGTCTAGGGTCATTCAGATAGTGTCTGAAGCTATATTTGAACTCAGATCCTTCAAACTCCAGGGCCAGTGCTCTTTCCAATGCATCAGCCTAGTCACCCCATCTTACTTTTACATGAACAGCAAAGATTCAATTTTCCCTTTTTTGCTCTCCTGTGTATGACTAATATATAACAAGAAACCACAGCTTTAAAAAACAATAAAACACAGCAATTTGATTACAGAAGACAATATATCTAAACATGAAATATGAAGAAAACTAACAATTGCCATATAACATACTACTGCATTTTTTGGAAATAATTAAAATTTTACCCAATCTTGGGTTACCTGGGGGTTTGCATAAAAGACTGAAACATACAAATAACCTTCTATTGGAGAAAACACTAAAAGCTGAAACTTTGGTAATTTGTCTAAATCAGGCACTGGAGAAAGGTATCCACTTATGCCTGCTTCCAAATTTGTGGTGTATATATGATAGAGAAAAATAATAAATATTCTATGATCAAAGAAAGCATCACTTAGATCATACTGAGGCTTTCACCAGTATTTTAAATGGACATCATCCTAATATTTTTTCCCATAAAACCAAGTAGTAAAAGGATTTTTCCTTTGATGACCGCACCCCCCCCCCAAATGTATTTGTTCAAACTTGGAAAAACTGGCATCCAAACCTGTCAACAGCTTTACAAATGTGTTTACAAATTGGTTAAGTGGAATCCAAAACACATTTTGCCACAGGAACAATATTACATGTCAGTAACCAGGCTCTCAAATCTGCTTACAACAGCCCATTATGCCTAATAGTCATCTGAATTATAGTTTTATATAAATAGTACAGAATATAAACATTAGGTATGACAATCCTATTGGAATATTCAACTCACCATTAATTTATTAAAAGTCCTGGCATATTAATATATGTTTAATGATTAAGTGACTGCTATCACAAAAGTGTTGTAATAAAGCTTTTAGTATATATAGAAACTTTCTTCTTGTACATCATTTCCTTGAGGGATAAACCCAGTAATAGAATTTCTGGGTCAAATGGTATGTACATTCTGCTTTTATGTACTAACTTTAAATTTCTGTAATTATTTGCACAATTTCATATTATCTTCCAAAAGGTCATACTATTTCACAACTTGGCAAACAACATGCCTATTATTCCACAATATCTCCAACAATGACTCTCCACATTTTTTGTCATCTTTTGCAGTGTGTGGTGAAATCTAAGGATTACTTTAATTAGCAATTTTCTTATTATTAGTGTGAGAAGTACTGAAAAGTTCCGTTGCCATAGAGTGTTGCAAGCTTTGGGATAGTATAAGATAGTGGGTACTACTGACCAATAGGTTTTTTAGAATGTGAAAGTTTAAGGAAGGTTAAGAATCCACAGAACAATTAAGTTCAATCTCTCAGAAGGCTTGAGCAAACAAGGAATTGAGGGGCTAGGAAGGCCCAGGATGATTCAATCACAAAGAGTCTAATGATTTTGAGAAAACCACAAACTTAAGATAATAGCTCATCTAGCCCAAACTAGTTGGGGTCAGAGACTTGATGACCAAGTCACTACTGCAGGTGCTTAATAGGCTAATTGAATATTAAACAACACATCCTATGGGAGGAGTTTTCTACCATTTTTGAACAAGGGATGAATGATTGGGGACCGACATGATATTTGGGGGGAACATGTAATGGGTATAACAGAAAGATTGTAACCTGGAAGGGAACGGACCAATCTGGTCTCTAAAAAGAGGGACTGCACCAAACTAACAAGTATGAAGCTTTTTCCACTTCTGTGCTCAGGGCTCCCTCTTCCCAAAAAGGAATGGATCCCCTTTTTGGCCAGAAACATGAAGACGATCCCTTAAAATTCTTCTTTAATAAATTTCCCTCAATTATCTGATTTTCATTATCAAGTGTGTTTATATTAGTGATTTGGAATATTTTTGTATATGGTTGTGAAGACTATGTAATTTTTTTGAGAACTGTTTGTTCATATTCTTTAATCATTAATTTACTGGGGATTGGCTATTAGTCATGTATATTTGTTAATTTTTTTATGCATCTTAGATACCAAATCCTTTAGAAGGATCTTAATAAATGTATGTTAATATATTGGATTACTTGCCATCTAGGGGGAGGGGATGGGAGAAAGGGAGAGAAAAAATTTAGAACACAAGATTTTATAAGAGTGAATGTTGAAAATTATCCATGTATATACTTTGAAAATAAAAGGCTTTTATTAAAAACAAAAGAAAGGAAAAAGAAAGTGAACAAACTATTTTTAAAATGCATGTATGTTAAATGAGAATGAATGATCTGACTAAATTATCTTAATAGCTG
This sequence comes from Sminthopsis crassicaudata, assembly GCF_048593235.1. NCBI lineage: Eukaryota > Metazoa > Chordata > Mammalia > Dasyuromorphia > Dasyuridae > Sminthopsis > Sminthopsis crassicaudata. The sequence continues at coordinate 573,278,113 of NC_133618.1, forward strand.
TGTTTTTTTTCCCATTTTAAACTGCCTAATTATTTTAGAGATGAAAACAAAAAGTAATTTGTGGGGTATGCCTGTTAAATTTCCATAAATCAATGTGTGAGTACCTAACTTCTGTGAAGAAAACAATACTGATAAATTGTCAACAGAGTGGAAAGAGCATCATTATTATAACAACTATAATACTACCACAAACTAGCTAGCTAACTATGTTGCTCTGGGCAATTTTCAAAATAATTCAATAAACATTAAATGCCCACTATGTACCAGTTATGTTAAACTCTATTTGTTTCCCTTCTGCTTTAAATCAAAGAAAGTCAGTTTTAGACAATAACAGAATTGCTAGTCTAACCCCCTCACTTTACAAATAAAAGAAACCAAGGCTCAGAAAGTAGCCAAGTCAGATCTTAAACCCAGATCTCCTAATTATACTATGTTGGGCTACCTCCCCCCTAATTTATTCATATATGGTTTAAAATGATTTAGTTCAATAACTCATTTATTTGTTATGATAAACACATAAAGAAATCTGTTTCAACAATAAGTCTTAGTTATCTTTCTGGCCGCAAAAATTAAAGGTATTTGAAACAGACCCCTTTAGGTTTCCTAGCTACAGAGTTTATCAAAAGTCCCTATTGTTTGGTAATAAACCTTGACAGGATACACCTGACGGAAGGAAGAGAGCCTTTAAGTGAAGTTAGTATATACCAGACAAAGAAATATAGAGAGAAGCAAAAGGAGTAAAATCAGGGAAAGGCTATTTCCTGACTGACAATCATTGTACTAAGATATTGCTAGTTTCTCCTCACTGTGAGTAAGAAAAAAATAGGAGTGTAATTTGGAGGGGAAAAAAAAGGAAGGTTCGCATTCTTCAATTGTGCAAATAGCAACAGTTAAGCCAGTTAGGCCTAAATACCACTGTTAAGGTGAGATCAACAGCTCCAGAAGTGAACCAGCAGACAGATGGCTGGAGTTGAAGTGACTTTAGAAGATAATGAAGTATTATTGCCTTTCCAAAGAAAACTGTAAGTATAAAAATGGAAGAATACCAGTCAAAGTATATATTGTAAAAATTAGAGGTAGTAGAGTCAGTATAATTTAAAGGATGCCAAATACATATGTATTTTTTAATCTTTTCTATTTTCCCTCCAAAGGGAAGTTTTCTTTCAAAACTTAATTAAACACTTAAACAGTCATAATTTGAGGTCAAAGGGTAAATTTGCATATCTCCACTAAAGATTAGCTGTATACAGGATAAATGTTGGCCTTAGAAAAGAAGAGCAACTCTTCCTCTGAAAAAGAAAGAAATCACCAAAAGATATGTTGAGTGACAGTGAAACATTTTCATGTTTAAGGCAGAATTTAACTTTGAATTTCTTATTAAAAATCATCATCTGGAAGGAGGCAGGATACAGTAGCACTGGGGAACCTGAGGGAATTTATAGAAGAACTACCGCCATTTTGAAAATATGGTAAAATGATAAAAAGGACTGCCAAATAACAAAAGCTGGTGGGATAAATGTGCAGTGGGTTCAGTTCTCTGGCTTTTTTCAAAAAGTATTTATGACCAAAAAGTATAAGAGAGGAGCAACTAGAGAGTGGGATGATATGGCAGTTGGAATAGAATCACATCATGAAATGGGGAAAGTGAGTATAGAATTTTAATATGAGAAGCAATGAAATACCTGACCACATAATTCATGCTGTATAGGAAAATCAACTGGGGCCAAATTAAACAATAAATTAGAGGAAATGTGGCTAAGTAAAAAGTCTGTAGTATATGGAGAGAACCAAATTCATGAGCTCAGCTACAGATCAGTATGATGTGAAGGGAGGGTATGGAGATACTTGTTCATAGTTGTTATGGAACAGAGATGGTTAAAAGAGTCACAGACAAGGAACTATAAGAAAAGGATGTCATTTGGATATCCAATAGTGAAGTCTCTAAGGAAGAAAGTAATAAAATAGCACAAAATAAATTTATGATAAAATAATCAAAGAACATTCAAATGGCTTCTTGATGGTGGTAGGTGGGAATAAGACTATAGATTAAAGTTTTACTAAAAGGAGCATTGCTTTTCTCATTAAATCAAGGGAATAGTAGGGGAAGATGAGTGCACCATGGGTGGGAGGCATATCAAGAAAATCAAGATGTAGTCAAAGAATTTAAACAAAAAAAAAAATAAATAAGGGTTGAACAGGAACAGCTAAGTGTTAGTAGGATTGGACATAATAGTATGGAGTGGAATTGAGGAAGGACTGAATAAGTTACGATTTATAATTATGATGAAATACTACTGTACTATAAGAAATAACAACAAGATGATTTCAGAAAAACCTAGGAAGATTTATATGATCTGATACAAACTGAAATGAGAACCAGGAGAAAACTGAACAAATAATATCAATATTATAAAGAAAATCAAATGCTATTATGATCAACACAATGATTCATGATTCCAAAAGACCCAAGGAAAAAATGCTATCTCCTTCTAGCAAAAAAAACTGATCAACTCTGAATACAGATGGAAGCATATTTTTAAAACTTTTACTGTTATATTACCTAACATGTCTAATCGAAATCAAGATGCTTGTCTTCTCAAGGAAGGGGGAAGAGCCAAAATGAGGGAAAGAACTTGGCACTCAAAAAATGATTGAAAAAAAATTTTTACATGTAATTAAGAAATTTAACAAAATGAATAAAAATTAATTTAAAAAAAGATTTTTGAGATCCCTTCTAAGTCCAATATAGACTGAAAGGGCATAGGGATAGGATACAACAGTAACAAGAGTGAGGAAATAACTGTTGATAGTGTCTTGTTATTAAAATACAAAGGAAAGAGGTTAGGAGAGAATTCGAGTCAGAAAATGGACACAAGTTCTCAAAGAAAAGTGGTCTTGGCAAATGAAGTGTCAACTCTATAAACATAAATGATTTTTGTTTAAAAGCTAGAGGCTCAGCAACCACTATCTGAGCACTTTCTTAAGAAGAGAAACAAGTATAATTTTTCAAGTGTTGTTGATAAAGGTATCATTTCCAAAATATACAGAAAATTGAGTCAAATTTCTGAGAATTCAAGTCATTTCCCAATTGATAAATGATCAAAGGATATGAACAGGAAGGTTTCAGGTGAAGACATTAAAGCCATCTACAATCATATGAAAAAAATGTCCTAAATCACTATTGATTAGAGAAATATAAATTAAAACAACTAAGAAGTACCACCTCATATTTATCAGATTGGCTAATATGAAAAAAAATGGAAAATGATAAATATTGAAGAGGATATGGAAAAATTGAAAATATAATGTATTGTTGGAGTTCTGCACTGATACAACCATTCTGGATAGCAATTTGAAACTATGTCTTAAGGGCTATAAAATTGTGCATGCTTTTTGAATTAGTATGTATGTATATATCCCAAAGACAATATGAAAAAAGGGAAAAGGACCTACATAAACAAAAGATATTTATAGCAGCTCTTTTCATACTGGCAAAAAATGGGAATGCCCATCAATTGAAGAATGGCTGAACAAATTGTGGTATATGATTATAACATAATATCAGGATTTTTAAAATGATGAGCAAGCAGATTTCAGAAAATCCTGGAAATATTTACATGAATTGATACTGAGTTTAGTGAATAGAACCAGGAAAAGATTGTACACAGGATCAGCAACAATATATGATGAAACTTTGATAGATATAACTCTTCAGAGCAATAAAATGATCTAAGACAATTCCAAAAGATTCATGATAAAAAACTGCTGTCCACATCTAGACAAAGAACTTTGGAGTCTGAATGCAGATCGAGGCATACTATTTTCACTCTTTTTTTTTTTTCTCTCATGGGTTTTCCCTTTTGTTCTGACCTTTCTTTCACAACACGACTAATGAGGAAATATGTTTAATATGATTGTATATGGATAACCTCTACCAGATTACTTGCCATTTTGGGAAAGGAGAAAGGAAGGGAAAAAGAAAAAAAAGATGGAATTTTCATATAAAGATGAATGCTTAAAACTATCTTTATATGTAATTGGAAAAAAATAAAATATTAAGTGAAGAAACAATTATAGGTGTTTTGAGTACTGACAAATCTTTTGGGGGAAGTATGGATGAATGAATTGAGAAAGGTCTTGAAAGTCAAGCAGAAGGGGCAGCTAAATGGTGCAGGATAGAGAACTGCCCCTGAGGTTGGGAGGACCTGAGTTCAAGTCAAGTCTTAGACACTTAACACTTCTTAGCTATATGACCCCAGAAAAGTCACATTACCCCAATTGCTTCACCTAAAAAACAAATTAATTAAATAAAAATAAGCTGCTCAGCAGAGCAGCTGAGAACTGACACTTGAATGGTGAAGCTAAGTTTTCTAAGTACAGCACCTCAAGCCCACAATTGTTAAGCATGCGCCAGTGTTTGGTAAATTAAGTTCATAGTCTCTGGAATCAGATTATTTCTTGGTAAAGGTGAATGATGGCAACAGAAACAGAAAATGATCAAATGAAAATCTTGTTAGTAATACAATAAATGCATCCCTCCAAAGTAAGCTTATAAGGCAAAAAATAAATGAAGCAGTTTATATTTAATTAAACATTGGAAGGTCAAGACAATATACTACATGGCAAGTAAGATTATATATTAATCTTAGATTAACATATAAATAATACAATATTCATATACCAATATAAATATAATTTATATACAATAAATTATATATAATAATATTAATGATATCATTAATATGTTAATCTAAGATTAAATATTTCCCTTACATATCATTTTGGGTAGAATAAAAATTACAGACTTAAAATTCTATCCAAATGGCAATCGATTATCCATCTTTGAGCTAAAATTAAAATGTACATATCAGAGCAATCTTATAATTACAAAAACTAAAAATACCCAAGTCCTCACATTACTGCATTATTGAGGCATTTCTAGTATTTTAATACTTGTTTGCCATCTTGTATTTATGTAAAAACCAGAGAGATCCAAATTTCACATATATAAAAAGTTATTACTTTAAATCAGTACCATATTTTTATTTGAACCCAGAAAGAGATATATTTCTATATAAAAAAGACTAAATTTATTATAAATTATAAAATTCATAAATTATATATATAAATATCCAATCTTTTCATTAAAAATTCTTTTAATTGGGGCAGCTATGTGGTGCAGTGGATAGGGCACCAGTCCTGAAGTCAGGAGTACCTGAGTTCAAATTTGACCTCAGATACCTAACATTTCCTAGCTGTGTGACTCTGGGCAAGTCACTTAACCCCAACTGCCTCAGCCAAAAAACAATTCTTTTAACATTTCGCACAATTAACTATCATTTTGTATTTACTATCAACATAACAAACTGGTTAATACAATAAAGTTCTGCCACACAATGCTTTTTTGTCTCAAAAAGGCAGATCAGAATTTTTTTTTAATAAAATGCCTTTTTACAGAAATAAGTTTAAGAAAATTTTATTTCTATAAAAGATGATGTTTTACACAACAATCATATTAAAATGTTATTCATGACAAAGCAAAACCAAATTTGTTTCTGCATCTTTCCCTCTGCAAGCTTTTCAAAAAAGAAGCAAAGAAACTTAAATGTGTTACCAAATGATGAATTAAAACTAACCAGTTGGTTTTAGCACATGCAAACAAGCCGCATGACAAAAACCAGAGATTTAATTATTGTGCTAATTTCATGCAGCATTATAAGGCAAAGGGCCAATTTTATGGGGACATTTAATGTAAGGTGCTAATCTCATGCAGAGAAGAAAAATAGTTTTCATGTCATTGAGAAGAAAAGTATACAAAGTAAAGGGGATCTCTAAAGTCACTCAGAGAGAAAAGAATCCTTGAGCTTCCATGATTCTGATAGATCATGAAAGCCATAGGGAGAACACCACATATAAGATAGCCCTTGGTCAGGAATCAGGAGTTAGGCAATCTGAATGTTCTAAAATCAAACTGACATTAAACTAAAACTTTCACCCTTAGTCAAGTCAGTATTTGTGCACCTGAAAATGTCAGGGTTCAACTACAGAATCTTCCAATTTCATAAAAGATTCATCATGAATGGCTGGATCTAATAGTGAAAGGTAAAAGGCACAAAGTTCCCTCCCAGAAGTTTAATTTACCAGTGTCCACTGATTTTCTCATTCTACTTACCTAGCCTTGATGACATTACTGACAGGATAGAAGCTTCCTGTACACACTGATCATTTGAGCAGCAAAGCACATACACTCACTATAGGTTTCATTTTCTAGGGTAGCTGAACCTGAACCAAAACACAAGGTAACAACCAACCAGAGTCCCTAACACATTCAAGGAAACAAGTGCATACTCAATGCTTGCCTTCACAGTTCTGTTTTGCTCCCTTTCTCACTGAGCAAATAAATATTTTCATATTTTCCCCAATTATTTCTGCAAATCCATTGAAAATATTTTAGCTTCACAACATCACATGAAGTTGTGGAACATTGAAAAAAATGTTAAGATCTGTAATGGAGGGACAGCTAGGTGGCACAGTTATCTGGAATTATTAGAGATTGAGATGTTCTGATAACTCAATTATAATCACATACATGCAGATACTGTTTCCTCATCTGGAAAAGGAGGAAGTATTTGTGGCACAAAAAAAAAAAAAAAAAAAGCATTGTAATCTGAGGAGAGGAATTCAAATTCCTTGTACTCACTCATGAACTTTTTCCAAGTCCCTCAACTGTTCAGAATTTCAATTTCATTTGTAAAATAGGAACAAAAGCATTTCTATCTGTCACAGGGTTGTAAGAATCAAATAAAGGAAACATGGAAAACCACTCTGCAAATCACAAAACATCAGAGTATCATTATTATCAGAAGATCTCTAAGGTCCCTCAAGTTGAAAACATTACTTTTTTATTGACATTATTGTTGCTGTTATTTTGGAGAGAAAACACAGATCTGATTTCACTGACTCCCCAAGGGGGGAAATCAGTTCCCACTTTGCCACCTGCTGAAAAAACTGCCTGGGGCATTCAGAGGTTTAAGCATCCATGTTACCAGGTAGGCAGTCTGGGTCAAAGTCTTCAGGTCCTTTCTGACTCAAGGGCAGGGTCTCTATAAGCTATACCAGTATTCTTTTTTTCCCCAATAGAAATCGTTTTTAAACTGTATTTCATATGCCCTTGAATTAAAAATATATGTAAACTAATTTAATTAGGTTACATCTCATGGTCATCAACATAGGAATAGAAGTTCTTAAAATTAAGGCATTAATACACATAAGGATATAGTAGGTGGAATAGGACAAAGGGCTGAAACAATAAGGAATTCAGAAGTTACACTAAAACATGCAGTCACTAAAAGTCCTCAGTGTCAGAGAAGAGTAATAGTCATTTGGCTTCTTATAAAAGGTAGCATAATAACTATATAGCTACATAGCCTCTTGGGCAGGACAATAATCATAATGATGATTTTTAAAAAGTATTTTAAGGTTAATTAGCACTTCCCCCCCCCCAAAAAAAAACACTCTATAAGTAAGAAGTATTCTCTCCTGTGGGAAAAACAGAACACTAATGCATTGGGTAGAGTTGTGAAATGATAAAACCATTCTGAAGAGCTATAAAACTCTGCATACTCTTTGATCCAACAGTATCTCTACTGGGTCTGTATCCCAAAGAGATCATAAAGAAGGAAAAAGGACCTGCATGTGCAAAAATGTTTGTAGTAGCTCTTTTTGTAGTGGTAAGGAATTGGAAATTGAGTGGATGCCCAACAATTAGAGAATGGCTAAATAAGTTACATAATATGAATGCAATGGAATATTATTCTATAAGAAATGATGTGCAAACTAATTTCAGAAAAGCCTGGAAAGACTTAGGAACTTAGGCTGAATAAAGCAAACAGAACCAAGAGTATGTTATACACAATAACAATAAGACTATATGATAATAGGCTTGGCTTTTCTAAGATAATTCCAATAGACTTGGGATGGAAAATGCCATTTGCATTAAGAGAAATAACTATGGTTATTTTTCTTTCTCACGGTTTTTTCTCTTTTGGACAGATTTTCCTTGCCCAACATGACAAATATAGAAATATGTTTAAAAGGACTGGACATGTTTAACCTAAATCAGACTGCTTGCTGTCTTAGGAAGAGGGGAGAAAAAGGGAGGGAGGGAGAAAAATTTGAAACACAAAAGTCTTGCAAAAATGTATTTGGAAAAAAAAATTAATTACTATTGAGAAAAAAATAAAATTAAATAATTAAAAAATATGATCCCCATAGGTACTCAAAGTGTCATCTTCACCTTATCAATTAGGAAATGAAGTCTGATTGTCCAGGGTCACAAAAATAGTTACAGAAATCAGAATTTGATCTAGGTCTCCTGATTCCATGTCTACCTCGCACTGCTTCTAAAATCACTGCACATTTTTGTATATCACTAACACAATGAGTCATGGGACAAATTTGTTGCTAGGAGTATACTACACTGCAAAATTGATTCTAATAAAAACATGTTGCGGGTAGGCACTATGTGTGTTATCAGCCCCATTTAACAGATGGCAAATCTAAGTAGATATAAATGGGGTGAAATAAAGGAACAAAATTACCCCAAAATTCTGTACCTAACTCTGTACTAGGTTATTTGAGTCCCTGCAGTTCCAACAGCTAGAATTTTTTCAGCAGAAAAAAATGATACTTGTGTACACATAACAACATCCCCCTTCACCCTTTTTCTCCAAGATCTCACGAATGTGTGACTTTTACTTAATTCCAGATCCAACCAACGCTAAAAACTGTATCTTTAATTCATAACAATCTTCCTTTTTTTTTTTTTTTCTCTCTGAGGCTAGAGTGAAGTGACTTGCCCAGGGTCACACAGCTAGGAAGTGTTAAGTGTCTGAGACCAGATTTGAACTTGGGTCCTCCTGAATTCAAGGCTGGTGCTCTATCCACTGCGCCACCTAGCTGCCCCTAATTCATAACAATCTTGAAAATGCAGTATAACTCTTGCACCAATAAATTAGCTTACTTCATTTATAAGCTAAACTAACATTAGTTAGTGATCAATAAGCATGATATTACCTAATTCCTCCTTTCATTCAATTCCCCACAATATAACTGCTACCCCTCATGCATATAAATAGCATTATTCTTAGGGATTCCAGTGATCTACATAGCACCAACAATTGATATGACTCTGATATAAAACAGAGATGCCGAGAAGAGATTGCTAAAATCTGAGTGGCTCACTGCTCCCAACAACTGTGAAGCTGTATTATTTCTGTCTCTTCATAATGGGCTTTCTTCTGCAGTTTGAACCTCCAATTCACCACCCTAATGGCCATTTCTACTCTACACAATTTGCTCCTAACATAGATAGCAACTTCTCTTTGCTCATCTCTTCTCCCTTCAACAAGCTTCCTCCCAACCACTAGCACCTTCCCCATTTCCCTGTCAGCATTTCTCATGCCATTTAGAGAAAAGAGGTGAGAACAATCTTTCCTTCTGATCAGCACACCAACTCTTTTCAATGTATACTGAGGAGATAAAGTAAGTTTTTCTGCTATCTTACAAAAAGATTTCCTGATCCATTACGAGCCAGCTGTGGAGGAGGAGTTTACTACCTTACTAGAAAGACTGTCAGAGAGAAGCTGATGAGATCTGATGGCAGCTTGAGCTTTGGCTCTCAATGGCCAAATTCTTTATGCTTGAGGTTGCCATATGTCTGGATAACTGAGACACAGATGAATTCATTCTAATGAAAATGCCATGAAAGTATTAATATTCAGCAAAATATTCACCACCTACCTTTGTATATTTTAGCTTCAAAATAGATGGCCCATAAATGATGACCAACATGTTAAACACTGCAAATTCAAGTGAAAAGGAATCTGTGACTACTTTTCCTTTATCCCTGCTCTGGTCAGTCCCTTACATTACTTCCCATAATTCTTGTCATTTTCATTGCCTATTTTATTTCCGTATTCCTTACCTAGAGTCTAAAATGACAAGTACAAGAAGTGAATGGACACAGTAGAAAATTACCTTTTTGTATCTTTTTTCATCACCACCTCTGGTTTCTATATTTTTGGTTTGAAGGGGTATAAATTATGTGTAGGGAGATCTCAAACTATTTATTTAGGCAAAGTTGAGTAACCATTTTTCTATTTTTAGGGGCACTGAGGTACAAAGGAAAATAATTAACGGAGGTCTAATAAAATGTAAAACTAAAAATTTAGTTAGTTCTTGCTGTTTTAAAAGAGAAGTAGAAAACATCTGAGCCTCACATTTTTAAAATTATACATAAAAGAGTAAAAGTTATTCAATTAAGATCATAAAATTAAACAATCACTTTGGTTTGTTAATTAACAACTAAATCTATGGTCAGCAACACAAGCATCAACTAAATACTTTTAAATCCAGCAAATCTTGGAACCATAAATCACTCAGAAGATAAGACAGGACCTGCTTGGGGGGAAAAACCAAATAACTAGAAAAAATTATTTTCCTCTAAAGAATGTTTTACATTTGGAATATCTGTTTACTTTTAAAAGACTGTGATCATTAGTGCAGAAACGTCTCATTTTTCTGGTCTAATAATAAAATCATTATGTTGTAAGGTTTACAAACACACTTTCAAATGCCTAAGAAAAATATATTGAGCAAAGCAGCTACATTTATCATCAGTCCCATTTTACAGATGTCAAAACTAAGGCTCAAAGAAATTATGTGATTGTTTATGTCCACATAACTATTAAGTGCTGAAGGTCAAATCCATGTTTCTCCTGATTTCATGTCTAGTACTATTTCTATTATACCATTTTGTGTCTGCAAATTAAAGATTTTTCATGAATTCGGTTTATAGATAAGTGAAGAAAATCTCTTTAAGTATACATCCTTTTAAACTGTATTATTCATATTTCTCTTGTAAAAAAAAAAAGCACTAAATCTGCTGTAGTCCTTCTATTTATTATCCTATTCCCTTCTTTGTTTAACTTCCAAATTTCTTAAAAATGCCACAAAAGACATGAACAGCAGTTTTCAGAAGAAAAAAATCAAAACTATCTATCTATGGTAACATTTTAAAAATGATCTAAATTACTACTGATTAAAGAAATGCAAATTACAACACCTTTGAAGTACCTCACACCTCTGGCTAATGATAAAGAAAGATGATGAATGTTGGAAGGGATGTGAAAAAATTGGGGAACTAATACACTGTTGGTGGATTTATGAACTGGTTCGACCACTGTGAAGAATTTGGAACTATGTTCAAAGGGCTATAAATTATATATCCTTTGACTCCTAATGGGTCTGTATCCCCAAAAAAATCAAAGAAAAAAGAAAAGGACTTATATGTACAAAAACTTACAGTAGGTTTTTTTGATGGTAGCAAATAATAGGAAATTGAGGGGATGGCTAAAGAAGTAGTGGTATATGACTGTTACAAAATACTATTGTGCTATAAGACATAACAAACAAGATGGTTTCTAAAAAACAAACAAACCTGGGAAGATTTGTATGAACTGAGGTTAAATGAAATGAGCAGAACGAGCATAACACTGTACACAGTAACAGTGATGATGACATACTGATCAACTGTGAAAGACAATGATCAATATAGTGATACAAGATAATTCCAAAGGACTCATGATTAAAAGAAAAAAAAAAAAATGCTATCTCCAGAAAGAATGCAAATCGCAGCATAATTTTATCATTTATTTTTCTTGAATTTTTTTTTGGCAACATGGCTAATACAAAAATGTTTTATATGATTTAACATGTCTTAACTGATATCATATTGGTTGCCTTTCAATATATGGGGGGGGGGAGGAGAGTAGAAGAAAAGAGACAATCTGGAACTTAAATTTTAAAATGAATAAATGCTAAAAAAAATAAATAATGGTGGTTGTTTTTTTTTTTTTAAAGACCTATCAGATACTGACTGTTGCTTCCCTGACTTTCTTCCTCCCTAAGACCTGACTATCAATCCTATTAATCCTAGAGACACTTATAAAACTGCCAAATTCCAATGTTTTTGCCAAAGAACTCCATCCTCATTTTCACTTTATGACTAGTGTTTTCAGTTACCACCCATCAACCAGATCAGAGCAATGGTTGCAGAATGTTTGAGGGAAACTAGCTCTGATTATATCATAGTCAAATGCAGTCATGGTGCAGATTATGCAAAGACTACTGGTACTGGAGTCAGAAGAATAAGATTCAAGTTTTGAGGTGCTATACCTGCACAAAGGATTTCCCTCAGCTTCAGTTTTCCCATCAGTAAAATGGGATAATATTCTATTTCTATGATTCTGTGTTCTCATCAATATGAGTACTTCCTCCAATCAGTCATGAAGACTACAATATTTTGATGCATGCATTTGTGTTTGTCCATAGTTGTGCAGGTGATTATAAAGTCAAATAATAGAATATATATATATATATAGATAGATAGATAGATAGATATAGATATAAAAGCACCTTATAAATCATAAATATATGTATGTATGTATATATTGTGATTTTGTAATTTCCTCAGTAACTGAACTGACATTTGCTTAGTTGTGACACGCCTTGCCTTACGTTCATTATTTTTGTATGACATTAGTCATTCCTAAAGATACTTTTGTTTACATGAAATGAAGGTACTACCTGATCCTATATAATTTAAAGATAACAAATTGTTCATTAGCAATCAGTGCTTTGATTCTATTTCCTTGAAAATGGAACAACATTTTTAAAAGTTTTCATAAAGCCTTTACTATTTCTTATTTTATAATACAAAATCACCTTTTCCCAATTAATGATGAAATTTTTGGTCAATTACTTAAATAAAAGTAAATCTCGGAAACTATAAACCACTAAGAAAGATAAGGTGAAATCTTTTTGTACCTTCTGGTTTGTTTAGGTACAAGAAAAAACAAAAATAACTGAAAAAAATTGTGGGAAGGGAAGGTTTCAAGTTAGGTGACTGACAGAAAAAAAACTAACGAGCCTATGATTTCACGTGAAGTGAGAAAATTAAAATTATGTAAATAGACCAGGGCACAAAGTATCTGCTTTCCAGAAAAGTCAGTCAGGAAACCAGACAAAAGAACTTTGACAAACAGGGATCAAGACCTAGACAACAGGTTTGGATAACAGACAAAAACCCCAATAAATAATAACTAAATTAAACAATGTATTTGCCCAATTCTTGCTTGAGTCTAGAACTACTCATGTTGGAGGGCTTGAGCCACAACCAAACATACTACCTGGAATGAGGGAGGGAATAAGAGAGTTGATAATACATATAAAGAACATGTACATGATGTGGTCTACTTAGCATAAAATTTTACTAGAAGGAAAACTGCATTAATAATGCTAATAACTAGCATTTAAATAGTATTATAATGAAAAGAATTATAAATATCTCATTTTCTTATTGATTCTAGTACATTGTGTTCTGGTTTAAAAAAAAAAACACACAATAAGCTATTATAGTATCTGTTCCCACAATATAAAAATTTGAGACAATAACTTAGAAAATTCTGGTCAAATAAACTTTTTTTCACTGGAATGTACTTGTATTCAAAATATGCTGTGGTACAACAGAAAGAACCATAAACTTACAATCAGAAGCCTTGAATTTGAATCATGGCTGTGCCACTTTCCTGCATCACTTTGGCCCTCCATTCTCTCATCTATAATGTGTGTGGGTACATTTATGGTCTCATATAACTCTAAAATAATAAAATAACTCAAATAATTCTGAATTCTATTTTAACTACATTTTTAGGGCAATTATTTCATGGTATCAGTGTGGGGGAGGAAAGAAGAAAGGTGAACTAAGCTTCTAGCTTAAGAAGAGTCAGATATTGTAATAAGGGTACTTGGGTTTTTGTTTTAAAGTCATAGTAGCTCTTGATAAAGGGTGAATCAGCCTAGAGATAATTCTAGTCCTTTTTTATTTTCCAATGCACAAAACTCCTTGAGAATTTTCAAGCTTCATAGACATAATGAGAATAATTGCATAATAAGAATAATTTTGTGTAGAACAGCAAGTAATATAGCATATATTTGTCCTTGGTTCCCAATTTGTCTCCTTTTTATCTGAAGCCTTGAGTTCACTTATAACATACTTACTTATGCTTTCAAAATCCATATGATCAGTCTACTGCTTAGTACAACCCAGAAGTATTACTAGTATTACTCAAAAAACTTTTGTCTACTCCATGCCAACAATTATCAATGCCATCTCCTCTCTTTGATAATAAAACTACCCTAATGTTCTTCTTAAATCTGGGAGAGCAAAGGCATAGGGTTCCAGCAAATCTGTACCATTATTTTATACAAATTCTCATGAAAGAAAAACCTTACTAAATAGAAACAAAAAAGAGAGGCAGAATACTTAAAACTTTTTTATGGTCCAGGATGGTTGTTCATAATTCCTAAGGAAATCTACAAACAAGTGACCTTAATAAACAAAATCCATTTATAAGCTTCTTAATTGATAGGCAGACCAAAAGAGAAGTAATAGTAACTAACATTGATAACAGTTCTTTAAAGCTTTCCCATCTAGTCCTTTATTTGATCTTCATAACAATGCTTTGAAATAGGTAGTAGACCAAAAAATAGAATGAAATGTGTAATGTTCTTTTCTCTAAAAATATAATCATTCTCTGTGAGCAAATCCCTTGGAGAGTTTCTAGAGGCAGCCTTAGTTTCAGTTCAGTTCAGTAGTGCCAAATGCAGCCAGGAGTTAAAGTCCAACTCCTTTATTATCTCTTCCAAAATCTTATCTCCTTCACATGGGGCTTGGCTAGTTTTCTGGAGGGCCTTCCTCTCTCCTTAGTTTCCAAGAGCTTTTGTCCCAATGTCTCCAGCCAGCACAAACGTGGAATGAATCTTGACTCTGAATCTCCCCCTAGAGAGTGAGCTTGTGGGTGGGCTTGTGAATCTCCCGGGAAGTCAATCCCAGTTGTGAATCTCCTAGAAGTCCCCTGAAGTTCTCCCGGAAGTTCTGAGGGCTTCTCACTTATGTGTCCCACACTGAGTATACACCAATCATTATATCACGAGGAAACCATTATTGTAGGATTAAATCAATGCTAAACTAGATTTAACCATTGTCTCCCCAATTCCACTCAGTACCTGTTTCAAGTTCTGGCCCATAACATCTCCTTGTAGGATCAGATCAATCATACTGAGCCATGCTAAATTAGATAATTATTTTCTCTATTCATTCCAGTGACTTAGCACCTTGTAAGAATCCTAACAGAAATGCCCATGGTCACAAAACTATTAAGGGTCAAAGGGAGAGTTCCAACTCAGGGAGTGATAATTCTGACAAGTCCAGCAGCTTCTCCTCTCTTCTAGACACTTCTAGACATGTAATGAATAGCCTTTTTAAAAAATTCATAGACTAGAACTGCCTTAAAACTAATCTAGGGCACATAAGACACAGTAATGTGAAGATAAGATGTGACTGTGGCAGTGTAGTCATCAAAGCCCCTATGCAGGTCCATGATTTGTCTTCCTCTTTTCCTCAGCTCCTTTACCAAAGCACACTCTCAGGAAAAGTTATGTTATATTGACATTTATTCTTTAGTACAAAATAAAGTCTAACTTCCCTTTTTCTGGCTATCAGCATTTATCAGGACCATTCTAGGTTGCCTAGAACCAGCCATTCCATACTGGGTGAAAGTATATGCTCACTACTTTTGCTAAAGCAATGATGGTATGGTGGGGAAGAAAAGAAACCCAAAACTTAAGAGTCAAGATGGGTTGAAGTTGGCTCCAGAAGACCTGAGCTCAGGTCAAAATTCTCTGAGCTTCCATTTTCTCAATTTAAATAATGACCATTATAATCTCCACCTGTCTTTTCTACAGGGTTGTAAAGATGAAATAAGAAGTTCTGTATGAAAAGGTATTTAAAATCACAAAAGACTATATAAATATAAAGGGATTCTTATTATGCCCATTAGTCTTAGATATTTGAATTCCAGGTGAAGAGACTTATCCAAAGTCTCACAAGTACAAGTGGTAGAGGGGAGTAATCTCAGGTCTGATGACTCTAATCCAGCACTCTCTGTATTCTGGATAGTCACTGCGGATGGACAACGAGGGGGAGGTCAGAACTGACCAGGATCTAGTCAAGCTAAATCATTCCTGAGAGATGGTTCAATGATCCTAAATTGTTCACTGCTATGAAAATACATCTTTTTGACAGTCTAAATTCCCAGGAATGTTGTCATGGAACAATATATTCATGAGACAACATAATCTCAGGACTGCAGGCGACCCCCCAAAATAATGGGAGGCTATGGATCTATAAAGGCTACAAGATTGTGCCAGAACTGACTGGCCTTCAAAGGAGTAAGCTGGGATGCAGCAGCAATCTTAAATAACAGACAGTCACATAATGCTGCATAGGAAACCCTCAATACATTGGTTGGATTCTTTAGACTTATGGAAAAAATAAGGAAAATAATAATACTAAATAAGAAGGCATGAATGGCTTGTAATCTGCAGTGGTCAATAGAGTATTCATGTTGATGAGATAACAGATACAGCAAAAAACTGAAAGGAAGCAAGATACCATGTGTTTTGATGATGGTCACATCCCCTCAAGAGCAGATGCCCACGAGCAGGGCAATGATTGCATGCCATACCTGCCAAATTTATCATCTGTCATCTGCCTAAATGATTCAAACTTATGAAAAATGAATGACCGGGATGAAGAATTGCATAGATGTTCCCCAATACACAAAGGTTTGAGAATCAGCAGCTATACTAATGGTCTTAAGCAAACTATTCCAATAACGAATAAGGAAAACAGACTATTCTAAGGTTACTGATAATTACCTTTTATAAAGCAATAGGCTGGGATTCTTGAGAAAACAACTCTAGTGTACACTATGCTAAATGCTTTACAAATATTATCTCATTTGAGCCTAACAACATAAAAAAAAGGGAGAAAATCTCCATTATAATCTCCATTTGATATTTGAAGAAATAGAAGCAGACAGAGGTCAAGTGACTTGCCTAGTTCACACAACTATTAAACATCTAAAAACCACATTAGAACGCAGATCTTCCTGAATAGGTCCAGCTCTATTCAGTGAACCACTGAGCTCTCTGATTCTCAGTTCCTTCCCCTATAAAACACTAGGATTGGATTAAATGGTTTTTAAGATTGTTTCCAGCTGCAACATACCATGAGCTAGTCTAAAGCAAAATTACAAAATGTATAAAGATTACCACTAGCATCTGAAGCCTCCTTTCCTCCTCAAAAAGACAAATCTACACACTATTCTATGACACATTTTTCTACTATCAAAATGAAAAATATTCTTTTATGAAAAATATTCTGTCATATATAACTATGGCAGTTAGTACAGTGGATGGATGTCATGTACTCTTTTAAAAAGTGGTTTTAGGCAAATTGGACTATCTCCCTCAGTTATGCTGTGCTATATGAGTAAGATGAGAGGAGTAAAGAAGGAAAGAAAAAGGAACAAGAAAACCTATGAATCACAGCAGACTCTATAGCTATAAAGCACTGTCACAAATACTCATTGATCTGAATCTCAGTAGAATCATCTTTTTGAGAGTGACAATGCTATCTAAGGTAGAATGGATGAGAACTCAGGATATCTGGCTTCAAATCCTGACTACTGTTTCCTCAGCAATATGATCTTGTATATGTCATTTTACAGTACCCTCATTTCTTTATTTGTAAAATGAAGAAATAGGACTACAGGAGTGCTAAAGGCCCCTTGTTGCTCTAGTAGTCTGTGATTCTATCCTCCTTTTAAAGGCAACTAGGTGGCACAGGGCATAGAATGCTAGGCCTAGAGTTATTTGAGACTTCAAATCCAGTCTCAGACCCCAACACACTTAATGAGTTTGTCTTAGTTTCCATATCTGTAAAATGAGAATAATACCATTTACCTTTCAGGATTGTTGTGAGAACAAAATGAGATAACATGAAAAGTACTTTGCAAATCTTACAGCACTGTGTAAAGGCTAGCCATTAGTACTGTTATTGTTACTATTTTATCATTATTTTGAAGTGAGATGCAGATGAAATGAACTTGTCCAAGACCATCCAGCTTGTAAGAAGCACATTTGAACCCTGGGCTTCTGACTCAAGTTCTGGCACTCTTTTTACACACCTCTCTGCCTTTCCAGTCAGTCTGCCATCATCACCCAAGCAGGAGGGGACCAAAATCATTACAACAAATTCCTTTATTTACAAATGAGAAAACTGAACCAAGTTAACTGATTAGTCCTAGATTAACTAGTAACCTGCTAATCTAGGCCTTCGGATTCCAAATTCAGACTGTTTTCACTGAGCTACAAGCTGGTCCTTTTAAAAAATGATGTATATGAAATACCCTTCTCCATATTAAAAAAAGTCCACAAGGATCAGACAATAAAGAAAAGCATACTTATATGTTATAATCTGTTATAGAATAACTATAAACATCAATGATCCAATGGATAATCTATGCCAAATTCAAATGTGAATTCATTTACAAAGCTCCATATTTTGAAAATCTTTAGATTGAAATATTAAATGCTATAATAGCTTTATACAAATTTTATGTGAACTTAAACCAAGAGACTCTGAAATTGTTTCAAGACTTTTTAAAAACTGCCAAGTTAATACGTTAAAAAAAAAACAAACCACAAAAAACCTAATTTACTGAGATGAAACAAATTATTTCCAAAAGTCACATAGCATCTATTTTCATTGCACACCAAAGACCTGTCAAAATATTCATGATACCACAGATGTGAAAGGATCATTTCCTAGAGAAGTCAAAGCTATTTAAAACTCCATTTAACATGTTCAAGTGGTTTACTGGGATCAAAGGCCTAGTCTGACTATCACAATGGTGAAATTTTCAGTAGCTGCTGCCTAATATAGTTTAAGAAATTATACTTTTCTAATTAAAATGATAAAATGCAGTCACTAGAAGAAAGCTTCAATATTCCTTCACAATAAATTTGACTGCAATTAAAAAATAGCATTTACTTGTTTGATCATGAGTTTTATAAAATAGTTTCATTCTTTAAAAATTAAATTAGTAAGTTTTAATAGAAAACTCAATAGTTTTATCAGTGCTCTAAACAGGCACAATGATATTTGGCTATTTTGATACTGACTAGATGTGATCACAACTTGGTTTAGTCAACTGTCCACCTTGGAACAAACTTTACTCCTCCTAGATATAGGAAAAGATAACTTCAGCTAAAAGATCCAATAAGTACCTTTGTTGATACTGGTCAAAATTTTTGTCACAATGTTTGGGAATGATTTTGTTTTCTCTCCTAAAGTGAAGGACAGCAGAGAAGAGAGCAGACTTAGATTAAGTTACTGAACTACTTTAAGGCTGCTCTAATGAATGAGAGCATGGAATAGCTCAAGAAAGCATAGGTCTTGGATTCCAGTAACTCGATAAATGCTTTTAATAATTTTAATGAAAGAAAATTCTGTTCTCTGTGGTACGTAGGTACCCTGTGAAAAGTCAAGTCTAACATGCTAGACTGATTACTCAAAACCTCCAACAGAAAGAAGCACATAGGAGACTTTTTGTTATTGCTGATATTGACGTGAGGCGACTAGAATTAAGCAACTTGCCCAGGGACACATCACTAGTGTCAAGTGTCTGAGGTTACATTTGAACTCAGGTCCTCCTGACTCCAGGGCCGATGCTCTCAGACATCTTTTTAAATGCAAGGAAAAGAGCCATATAATCTTAAACAGGGCACACAAGCACATTATTCCAGCTTTGGAATCCAGACATACAGATGATTAGGCAAGGAAGAAGCAGACATTAAATAACCAAACACATGAAAACAGCAGCATAACAGTAGAAATTACTAATATAGCACCATGTACATGGCACAACTACAAAGGTAATGCTACAAGCAAAGGAGTGAAATGTCATTGAGAGTGAACCTTAATTTATTCCTGATGATCATAAATTATGAGCTAGTCGGGAAAAGTTATAACCTGAGTCCCCTTCTCCAACACACATACTTACATTTTAACTGACTCCACCAGAAGAAATATCCAATTTCTCCTTGAAACTTACCTTGGTTTGTTACAAGGCAAAGTTTTTGCATCCACTGCAAACATTTTAGAAACAAAGATGATCACTGGGGCTGTGTCTTCACTTCCACATTTCATAAAAGCTAAATAAATAAGAAACAGTCATACTTTTTCTTTATCTACTATAAAAAACACCTTAGAACAATTGAGGTTTAAAATAAAACAGCTTTTAAAGGTAAAACTAAGCCATGATCATAATAATTTTCAAAATCCACTTAAGATTGCTTTTCTAGAGAACAAAAGTGTTTCCTTTCTTTACTCAGAAAAAAAAAAAAAAAGTAATCTGTAATGACTGATTTGTATGCCTATTATTTGCAGTAAGTGGTTGGATTATTGGCCCCAAGATTAAGGATTGCTTCTTCTCAAAATGTAGAAGAAATAAGTGGAATAATAAATCAGGAGAGGGGAGGCCATCTTATCCAGAGAAGGGACACTCCTTGAGAAGAGCTAACATGTTTCCAGGAAGTGTGGGTGGGATAGCCTATAAACTTAGGAAGCCTTCCTTAAGTAGTCCAAGCTACAATATTTGAAGCTTCCATAGCCTCACACATCCCTTCTAGCTCTAGAACTATAATCCTATGATTCCATGCTATAATTCCACATTCAAGGGATGCCAGGAAATACAACTATGGCAGAATACTGTTAATAGGAAAATACCACCAAATTCTCTTGAAACAATTTCAAAAATAACTATTTTAATGTTCTAGAACAAATTTCCCTAGCTGCTCTGAAGCCAATAGTGTTAGGAAAGGCTGAAGTAACTGAAGTTATTTCCACACCCACAGGAGAGGAATGGTTCTAACAGCCCAGAAGTACCAACTCCCAAGCTGGGAATGGTACAGTAATTCCTAGGTATATTGCTCAAATATGTAATCCATCATGTGCATATGTAATCAATCATCAGATATACAAGCTGATGCAGGTTGCCTATAAACATTTTGTACCCTGTGCTTTTATTAATGATTTTTCTGCTAGCCTTCCAGAGCAGCTTAGTGACAAGTTACCTTTATTCCCCACCAAAAATTATTCTGCACAACATTTACACAATCTGAGGATTTACTTTCCAAGTCCCCCCCACCACAAAAAAAAAAAAAAGTCTAAATGAGTTTCACCTAAAGTTTTGAAAAATATCATCTAACTTCGTTCATATTACTGTAAAGCAATAAATTGTTTTCTATGGGAAGGAAAGGCATATTGGTGTTTAAATGGAGTTTTGAGGAATCTATCAATGAACTCTTTTCTAGCGAGGTGCACTTACATTTTTAAACTAAAGTGAGAATCAATCTTCTAATAATGCTGTCCTTCCAAGGATGATCTAAATCAATTTCCTTGTGAACTCACTCAGAACACTTAAATATGCCCATTTTTGGAATCTTGGTTCATCATAGGTTATGGTTAAATGCTGCTGCTGTTCTTGTTCCGTGTGTGTGTGTGTGTGTGTGTGTGTGTGTGTGTGTGTGTGTGTGTGTGTGTGTGTGTGTGTGTGTGTATCTCAACAGCAGGTTTAACATTATTTTAGTAATGGCAGATCATATTTTAAGTTTACTAAACATCCCCGAAGTGTTATCCCTAAAGAATCAATACTGTTGTGTTATTTGCTTATAGGCCCAAAATGTCAAAAGGCCCCAAACCCAAAGATTTCAAACATGGACTTTACTCTTAAGAGAGACAATGCATTCAAAATCAGAACTGACAAGAATACTAGACCCAAATGAATATTGTCGGTTCAACCACAATCAATCAACATGACTTCTTAGGATGTACCAGGCACAGTGCTAGGTGCTACAGAGACAAATAAATGTAGCAATTCTAATCCTGAAGTTCCAAAGCTCAAATACATGTGAATTTAAAAACCATTATCACCAAGACTAGATCCAAATGTGAAATTACACAGTGTCCAGTGACCAGAATATCAAATCCTGGACTTGTAGCATTAGAATGAGCTTTAATCATTTATAAATTAACTTACCTGTCTTTAGTTCCTGGGTTTCTGGTGGAAGAGAATCAAATGTCCTTGCTCCAGTGCAAAGCAACCTCTCCACCCGCTCAGCTGGGATGTCAAGGGGACTAGGGAGTTTCTGACATACCATATCTAAAACCTACTGTTAAGGATTCAAAGCCAATGCATGAGGACTTGTCTCCAATTCTTTGTACTAGATTTTTAAAAAGTTTCCTCATCAAATTATATAGACCAAGATCAGCAGAACAGGAGATGATAAGACAGGTTACAGGGTGACTATAAGGTTAGAAAATCACATTGCATATATTTTGATCTTCACCACAATGCAATGTGGCAGGTATGACAGAAAGGGCAGAGATTTCTAGGAGAGATGTACTAGATAATCCCCAGAAAGAGCAAAATTCTCAAGCACAGAGCTGCTGTTATAAGATGATGTTGTAATAAGAAGAGAGGTGTAATTTTCATTTAAAGAAACCTGTAAAATAATTTTTTAAAATTTTATACAGACTGGACCTTTGATTTCAATAAATATAGGGAATTCATGAAAAAACAATGTAAATGGGCACCTACTTTGCAGCTTTTTTAGCCTTAGAGAGTAATCTGAGGCACTGAGGAGTAAACTGGCTGCTGGTGATCTGGCCAGGATAAGCAACAGAGGCAGAACTCAAAATATCCATAGCTTTGATCTTGCAGCCAGAGCTCTAGCCACTGTATACTTACACTTCTCAGTTAAAGAATTTTCTCACACAAAAGAATGAATTTAAAATTAAGATCATCATTATCTACCTTTTAAAATATTTACCACAGACTTCTTTGAAACATCTATCTTCATAACTGCTATTATGATTTTACTTACAAATATTCAAATGTATATAGTTTTCCAGACCCATACAGAGTATAAACAACTCAAGTTGTTTACTAAAGTCCCAAGAAAAGGAAAACATTCTAAAAATATTTAATTAACTAGCTCAGTTAAGAGCAGACAAGAGAAAAAAGGCATGAGAGCAAACGGTAATCAGTTGATGATACAATGATATTCAAATGGAATCAACCAAATTCCCAGTAGAAACCATTATCAAATTAACCAGTGACCTCCAAGAGGAAAAAAAAAAAGTATTTTATTAAAGTATAGATAATAAATATGACAAATGTAGGTCATTTATGATAAATTTAGGTCACCTTCTTCCCTATACATGCTAGAATTAGTTTAAAGTGTTATGGGAAAAAGCATAATCTCTAGAGATGAAAAACAAATATCATAGGCAAGACCTTAAAAAAAGCTCATAATATTACCATAAAAAGCTTCAACTTGAAGAGTTTTATTTTCAAAGGTCTTCATGGATTACCAATAGTAGGTAATTTCAAAAAAAGGATACCAAGAACACTATTTGATATTGGAAGCCACTGGCTGCAAATGGCATTTATCTGAACTTTAGGGTCAGAGTGACGCGCCTCTCGAGCTCCAATTTTTAATCCCAATGAGCTTACTATTTTATCAATTTTTTCTTTGTCTCTACAATTGTTCAAGAAAACAAAAACATGAGATTATATTTCTATATACACAGTAACAGAAGTAAAATTAAGTTAGCTATTGTTTTCAACTTTTATTTTTCCAATAAACGACTAGGAGGGGTATTCTTGACATAGTGCAAAAACAATCTGTTCTTTCTTTTTTTTAATTTTCAAAATGGGAGATTCCAAGTCTTTCATGACAAACCACATTATCAACAACATACACTTGCAAATGGTGAAAAAGAAAATTAACTTACTATTCAGCACATAATTATAACAAAATTAACTTTAATTTCTACACATTGAAGACAAATTTTATTAAATTAATCTTATAATGGGCATAGATGTCAATTTTTTTCCTCACAGAAACTGACTTCAATGACTCAATTTGTCTTTTAGTGCCTTGTTGATAACACAAAGCTATTATCATCATATTGTTACTATTCTACCTTATACAATCTTGGCTAATAATATCCTCTAGCCAGGATTTTTACTTGGGCTGAATATTAACAATAATGTTTGGTTCATCAACTCCAATCAAATCTGTTGAAAACATCTATACCCATTCCTCGTCAACTGCTCTCTTCTTGAAGCACAATAAGTGCCTAAGACTAGTATGCCACTTAAACAGAATTGATCAGAATATCAAACTATATTTTAATCCTACTTTTTCAAGACGGCTTCATAGAGACTCCATATATTTTCCAGGACCAACTGTACAAATAAAGGTTTCTTTCCTTTTGTCTGTAAGAAAGAATATATATAATTAGAATTATAATAACTCACATTTATATACCACTTTTATGTTTCCAAAAGGCTTTCTATACAAACAGCCCTAATAATGTGAAAAGGGTATTAACTCTCATTTTACAAAGGTTTCAAAAGAGATGAACTGATTTGGTCACAGTCACTAATCTAGCAAGTGCTTGATCCAGAATTCCCATCCATGTATGCTGATGTCTGTGCTCTCTGGTCTCCACCAGATTGTCTGTCAAGATCTTGAACATTTGACAGATGTCTTAACATGATTCAATTTCACACTTGATTCTTTATCAACTATATGTCTCATCAGTTTGCAAATATTTATTCAATATAATTTTCAGTTTAGCATAACTTGTAGTTCAGCACTCAGAGCCAATTTCAATTATCCAAACCAATGGTGGCAAACAGTAACACAAATAATACTTAACAATGAAAAAGGAAACCCTGCTCTTGCAGCTGCTCCACCATTAATGCTGCCATTTCAATTCAATTCAACCAACATTAATTTCTATGGCTACTTCCACTGCTCTTGCCACAAATGTTCAATAGAAGCATTATCTCTTATCCAGTACAGATGCCAAGGTAGTTTCTGTTTTAATTCTGCTTGAGTAGTTCCTTCATATGGAACTCTTTCTATAATGTCATATCCACTTCCTTGCTTTTTATATAGAGTATATTAAACATACCATAGCATTTTTTTTTATAACTCAGGACTGTCATTATGAATAGTAAATACTGTATTGCATTATAACACAGAGTCCCATAGGGACCAATGAAATGCCAAAGAATGTTTGCTCCACTACATTAAGTGGCCCCAGATTGTTGAGACATGTATGATAAATGACAAATACACAATCTCTGATTTATAAAATGTGTGGTTCTCTATGATTTCCCCAGAGCTCTTGTGTATCTAAGTGACCTTAACAAGTTTTTTTCAGATCTCTAAGAGATAAAAGTCTAAAAGTCCAAACTTCTGATTTTATATAGAGACCAGAAAGGGGAAGTCACACAAGAACCAGGACTCAAACCTAAATGTCTTAACTCCAAACTATGAGGAAATGAGATGTTACGCCATATAAGCTTTAAAGGTCAATAAAAATTTTTATCTAAAGCACAATAACTGGGAAAGAAAGCTTTTAAGCATTAACCAACTTTGAAGAAGAAAAAACTTTCATGACATGAGCAGTATAAATGAAAGATGAATTCAAGAAAAAACTTTCATGACATGAGCAGCATAAATAAAAGATGAATTAAGTATATTACAGCTGTTAAATGATATAAGATATTCAAAGGAAAAGAATGCAGCTAAATATCAAAATGTTATATGCTACACTTTCTGTGACTGTTTGAATAAAGACATAATTTTCTTCAATGTTCAACATTACAATTTCAATTCTGAAATCCAGAGAAGTTTGCTTAATAGCATAAATGAACACGAAGAGAATATTACTGATATTTGTGCTACATGTGTTGAAAAATTTAGTAAGATCATAATTTCTATACTATATTGAATAAGGAAGAATATTAAATATCAGCTATTGCTTATATCTACTGGTAGAAAATCTTAAAAAATTTAATTTTCTTTAATTTAGCAATAGTAATTCCCACTACAAAGTAAGTCTTGACCTTACTATATTTACCTGGTCAGCTTTCATAATCTTCTTTGATTTTGTATTTAGGTAATAATCTCCCCATAAAGTCTTCAAAAGAACATCAGTCTTGATGCCAAGTTTTTGGCTATATAGTTTGGCAAAATGCTCAATCCTGAAAGAAAGTGATTTTCCATAGTAATATGAATTATACAAAATATGCTATACTTTATTAATTTCACAAGTAAAGCAAGGAAGAGAAGGAAAGTAGGCCTATGGAACAGATGGAGATTAGAATTTTCAAACCATCGAAGAAAGGTCTATTTATTGCTTCTGTAGAATTCATTTCATATCAATCAACTTTTCTGTGGCTTTTAATCTTAGAGGGATACCTAAAGAGGTCAAGCATTTTGCTTGTGTTCACACGGAGAGATGGTTAGTAAAATTTGCACCTAGGTCTTCTGGATTCAAAGATGCCTGTATTTTATGAGTGCTGATTCTGTCAATGCCTCTTCCCAATCTCAAACTAAAATGAGTTCAACTTCTTGGAAAAACATCCCAAGCACTATGATTTTAAGTAGATGTAGAATATACATAAGGTATACATTTCTGCCTTAATCTTTTTCTCTATACATCAAACGATCTGTGAGATTTTATCAGTGAAGGAATTTCCTCCACTGAGAAATATACACAATCCATCCATATTCTTAATAGGTGGATTTATGAACTGCTGAGGCCAAAAAAATTTCATCACTTGGCCAAAACATTGCTACCGATTTTCCTTGAAATAAGGCTAGCAGTCAAATAGAGGACATACAATTCATTACCTGGCCTGTACTACAAGGCTTTCTAAATTTCTAGATATGCTACAGATGAAATTTGATGAGCATAGCTTTTCATAAGCCATGGTCACCATCTCTAATAATAATAGCAGCAAATACCATTGATATAGCTTTAGAAGGTGCTTTATTTAATTTTAATTTGACAGCAAACCTAGGACCTCAATATGGCAAGTACTATTGTCCTCTTTGATAATGTCTCCAGAACAAAAATATGAAATTGAAAAAAAAAAAGTAGTCAAAATGCTATTTTCCATCATTAGTGCTTCATAAGTAGTTATCACATTCTCAAAAAGAAGTCATTTCCCTAGGATTATATAGTGCATTAATGGCTAGATGGAGATATTATTCAAGTTTCCTGCCCTCCATTCTTTTAGGTATACTTTTTGCTACTGCCTCTAAAGAATAAATTACTGGTCCTCAAAAAGTAAATAAGAAATAATGAGTTTTTATTCATATGCAACTTTCAATGAAGAAATAGAGCTCATTTAGGTAATCTGAGTACAATTGCTGAATTATCGTCGTCAGACTGAAATAAGAAATATTCCTGTTTCTCAGACAACTTTATTTCTTCAGAGACCTAAGTTAGTTGTGAGCATATGACCTTGGAATCCAGAGACATTCTTCTTCCAAACAACATTCTAAAAAGTGATGTTGCAAATAACATGGCACTCAAGACAGTGTCTTAAAAGATGCTAGCATTTTCTGAAAGCAAATCAAAGGCGGGAAACTTAGATTTTTATGATTCACTTGGTGTCTACAATTGTTTATATAGTTTGACTGCACCCTTTCAACACATGGATTTTATATGGGAATCCTAGATGTACTGAATTCAGCACTTGATCAAATTAGAACCATCCAAACTTCATTCACTCCTCCCATGAGCACATGGAAGATGTTTAAAATAGGTCAGCAATTATGTCATTGGTGTGCAAGAGTAGGTTCCTGCACTGGGCGGGGAAAAAGACACTAGAGCACTTCTAAGTATGTATCATAGCAATTCCTAGTTCACCCAAAAACCTTTCCTAATAAAACAATATTAATAAGAAAAACAAAGATGAATTACATAGAATATAGAAAAAAGTACTAGATTGGAAATCAGGAAATGTAGACTGTTGCTATAGCCCTGCTACTAACTGACAAAAAAGTAAAAAAAAAACTACATCCCAACTAGGTCTAAGTGTCCTCACTAAAATCACTACTATCCTTGGGTCTGTGGCCTGGTGCAATGGCTGTGTAAGCAGGATTAATGCTGAGGCTGATTTATAACAACACATCATTACAAAGCAGAGATTGGCAATATCACTATAAAAGCCCACAGGTTTGAGGACACAGAATGGGAATACTCCTAGTATCTGGTCTTGACTTTATGCAGTCAAAAACCTGTTTCTTGCCTCCAGCTTCTATCTCTGTTTTAAACCCCTTATAACCCAACATTGTTAAGACATTCTGCTTCCAATCTGGCCTTGTCTTTCATAGATATTAGTTTGGATCAAATGTTCTACTTCTGTCTACTTTTCTCTAGGAAGGGATTTTCTCCCAAACTTGGTGATTGCCCTTAAATGCTTGCATGTGTTGGCTCCCATTATGGAGAATATAATCTTTTTAAAGAAATTATCAAGTTTATTTCATGTGTTATCTCATTTTGACTCAATAAACTTAGGAAGTAAATGGTAAAAAAGGTTAAAAAAAAAAAAAAAAAAAGGAAGTAAATGGTATTATAATCCCAAATTTGGAGATGAGGAAATCAAGGCTGAGTTGCCTTGCACAGGGGTCACTCAGTTCAACTCAGTTCAAATCTGAAAGAAGATTTGAATTCAGATTGTCCAAAACCCAACTCTATCAATTATGCCACCTAATTATTTTATAGGGCATAAAATCTAAGGTTCTTTTTAGCTTGAATGTTCTTAAAGTTCATGAGATTTGGACTCTTTCTTAGAGACTAGTTAGCACTAAAAATAAAAATTTTGTTTTCCCTCTGAGAAGAGTAGACCATCATCTATTATTGAATTGGGAACCATAACCAATTAATTCTCTTAACAGTTCATCAGACATAGTATTCAAACTAGACAAGACAAGGCAGGTAAAACAAAGACACCTGTATTCACAGGACAAATTCTCAAATCTTTCGTCTTCAGAGCTCTCACTGTCTTGGTTACTATCCTCTGAACATTTTCTTGTCAAAAATATAGCCCAGACAGCCCTCTTCGTAGTGGCCAGAAATTGGAAACTGAGTGGATGCCCATCAATTGGAGAATGACTGAATAAATTGTGGTATGAATATTATGGAATATTATTGTTCTGTAAGAAATGACCAGCAGGATGATTTCAGAATGGCCTGGAGAGACTTACATGAACTGATGCTGAGTGAAATGAGCAAGACCAAGAGATCATTATATACTTCAACAACAATACTTTATAATGATCAATTTGATGGACAAGACCCTCTCCAACAATGAGATGAACCAAATCAGTTCCAATAGAGCAGTAATGAACTGAACTAGCTATACTCAGCGAAAGAACTCTGCGAGATGACTATGAACCAATATATAGAATTCCTAATCCCTCTATTTTTGTCCACTTGCATTTTTAATTTCCTTCACAGGCTAAGTGTACACTATTTCAAAGTCTGACTCTTTTTGTATAGCAAAATAACTATTTGGACATGTATACATATATTGTATTTAATTTATACTTTAACATATTTAACATGTATTGGTCAACCTGCCATCAAGGGGAGGGGTGGGGGGAAGGAGGGGAAAAATTGGAACAAAAGACTTGGCAATTGTCAGTGCTGTATAATTACCTATGCATATATCTGGTAAATAAAACGCTATTTTATATATATATATATTATATATATTAAAAATCAGGGTGAATTAGCACCTTACATATATATATCTCCACCTAATGGTGCTAATTCATCCTAATTTCTTCATCTTGTACCAAGGTATCATAAGAGACTGTCAAATGTCTTGCTAAAATCAAAATAAACTGTTTGTGGCATTCCCAATCTACCAGTCTAGTAACCTTAACATAAAAAGAAATTAGATCTGTTATATGGGATTTCTTCTCAATTAATCCATATTTTTTTCTTTTTTAAATGTTCACATAGATTTCAAACATAATATAATCTAGATTTTTGCCAGAAGCAACATAAGGCTTGCCCATTGTTTCTAGTAATCCACCTTTTCAACCACATTAACAATATTTGTTTATTTCTAGTCCTCTGACATCTCTCCCACTCACAATTATTTCTCCATACTACTACAGGAGTTTTTCTGACATGTACAAGTTATTTCAGTACCCTGGAATGTAATTTGTCTAGGCCCAGACTCTCTTAATACATTTGAATCTACCTCTACTTTTTTCTTCTCCTAACCCATTTCAGGCTTCAATTCCACTTTTAAGATTTCCCCCACCATACCCTTTCCATGTTGTTCCCAACCAGAGAATATAGAAAGAAAAGATAAGTAGAGTTGGCTTCTTTTTGTCATCTGTTAATATTACACCATCTCTTCTAAACAATCTCTTCCCTGCTGTTCTTGTTCCAAAAAAAGGATTTTTAATTTGTCTTTAGTATTTTTGGCAAATTTTGGTTAATTCTAACACTATTCTTAATATTATTAGGGTTCTTAGCACTTTATTATACTTTTAAGTGAATTTTTTTGAACAAGTCTTTTCTAATGTTAGGCAAATTTTTTGCAGCACAAAAGAAATTATTTTACATAACTTTCTCCAACTTTTCCCTAATTGGAATTATTTTCAATCATATTATCAAAATTTCACTTTTTAGAGCCTCCTAAATTTATGGAAAAAATATTTTCTTTCAAAATTTCTAGCCAAAGATTCATGTTCCTACTTTTTTCCCTACTAAAGCCTACGACCATGTCTAATAACAATTGTAAGTTTCCTTTCTTTGTAATCATGAACTTCAATGACATCATCATTATCCCAAAGTTTCTATCACTGCTAGATTTCTAGGAACTCTATTTCAATGACTAGAAATAAGGGCAAAATACTAACTTCCTCATCTCATTCTCTACTCTCTCAAAGATGAAATTTCAGTAAGGCTAAGTCAAGAATTTATCAGTGATTCTAATTTGAAGAGAAATGATCTTCCATTATTAAACAAACAGCATTTCCCAAACTTAACTGATATTTCATAGTACATATAAAAATTTTATTTAAAATTGTATAAATATATACATACATGTGTATATATGTGGACATATGTTTATATGTAAAATACATGTATATGTACCTTTTATACTAATATATTTATATAGATATATATGTATATACATATATATAAATTTATACATATGTATATTTATACAAATATATATGTATATGTATATATACAGAAATATATATTTTTCTGAAAAAGCCTCAAGCAAAAGATGATACAAAGCCTATGGGAAAAAAGGACTCTGAATGATGTTAAGGAATGTTTAATAACAAGAACTCAACACCATTTATGAGTGAATTGTGGAATTATTGAGTTCTCAGAGGACATCTAGTTCAACATACTATATATCCAGAAAGGAAATCCTTTTACAACATCCAAAGTTCTAGTGAATAAAACTCCCTCCCTCTCAATGTAACCTACTCAACTTTTACACTTTTTAAATCATTTAAGTTTTCTATCATGTCATCTCTAAATCTATGCCTCAACTCCATTCAGTTTTCAGTCTTGCCCTGTGGGGATAAAGCAGAACAAGTATAATCCATTTTTCCAACTTTTAACATACCTTGGAATCCTGTTTCTTCATTTGTAAAATGAGAGAATAAAATTTAAGCACATGAAGTCAGATAACATTTACATAAGTCATTCAAGTATATGAATTCATTTAGCAAAGTGTTCCCCAAGTTTCTTCACCTATAAAATGAAGGGGCTGAACTCTAGCCTCTAAGGTCCCTTATACCTCTAAAGCTATGATTTTCTAATTATTGTAAGTTTACCTTATTTTCATTGTGCATTACCAATCCATCTTCTACTAGCAGTGATACTATCTTTGGCCTTTCTCTTGTCCCTAAATATAAATTAAAAGCTCTCTCTCTTATTCTAAGCACTTACCCCTTCCCTTAGTTGATTCTGGACTTGACAACTTGACATAACACTAATAACACTTGGATTCTCTCATACTCTCCCTGACTGCAATCTTCTTCAAACTTCTGTGCATAAACTTCTTGTATTGCCACACCATCATAAACATTAACTGTAGGGATGAATGCCCCATAGCCATTTTTAAGCAGCAGCTTCTTTTCTTCCCCAATTCTCTCTTTTTTGTCTTCATGATTTTCTAATTTTTCCTAAACTGACTTGCCCGCTAGAATGAATCCTTGAAATCCTGCTTATTTTTTTTCCTGTAACCTCTGAAATCTGTTTTCCCCAAAATCTACAGTACACATCAGACTTATTTGCTCATTGACTCTCTTCCTCTATCAGAAATTATAAAATGGAATGGTTATTTTCATTCAAGATTCTCATCTCAAGTTCTATTTCAAAAGTCATTTGGTGGTCAGAATCAGATTTGGAATAAGTAGATGTTTTAGTTACTTCCCTGACCTTTTAAGGAAGTATCACAAAGGCACATGAAAATGTATCAGACTTTCTCCATTTGACAGAGTTCCAGTAGATATTCTGACAGCTTAAATTCCTATGTCTACAATACCATGTCAGGTTGATATGATTTCCTAAATACAACTATTTCCTTCTATTCAGGTTGTCTACATTACACACTGATAAGAATATACATTCTTTTTTTCCTCCATTGATTTTTACTCCAGTGATTTCTTACTATATTCTTCAATTGCTAGATTTTATCACAAGAACATATCTTCTGAAAATACAATACTATTTTTGTTTTCTCAATGAAAAGGGGAAGGAGAAATTTGGAACTAAAAATATAATTGTAAATTTAAACATACATGTAAAATTCTATCCCATTGCCCTTTTTATATATTCTGTATCTTTTTAGTCTGATATACTCTTCTCTGGTCACATTCCAGACATTAATCCCATTTTACCTACTCTTAAGGATACGTTATTTATTAGATCTAAATTTTCTTCTCACATTAGGATGATTAGTCCTTGTTTTATTATTGCTATATTTGGTGTATTTTTACCTGTGTATTGAAGGACATGGATTTTATTGCTTGGTCTCCTTAAATATTATTTCCTGTAAATCTTTGCTCCTCTATTGCTGTTCTTTCTTTGTTGTACCTAACTCTAATATCTGAACTTGAAAGATTTATACTGGCAACAGTTACCTCCACCAATGATCATTTATGCTGAATACAGGTGTAAATATAATAGCTTCATGATAGACATGTTCCTTCATTGTGGCAAATGTTACATTTTTGTTTCTGTATCTTAAGTGTCTTTAAAAATGAACCAAACTGATTTTCTCAAAAAGCACTTCTTTCAAGGAATATTTAATTATCCCTGATACCTATAAAGAAAAGTTCCTCCAGCCCTTTTACCTCACTATTTTAAAAGGTAAACCAATCAATATCTTATTGATCTATTTGTTACTTGGCAATAATGAAACATCAGTACAGCAACTGATCTGGTCATTGCAAAATTGCCCTTCTTCTACATACTTAAAGGAAATGAGAACCTCCATGTAGTCTGTCGCTCTTGATAGCAGCTCTCATGGCAAATGAAGACACCTGTTGACTAAGCTGGGGGCCATTTATACACAGTATCCTTAATATAATTGGAAATTTCTTACTAAAATCTGAAAGCAAACAAAAACTGCCCACTGCTCTTTTCTTTCAATGGGATTTCCAGTCATTTTTCACCTTCTCTTTCAATTTTGTACCTTCTCTTTCTATTTTGTTTATCCTCTCCCAATGATCAGATTTTAGATCCCTCTATCTTGCTATTTCTTCTATTAAAAAAAAAAAAATGCAACTTTCCCCATATGGAAACCTTATTACCAGATCCTGAGCTTCTTGAAAACAGCCAATACAAGATATCCAAAACTGATAACTAAGTATGTGTAATATTCATTTATTGATTGAAACTTATATTGATGGATTTAAAAAAAAAAAAAAAAGCCAAAAAATTCAAAGAGATAAGTCTGCTACATTTAATCAGGTAGTGGCATCATCTTATTGCTTTATTGCTCTTTCTCTATCCACAAGACTCCCTGACAAAATAATCTTTACATCATTTATAAATGAAGATTTCAACTAAACATTAATAGTAACTTTGAAAGAAAAAGACAAGATCCCCATCTTGTGGCCAGTTGGCAGAATACTCACAATTATTAAAAGAACCAACTGAACTTTAGATATAATAAAGTATTGCAGAATAGAGGGGCTTCAATTAAGGAAATAGATATCATAATCAAGATACAAAATGTTTCAGGAAGCCCTCCCCCAAAAAACTATCACTAGTCCTTTTATATAGCAATGAAATATGTCTGACAAGGTGGTAAATAGGAAACAATCAACAAATGTTTATTTAAAACCTACTGTGTGCTAGGCACAATGATGTCAGAAACTGGGGATTCTAGTACAAAGAATAAGACAATCCTACTTACAAAGAGTTTACATTCTAGTGGGAAAACAACCAGTACATATATAAGCACACACAGCATAAGTATAAAATGAATAAAAATAAAGAATTTACAAAGAAATTAAATGAGGTAGTTGCAGAGAGGAGGGAACATTCAAAGTTGAGGGGAGCCTGGAAAGGCTTCATGCAGACTATGGTGCTTGAGTGCTACCTTCAAGAGAGAGGGATTCTATATGTTGGACTTATAGAGATTATACATTCAAAGTCTGTAGGATAGCCCCTTCTCGATCACAGTCTGCTGGAGAGAACTGTCTGTAGAAGCCCAGATCTTTCTCATTTCAATCACTGATGGGAAGGACAGAGCATTGATAGCTGCCAATACCACCTTGGATTGCTGCCTTTTTTTTTTTTTTTTTTTTTTTTTTGGTTAAGTAATAGTACTATCTATCATCATTATTGGTCCAATTTGTTTCAAACTTGTATTTCACTGATAGAAATTCTGATGAAGGCAATATCTTACCAATGTATTTCTATAGCTATTTTGCTCAATATGTTAATAAAAAATTACCCACAGGGATTTTTTTCCCTTTAAGTCTATTTCTCCTTCCATTGCAGGATTACCATGGTAGTCATGATTTTGCATGATTGCACATGTATAACCCATATCAAAATGCTTACCATCTCAAAATGCTTACACAGGAAGGGAGAAGAAAATTTGGAATTCAAAATTTTTAAAATGAATGTTACAAATTATCTTCACATGCAATTGGGGGGAAAATAAAATATTATTAAAATAAAAAGTTCGCATCACTGAGAAATTGTGACTTAGTCAGGATCACAGTATATAGCAGAAGCAGAATAATTTCCTAACTTTCTAACTTCAAGATCTCTTATGATGCCTTTCACTGCCACTAAATAATTACTAATGGCAGAAGTTACTCAGGGGAAAAAAAAAAAAAAAAAAAAGCTGTTCATTAAAATTTTCCTCAAAAAATTAAACAAAAATTATTTCTCAAAAATAACAATGGCTATATTATCTAGCTTAATACATAATCACAGACAATTTCAGATTTGTAGGAATATGTAGGAATAGATTCCTACTTCACTTTTTAAAGTAATGGAAAAGACAGAAATACTGAAGTTTGAGCAGTGGGAAGCTCAGCCCGCCCAGAATTATCCATATGAAGACCAATTCTGAATTGTTTACTGAAAATATTATCACATCCAGGTTCTTGGTATTCATTTTTCCCTATTACTTCTCATCCTACTCCTCCCACTCCCTCTTGTCCTCTACTAAAAACATGAATCTGCTCCAGGAAGGCAATCTAATTTAAGTTTAGTTAAGAAATTGTAAATACTCATCTTTTTGATGTTATAGAATATTAGGACTAGTTTTGTAAGATTATGAAACAAAGATGAATATATATGCTCTTTACCATCAATTGTCAAGGGAAAAAAAAAAGTGCTTTGAACCCAGAAGAGTATTTTTCCCTAGAAGCTCTCAAAATTTTTGTATACATTCTTATTTTGAAATATTGTTTAAGTTTTGGAATTTTTTGGATGGCTGCAATGTTTGGAATAGTGCGGTATGGAAACTTGAAGAGGAGTTGGACAAAAGTATAAAGAGTTTGCCATTACTAACCTTATTCTACAAGGTAAATATCAAAA
This sequence comes from Sminthopsis crassicaudata, assembly GCF_048593235.1. NCBI lineage: Eukaryota > Metazoa > Chordata > Mammalia > Dasyuromorphia > Dasyuridae > Sminthopsis > Sminthopsis crassicaudata. The sequence goes on from NC_133618.1 coordinate 573,314,075, forward strand.
ATCTAGGTCAAAACAAAGAAAGGCAAAATAATAAAGAACCCAAAAAAGCATAAACACTGGATTATTCATTTCACTTTGCATAGGAAGTGTTCAAAAATTTTTTATTAAAACAAATTTATAAAATTATGAAAATTAAAATTAGCAAAATATTTATAGACTACATGCCTCAAAACGTCTATGTTGTAAAACCTTTTTTTCCCCAGTGTATTTGTATTCTTTGTAATTTAATGCTTCTGCTATTTGGCTGAAGAAAACATAATTACTCAAAATGCATTATAACTTGGTTTAGTTATAAGATGCATTAAAAAATCAAATATCAAGTCTTTTTTGGATAATCATCCATTTTATCTAACATCCTCCTTTCCTGTATTAACTTGAATAATCAAAAGCTTTTAACAAATGAAATTAAGAAAGAGTTCAAGGAGAATTAACTTTTCTACCTTAGAAGGATTGTAAAAGGATTAACTCATAATATAATATCAACGTTAGCATAATAATGACAATTTTGATAAGTATACAGTGCTTTACATGCAACATGTCACATCTTACAACTTTCTTAGGTAGGTATTAGTAATTTACATTTAAGAAACTGAGCCCCAGAGATGTAAACTGGCTAGCCCATAGCTATACACCTACTGTTCAGAGTTAAGTTTTCTAACCCACGTTTCTTCTCATTCTTTGCACTATACCATATTGTTTCAGGTGTGTGGCAGAAAATAGAGTAACAGTAGTAATGTTGAAAAATCTTTATTTTTCTTATGACTATAACTTCTACTGGATTCAAACAGACTTACCCAAAGCCCCATCCATCTATTGCACTTGTAAATATCACATTTCCCTGATCTGGTGAGAAGTAAAGGTGTGAATCATCTGTGTGCTCCAAGCCTGCACTCCAGTCATAAACTTGCTCTCCTGGTACAGAATTTGAACTTGCTTGGGATTCAGTTTCTCTTTTGGCCCATTCTTCTAAGACTTTAGAAGTAAAAAGAGCCCCAGTGAGTGCATTAATCTAGGGAAGACAGGTAAAATACAAAAAATGTCATCCAAATGGTAAGCAATGGACACTATGGGATAATTATTGTGGGATATATACTCCTTAACTCCAGGTAATTAACTCTGGGAGTAACAAAGGGTGCTGCCAATTTATACTCAATTTAAGAAGAAAATGTATGTCCACTTTACTTTATCAAAGATATTCTTGACCTTACTTAGAATAAGATATTATCAAGTTTGAATTGTTCAGAGTAAAGACAAATCAGAAGTATTCTGAAAAGTCATCTTTGTAATTTTAATTACAAATATACACTGTCAAATCCTCTAGCAAATTTTTATTTTTATTTCCCAACATACTCAAACAGGAGCTCTCATAGAAAGATATATATATATATATATATTTTTTTTTGGATTTGGTTTGGTTTTGATCCTTTTAACTTTTATTCATAGCAAATTTTAAGGTGTTTAGTGAATAAACAAGTATCTGTTTAATCACTTACTATATACAAGAAGTATTGTGCTAAATGAATGATACAAAACATTTTAATATGTATTTTAAATCTTCCCACCACTCTACTGCCTTCTCTCACATTATATACCCTTCTATTAGTAGGAGACAAAAATTTCCCAGTAGTGGTTACCTATAAATACATTCAAAAATCTGATCTTTTCAGAAGCAAGCTTCATTAAATTTTCCTGAAGTTATGCCATTCATCACATCAAAGTAAACCAAAGTTTACTCTGGCCTCCCCAGTTTGATAACAAAAGAATTATCTGATACTGTACCTGCTCTAAGATATTCTTGAGATGAAAATATGCTTCCTGAGGTGTGAATTTAAGTTCCACAATCAAACGATCTATTTTATTGATTACTAGAACAGGGCGGATGTTTTCTAGCCAGGCTTGTCGAAGAACTGCTTGAGTCTAATAAAAACACACAAGTAAATACGGCTCAAGTCTTGACAGAATTAAATGGCATTAAGAAAACTTTCAATGCAAAATAACCAAGTTCCTCCCATCAAATCAAAATCCAATACACATAAGTAGTCAGCAAATACAATGCTTAGTGAGAATACATAGGATTATGGAGTCATTCATTAGGCATTTGCTGGAAAGGTAAATTACTCAAATTATTCAGCTAAAATATTGAGCTATAAAATAAGAAGAAGTGACAAATTTGGGGACAAAAGGGTTAGAGAGATGTTTCACTAGTAATAACAGCTGCTTACAGTGATAAAATGCTTCATAGTTTATAAAGTGCTTTTGTATAAATTTTCCTATTTGATCCTGACAACAACCTATAAAGCAGACAATATATTTTCTTATTATTATTCTCAGTTTTTAAATGAGATGGCCACAGTAAGTGGCAGAATCAGGTTTTGAATCAAAATCCAATTCTAAGCCTAATTTCCTGATGCAATTAAAGCAATAGTCTCAAAGTTGAGTGAGAAAAGACTAAGTGCACAAAGCTAAAGTTGATGAGTTTTACTGACAGAAGTTGTAGAATAAAAGAGAGATGATAATCAGGGTACAATTAATTGGAAGAAACCATTGAAGGAGTTATAGCAGGGGTTCTCAAACTCGGGGCCAGATGCGGCCTGCCGAGAATGTTTTTGCAGCCCCTCGGGTTATGGCAAATGGGCTGAGGGGCAGAGACAGTATGAGTTTTTGTTTTTACTATAGTTTAGCCCTCCAACAGTCTGAGGGACAGTGAACTGTCCCCTATTTAAAAAGTTTTTGGACCACTGAGTTATATCAATGAAAAGTGAAATGGATGAAGCAGCAAGAACAGAAACATGGCTCAATTTCCACAGGTTTACATTTACACTATACCTTGAACTCAGAGCTGAAAAATCAAGTTTCCATTTGTGTTTCTGGGCTCACTATTCTTCTAGATTCAAAATCGTGCATTGTTTTTTCTTCCTAGCATTTCACCCCAGTTATCCCACTTATACATCCTTTTCAGAAAGGTTTGTACCATCCATGAAACTTCCTTTTCAGGTCCACAGTCACTCTGCTAATAGTAAACCTTATCTTTTCAATAGGGCTAGGGCCTCTTAACTGTCTCTCTTGCCTCCAGACTTTCTGCTCTAGAGGTAAGAAGGCTAGCTACACAGGAGGTATTCCACAAATACAGTGTTTTCAAGGAGGGAAAAGCAATCTTGAGCTTCTTTGGTCATTTTACATTTGTGAGTCAATATACCTATCAAGAAACAGGCTAATGGGGCAACTAGATGACACAGTGAATAGACCACCAGCCCTGAAGTCAGGAGATCCTGAGTTCAAATCTGATCTCAGACACTTAATATTTCCTAGAAGTGTGACCCTGGACAAGTCACTAATTTGTCCCAGGAAATTTGCCCAACTGCCTCAGCAAAAAACAAACAAAACAAAACAAAACAAAACAAAACAAAACAAAAAAACAAAAGCAGATAACCTTGTATTAAAAATAAAGAAAACAAACAACTTGCTTAATCAGATGCCCAAGTGATTTGGTTTTGCCTCCCATCTTCAAAGCAATAGGCTCAGCAGCAAAGTTACCAGATTGGCTTTCACTTTAAGATGACTACCCACACCAATAGCAGCAAAGTAGCAAGCAGGACCCATCATCATGCAGCCCTAATTTCACATTCTCCAGAATGGTTGCTTAGTTCCTTTGAGGATGTGACAAGGACTTAAGAATCAACTAGAGTGGGAAATGAATTTTTTGACTACCTTTTCTTTTATTTAAATTTTTTCCCCTGAGAGAATTGGGGTTAAGTGACTTGCCCAGGGTCATATAGCTGGGAAGTGTTAAGTGTTTAAGACCAAATTTGAACTCAGGTCCTCTTGACTTCAGGGCTGGTGCTCTATCCACTGTGCCACCTAGTTGCCCCTTGATTTTAAATCTTTGTCAGGAAGAATGGGAAGAAGAGCAAATAGAGGCTCAGGAAACCTGATTCTTAATTCTACCCAGGGTAAGATAAGTTATTTCTCTAACATCATCTGAAAAATAATGGAGATAATGATAGGAATTAAAGTCCAGGATTTAATTGGACATGAGTTTCCTCATTCTTCTTCTATTATGTTTAAAATCTTTTCAATTCTAACATTAAATTTTGTGCATATCTTCTATACAAGTTACATACATATTATATTTATATATATATTCTATACATGTTATACACACACACACACACACACACACACACACACACATGCTACATTTGATCCAGAACACCATGCTAATCCTTAAGAGTTTAAAGCAGATGGAAGCACATGTAGGGTACTAAAAGGAGCCCTGGGCTTAGTGTTAAAAGAGTGAAATCTTAATTTGCATTTCTCTGATCAATAGTGATTTGGAACACTCTTTCATATGAGTGGAAATAGTTTCAATTTCATCATCTGAAAACTGTCTGTTCATATCTTTTGACCATTTATCAACTGGAGAATGGCTTGATTTCTTATAAATCAGAGTCAATTCTCTGTATATTTTGGAGATGAGGCCTTTATCAGAACCTTTAACTGTAAAAATGTTTTCCCAATTTGTTACTTCCTTTCTAATCTTGTTTGCATTAGTTTTGTTTGTGCAAAAGCTTTTTAATTTGATGTAATCAAAATTTTCTATTTTGTGATCAATAATGATCTCTAGTTCTCCTTTGAACACAAATTCCTTCCTTCTCCACAAGTCTGAGAGGTAAACTATCCTATGTTCCTCTAATTTATTTATGATCTCGTTCTTTATGCCTAAATCTTGGACCCATTTTGATCTTATCTTAGTATGTGGTGTTAAATATGGGCCCATGCCTAGTTTCTGCCATATTAATTTTTTGTCAAATAATGAATTGTTATCCCAGAAGTTGGGATCTTTGGGTTTGTCAAACACTAGATTGCTATTTTTATTCACTATCTTGCCCTGTGAACCTAACCTATTCCACTGATCAACTAGTCTATTTCTTAGCCAATACCAGATGGTTTTGGTGACTGCTGCTGTATAATATAGTTCTAGATCAGGTATAGCTAGACCTATTTTTTTTTTCATTACTTCCCTTGAAATTCTCGACCTTTTGTTCTTCCATATGAATTTTGTTGTTATTTTTTCTAGGTCATTAAAATAGTTTCTTGGGAGTCTGATTGGTATAGCACTAAATAAATAGATTAGTTTAGAGAGTATTGTCATCTTAATTATATTTGCTAGGCCTATCTAAGAGCACTCAATGTCTTTCCAATTATTTAAATCTGACTTTATTTTTGTGGCAAGTGTTTCGTAATTTTGCTCATATAATTCCTGACTTTCCTTTGGTAGATATATTCCCAAATATTTTATACTATCATCCGTTATTTTGAATGGAATTTCTCTTTGTATCTCTTGCTCTTGGATTGTGTTGGTAATGTATAAAAATGTTGAGGATTTATGTGGATTTATTTTGTATCCTGCAACTTTGCTAAAGTTCTGAATTATTTCTAATAGCTTTTTAGCAGAGTCTTTGGGGTTCTCTAAGTATACCATCATGTCATCTGCAAAGAGTGATAGTTTGATTTCCTCATTACCTACTCTAATTCCTTGAATCTCTTTCTCGGCTCTTATTGCCGAGGCTAGCATTTCTAGTACAATGTTGAATAGTAATGGTGATAGTGGGCAACCTTGTTTTACTCCTGATCTTACTGGGAAAGGTTCCAGTTTATCACCGTTCCCTTTGCATATTTTTAGGAAAGATAATGTAGAGATATGTTCAGATCATTAAAATGTATAATCTAGCAAAAAATAAAAATAAAAAAATAAAAGAGTGAAATCATATTGGATAAAATTGTTTGCCTGATACTTATTAGCTCTGTGAACATGAGGAAATTAATTCACCCCTTTGGGTTTCAGTTACATCATCTTTAAAATTGGAGTTGCAAAACTTGTACTACCTTGTTCACAAAGTTGTTAGGAAAGCACTTCATAAGCTCTAAGATGCTACATAAATGTGAGTCAGTTACTATTATGATTTTTCCAGTGGTTCATTATTTCCCTCAGCTATTCCCAGTAAATGCCATAATTTCTCACGGTACATTACCTGTGGGCAGACTCCTTCCACAGCATCCACCACAATGATGCAGCCATCACAAATTCGGACAGCAGTCGACACTTCTGAGGAAAAATCCACATGTCCTGGGGAGTCTATTAGATTAATGAGGTACTCCTGATCATCTGAAATCAAGTTTTAAAAATATATATACTTTGAAAACATGTAGAGGATTTCAACAAGTGTGCTTAGTCACAAAAGCAAAGAAATTCCACCTTAGTAAAGGAATTTCACAGAAGTCCTACATCAAAGCTTAAGGATCTATCCCCACCCAAATTCAATGCCATCTTCTGTTCCACATGAAGACTTCTAGTTTTTGATTTAAAGATAGTTGGAGTGATCTCTTTCCATCCATCTAGCATCCCATATGAGGCAAGTTCCTGCCTGACATTCTGACAAATTTAACTTAAAAAGAAAACAAAGATCTGGTCCCTCACAACTTCAATGGCCATTGATAAACTGGAAAGGAAAGGGAATGCAGAGAAATAAGGTGAAATTGCAATCTATCAACATCCTGATAAAAATTATCCTAAAATAAAAAAGATGAAGTCTGAAACTTGGAGCAAGTCTAAAGAATAAATAAAGGGGAAACCAAAATCTTAGAACAGTCTTAAGCTTTTAACAGATTCCAGCACCCAACAACTTGAGATAAAAATCATTTGTACTTTTAAAAGTTTATTTTACAAACAAGTTTCATATTGCCAATTATCATATTTGTTCCTTAGACAGAATTAAGCATGCATAAAAACTTTAATTTCATAGCAAAAAGAGAAGTGGTGATCATGTAAATCTCTGGGAAAAAAACATTCCTCTGAAACTAAATATGCAGGTTCCCATTACTCTCAGCTCCTGTGTCATAGCTGATAGGCAACTACCTCCAAATAATAGCTTTTCATTAGGTAAGGTTCACAAATTAGATAAGATTCACAGAATCATAATTTTAACATGAGATGGGACTTCCAAGACTATCTAGTTTCAATCTTTGTTCATGCAAATGAGAAGTGACACTCACATAGGAAAGGTGAAATGTCCAATATCACATAGCTAGTTAATGATAAAACTAGAAGAGCTTAAATTCTTCAATATCACTCTTAACACCTTCTCATTTATTTTCTCAGGGATCTTCTCCAAAAGAAAAAAAAACACAAGATTTTATTGAAACATCAAAAATATGACTTATTTTCACATATGGCTTGCAAAGTTGATCATTTAATTTTATACTCATGGTCTAAATAATAATATCACAAGGTAGTATTTTGGGCTTTTCATTCACTTTAAACCATATTGGATAAAATTATTTGCTATCAAATTTACGTATTTAGTCAAATTCATACAATTTTAAAGAAAACTTTACCTTTTAAAAAAAGATAATTCCTTTTCATATTAGTCACTTAGAAATACAAAAGTAAATGCAATCCAGGTTGCTTTACAAAGCTTAAAATTCCATATTCTGCATCATATTATATAATGAGGAGCACATAAACATAGTTACATTTCAATTTACTATGTCATATCGACTTGTTCTAATTCTTTTGTTACATTTACATGATATAGAATACTTTTATATGTAGTCTTATGTGGCCATCTTTTCTCTTGTCAACAAATTCTCATTACCCATTATTGGGCCAAGCTTTGATTGTGGCTAGTTCAGATTCCAATATTTGGCTTCTAACAGCAAAATAATATATTCCTTTTTTAAAGTAGGAAATATGTCTTTACTTGGAACATATAATAACATTTTAATTGAATCCAAAGATAATGCTATTCCAGTGACAGATTCAATATATTTAAATACAATGCTCCAAACAATGATCTAAAGGAATAAGCTCTACAAAAGTAACTTTCTTTCCATACTTTCAACAATTTGCAGAAATGGAGGAATTTTTATGTGATTCCTGCTGGGGTCCTAGGGCAACTACTTAACAACAAAAGATTAATCCTTCTTTAAGGAAGAACTAGGTAATTGGTCAGACACTCCACATACAAATAAATGGTTTAACTACTTCATGGCCAGGATGGCTTTTCTATTTTGTGATATATTTCTCAAATTTTAAAACCATTTGTCTAGAGACACTTAGGTAATTCATACACATGAGTCCTAATATCAATTTCAAAATATGACCCCCAAAAAACTGGTGTCTAGTATCTAATCAGAGTATTCATATGAAGAAAAATGAGACAAGATTTTCAAAGTTTAATAAAATAGTTAATACTGTAATTATAAGAATGGGAATTTTTCACATAGAAATGACAGACTTAATGAGAAAAAACAAACAATCCTATCAATAAATACCAGTAAATATGTACAAGCAATTTGTAAACTTCTTTAAAAGTGCTATATAAATGTGATCTGCTGTTAGACAACACTACAAAATAATAACAAATTCCACAAACCACAAGAAAATCAGTCTCATTACTTGATATTCACACTACATAGACTTGACAGTATAGATGCTTAATGGGACCAAACAATCATGATGAAAGAACTAGTTCAAAGTGCTGAACCCCAATAAATATTTATCAGGTATTCCCCTATATAAAAGGCATTATGTCAGGTACTTTGGGATACATAAAATAAATAAAACAGTCTTCATCCTTTACCTATACAACTTTTTAAAGTTGTATAGAATAAAGATATACACAATATCTTCAATGCAAAGCAGAATATGATAAGTATCATGAGAGAAGCATACAAAGAGGTTCTGAAGGAACTTTTATATCGGGAGACATAATAGAATACAAATGGAAGAGGAGACATCTGGGATTAAGGTTTTGACAGGCAAGACTTGAACAGGCAGACAACCAGAGAATAGGAAATTGTAGCAAAAAGAAACAGTATGGAAAAAGTAGAGAGAAATGAAGCAAAGGACCCAGCAGGAGCAGCAGCTAACCCAAATTTGACTAAGCAATAAGGGAGGGTTCAAATAAGATAGTACTGTACTGGGAGATAAGGTTGGAAAAAAACTCCTCAAATTGGAAAGGAAGGTCATGCTGAAAAGTCTGAATTTTATTCTGTGAGTAGCAGGAATCACAGAAAGTTATGAAAAATACTACAAGAGTAAAACCTATAAAACTGGACTACAAATTGGCCATGGAGTGTTATAAAGAAGCCAAAGTTAACAACCAAAAATTCAAATGGGAAAAAAAAAAAAAAAAAAAAAAAAAAAAAAAGGAAAAAAAGGATATCACTAATAGAAGGAGGGAGTTGGGAGTAGGGCAAGTTGAAAATTGTTAAAGGCAAATGAGGGTAAGTTAGTTTAAGATTTGGGTGAATGGAAAGTGAGGAAACAATACTAATTTTGATTTGGACATTCTAAATTTGAGAAGGAGATGTGTAGCAACTGTTGGAAATATAAGACTGGAGTTTGGGAGAGAGTTCAAGGAAAAGGATACAAAATTTTAAAAGTCACCCACATAAAGGAATCAATGAAAATTAAGTACCTTGCCCAAGCTTTCATAATTAGTGAAACTTTTGGGTTAAAATTCCTTATCCAATTGCTTCATTGGACTTTATCCTTCATCAATTCACAGAAAACTAAATAATGTTATTTATAGTTAAAGTTTATTTGTGCATAGGGTAAATATGTGGTATAATGAATGGAAAGGATGCTGGACCGACAGTCAGGAAAACTAGAATAAAAATCCAAACTCTGCTTATTGTGTTTTCATTCAGGTCATTCACTGACAACTTTGCTCTAATAATTTATCATCCTTGAGATCTAAATGAGATAATATTTGTAAAATACTTAGCATAGTGCCTGGCACAAAGTAAGCCCTTAATAAATCCTTTCCCTTTCTCCCTCCTTTCCCTAATTAAAACAACAATAACAATAACAATATAAAAATAAACTATTGGCATATGTACTGTAAAAAAAAAAAAAGTTATAATTATAAAATAAAATTAAAATTAAATAAAAATAAAAAAATAAAAAAAAACTATTAATTACCAGTATGTGTCTTCTCTTCTACAACAGGCTCACCTAAAATACAGAAGGCATTTTGGGAGAGACAAAACCTTAAACTATTTGTGTTGGGGTTTCTAAGACTACCCTGAGAATTACTACTAACTGCATTAATTCCTATAGAATTAAAAAAAAAATCTTTACCCTCTTCTATTGGAACAAACTCTCTATTTCAAAGGAACAAGTTAATCACAAGCATTCAGCCAATTTTAACATTGGAGGCAAAAGGAAAAACAACTAAGCTGAGGAGGGGGAACTCCTGTCTCCAAAGGCAATACCTTCCAGATGAGATTCTCTATTACTATTAGAAAGTTGTTAAGAGAAAAGAATCTTGCACTTTTCTCCAAGAGTCCTCTGATCTTTCAGTAAGCCATGGAGAATCATTTAAGGAGCAAGTTCATTTGTCACACACACCAGCCAAAAGATCTCCCATATGACCAGTAAAATGATGAGGTGAAGGGTCCTCATTTCAAATGGGGTGAAATGACTAAAATAGTTGTCAACCACCACTACTTAATTTTTTTAATAGCTTTTTATTTACAAGATATATGCATGGGTAATTTTTCAGCATTGACAGTTTTGTTCTAATTTTTCCCCTCCTTTCTCCCACCCTCCTCCCCCAGATGGCAGGTAGACAAACACATGTTAAATATGTTAAAGTACATGTTAAATACAATATATGTTTACATGTCCATCAAGTTATTTTGCTGCACAAAAAGAATTAGACTTTGAAATGGTGTACAATTAACCTGTGAAGGAAATAAAAAATGCAGATGGACAAAAATTGAAGGATTAGGAATTCTATGTAGTGGTTCACACTCATTTCCCTAAATTCTTTCGCTGGGTGTAGCTGGGTCAATGCATTATTGCTCTATTGGAACTGATTTGTTTCATCTCATTGTTGAAGAGGGCCATATCCATCAGAATTGATCATCATATAATATTGTTATTGAAGTATATAATGATCTCCTGGTCCTGCTCATTTTACTCAGCATCAGTTCATGTAAGTCTCTCCAGGCCTTTCTGAAATCATCCTGTTGGTCATTTCTTATAGAACAATAATATTCCATAACATTCATATACCACAATTTATTCAGCCATTCTCCAATTGATGGGCATCCACTCAGTTTCCAGTTTCTGGCCTACAAAGAGGGCTGCCACAAACACCACTACTTATTAAACATAGACACAGATACAACAAGGAGAAGGCTTTATTAAAATAAAGAGAAGTGAACAATCCAGTTCTTCTAAATGCCCTGGGTTTCTGATTGAAAAAACTTCACATTCTGGGTTCTCTGCCACCCAACTCCCACGCTGAGACCTGGAACTTATTGGTGATTAACTGATTGACTAAATGAGAGCTCAAACACATATAGCATGTCTCAGAAATCCCACTGTACCACACTGAGTTCCTGATTATAATGTTTTATCCTTCCTCTTTTCAAAAATTTATAGAGAAAATAATCAAACCAACTAACACTATAAATTCTGGAAAGGATTGTCAATTACCCGAACCATATTTTCTGGACCAAAACACTCTCCCTGGCTATCACTTGTTTTAGGATATAGGTTTTTAAAAGTATTTAAAGTTTTGTCAGAAATGTTTGGTAGCCAAACTTATTTGTAAAACTCTACTTAAAGAGAAATGAACATCAGTAACTATGACTTTGAATGAAATAAGTAGTTTTTATCATAGTTTATCTTTGTCCTTGAATTTGGAGTTTGTGTTTTTAATCCAACAGATGAACAAGATGCATTGTAGACCTTTGAGCTCAAATACTCTTTAGAAGATTTCAAGAACATAAATACCAACAGGGAAATAGAGAATTTTGAGAAATTTCAGGTCTTTTTCATATCCCCTAAATTTATTACACACAATAAATATTTTTGATAAATAATTTCAATTTACCTCATTATCATTAGCAGGAAAGTCTTCCTACAGAACACTCACAATCTGAGACAAAGGTTCTAACTACAACTCTCAACTTAGCCACTTACAGTCTCTCATCATCCCACATCTGAGCCTCAATTCCTCTCTAGCATCCTATCTTATAGGAGCATGATGAAGAAAGCACCCTATAAACTTTCAAGAGCTATCTATTCAATTATTATTGTTGAAATTATTACTTCATAATTTATAACATAAAATTCTGTAGGTGACAGTTTGAGGAAAAAGCACGGCCAAGTTATTTGTGTCTAATGGTAACCATTTTGGGGGAGAGGGAAGAAAAAAAAGAAAGTTACAAAATACCTCTTTTATATATTTGAAAGGAATAGTAAAAGTTACATAGCAGAGCTGCTGTTTTATATGCAATCATATTTTTATTGTACTGTTATAGAAATATTTATTTCACAAATTAAAAATTAAAAAATTTTAAAGAGTCTAAATCACTGGTTTTCAAAGGGAGCACCTCTAGTTTTGTTAGGCATGTGGTGAGAATTATATAAAACTCACACCTACATATGTCATGCTAAGTTTTAAAAGGTAGCTTTAAAAATTTGAAAAAATCTGCTTCTTTCTGGAAGTTTTTTAAAGAATTTTAAAACATATGTGTTTTCTTATTCAAATGTTTTAATTTAGATATTAAGTCCATTCTGGTTTTTTTGATCTGTTTTTCTTAGTCTTTTTTTTTTTTTTTAACATATTTAGCATTATGCTTCTATTCTGCCTCTATCTTATAAAATTAGTTCATTCAACAAATATTTGCCCAGTGCTATGCAAAGCGATGAGAGAAATGCAAAAGCTCTGACCCCCAAGGAATAAACAGTCATAAATGAAAACAGAACAAAAACACTATTAACTATGGTAGAATCAAATAATTTCCAGGAGAAAAATACAAATAAATACAAAATTTCGGAGAGATTCCTTCCCATTGTGGAGAAGAGAGAAAAAAGGAGGACTACAGAAGGTAGGATCTGATGTGGTCCTTGAAAAAGAGTCAGAATGACAGAAGCTAGAAAAAACAAAGAAAAGAGTTTCTTTGCAGCAACTTTCCCCTTCCTACAAGTCTTCCGTAAATGGAAAAGAATATTTAAAGCTTGTTCCTCAAATGATGTTATTCTGTCTTCCTTTTTTTTTTTTTTTTTTTTTAATGGGACTTGTAATTTGGGAATTTAGAGTGAGGATTTCCCTCTGCCAATGTAAGCTGCCACCTGTTCTGCAACTTATCAGTCTTAGACAGTGTGAGAGGTTAAGTGATTTCTCTAAGGCCATGGACCCAGCATGTATTATAGGTAGGCCATGAATCTCATTTTCTACTGACTTTTCTTACCATACAGTGTAATTGTAAAAGGCTTACTTCCTTCCACAACCAATCTACATGATAGATTGTATCTGTGACCACACAGGTACTCCATTGTTAATGTTGTTGTCTGTCTGTCTTTCTTAAAGAGAACCATGACATCAGGGAGGGGATGCCATGACGTGCAAATGAGTTGGATTTAAGTGAGGGAGGCTGGGTAAGGTCACTTGCCTTCCTTTCTCCTCTGGAGCCATTTGGGTCCAGTGGCCAGATATAGATTGGGATGACTGGAGATAGTCCTAAATGCTATGTAGAAAAGGAAGAATTCTTTTAGCAGAAGTAGGCATTTGACTAACAAGTATTATATAGTGTTGATGCACAAGAGAATCATCACCAGATATGGCTTTATCACTCTTCCCCAAACACATACTGTGTGATGACAGCTTTAACATCTTCCTTTTTATTTATCTTCATCCATTAAGAATTCTAGTTTTATGTCTTCAATACTACACTAGTTATTTTACCGATTTCATAGAATGACAATAGCCCCATAAGTCCACTGAGAATTAAGAAGTAGATCACTATAAGAGGCAATTATTAAAGTGTTTTAATTTTTAAAAAGGAATTATTATAATAAGCAAATTAATTCAAAAGCACCAAACCCCCCCACAAAAAAAAAGAGCAAAGGACTAAAGTATGTGTTCACTAATAGAATCCTAGTTTTACCTTTTTCATAGTGTAGGGAAATGGCACTTGATTTCATTGTGATTCCCCGAATCTGTTCATCTTCTCGGCTATCCATATATCTTAACTAAAAAATGAAAAAATCCAGCAGTTTATATAAGCACATACTATGCACACACACACACATATATGTATGTATTCATTTCTTTATTGGTCATTGATTTAAAGTGCAATATACTGAATGAAGTTTTATAGAAAACTTTTTTTAAATATATAATTTAAATTGAAATGCGGAATTTTAAAAATTAATAAAATTAACAAATAAAACAATTGGAAGTATGTAAAACTTTTCTATTACTACTGAAACAAAAATTTGCACTTATGACACATTTTCCCAAAATTTTAATCTTCCATTTTACTCCTTATGTGATGTGAGCAACTTTATATATGTGAACATTTACAAACTGGGAACAGAAGAATTTCTTCTATTATTCAATATTATTATTAGTATTGGTTCTAGTGTAAGTATTTTAAAGCAAAAGTTTGAATTCATTATAGAAATGCTATATCTGGCTTCATATACATTTGGTATTCACCAATTTTGGAGAGTGATTCATTTTTCTACTAGAATCTGTAGCAAAGAAATACTCACAGTGCTTCTTCTGGCCCCTCCAAATCTTAAATACAGGCAATTTCTAAAGCCCAAATTTTGATCCTTTACCCTTCTTCTCTCTTTTCATTGTTTCCCACTAAACTAAGGATGAAGTTGAAACTTTTCAAACCAGCTTTCAAGGTTCTTTTCAAAATAGGTCCTATAATACTAACCTAAATAACCTCCCCCCAAAAACTCCATTCTTAGTAAGCTGGTCTTATTATTCTCCAAATACATCACATTCAGCAGCCTTTGTTCATATTACCTCTCAATCTATTTGCCAGTGTTCCAACAATAGAAGGTCTATTCTTAATCACTAAACTATCCCCACAATTCTCTGTACCATCCATTTTTGTACTTACATTAAATTCTTCCTCATATGATTATGTAATTGTTTTCTAAGTGTACCAGCTTATCTCCCTAGTAAAACATAACTTCTTTAGGGTAAGAACCATGTTTTAGACATCTTTCATACATTCAAAGTGCTGAGCCTATGGTAAACACCCAATAAATACTTGCTGAATTGAATTGTGTAAGCCTAATGAATATGCATCCATGAAAAAGAATATCTTACCTTCCCGGCCAGACGACTGGAGATGATTCCATTGCTAGATATGAGGCAGTCTGCCAGTGTGGTTTTCCCTACAAATAAGAATAATTAAAGGGCCTTTATTCTTTAAAAAAAAAAAAAAGGAGTAAAACTGTAAATTATTTAGGACTGAATACTTGACCACTGGATATGGCTTTAAAAAGATCCCATAGTTGTTACTAATAAGTGAAATTAGACCAAAATTTAGTAGTTAAAATAAATTAAGAATCTAGAATACAGTAGAGAGTGCTGGTCTTGGACACACAAAAAAAACCCCGAGTTTGAATCCTGCCTCAGAAACCTGTTAGTGATGTGACTCCTGGGCACATAGGACTTAATCTGTCTGAATCTTAGTAAATTTTTCTTATTTTTAAAGTGGGCACAATAATAGTACCACCCTCACAAGAGATAATATTTGCAAAGTTCTTTACAAATCTTAAACTTCTGCTACTACAACAACTATGTTACAAAACACTGCAAACTATATAAAATGTGCCAATGATTTTCCATGAATTCTTAAGCTGTGGTCCAATGGGGAATAAAGGTAAGAGTGGTAAAGTAGAAAAAACATCAACTCTGGAGTCAAAGGACCTGCAGTAAAATCCCCTCCCATTCCTCCTCTCACTCTGACTTTCTGATGTTGTAGAAGTCACCTCATTTCTCTTTAGGATGTCAGAAGCTCTGTTTCTTCATATATAAAATTAAAGGCATACATTAGAGATGGCTTCAGAGATCTCTTTCAGTCCTAAGGCAATGATCTTTTAGTTTGTTGTTCAATCATATCAGTCATGTTTGACTCTTTCTGATCCCATTTGAGGTTTCCTTGGCAAAGGTACTGGAGTGATTTACTATTTCCTTCTCTAGCTCATTTTACAGATGAGGAAACAGAGGTGAAAAGGATTAAATGACTTATCCAGGTTGCACAGCTAGTAAGTATCTAAGATCAGATTTGAACTGAGGAAGCTGAATCTCTCTGACTCTAGACCCAGAACTCTCTATTTATTGCGCTGTTCTATCCACCTAGCTCTTCCAAGCAATGATCTCATGATAACACTAAATTAAACCAAAGCTTCTTAAACTGAAATGTGGGGATTACAAAATTATATTTATTAGCAACAAATGTTTGATTTCTGCACCTATTTTATATGCCTTATAACTGGTGTTGTGTAATAATTTCTTGGGTAAAAAGTGTCATGAGTAGAAAAAGTTTAAGAAGCCCTTGCACTAAACCACCACAACAGACATGATGAAACTGCCTTGGATTTCTCTTACTTCTAGGAAAATTACCCAGTCTAATAGTATAAATTAAGACCTTGTAAATTGCCCACAGCATCAGCAACTTGTACTTCACACATTTTTATTACTCAGAATAATGTAATTCAAACATGATGCTTACCATGGTCCACATGAGCCAGTATGCAGATGTTCCTAATGTTACTGGTATTTCTTTGGAGTTGAATCATCTTATCCAAACTGTTGAGAACCATGGTCTCTTTTCCCCCTATGGTTAAAAATTAAATTGTATTTATTGCAAATAGAGCTAAAGATAAAAGTTAAGAAAAATATTAAAATGTTGGTAACTGACAAGTCGATTGTCATGTAATCAACATCAAAACTCAGTGTTAGTAGTTAATGTGATTGCACACTTTAGCCATTTAAGGAACATACCTCAGGTACCAGGCTACATAAAAACCAAGAATCACTGAGATGAGCAACTTCTGGGTAACAGATAAAGAACCATAACAGTATTCCTTCATTCCTAGGTCATGCATGAATGTTTGTTTACACCAAAACATACACATCTAGGTAGATTACAAATCTGATAATTTGTGTCCAATCATTAAAATCAACATTTAAAATTGCCTCAAATATTTTTATCCATTAAAAATTGAACTGATTGCTCATTAATGACTTGTAAGTTCAATCAAAGTTCTGAACAATGCTGGATCTGTGTTCTTAGGCTGAATTCATTTATTCAAAAAGGATTTCTCTATTGAGGGACACAAGAATTCTATTATAAAATATAGGGCCCTCCTGCCCTGGAACCTCCAGGCAACTGTTAAGTAACAAAGGATAGGTAGTATAAAATTAAACAGTGAAGTACATCACTAACACACTCATTAATAAGGGGAAATTCAGTAAAAAAAAATTTTAGGCATGCACTCCCAATATATATACATTTATTTATTTATATACTAATAATTATATATAGTACAAAACATACAAATATTAAATTTAAAAAAGGATGAAACAAAAATGAAATATTTGATCTTAAGAGTTATGATGGAACCATTGGAATTTCTGGTTGAATTGTGCTTGATGAGGATGTCATTACTGTGTCAGGGTCAAGGTACATTCTGTGTTGATGTGACAGATCAGACTCATATGAGCTCAGAAAACTGTACCACAACAACTTGAAGCACAAATTCTTCACGTGAATATTTGGAATGGCAACATCTCTAAATTCACACATCTCACATTTCTTTTAAGTTACTGCAATTGTGCTTTGCTCATAGAGTACTACTCCTTTGATGTGGGTGTGTCATGCTGGAGCCACCTTGTGCCAGTGTCTGTGTCTACGATAAGTTCCAAAGTTCTTCAGAGAAACCAGGAGAGCACTTGCCTCGTGTGAGTTCTCTGTAAAATAGTTTTATTCAAACATTCAAACAATGTGGCCAGTCCATCAGAATTGCTCTGTCTTAGCGTTTGAATGCTTGGCAATTTAGCTAGAAAAAAATGTCCAGTACCATTTTAGGTATCTTTAGTATCTGATATACTGTCTAGGTTTCACAGGCATACAACCCATAAGGGCAGGACAATGGTTCTGCAGACCTTCAGTCTGATAGTCAATCTAATACTTCTCTCCCAAACCTTCCTTGGGAGCTTTCCAAATACTGAACTAGCTCTTGCAATGCATGAGTCTACCTCATCATCTATGTGGACATCCCTAGAAAGTATATTGCCAACGTAAGTAAACTTCTCCATGGCATTCAAAATTTCTCCATTTGCTGTAAGTGATGGTTCCATGTGAAGATGGTGTGCTGTGGTCTGGTGAAAAATCTTTTTCTTGATATTGTCAGGCCAAAGTTAGCACAAGCAACAGAGAACAGATCCAAATTCTGTTGTCTCAGGTTGCATTGAGCGCATAATCATCTGAGAACAAAAAGTTGCCCACTAACTCTCCCTCCACTTTGTCTTGGCTTTTAGCCTTTTCCAGTTAAATAATGTAGTATTAATACTATCAGTGACATTTATTATATCATTTTCATTCTCATTAAAGGCACCTCACAATATCACTGAAAATGTACATTAGGGAAAAAAAAAAATAGAAGCGGAGTGTAAAGCCCATTGAGAAGCACCTGAGACAGCCACAAATAGTCTGGGAGATGATATGGTATAGGAATAGGTGGCAAGAATGAATTTGTACTCTAGTACTGTTCATCCTCTTTGAGAAGCTTACCTTCTCAGTCTAGGGGGAGGCTAGAGGCTCACACAGCTACAAGAAGCCATCCATGGAGTTTGGGAGTAGATGGGGAATTCTGAATAATAATAAAAGGGAGATGGGTTGTATTGTAAACAATCCTAACAACCTGATAAGTGGGAAGGCTGGGAATCAATCTTCCTGTCCCACCCTTCACTTGGTTATATATCTTGAGGTAATGCCAAAGCCCAGCATGTGGGGGGAAAAACCACTTTGGAGACAATACAGGCAGGAGCAATAAGTATTCTAAAAAATTTGGGGGAAATAGTGGGGCAAGAGACACATGTCTTGGAAAAAGTAAAACTTCTGTACTCTCAGTAGTAGAGGAGTAGAGAATTTGAAGAAGCAAATTTTAGATAAGAAAAATAACATAAAACAAGATTATATTCAATCAATCAATAACATTTATTAAGAGTCTACTATGTTTCAGGTCCTGTGTTAAGTGCTGGGGATATAAAAAAGAGGCAAAAGAAAATTCCTTCAATCAAGGAGCCTATCATCTAAAGGGGCAGAGATCATGTAAACAAATACATACAAAGCAAGCTATATGTAGAAGATACCCATACTGAAATAGATTATAATAGTCAAGGAACTATGAGACTAAAGAATTCCATGTTGGGAAGTAGTGAGAGAGAAGGACCAATGTTGGAAAGTCTTGATTGCCAAATTACATAAATCATCTGGAAATTGTTATGTATAATGTTCATTTTAGACACTTTAAAAAACTCTAGGTTCTAAGCAAAATATATCCCTCATTTTAGTTATATTCTACTTATTAAGAAAAAGCATCCCTTAAAGTCCACTCTTCCTTGAATTAAGCATAATATGGAACTTTTAAAAATCATGTTGTTTTTAATAAATTTTTATCCTCCTTAATTTGAAAAGCAGACTGATATATTTTATTTTTGCTTTTATTTTGTGGCCCTTTGTTTTTGTTATGTGTCAATGGTCTTTACCATTTCTTGTTTAAATTAATAGTACAAACAAGGCAAAAAGTGTTTTCTTCATGCAATCTATAGCAGACTAATCACCAGAATTCTTCTTCTTTAAGTATTCTTCTCTGTATTCTGTAGATATATATATATAAATAAAATTTTACTAAAATTTCTTTAATATAAAATTTTACTAAAATTGCTTTAAGAAATGCTTTAGTATATGATTTGAAAACAGTGCCCAGGATTTGGTTTCATGATGGGCATGCTAATTTAAAAATTCACCTTTCAATAAATCTTTTTTTCAGTGTGGAACAAAAAAAAATTTTCTTAATTAGTTTCTTCAAAAGTTACCACAGAACTAAATGTGGTTCACAACACAGCATTTTTACTTTTTGTTGTTTGCTTGCATTTTATTTTCTTTCTCATTTCTGGTTTGATTTTTCTTGTGCAGCAAGAACATTGTATAAGTATGTATGCATATCATATATTTCTATCATATTTAACATTTACTGGCTTACTTGCCATCCAGGGGAAGGGGGAAATTAGAACACAAAGTTTTGTAAGGGTTAATGTTGAAAAATTATCCATACATATGTTTTGAAAAATAAAAAACTTTAATAAAGAAAAAAATTACCATAAAGTGAACAAAATCATCAAACAGGTTACTCCAAGTTTAGGAATGACATTTCAGTCAGTTCTCTCTCAATATTTTGCAAAGGAATCATGGAACAACTTTTCTTAATTTTCTCGTTTATTTACAACTATTACAGTAGTAAGAATTTTAGTACAGTCACAGCCACTTCATGTAGAATTTGTTTTTTACTGCTAACATTTGTTTACACATGAAGTAATTAAGTGATCTAGTGATTAGAGTGTTAGCCCTAAAAGAAGGAAGACTCATCTTTGTCAGTTCAAATATCTCAAACACTTAATAGCTAAGTGATTCTGGGCAAGTCACTTAACCCTGTCTGCTCCATTCCTTAACTGTACAAAATGCCAAATTATTCTATCTTTGCCAAGAAAACTCCACATGGGTATTGAAGAGGTAGACACAACTGAACACTATTTACAAAGCACTTTAATGTTTGCAAAAACTTTACAAATATGATTTCATTTTATCTTCATAACCACAGTGAAACCATTTTACAGTTGAGTTCCATTTTACAATATTTAATTGAGGCCAAGAGAAGTTATATAACTTGCCCTGTCACACACCTGCTACCTCAGAGTTAAACTCAAGTCTTCTCAACTCTAGGTAAGTGCCTAACTACTATGATGTCCAGCTTGCCTCCTTTTAAATGTACAGAGCAATAAATTTAGAAACTGATTCATCATGACCTAGAGACATTTACACAAATCTTTAACATGAGTCACTAAAGACTAGTAGAAACAAGTTTTTAAAATGTCTGTACAGGTAAAACCAAAATGACTTCAAACATTTTCCGTAATTTGGAAATTTTATTGACACAGTTGTAGCTTTAAAATTTTTTTACAATTAATTTGGTCCATCTTTGAACTTATCTTCTGTAGGATTCTGTTTGTTTATTCAGTAAAAAGATTTGGACTCAAAGAACCAGAGAAAGCCTCTTAATAATCCTCACTTTAAGCCCTAAATACCAAATGGGAAGGAATATTTGAAGTAATGTAGCCCAATATCCTCATTTAACTTGACCATGCAGTGAGTTAATGGCAGAACTGGGGCTATTTAGATATATTGGATACCCCCAAAACTGTTATTAGCTTAAAACTGCATTAGTAACAGTGCTTCAAAGTACATTTGTGCTTCTGAGTATACTAAGACTTTTGGAACAAGCTGTTCCAACTTCAACAAATTCTGAAAAGTCAAGGATAAATTTGTGGTCTATACTGCTGATGTCTAAAGTCAACTTCCAGATACTATGTTTGACTACTTTGGGCCTTCTATATCCTTATTACAAAAAAAAAGAAAAAAAAAAAAAAAGAATCCTGGTGAATGGTTGACTGTAATCTAGGGAGAGGAGTTAGGGCAAAGTGACAAGTTGAATGTAAATGAGTTCAAGAGCTTTTTTTTTTTCCCTTGGCCTCTGGATCCTCAGAACCTAGAGTCATTGTATGATAGATTCAGAGGCAAAACCAGAATGCTCTCTTGGTATCTCCAGTGCCCACCATATATAAGCAAGCTATTAGTAACAAATGACTGCTGGCTGACATTAGAGAGCTTCCAGGATGAGTTAACCAAAGTTCTGATGAACTCCTTACAATACACACACACACACACGTGTAATGGCACATAATAAAACACTATATAAATGAGTCATGGCTGTATCCTCTGTACAGAATGAGTCTCAATGACTCACTACTGCCAAAGTACTAAAGTTTCAACATTGGAAACCTTCCGCACTAGGTTTACATTTCCAAACTTATACCATTAATACCCTCCAATATACATATCCATGTGCATGCACATCCTCCCATGATGGGGTTGTGCATCTATAAACACACATAAGCATACGGGTATACAAACTAATTTTTTGTAAAGCTCCACAGCTATTTTTCAATTTATTTGTTTGCTTTGTAATCCTATGTGTTTTATTCTCCGCATTTAAAACATTACTTTTAGGCAGCTCATGGATTTCGCCGCTCGCCCCCCCCTCCCCCCCCCCGCCTCCTCTACTCCCCCAAAGTTTAAGCACTCCTAATCTATTTCACCTTACAACCCTGGGGCTCGGCGAGGGGGAAATGGTCTGTTCGGACAGGGCTAGGCCCCGGGACCCCAACACTGCCCCTCTCCCGTAGAGCGCTCGGTCCCGAGGGAGCGCTAACGTCCGCCCGCGCCTCGCTGAAGTTTCCCGCCCGCCTTCCCCGGAGCTGGGAGCGCAGGAGCCCAGGCTGCGGGGCCGGCCCCTTTCGGACGGCATTTTTACTGGGGGGAAGCACCGGAGAGTGAGCCGGGACATGGGAGAGAGGAAGGGGGAAAGGGGACCGGGGGGTGGGGTGGGGGGGAAGAACGGGGCGTAAAGCTGTCACGAGCGGCACGCGGGCGCCGGCGTCTCACAACTTCCCAGGGTTCCCCGTCGCCTTCCAGCTTTGACAGCCTGGGCGTGCGCGACCTTTGACCCCAGCGAATGACGCCGGACGGGGAAGCTGATCTCCAAGCGCTCCAGGAAGACGCCGGAGGCAGTCAGGCTAGAGTGTGTCTGGCCTTCGGCCCACCTGTCTGCCGGGAGTCCCCCAACTCACCTATTCACTCGGTTACAAATGACAAAAAAAAGCCACGGAGCCGATGTCAGGACCAGTAGCTCAGGCGCCACCACGCGTGCCGGAGAAAACGCTGAGGAGGAGGAGACTGTTCCAAACGCGGAACTCGAGGATGGGGGAGCTGGGGAAGGGGAAGGCGGGGATAGGGGGCGTGGTTGAGGACCGCGACCTTCGACTCGCCCGCCCCCTCTGACGACGCCGGAAGCCCGCCCCGTTCATAGGACGCCGCGGCCGTCACTAGGCAGCCCCGGGGTTGCTGTGGTTACGGCCGCGTTCTAGAGTGTTAGAAACAGCCCAAAGGAAAGCTTCGGCGGGGAAGATGACGCTCCTCTGTTTGTGCCAGATTTGCACTTGCGGGTAAGGGAAGTTTGGGACTGCGGTGAGTGCGGGGCCCTCTCTCCCGCCGCAGGATCGTCCGACGGAGCTCTCTCCATCCCTTCTCTGGAATCGGCTTCCCTCCGGCTCCTCCGTGCACGCCGCCCCACGCGTGGGTGTGGGGTACCCCCCTTCCTGACCACGCTTCCTTCACCCCTTTCCCCCCACCCCACCCCGTCTCAGCCCCTCTCGTCCCCTCCCCCCCTTCCTGACCCTGCCGCACCCAGCTGCCCGGCTCCCGTGAATCGGACCGTTTCCTGACCCCGTGCCCTTCAGCTCTCTGAGACCTAGGCCCCTTTCCCCATTCCTCTGGTTTCCAGAGACTTAGTCCGCTTCGTGGACTTCCGCCCCCCACTCGTGAGTCGTCCTCCTTAACCCGAGAACCTTGTGGGAGCCAGCCCCCTTTCCAAGCCCACACCTTTCAGAGAGCCAGCCCCCTTCCCATGCCTCCTTTCTGAGCCCCACCCGGCTCCACCGTTCGGAACTTAGCCCCCTTACCGAATCACTCCCTTCAGCTCTGCCCGGGGCAGCGGGTCCCGCTCCTGCAGCCACACCCACGACTCCCCCATTACGGGACGGAACCCCTTCGGGGCCTCTCCTGTAACTGACAGGCTGCCTCCTTTCCGATTTCCACAAGCCTCGGAGCACTTGGACCAGCGATCCAGACTCCCTTCGGAGGCCCCATAGCTTTTAACCCTTACAGTCCAACAATTCGATCCTCCCAACCCCCCACCCCCCACTTTTCTAAAGTTCCCAAAGCTCATTTCTCTCTCCTCGTAATGGTCCCAGCGGTCTGGGAGCCCGAGCCGGTTTCCTGACTCCAGGAGCTCTCCTGTTTCAAAGCTCTGCGCTCCTGAGCCATCGCACCCGTAGTTCTTCTGTGCTAGGGGTCCAACTCCTCCTCTCCCCGATCTTCAGGGGACGCGGCCCACTTCCGATTCCCCTCAGCTTTCAGGCCCCGTCCACGTTGTTGAGCCCCCACACCTTTCAGTTCTCTCCTTCCAGACGACCACCTCTCTTTCCCCCCTTCTTGTAAAATGCCAGCTTTTTGAGGCCTAGAACTATGTCATTTTCACATAAAAACTGTTTGTTGAATTATGTTTCCTGAGGGCCTCCCCCAGAGGGTCTCCTGTGGATGATGCCGCTTTCCTAATTTAATATATTTAGTCATTAGCTCCATGGATCCAGGCCCTGTGCCTGAGTCAACTGTATCTTCAAGCATTTACTGTTCCATTAAAGCCCAAGGTTTGTGACCTTAGATTTTTTTCCAAAATTGCCAAATTTATATCAACTTCTCCCAGAATTCTGTTCAAATATGATTTTTCTTGTTTTTTTTTTCTGCTTCTTGAATTTCTTGAAAACTTTGCTAAAAATTAATTTCACACTTTTTCCTTTATTGTAGCCCAACCATATTCAGAGAGATTAGGAAAGGTACTTTTCTTGCCTTAGTTCAAATATAAAGGGTTTTTTTTAAACATTCAAATATGAAGGTTGAACTATATATATATATTTTTTCTTGTTGGAATCATCTTTTCAATAAGCTTGAAAATGAAAATTTCTTCCCTGTTTAAGGAAATACCTAAGGCTCCACCTAACAACTTCCTGTGTCATACAAACACAGTCACCTAGTGGCTTTCTCCTCACTATTTATTTACCTAAGGTTTTAATCAGTAATATGCTAAATAAACAATATTATAAATGGACCATTTAATTTGTTTCTACTCTTAAGTCATGACTACCTCCAAATTGAACTTTTTCCTCCATACCTCCAAGTTGAATTTTATGGGAAAATGGTTTTTCACAAACTTGGTTCTCACCAAAAAGTTAAATAGAACAAAGATTATTTAGGTTATTCCAGTCAAGGTTATCAAGCATTTTCTGGGAAATTGTTATTATTATATTTCATTTAAAAAAACCCCAATAAATTCTCAACTTTTTCTCACCCTTTTTTGTATGTATTTGTCTTATCTTCCTTTCTTTATAATTCTGTGTGTTTCCATCTGTGAGCATTAAAATAAGGGATCATGTACAACACAGATGGGACAAGATTTGATTCCCCCAGTTCATATTACAAAGAATAAAATAATACATAAGGATACTTGTGAATTTTTAAACAACCTTTTGTCACTGGTTAAATGCTTGCAATAATAGAATTCAATTTTTTAGCCCAGGCATTGGTAAGTATATGTTTTACTAACCACATTCCAATTATAGGAAGCACTTGATAATGTGTTCCAATTATAGGAAGCACTTGATAATGTGTATTATTAACTGGCCAATTCAACTGGCCTCTTCTCTGATTCAATATGCTCCTCTTACCTATCCTCAATTAAAATCCTAGTTTGTGCTTATTATGAAGCACAAACCATCACAAAAGGGCAACTAAAAGTTATAAAAGCTCAGATATAAGTATTCTGAAACACCTCTACAAAAGTTTTCTGGACTATTTCATAGAGGTATAAAGGTATAGAGGTGGCCTGGTGTTGTCACAGACTATGCCCGAAGAACGTAAGATATAAGCAGATCTCAATTGTACTCAGTGGCTTCGAATGTGGGTTCAGGAGAAGACTGACTTGTTCTGAAGACCAGCATATCTGAGTTTACAGAGCCTCATTAACCCAAGGCCAGCCATCAGCGGATTATTTTGGGGGAGGGGAGCCATAAAATTTGTGAAGACTATCTACTGAATAAAATGGGATTGTTTTCTATGATGGTGAAGGGAAATGTCACACTGATGAAAGTGTGGTTCCTTGAAACGTTAAATATTTAGAGATGATCCCAAAATGCAAAATTTTGCAAAAGGGCTACAGAATTTCATTTAAATTGACCAAATGAAAATAATTTGGAATTCATAGATTCGTCTATGCCTAAATGTTGTTTTAAGTCTATTTAATGTTTCCATAAGATAATGAAAAGCAGCAATGAGCTAATTACTAAGTGAATATTAAGACTTGGGGGGAGGCAGGGGACAAAAAATTGGAGAACTCTCAGTTCCATCGATTATAATCCATTAAAGTCATTGTCATTGTTGAAATTAAAGATTATAGGCCCTATAGGAGGAACTACTTTTCAAAGCCTTAACTAGCAGGCAGGAAATTATGACTTCCCAGAGTGTTGCTATCCCTGCACTCTTTCTCATAATTCTGCAATGGCTCACTGTCTCTGTTCCTTTCAGTGTCATCCCTAAGAGCCAAAGGGTCACCTTTTCCCACTGTCAGATTCTGCATCGGTCACCTTTCCATATCCAATGTTGATTAGAAACATGATTCAGGAGCAAATAATTGAGAGTAGAATGTTTCTGTGGCTTCAGTATGATAGAAACAGCTTTCTTCAACAGAGGAGCTACATTCTTAGGTATTGGAAGAATTGGTAGATATGATTGGAGAACAGCAAAGATAACTGTAGGACTAGAGAAGGGCAAGTCTTTTTTTCAAAAAAGGAAAGAGATACAAACCATCGTTCAATAAACTTGGCAATCCTCTAAAACTTATTTATTAGAGATTTAGTGAACTAGATAATTAGTAACCGTGGCTTCAAGAAGAATAAATTATGTCAAACTAGTATTTCCTTTTCCAACATGGTTTCTCAACTGGTAGAACACAAGAAATACTATACAGTTTACACAGGTTTTAAGAAAGCCTTTAACAGAGTAGTTCTTACTATTTTTTGTGGAAAAGATGGAATATGATAGTACTATTATGTCAACTCAACAAGTAATCATTAATAGTTAGTGGTTAACATGTATGAAATATAAAACTTTATATGTGCAGTGTCCCAGAGATCTATAGTAGTTAGTCCTGTAATGTAACACTTTAAACAATGAATTGGATCAAGGCATAGATGGCAATCCTCAAATAGAATAAATAAAGCTTTGAGATAGCTAAGAGACTTGAAAAACAAAGTCAGTATCAAAAAAGGTTTTGCCAAGCAAGAAAATTGCACTCAAATAGTATAAAATTTTAGCTTTACCTTCAAATAGCTGTTCCAGATAAAATATTGCTAAATATTATTGTGCCTTCCAAAACCCATGAATTCTATTGTTTACAAATTGCCTTTATGTTGAATCTGTCCTTTTCCCTCAGATTATATTTGTTAATGTGTTTATATGTTGTTTCCTCTCATTAAAATGTAATTTCCTTGAGGACTGGTTCTATTTTGTTTGTGTTCTTAGACCCTGGCACTGTGCCTGATAAATGGTATGTACTTAATGAATGTTTTTTTTTCTTTTTTTTTTTTTTTAAGTAAATTATACAGCAGCCCAAAAAACTAATGCAATTTTGGAGTACCTTAAAATGGTTCAGATTTCCTGAGTAGCCAATCCCACTGTACCGTTATGCTCAAAAGCATCATGTGCACGCCTGCACACACACGTGTGTGTGTGTGTGTGTGTGTGCAGTTCTGAGTGTTGTTTCTTGAAAACCATTTTTTTTAATAGAGAACAATTAGAGGAAGATAATTAAAATGGTTAAAGCCCTTAAGTTCATGTTATATGAGTATCTTTTGAAGGTATGAGAGATTTTTATCATAGAGGAGAAAAGGCTTAGGACTTCTATAATGTCACATTTGTGGAGCTGCAAGGTATCCAAGAGATCATTTATGCCAATTCTCTATTTTGCCCATGTGGAAACAGGTTCAGGGCAACCTATCCAATGTTGTATGGATGGTGGAGTCAAGAAATAGGTTTTGAACCTGGGGCCTTTGGCTACTGAATCAATGATCTTTCCAGGACATAACTATTTTTAAGTATGTGAAGGAAGGACTGTGATGTGGAAGAATTAGATGTGTTTTCTGGCCTCAGTAGGTTCAACTAAGAGCAATGAGTAGAATTAACAAAAAAGCAGAATTAGACTTCATCACAAATTAGAGCTCTCCAAAATGACATATATCATCTTTAGAAGGTGATGGGATCCTCTTCAGAAGGTCAGATGACTATTTGTTGAGTGTGTTGTGATTGACTTTTTTGGTTGATATGGGTTGGACCAGATGGGCCTGGGTTCCTTTCCAACTCTGATATTCTTAAATTCTCCCCAGAAATTGGGAATTTGAACTTGCAAAGGGGGACTAGAATTAGATTCTTGAGGATGGGAGGGAGGAAGAAGACAATGGGAAACTTTCCCAAAGGAAAGAAAGGAGAGAAGCAGAGGGAACATAGAGATTTGAGTACTTTCTGAAAAATGAAATTTTTGAAATGGTGATTGTAGGAGGAACTCACTGATCAGAGGAGGGGTTTCAGTGATGGGGGGATCTCAGGGTGAAATGAAAAACTGTAGAATGGGAGTGAAAAGGTTACTGTGACGTGATGAAGTCAGGCAGCCTATACAAGGAACTAGAGATTCTAGTACTGGTTCTGTTAATAGCTGTACTGCCATAGGCCAATGCTTAACATTTTTGTGCTTTAGTTTCCTCATCTTTTAAATAAGAAGGAAGCCTACATCATTGTTTCTCACCTACTCCAAGTCCATAGGCCAACTCTATCCACTACTTCACATATAGAGGACAGCCTGCTCAAAGATAGAGACAGAAGATAACAATGTACGTTGTGAGCAACAGCAAGAAAGCCAAGTTAGTTGAACCATAGACTGGAATACTTCTCACTTCTGCCTCTCAGAAGCCCTAGCTTCCTTCAAAACTTAATTCAACTTCTACCTGTGTCCTAAGAACTTTCCCAATCCTCCTACTAATGACCTTCACCCGCGTGTGTGTGTGTGTGTATAAATAATCTGTGTGTATATGTATGTATGCATATATGGTTGTAAAAGAACAATTGCCCCTTGAAAGCAAGGACTACTTTGTTAATTTTATTTCCAGCCTACCACAATCTCTGGTACAAAGTAGGTGCTTAATAAATGCTCATTCATTTATCATTTGATAAAAATTATTATGTATTGTTACTTATGTCATTATAATATGCATCCATTATATTCAGGTATTCCCCAAGTGAAGGCTCACTTTGGTAGACAATCTGCTGTCTATCATATCTTCCTCATTTTGTGTGTGTGAAATTAATAATTTTAACTTAAGTGTGTAATTCAGTTCTATTAAATTTCACCTTCAATTTAGCCCAATGTTCTAGACTTCTGAGATCTTTTTAGATTCAATCTAGTGAGTTAACCATAAAGCTTTGTGTCATCTTTACATGTTATAAATGTGTCATCTTTATCTAAGCTCTTGATAGAAATACTAAATATCCCAGATCCCGGAAGCAATCTACTGAAACTTCTGTAAAGTTATTAACATAGAATCATAGATCACTAGCTAAAATGTACCAGGCAAGTCATCTAATCCAAATTTCTCATTTTACATATGAGAAAACTGTGGGCTAGAGAGTTTAAGGGATTTATACCCAGATTCATCAAGTAGTGATTATAAGTAGTAGAACTAAGATGAAATTAAAGTCCCCTGACTTTTCACTCTTTCAATAGCCCCATAGTGTTTATTTTTTGTTTGTTTTTTAATATATTTTGTTTTTCCCCAATTACATGTTAAAACAATTTTTTAAAACATTTGGTATTTTTTTTTAATTTTGAGATCCAAATTCTATCCCTCCTTCCTATCCTTCCTCTCTAAGATGGTAAGCAATCAGATATAGTTTATACATGTATAATAACTTAACATTTTCATATTAATCGTTATATACAAGAAGGCAAAAGAAAAAGAATGAAAGTGAAAAATAGGCAGGTGATAAGCTTCATCATTGTTCCTTTGTGATTTTCTTGGATCACTGTATTGCTCAAAATAGCTAAGTCATTCACAATTCATCATACAATCAACATTCTTCTAGTTATCAGTTCATATAAGTCTTTCCAGGTTTTTCTGAAATGATCCTGTTTGTCATTTCTTATAATACAATAATGCCATAGCTTGTTTAGCCATTCTTGAATTGATGGACGTCCCTTCAATGTCCAATTCTTTGCCTCCACAAAAAGAGCTGCTATAAATATTTTTGTACTATAAATATTTTTATCCTTCCCTCACCCTTTTTTATATCTTTAGGAGATAGAACTAGTAGTAGTATTGCTGGATCAAAGGGCATGCACAGTTTTATAGCCCTTTGAGCATAGTTCAAATTGTTCTCCAGATTGCCTGGATGAATCTATAGTGATTATTTTGAGTCCAGCCATTCAGTCTGAGTTTTTTCTCAATAAACTGAACATGCTCTCCCAAAATAAAGGATATGTGTCAGCGTATAGCCATTTTCTTGCCTCAATACAAATTCTAAGGCCACTTTCCTCCAATTTTTCCATGCAAGTTTCTATTTGCTGTTAAGGATTAGGTATAGGATAGAAATTTCTCCTTGTTGCTTCTATCTTTATAAGGATAAAGAAATTATATTATCACTAAGGCAAATCAAGACATTATTAACTATTCTAATTATGGTTTAAAAAATATGGTTCTACATGTCTACTTTTCTACAGATAATTGAAGTCCCCAATCATCATCATATCACATTTTCATTCTAGACTTGGCCTGTCACTTTTTGCTTCTTCTGGCCCATTGTGAAAAATAATATCAAAATTCCTCCCCATCTTCTTTTGCCTTTTAAGGAGCAAAATGACTGCCAAATGAAAAGGAAAAAGTCATTTTTTATCAATGATTATATAAAATGTCATGATGCTTTAGTTTTAAGTAGTACAATTAAATCTTAGTTGTTTATATGTAGATTATCTCATGTGAATTATTGACCATATATTTTTCATTTTAGATTACTTTTAATCCTCACCATCCAGAAGTGTTTTCCTTACTTTCTACTAATATGTGTATAGGTATATTTACATATATATATGTCCATGACTAAGATGGCAATAATCCCACTTTCTGCCTTGGTCAGACCATATTTAACTGATTTAATTCTGGCATCAATTTTTAAGGAAATTGATTTGCTTTAAAATATTGAAAAGAGCACAATCAGAATTGTGAAGGTATTCACAGTCATGCCGTATCTAGAATTGTTTGAATGATGGTTAGTCTGCAGAAGAGAAGACTTAGGGGTAGGAGATAGTATGGTGAGAATATAACAACCATCTTCAGGTATTTGAAGGGCTGTCTCTTGATGTTTCAATTTAACTTGTTCTGATGGATATAGGATGGACTAGACAGCTCCATATCTCTTAAGGTCTTTCATGTTCCTTCTAATTAAAAAATTTTGGTTCACTGTCCAGCATGTTCCTCTTTTCTTCTTGAATATAATAAGGTATAAGTCTTCTATATAGATGACTAATCTTTGACATATTTCATTTCTTGCTCCTGAGTCATGTCTTCCAATATATTTGTTCAGTATCTTTCTCTACACCCATCTTTTTTATGTTGAAATGAATAAATTAAAATTATAAACTAATTTTAATCTAGGGATTTTTTTTATTCAATTATTAATGGATGATTTTATCTATTCTCTGCAAAAGTAGATGCCACATTAAGGTAGCCTTTTTTCCCAAATGTTCATCTTAAATCCTGAAACATAAGATAACCAAGTATCCCATAACATGATACTTGTTATTGCCTTTGAACAGAAACTGAAACCAGTTCTGGGTGCATTCCCTTAATTTCTATTTCCTAGAAGAACTTATGAGCCATTCTTTTACTTTCTGTCTTTAACTTTATAGCAAGAATGTCAAGACAAGTTTTAGTAATAGGTTTATTTCTTGGATAGCATGCAAGAACTGAACTATCATTCATAGTACCTACAATTCAGTTATTATTTTACAGAAAGTCTGAGAATTGTGATTCATAAGGCTTTCTGGCCTGCTTTCTACTACTTGCCAAGATCACAGCAGATGCAGAAGTGGGTCACATTAACATGAGGGATGTTTTGTTTTTGTTTTATTTTTTCCAGGGAAGGCCCTTGAGTTTTACTATAACTTATTTAAGTAAATCTGGTTACATTATTAGCATATATATTTAGATGTTGTATAATGTCTCTGTTTAGTTAGTTTAATGATTATGGTAAAAACTGAAATCTAGCTTGCCTCCTGTTTAACAAAGACTTAAAGGCATGAATATTATGCTTATCAAATTTGAAGATGACAGAATAAATAAGAAAAAACCTGATTTTGTTAATACCAAATATAAGAATACTCCAATGCTGGTTTGGGAGTTTTGATGTTTTTCGAGTTTTGTTAGGTTCTTACTAAATGCTAATGAGATAATGAGATATTAGGTTCTTACTAAGTGCTAAGTCGGTACTTAACAATTGTCTTGTTCCGGCCTTTACTGGGAGTTTTACTTCTGTGAACTCCTGGGGAAGAGCTTGCTTGCTTAGGAGGAGCAAGTTCATTGGTTGAAGTAATTTTTCCCAGAAGCCCTTGCATTATCCCACCCTCATCCTCTGGGAGGATAAAAGAGGGTGGCACTCTAGAGATAGAGAGTCTTGTCTGGACCAGACTTGAGGCAGCTCTCTGGAGGAAAGAAGAGTCTCTGTTCTAGGCCAGAGTTGAGGCGGCTCTCTGGAGGAAGAAGTCTCTCCTCTAGATCAGAGAGCGATCGGCAGTTTCTGGAGACAACAGAACATTACATATTGGCATCTACAATGTGGGGCAAGGACTTTTGCTTATCCTGACAAGGACTTATTCTGAGCCCTTCAGAGGAGCTAGACCAGATCATCGCAATCTGGTGCCCTAACAGGGACTCTTTCTCTCCATCCAGAGAGCTGCTCCAACTCTGACCTAGAACAGAGACTCTAATGAACTTGCTCCTCCTAAGCATGCAAGCTTTTCTCCAGGAGTTCACAGAAGTAAAACTCCCAGTAAAGGCCAGAACAAGAGAATTGTTAAGTACTGACTTAGCACTTAGTAAGAACCTAATATCTCATTATCTCATTAGCACTTAGTAAGAACCTAACAGTTTGTTCAGTTTTTTTTTTTTTTTTTGCTAGAAGCAGTTATTTAGTAACATAGAACATATATATCCTCATTACCAAAACTAGGTTTATAAGAGTAACTAAAAGAGGAAAATTAACATAAAAGCTTGGATTTAGAGAAAATTTAAATAAAACATGCAGAATACATTTAAATAATAGTCCTTGCGTTTTGAATTATCATATAGCTTAATGGTTGCAACTAGAAAGTTTTCTCAAGATATGGAAAGAATTGAATGTTTAGTTGATTTAGACAAATGAGATTGGATTGATGCCATTATAATCTCTCATTTAGTTACTTCATTTTCCTGAGCGATTTTGAATACATCATGGGATAGAGTTTTTCTCTGATAGGAAACAGAAACATGAATGTAAAAAATGATAGTGATCAAGTCTAGGCTATAGACATGTGTAGATATGATGCCAGAATATTTGAAAAATAACAATGGCAATTAAATATCCAGATTTTTTTTTTCTTCTGCAGTGACAGATACCTGAATGACTCCAAATATCTATATGTTTGACTAAACATCTGGAGATTAGCTAAGTTTTCTATTTTTCATCCAGATGTTTTTTTTTTTTTCTTTTTCCCATCATGCAGACTTGATCAATCAACAAATTCTCATTTAGTGGATTTTATATTCTGAGAATTATAGTAAGGCCTGCAAAGCATATAGGCATGCATGGTTCCTGATTTGTAGGCACAATATACACAAACCAACAAATTAAAAAAATACATAAAACTAGCTTCAATATATTACTATTAAGTGACCTTTACCAATTCAGTTGATCTTTCTGAGTCTCCCCTTTCTTCCTTTGTAAAATGTTTATTCTGCATAATTTCTAAGTTCCTTTCCAGCTCTATCCTGTATGAACCTACAGATATGAAATTGGATAAATACCAATTTTTAATGCTTTTTGAGATGAGGATGGAGGAAATGATGCAGGATGAGGTAGGCAGAAAATGCTTCATAATGGAAGAGATCTTGAGCTGACTTTTTGGACTATAGGTAGAGACTGAAGAACACCTTTCCAGATGAAAGGAATGATGTAAGTAAAGGCTCTGAGGTTTCTTTGAACATTGAACATCCTCAGTGTGATAAGGAGACCTGGAAGACCACAGCACAGGACACTTTGGAGAATGATAGGAAGCAAAGTGGTATGGAAAAGGGACTAGAAAAGATGAAACTGCCAAATCAAGGATCCACGTCGGTATAAAGAGGACCAGTTTAACAGCACATTCATGAGCATGAATGAAATACATGAGCAGAAATAATATGGCAAAAGTAACAAAAGCCACTCAAAACTACCCTAGAAAATTGTTCATCCTATTTAACACTAAGATGGCTAGCCCTACCTCTTCCTATCCATTCAAGCAAGCAATCTAGGAGGTAAGCTTGAGGTATCCTGAATAAGAGCTATTGTTTTTGCTTAGTTAAAACCAAATTATCTGAAATATGTTAATGTCAAGAGGTAAAGGGTGATATTTCTTGAGTTACACATAAATGTCTATACTGAATTTTATTTAAAAAATAATTAAAAAACATACTTCCTACTCTTTCCCAAAGTGAATTTATAACCCAAGTTGATAATAGAAATATGAATGAAATAAAAGGAGGGGGTTCCCCTATCTAATGATTTATTCCAGACTAATTCTACCACATGATTTCCAAATGAGTATTAATACAAGATAAAGAATCAGTAGTCCAAGTGACAGAATTAACTCATAAGCTTATAGTATGAACTATAGAAGCTTGTGGTATGAAATATGGCTACAAAAGTTTCATGTCCATGAAGGTAGTAAAATCCACTTGGGAAGGAGAAAAAGGAAAGAACATTGAATCAGGCATCAAAGTAACTATTTTTGAATCACACCAAGGATGTTTACTAGCCACATGAGTTTGGGAAAATAACTTGCTTAAATTTCAAACTTCAAGAAAATCAGAAGTATGGACTAGATGGCCTCATTGAGGTGCTTTCCACCTTAGAACTAGGATCTTAGGGGTCAGCTAGGTGGTGCAGTGGATAGAGCACCAGCCTTAAATTCAGGAGGACCCGAATTCAAATTTGATCTCAGACACTTAACACTTCCTAGCTGTGTGACTCTGGGCAAGTCACTTAACTCCAGCCTCAAAAAAACAAAAAAAACTAGCATCTTACGATTTCCTGTAACTAAAGAAAAGAAAATGCCAAAGGTATCTCAAAGAAAACCTGTTACCAATGTGGGCAGTCAAGGTTCTTACAGGGCAATATGTCCTAATTTATAATGCGCCATCAATAATATGTAGGTCAGCTTAGGTATACAGAGGTCAAAGGAAACAACAGAAAAGTACTTAATACTTTGCAACATAATTGGGCTTGTGTCTACCTGCCATAATATTTTAAAAATTGGGAGGAGGAGGGGTATGGA
Organism: Sminthopsis crassicaudata; assembly: GCF_048593235.1. Taxonomy (NCBI): domain Eukaryota; kingdom Metazoa; phylum Chordata; class Mammalia; order Dasyuromorphia; family Dasyuridae; genus Sminthopsis; species Sminthopsis crassicaudata. The sequence goes on from NC_133618.1 coordinate 573,349,533, forward strand.
TGTACAGGTGTTCTATTGAATATATTAGAAACCAGAACCAGTTTCATGAATTTGCTCAGAGACCTGGATGATCTGATTTTTTTAGGGTAACAAGATGACAATAATGAGAAGTCAATAAGACATTAAAAGCCTACTATGTGCCAAACTCTGTGCTAAGTGTTAGGGATACAAAAGGAGGCAAGGAGCTCACAATCTAATGGGAGAGAGAATAAGCAATCCAATATGGATGAACAAGGTATATGCAGAATAAATAATTAGAAGGCAATAGAATTAAAAGGGGATGGTCTATGCAACATTGTCAGAGCTGCTAATACCTGAAGATCAGTCTAATGCCTGAATTGAAGATGGATTGGATGGAGAAGAGACTTAAGGCTGATCCACCTTCTGTGCCCCCCAATTCCCAATGACCATGGCAGTAAGGCAAGTCTGAAGTGATGAGGTGTTAGGATTACAAGGTGAGAACTCAGGTTGTCTGGACACTTCTCTAGCTCTGAATTCACACCTTTAGTTCCGGCCTTTAGGGGGAGTTTACACCTTTGAATTTCTGAAAAGTTTACACAACCTTTAAAAGGAGCAAGTTCATTGGTTGAAGTAATTTCTCACAAACCCTGTTGAGTTCTCACTCCAATCTCTGCTAGGATAAAAAAAGGGCAGGTGGGCAAGGAGGAGTATACTCTGGGATAGAGTTGGGACGGCACTCTGGAGGAAGAAGAGTCTAGTCTGGGATTGAGTTTAGACGGCACAGAGGAAGGGACCTTTAACAAAGGGGTCTTGAGGGGTAGTGTAGTGAGGGCAGGGAAGAAGGAGAGCAGGGGGCATAGAAGAGAGAGATTATGGGGATAAAAACTAGTATTGACCACAAATTAGATAGGGGGCTGAAAGAGGGGAGTCAAGGATGGTATCTTAAGTTGCCAATGTGGAAGACAAGATCTATGAAAAAGGGGCTGGGAAAGGCTTCTTGTAAAGTCTTTTAACTTGGAACTTTAAAAAAGCCAGGGAAGCCAGAATGCAAGGTTAAGGAGAGAGAGAATTCCAGGCATGGGGGGGGCAATCAGGGGAAATGACTGGAGCCAAGAGATGGAGCATCATGTTTATGGAAAAGCAGAAAGGTCAGCCAGTGTCCCTGGAAGACAACATGGCAGGAATAGGCTGTTATAAGCTGGCCAGGGGAGCTGGCGATGAAGGGTTTTGAATGTCAAATGGCATTTCCCCATTTTTTGTCTAGACCACTGCTAGATGACTCGAGAGGTGCTAGAAAAGAAATCAGGAAGAGCTGAGTCCAAATTCAACTTCAGACATTGCTGTGTACTCTAAGCAAGTGATTTAATGTCTGTTTGCCTCAGTTTCCTCCTCTGTAAAATAGAGATGATAATACCTACTTCCCAGGGTTATTGTGAGAATATAAAAAAAATTTGTAAAGCACTTGCAAACCCCAAAGCACATGTTCCTTATGTGTCTGACTGTACTTATAACAGTTATGCATCTCTGCTCTTCCTGCTGATGGCTGGGTTTTTTGTGTTAGTATACCCAAGAGGGTTTATGGAGGAAATTTTTACCAGCTAACTGCACAAGGTAGAAGGAATGTTGCCTAGTACCCTAAATCAACAGTGTCCCCATAATTCCTAAATTAAGACTTTATCCTAGGATCAACTTAGCCTTCTAGGAATCCCAGATTCATTCATTATCTGCCAGAGAATCATCGCCAAAAACACCCACAAACCATTTACTCTGACTCATGCTTCTCTACAGACTTTTAACTCTACAATCAATTTCTCTCATCAGTCTCCCACCAATGTTCAGTGATATACTTACAGTTTCACAAGTGATTGCTACATCTTTACTATTTCTAACACATTCCCAAAAGCCATGGGCATTCCTATATTTTAGTAATCTCTTATAGTCTGGGGGTTGCAGAGACAACACTGAATAGTTTATATTCCCTTTGGCCTTCAACATCTTTCAAGTCCAAATTACCCAGAGCCTAACACAAAACATAATGAATTGATTGGGCTATACACACTATAGATATTGTTAATGTAGGAGAAATCATGGAGCATAATAAAGCAAGGGAATAATTAATTCAGCATGTTAATTAAAGGCTTCCCCAATACAGGAAACAGTGGAACAGGTAGAACATTTATGTCATAGTAACACAGGCTTCAGAAATGGAAGGTGCCTCAGAGATTATCTGGGTAATCCCCTATACTCACATATACACTTACACAATACACATTTTATGGAGAAGGAAACTAAGTCCTAGAGGGAAAATAAACTATTTGACATTTACTATGAATGGCCTGGTACTGATTATTTTTTCATACATGTGTAACTAGAATCCTCTTAAGTTTACCTAAGAATTGGATACTTTTTCTAAGTTTGGAATGGAATGATTTTGGTACCTGGTTATGCAAATCATGGCCCAACCCCCAAAAAGCTCTATTCGAAGAATATGTAAGAATAATAAACCCAATAAAAACACTCAATAACATAAAACTAATGCAAGTAACAAGGGAAAAACAATTGGTCAAATTCTTAGTCTTCTGTATACAAATGAGAAAAATGTTCTATTTCTTATAGGACAGAGAAAAAAGTTCCTAGGAAAAACTCATGTAGAGGTGGAGAAGCTATCCTCCAGACAATGCAGCTACTGTTTTCTCATTTCTTTAACCAGTTTTCACTCTCAAAAGCCATCTTTGTATCCAGAAACTGAGTCTGACATTGCAATCCTTCTTGCAAAGAGAATACAGGCTCCCTTACCTCTAAGAGGACTTGCACTAGTGGACTCCATTAAAAAAGAAAACAAGCCTTTTCCACATTGCCCTTGTGTGCCTTCATCAATTAGATCATAAGATCTTTGGAAATGATAAATCATGGCTTTGTGTAGAAACTCATAGAGGAAAGAGGGGTCTTTTTTTAAAATCTTTATCCACCAGCACTTAATATATAATATTACACATAAGAAATATTTAATACATGTCTGTTGAATACTACATGAATGTGTTCAATAAATATTTGTTCATTTAATTTTACTTACAAATTAAAATGCTTTCCTGTTAGGATTACTAAGTGAGAACTGAGGTTTTCTGGACAATTACAAGGTGAGAACTCAGGTTGACTTGATAGAGGGGGCAAGCTCATTGGCTGGGGTGGTTCTTCCCAGAAGCCCTTGCATTATCCCACGCCCATTCTCTGGGAGGATAAAAAGAGACAGCAATGGGCGCAGAGGGCAGATCGGCCTGGAGAAGGATAAGAGCTGGAGGAGATTCAGAGCCAGGATTCAAGAGAAAGACTCTCTGCATTACATCAGGCCTGACGGGGCTCTCTGCAGGAAGGGAAGTCACTTCTTTGGACAAGAGTTAACAGCAACTGCCTGGAGACAACGGTTCGTTACAGGAAGAAGAATCTGTCTGAGAGATTTGAGTAGACACAGCAGATCTCTTCCCAGAGAGCGATCCAGCAGCTTCTAGAGACGACAGCTCGCTACAATTGGCGTCCACACGTGGGGCAAGGACTTTTGCTTATCCTGACAAGAGGAGCTAGACCAGACCTTCGCAATTTGGCGCCCGAACAGGGACAGATACGGTCCTGATTCCAGTGGAAAAGCCTCCCATCCAGATCTCAGTCTCTCTGACCCAGAACCGTGAGTAACGAGGAAACTTTGTTAAAGATTAAGTGAGTGTGCTAATAGATAAATAAGGAACTTGTTAAGGACTAAACCAGGAATCTCTTATAGCTGAAATGGGGCAAACACCTTCTGTTCAAGGAAAATGTTTAGAGAGCATCATCAAGGTTATGAAAAGCCAAGGATTGATTATAATTTTAGAGGAGATTACTGAACTTTTAAGAACTGTGAAGGTCATATGTCCTTCTTTTTCTCTGGAAAAAGAATTGGATCCAGATGAGTGGAAATTAGTAGGAGAGCAATTAGGTGAACACTACAATTGCCTTTGTGACATTTTGCCCTTTGGTTCCAGACCAAACTCAGTTTCCAAAGATACAATTCATACCTACAATTTAATCCAAATGGCTTTAAAAAATGTTATTCTAAAGGAAGAGATGAAGGAGCAAAATGGGGAGGTGTCAACTAAACTAGGTGAAAAGGATGAATCAGATAACAATGACGTTAAGTACAATTCTGAGCAACAGCAACAGGAGCACCTCCCATCTCCTCCCTCAATTAACCCTTCAGGGGTGGAGCAAGAAGGAGGAGAGGAAGAGGCAGAAACACAAACAGAATTGTCTGTGAAGCAGTCTAAGCCTATGACAAGATTAGAAAAAGCATTGGTTAAAGCTAAGAGAGAAGGACAGGATATAAGTGATTTTATACATGCATATCCTGTGATTGAAAATATTGACTCTGTAGGTAAAAAAAGGAGAAGATATGCACCTTTAGATTTGAATAAAATTAAGGATTTGAAAAAAGGTTGTACCCTTTATGGGGCTACATCAGCTTATGTTAAAATGTTACTAGATGGTTTGTCTTATGAAGTCCTAACCCCGAATGATTGGAAATCCATAGCAAGGATATGCCTGGAACCTGGAGAAAATTTATTATGGCTTTCGGAATTTCATGAATTATGTAAAATTCAAGTCAGATGCAATTTGGAAATAGGAGTTAACACACAATTCACTTTTGAGCACTTGGCTGGTGAAGGTCGGTATGGAGAGAATTCGGAACAGATTCATTATACCATGACAATATATGAACAAATTGCTAAGGCTGCAATAAAAGCTTGGGGTGTCCTTCCTGGACAGAAAGATCGTGGAGAGGCTTTCACTAAAATACAGCAAGGTCCCAATGAACCTTTTGCAGATTTTGTGGGACGTTTGCAAACTGCTGTCAAAAGAACTATTGGAGAAAATTCAGCTACAGAAATAATGACCAGACATCTGGCTAAGGAAAATGCCAACGAGATTTGCAAAAGAATTATATGGGGATTAGACAAAGATGCTCCTTTAGAGGAGATCATAAGACGCTGTGCTACAGTGGGAACAAATGCTTTTTACACCCGGACAATGATGAATGTGGAAAGACAGGGTCCCTCCTGGCAAGGGACTTCTAGAGAAACTCGGCGATGTTTTCAATGTGGAAAAATTGGACATCTAAGAGCTCAGTGTAGGTATGGAGATACAGTGAGAAGACAGGGTGAGAGAAGACCTAAAACCCCATGTCCAAAATGCAACAGAGGACTCCATTGGGCATCAGAGTGTAAACTAATTCAGGGAAATAGGATGAGGGGCCCAGATCCAGGGCCCCAGGAAAAAAAGACTTGGGGCCTGATGGCAGCTGATGTTACACTCAAAGAGCCTTTAGAAGGCCAGGACTCTGATTTAATCAACCAGAAGAAAAGCAATCACATGGCAGAAAGGGATTACCCAATCAGTCAACCAAAAGGCAATCAGATTGCAAAAATGGATTACACTTGGGGAGAATACAGACCTTTTAAACCAACAGGGCTGTGTCCAGTGCAAACAATTCCAATGTAATTGCCAGATGATGAGAAGAGATTTAGAAAGTGGTAAATAGAAGGTAATTAGATAGGTTAAATGCCTGGGAGAGAGGGTTTGCTTGTATTTCTTCAGCAGGAGAAGGAATCAGATGGGTGCCAACGAGTCATATTCGCCTTATCCATCAGAGAGAGACAGAAAAAGAGAAAGACCTCAAAATAAAGGAGAAGATCTAAGAAACATTTTACACCGAAAGAGCATGGCTAATAAAAAGACTGTTAAAGAACTTTAAAACCAGCAGGAATCATTGGACTTCCTCACACAAGATGAGACTAATGGACAAATGGACTTATGGACATTTATAAATTTTCAATTTATGATTATGTTATATACTTCTAGCATGTGTTACGTTACTATGTTACTATGTGCTTATGTAATTTATGTAATTATCTGTAATACTTCCCATATTGATGGATTTATGTTTCAAGGTCATTTATGTAATTATCTGTAATACTTCCCATATTGATGGATTTATGTTTCAAGGTCATGACTGTCCTATGTTCTAAATCAAAAGAAAGGGGGAGATGTTAGGATTACTAAGTGAGAACTGAGGTTTTCTGGACAATTACAAGGTGAGAACTCAGGTTGACTTGATAGAGGGGGCAAGCTCATTGGCTGGGGTGGTTCTTCCCAGAAGCCCTTGCATTATCCCACGCCCATTCTCTGGGAGGATAAAAAGAGACAGCAATGGGCGCAGAGGGCAGATCGGCCTGGAGAAGGATAAGAGCTGGAGGAGATTCAGAGCCAGGATTCAAGAGAAAGACTCTCTGCATTACATCAGGCCTGACGGGGCTCTCTGCAGGAAGGGAAGTCACTTCTTTGGACAAGAGTTAACAGCAACTGCCTGGAGACAACGGTTCGTTACAGGAAGAAGAATCTGTCTGAGAGATTTGAGTAGACACAGCAGATCTCTTCCCAGAGAGCGATCCAGCAGCTTCTAGAGACGACAGCTCGCTACACTTTCCCACCATTTTTTGCAAATCAGTGTTCACTTCTAAATCTACTATGTTATGAAGATGTGTAATCTCTATGATCTGTGATAGAGATCTGCCTTGTTTTTGCCTTCTTTTTGCTTTGGTTTCCTTAGATAATTGACTTTTCTTTTCTGAGTCTATATTTTCTCCCTCTATAAAATGGAGGTAGGAGGTTGGACAATCTAATTTCTGATGTTTCTTCCAACTTTAACATTCTGTAATTTCAAGGAAGTGTTTTAAACAAGGAAGTGTTAATTTAAATAGTCCACACTGGAAGGGATTTTAGGGATTACCTAGCCCATTAGATGAGGAAATAGAACCAAAGAGGTAAAGGGACTTTCCTAAAGAATCACAAGGTAACAGTGACATCAAATATTCAAACTCAAGATTTATGGCTTCAGATCTAAATATGAACTATTATTCCCAAATTTCCTTTACTTTTAATTTTTTTTCTCATAAACTTCTAAGTTCCAAAACACCTCATTATTCACACGTCTATGTCAATTGTGTTTATCAAAGATAGATGACATTATAATCTTCGACATCTACTCCTTACTGTCAGTTGAACAATAGCAATTTGGCAAGAGAATATGCAAAAGCAATGTAAGTCTACATCATGTTAATTACTTTCTGCTAAATGGAAAATCTCTCATTGAAATAATGTCAGTAGCATCTTATCTCTGATGTTGGAGAAGTTATGGAGTAATAGAATACTGAATTTAGAGTCTAGATATTTGGATTTATTACCATGGATTTTGACATGAATGAAGTTGAGAAAAATCATTTTCTCTGTCCTTGTTTTATCTACAACATGGAAAAGAGCATTCCTAGCCTATTTTGCTCGAAGATGGATACATTTTTATCATTCCAAAGATCTATTATAAACACCCTTTAGTTCCTTTATCAGCTGAGTAAGATAATAGGTAATAGATTTTTAGCCAGTGATTAACTATACTCTTGGAGATCTCATTAATTCCCAAGAAAGAGATCAATTGTCATCTCTGCAGATGATTTCCAGATTTACATTTTCAGTCTTACTCTACCCTGAACTTCAGTCCCAAATTTCCTAATATTCCTTGAACATTTCCAGTGGACATCCCAGAGGCATTTAAAATCGACACTATCTAAACTGAACTCAATCTTTCCCCCAGTCTTTACCCGTCGTCTTAACTATGATTTCTGTCAAGAGCACCACCATCTTTCCATTCACTCACCTCAGATATAATCAATCAAGTCTTAGCCATTCTGGATCTACAACCTAGAATACATCCCTTCTCTCCCACTCACATAGCCAACACCCTAGTTTACATGTTTATCATCTTTTACCTTGACTATCACAATAACCTTCTGAGAAGTCCTACCCTGAGTATATATATTCCTTAAATATGACTGATCATATCACTTCTCTGTTCAGAAAGCTCAAGGGTTCCCTATTACCTCTAAAATTGAGTGTGAACTTCTTCATTTGATGTTTAAAGCCCTTTACAACCTGGCTGCAAATTTAGTGCTTAAGTTTGGAAGGTCATGAATTTAACATTGGTCAAATAGGCCTATCTGTTGTTCTTCAAACAGTGTCCCATTTCTGGTCTCAATATGCCTTAACACTGACTGTCTACCTCTTTCCATCTCCTATTCTGTGCCTGAAATGTACTACCTCCTTTCTTCATCTTGTAGTTTACTGTATCTGCTTCATGCTGATCATCCTTATCAATTTACATATGTCTTTGCATTATTAACTTTCTTTTCATTACACTTTTATCATTCTTCTTTGATCATATTTTAAGTTAGCTGCTTTTTGATGTAAAGGATTAGGTACAAGTTATACTAAAGCCTGGGTTATTTGGAAGCCATTTTATAGATCAATAATTCCATGTATTATTTAGAGATTCTTATAAAACTTAAAATAGAGGGAGGCAATTTTGTTACAAATTTTAGCATTTTGTCTTTTCCTCATCTTGTCCTCAATCTTGATCTGTATCCTGTACACAATTTTACCTTTGGGACCTGTACCCTCTATATAGGTTATGAAAATCAAATAATTCATTTAAGATTGTTGATTAAAATATGATATTGGAGTAAATAGTGAAAAGATTACTGAATCAAGAAACAGAGGATGTATGTGGCAATGGTGAATATGTTAGCCCTGGGAAGTCATTTAGTCTATCTGAGCTTCCATTTCCTCATATGTAAAATAGAAATAAGAATACCGGCCTTGACTCTCTCCTAGAGTTTTTTACGAGGATCAAGTAATATTAGATAGCTTTGAAAATTTAAGTTATTACTATGAGAACTCCCCAGAATTGAATGGAATGTTGTTCATCATCATCTGAACATAGTAGGCATATTGAATTTAATTAACAATTAAGAGTTATCCCAAAGTAGAATGTATTTTTTTGAGAGATGCACAAGTAAAAGCCCTTTATAGAAAGGTCTTTTTATAGAGTGGATTCTAATTTAGGTGTGATTTGGATAAGTAGCTACCTATTCAAGTTCTGAGATCCTATAATTCTATAAATCACAGTGTCTTATAGAACATGGCTATTTTCTTTCAAGGTATCTGCCTTTTGCTGAGTGGAAAGACACTTAATCTGTGTCTTGTAGACTTTATTCTTGCTCTGGCAGCAGGCAAAATTTCACCCCAGTTCTTTCTTTCTTTCATTTCTCTTTCATTTTCATTCCTTTTCATTCTTTCAAAAATTTCATTAAACAATCTGCAGTGACAGGTTAGTTAAGAAAAGTCTCACATTTAACAAACATAAACATAAATTGCTCTCAAGTAAAAGTTCCTAAATGTATTGAAGATTTCTTACAATATAATGATTTCATTACATGCAAAATATTTTTAAAAGTTGAAACAGTTTGTTTATTTGTATTTACACAGGCTCCATCGCTGTCCTCAGAGACCTACAAGGATTTATGAAAAACTAGATTTGAGTAACCCCACAACTGAATATTCAGAAAAATATACCCACTTTGAAAGTATTAAACCTGTGCAACATCAACTTCAATCATGTGGTGACAAAATGTAAGAAATAATAATATTTAATTAAATAGTCTACATTTCACTTTAATGGGGGTAAAGCTATTTCTAGCCTTTAAAAATGGTTTGTTAGTATGCTTTATTTTTTATGAAATTATTATTGTCCCTTCCTAAAGACCCCTCCCAACCAAAAGGACTCTACCCTGCAACAAACAAGTTCTGGTGAGCAAAGCAAATCAACACACTGACCATGTTTGAAAATGTGTAGTTTGTTCTGCACCTATTATCCACCATTCTTTTGCATTCTTCATTTTCATGTTGTCTTTCTCACATATAGCCACCATTGCTCACAGACAGTATGTTGATATAAGAGGGCCAATGCTGTTATAGTCTTGTGGCCATGTCAGTTGTTATGCTGATTCTGCATACCTTGCTTTGCCTCAGATCATGTAAGTTTCCCTAGGTTCCTTCCTGTTCATCATTTCCCCTTGCAGGAGAGTATAATTCACATTTTGGTCAGTCAGTGGATATCCACTTAACTTCTTTTTTGCTATTGCAATATCAGACTTTTCCTTCAATATTTGACCTCTTGAGGTATTTGCCTAATGGCAGCATCACTCAGGTCAAAGACTATGTACAGTTTATTGTCTAATTGTTTTCCATAACAGTTGGGCTAATTGACATCTCCACCAGCAATGCCTATTCATCAGACCAAAATCTACTCCCTGCTTTGAGGAACCTGGGGGACAAAATCCGGGAATCACGTTATCTGTGGCCCAGCCCCTTTCCCAGGCAGGAAGGACTGGCCTGTTAATCCCTAGTAGGCTTGGTCTGGAGCTTTTTCACTTGCCCCTTTATTATTCTCTCCCTGACCTCCTGAGGATAACTGAGGTGTCCCTCCTGGCTCTTCCCTTGGTTTCTCCTTTGTTCTGCCTGCTGGTTTTTCTCATTCTATGTCAATTTCTTGAGAAAACCAGACTTGGTGTGTATCTTTAATGTCATCATCCTTGTTAGAAGTGGGATTCTCACTTTTATGTTAAGCTAGTAATGTATGATTACTGATTATTGATGATTAATGATTCCTGAAGGTTTCTTCTATGAAGAAACCAGACCGTTTAATTTTGAGGCTTAGAAAAGATGCTTAAAAATAAGGCTGAGGAGAAGGAATAATGAGGAGAGCAAAAAGAAGTAGAAGGGAAAAGATAGTTATTCTGAAGTTCACATTTTGATGTGGATTTTTCTGTCACTGTCCATACTTGTTTGGTTGATTAACTGTTTTCTCTTATTATTTTTCTACTTTTCCATACATCAATTTTCTTTAATTTTTATTTTTACATTGCTCCATCACATTTTTTATTTGTTTAAACCAACATCCCGCCATTATTTTGGTTCAGGTAGAATCAAATTCACTTGTTTATAGCACAGATGGAGAACTTGCTGTAGCCCTTAGGCTGAATGTAGCCCTTGACTTCATTTCAACCAATCCTTTTAGTCATAGACACTACAATTCAGAAAACAATTTCCTTTAAGTGAGTATCTATAGATTTCCAGTTCAGAGTAGAATTTCTGAAGTTATAAGAATAAAAAACAAAAGATGTATGAACAGTGGTCAGTAGTCTGAATTGCATTGATTTACCCCAAAGGTTTACCAGTTCTCACTTGTCAAACCACTGTATATTAGAGACTAGGCCCCACAAATTTTGAGTCTCTGCCAAGCAACCTAATCTAAACTAATGACATTCAAGGAGGTTGATGACTTCACACACAAAGGTAAGTGAATCAGATTCATAGGTGGGTGAAAAACAGGATTTTATTCTGTAATTTGTAGTCATTTTGCCAGACTAATCCTCAGTAGGAAATTTAAAAAATTGTAATCAACTAGACTTTTTGTATCATCATGATACAGGAGAAAGAGCTGTGGATTCCGAGTCAAAGGCTTTCAGGTTGCTTTTATTATCTGTGTGATCCCAGCCAAATCACAACTCCACCAGATTGAGAGCAAGAACTGTTTTGTTGTTGTTGTTGTTGTTGTTGTTGTTTTGTTTTGTTTTGTTTTTTTTTGCCTTTCTTTGTGTTTTGCACATAGGTGGTACTTAATAAATACCTGCTAATTTGATTTAACTTTTTTGGATGTCAGTTTCTTCATCTGTAAAAATGAAAGTATTAAAAAAAAGATGAACTCTGACATTCCTTCCAGTTCTAAATTTAAATTTTTAAAATATCCGCAAGACAGAGGGTAAATAGATTATCTAATCCAGAATACCAGACTAACTTGAAATCTTTCTATAGAAGAGGAATAGGCTAAGTAGAAACTAGACTACCTACAATATTTTTATAAAGATTGATGTCTAGATTTGGGAAAGATTGAGCAACTTGCAGCCACTTGAAAGCCTGAACTGGAAGCCAGTTCTCCTAGTTGCCAAGTGTATTATCTTTCCCCCTGTGGCCTTCCTTTCATGGCAGGAAGATCTAAAATGGCAGATTTGGAGGCTAAAGGGGATTTTGAGTTCATCCAGCCTAATCCCTTCATTTTAAGGATGAGCAAACAAAGGCCCCACAGAGATAAACCAACTTGATTAGATTGCAGGCACTAAAGGGCAGAAGCAAGATGTGGATTCAGGCCATTTGACTCCAAAGATAACTTACTTCCCATGGTATGGCCCAGCCTCTCAAAAACCTCACTAACTGGGCAGGTGTTGAATTATAGGACTCAGTGGTTCATTTTTAACTTTGAGTGGCAATGATTGTGGGGCCGCTGCTCATGGTCTTTGGAAGGCATTGGAGATCCGAAAAAAGGGGCTACATGGTGGTACTGGCGCTGCCTCTAACTCTGAGCTTCTTCTGATAGTCCTTGGCTTCCTGATTTGTTTCGAATCTGAAATACCCTCAGTACTCATATTTCATGAAGCAAAAAATTAATATCCTTTATGGAATGTCCCATGTTACAATATTTCAGATCTGAATGTCTTCCCTGTGATACATATAAAGAAAAGGTTGAAGCACCTGATAAATACAAGTCAAAAATGGGGGACCCTGATTTGACAACTACCTATAAGCGGAATTTTATTTTTTACCCATCAAAACCTGCTGAAACATTGAGGCCTCCGGAAAGACAGATTATTAAAAAAGAAAAGATGGATACTCTTCCTACCTATAAAGGTAATATATCTTACATTTTTAAAAGGAGTAACGTGTAACCAGCACATACTTTTAATGTAGTGATTTTTAGATATTTTTCATAAACTTGTTGGATCAAATATAAGCTTCTCAAATATCTCTACAAAGCAATACATATATAAATATATATATACACACTTGTATATATCTATACATATAAACATGCCACACATGTACCATGACCAGGATTTTATATTTATATATATATATATATACACACACACACACACACACATATATACATATATATACATACATATATATACGTATATATATACATACATATATATATACATACATATATTTATATATCCATATTTTTGCTTTCAAAAACATTTTGGCAGCTCATATTTGTAAAGGTACACATATCTGTATGTCTATATTTATAAGTACATATATACCCATACAATGAAAAATAACTCATTCAGGGCCTAATTCAAATTTTATACAAATCATATTTGACCAAAAATGTATGGCCTATATATTTGTCCAATATGGCACTTTAATTTTAAATAATGACTTTAGTTTCTCATTAAATTTAACTTATAGTATTTGGAAGATGTATTAATTTCCTTTGATCACAGGCAAATAACAGGATGGTATTGTAAAAGATGTTTTGTACAGGATAATTTTCAGCCTCAGCTTCCTGTTCCTGAAAAATAAGGGGGTTAGGCTAGAATATTGCCTCTCAGGAGCTAGGATTTATGGCTGAATATTCTAGTGAAAGCAAAGGCAGTAATAGCCATATTCTAGAATCAAAAGCATTATGCCATAATGACAAGGACTAAATAAATGATTTTAAGAATTAAGATATCTAAGGAATTCTTAGATGCAGAAAAGTCAGAAAAACAAGAAATTAATGATGTGGGGAAACAATAGCTGGATAAGGAAGACAGTGATGATGTTTAGGGGGGAAGGAATTATGGGACTGGAAAAGCTGATGAAAAGGATATTCTGAAAATGGATTACAACATCTCTGATGCCTACTTTTTGGTTAGAAATTACATGTGAGATCTGTATGTAAAAACTGAGAATCAAGAGTTGGGATTGAAGGAAAGACTCAGGGCCCACTTTATTAAAAAACAACTACTTCTACTATAACAGAAATAATGTAAATAATTTACATTTAGATAGCACTTTAAGATACACAAAGCACTTTGCATATTTGTATGAGTACATTATGTACTCATACATATAAGGTACTGCTTTAATTAGAGAAGATAACAGAGATAAATAAAACAGGGATCCTGACTTCAAGAGTTCATAATTATTATAGAATCTGATATCTTGCTATGAAGGTTGTATAAGAAGCGGCTAGAAAGGAGAGGAGGCAATTCAATTGAATTATCAAGAACCTACCATTTGCCAGTCACTATCATGGGAGCTGGACACAAAGGAAAAAAGATCTCATACTCAAGAACCTGAATATCCTGCTGCCTCACACACACAGCTAAAGACAGTAAATGCAAGGCCATTTGGGCAGTAGAGAACACTGGTCAAGATTAGTGAGAGAATCTTAAAAAATTAAGTAGGAGCAGCTAGGTGATACTGCACTGGCCCTGGAGTCAGGGGACCCGAGTTCAAATCTAGCCTGGAGACACATATTAACTAGGTGACCTCCCACAAGTCTGATTGTCTTAATAAAAAAATAAAAAAAATCAGTAGCTACTGAGCTGAGTTTTAAAAAAAGTTCAGGAAGGCAAGAAATGGAATGTTGTTTGGGAAATTGCTAGTAGTCCAATTTAACTGGATATTGGATGTATAAAAAAGGAATAGGATGAAATGTCTAGAAAGGTGGTATAATGGAGAGTTTCAAATGTAAGGCTTAGATTTTGAATTTGATCCTAGAAGTAATGGGTAACTATGAAAGATGGGTTTTTTTTGTTTGTTTGTTTTTGATGAAGAGAAGAATGAATTAGTTCCATCTTCATCTTAGAAAGAAAAGTTGCTTTGGCAGCTGTGTGGTAAATGGATTTGAGAAAGGGGCATTTGCAAATAGGAAGGCCAGTTAGGAGACTATTATGATAAAATGGGTAAGGTTCTGAGAGAACCTGAATGGATTTGGTGATGGGGATAAAAAGAAGAAAGATACTAGAAATATTGTAGAAAATCTCAGCTCTCAAATTTTATTTGTGAAACGAGCCATTGAACAAACGTGTAACATGAATTCACCTGTACTTGAAGAAAATAAGGAGTGAACAAAATGTTTTGCAAGGTGCTTAAGTGAAGATGGGAAGACTATTAGAGGAGGATACAGTAGTCCAGGAAAGTGGCAATGAGGGCTTGTATTAGGTTCTAAAAGAGGAAGGAGTTAGTGAAAGAGCAGTTAGAGAAATAAGTAGAGAGTTGGATCTGCATTCCTAGGTTTTATCTGCATTTGGCTGATTTCATTACATGTAGGAGTAAAGGAGATCTGGGTAAGGTAGAAAGGTCAAGGGAAGGTTTTGATCTGTTGTGTTCTGTTTTTTTTGTTTTTTGTTTTGTTTTTTAAGGTCTGGGAGAGAGAGAGAGAGAGAGAGAGAGAGAGAGAGAGAGAGAGAGAGAGAGAGAGAGAGAGAGAGAGAGAGAGAGAGAATGAGAGAGAATGAGAATGATTGGATTAAGCAATGTCTTGGAGGGGCACAAAGGCTGAGATCAAGGACCTAGACAGAGAAAGTAGGCTATATTGCTTCTTTCTGATGAAAGAAAGTTGAGATGGTTTCCATTTCTTTTTAAATCTCAGGGAAGCAGGTGTCTAGTTCATCTGATTTGGCACATTTAAAGGCTTAAGAAGAGAAAAGGTTTGGCATAGTTGTGACAAAAGGGAACTAAGATAGGGAATCAATAAGAGTAGAAAATTGTTATAAATGTATCCTAATTTGTGACGTTCTGTTTCTCTAAATTACAATAGATTTCTGGGAGCAGGTTTCTTGGGGAGCTTCTGGAGGCAGCCTTTGGCTTCAATTCAGTTCAATAATCCCAAAATGCAACCAGGAGTTAAAGTCTTTACTGTTTCTTTCCAAATCTTATCTCCAGATGCTTTATTTTCTCCTTCAAGTCTTGTCTCCTTTACTTGGGGCTTGACTAGCTTTCTTAGAGGCCTCTCTCTCTCTTTAGTTCCCAAGAGCTCTTGTCCAAATGTCTCCAGCCAGCACCACGGTGGAATCTTGAATGACTCTTCACTCTGAATCTTCTAGAGTGTGGGAATCAGATTCCGCCTCAGAGAGTGGGCTTGTGGGAGCTCCCTGGGCTTGTGGGAGCTCCTTGAAAGTATGCTCTCTTAAAAGTGTGAATCTCATGGAATTCTAGTAAATACATTACTGAACTAGTGAATTGTTAAGTACCATACAAAATTAGATAATTATATCTATCCCAGTGACTTACCACCTTGTAAGAATCCTAACACTAATTGTTCCATACTAGTCAGCAACTTTAGGGACATTTCCCCATTTCCCTTTTTACCTCCCCCTTCCCTTTTCCAGTGAAGATTAATAAACTATGAGTTATTATTATACAAATAATTATTATAATTTATTAGATATGGGTCATATAATAAATTATAATTAATATAAATAAATATTATATTACATTATTATAATAAATTAATTATAATCCATTATTATACAAATGAAATTAAATGCAAAATCATTTTATGTGGAGAGAGATCTAGAAGTAGAAATTTTTCAGCATTACATCTGCCATCTATTATTTTTTATTAATATAATTATATGTATGTATTTAGAGAGAAAATATGATACATATCTAAGTATCAAAACATCAAGATAAATATCCTCTTTGGCTAAAACCCCCTTACTATACTTTATCCTGGGACATTTTCAGAATTGAAAACTAATACTAATCCATTTGTATAGCTTTTTACAAACACCTTATGAAGTAATAAGCAGTATGATAATTAGAAACCTAGATTTATTTATTTTTATTTTTTAAAAAAAATTATTTTATCTTAAAAAACAGTAAGAAAAAAAATAGTAAAGGAATACAAAACAAAAAAGAACATTGATTTATGCCCAGCAGAACATCAGGGAAAATTCAAAATATGTTGCAAAAAATTACTAGTTCAAGAAAGTATTTATCTAGTAGAAGAAATTATATTCATGTGTCCATCTTTTCTTTACTTTTCTTGTAAATTGTTCTTTTGTTCTCTGTTGCCCATCTTTTTTACTTTATTCTTTTTCCCTTCCTCATCCCCACCCCCACTCCCACCTCCAAGCAGGCTATAGTTAAGAAAGGATACATTTATGTATATATCTGTAGATACACACACACACACACACACACACACACACACACACACAGACACACACACACACACACACTGCTCCTCTACCTACACAGATGCTTATCTTTCCTATGTCTGCCGACTTCCCTTTAATTCTGCCTTGCTACTACTTAACCTCCCCCTACCTATGGATCCCTCTCTGCCTTCTTCCCTCATCCTTTGCTTCCCTATCCACCCATACCTCCCCCCTTATTTCTTTATAGATTTTAGAGGGTGCTATACCCTTCATGGTATATATAAATGTTGCCTATTTAACCCATTCCGTATGTGAGTATATTTTCAGAACTTGGAGCCCTCCTCCCCCGCTTTAATGCCTATGTATCTATTCTTCCTCATGATTACTATTTTTTCCTTAATTTGAGTTTCCATATTGTTTATGTCAATCTTGAACATATGGTATATATTTATTCATGTTAAATTCCTTGAAACTGATCTTTGTTATTGGCTTTTAATATGTTAAATTTTCTATTAAGTTCAAATTTGGTTGATAGAAAGTGCTGAAAATATTCAAGTTCTTTGAATGTCCATTTTTTTCTCATTCAGTATTATAGATAATTTTGTTGGATATGATTATTTATGGATGCAGACTTAGTTCTTTTGATTGTTAGTAAATAGGATTCCAGGACCTGCGGTATTTTATTCTGGTTGCTGCTAAATCCTGTACAATTCTAAATGTAGCTCCAGCATATTTGAATTATTTATTTGTTTGTTTTTCCTTGTGTCTTGAAATATGTTCTTTTTGATATGGAGGTTTTGAAATTTGGCAATAATATTCCTATGTGTTTTCCACAAAGGATTTCATTGAGATGGTGACAGGTGGATTTTTTTTTTTTTTTAAATTTTACTTTCCCCTCATGTTCTATCACTCCAGAACAATTTTCTTGGATTATTTCTTGCATTATTTTGTCAAGATTCTTTTATTTTCTCACAATTTTAAGGAAGTCAAATTATTCTTATTTTTTTCTCTTCTTGATCTGTTCTCTAGAGCTGTTGTTTTTCTTATAAGATGTTTTATATTCTGTTGTATTTTTTCATCCTTTAGAATCTGTTTTGTTATTTCTTGGTCTCTCATAGCTTTACTGGCTTCCCTTGCCCAATTTTCAAAGAGTTATTTTCATCTTTGAAACTCTGTATCTCCTTTTCTAGTTAACTTTTTTTCATAATCTTTTTGTTTTTCTTAGATGGTTTTTATTTAGTTAGTTTTTCCTCAGTGTCTCTTGTTTGAATAAAATTTTTTTTTCTTTTGAATTCTATAAATTCAGTGTTACTCTTTGAGTTAAAAGAAGCTCTTTTTCACTTTATTGTTTTCCTCTGAAGATGAACCTGGGTCTTTCCTGTTCCCATAACAAGTTTCTATAATGGGTTCTTTCTTCTTTGCTGATTCATTTTTTTTTTTTTAATTAGAAGTATTAGTGTAAGCACCTCTAATTCTGGGGTGGAGGGATAGTGCCTCTGGCTTCACTTCAGCTCTCCCCTCTGACTAGGAAACATAAACTAAGAGCTCTCCTCTTGCAGGTGCCAGCAGCATCCCTGCCCACTGCCTCTGCACTCACTGGGGGCTGGCTCCTTCTCTCCCAGGGCTGCGTCCCTGTAGCACAGCTGGGTCTGGTGTTCCCACTCAACCAAGGTACCCCAGTCTTCCCACCTCCACAAACAATCACAGAGATGAAAGTCTCTGTGGTTCCTGTGGAGGCTCCAGCCATACCAGCTGGCCTACTTGCTACCAGCAATACCAGCTTGTATTTCCCTGGCTAATTATTCATTGACTCTCTGAGCTTCTCAGTTTCCTCATCTATAAATCAAGTTTATGAAAGATTCTGGCAAGATGGTGGAATAGATTGGTAAAGTAGAAGGATTTGGGACTCAAACTAGCTCTTCTGATTGCAAGATGATAGCTTTTCCTACCACACCTTATGTCTTATAACATGGATATTATGTAATAAGTTTTATTTTTAACAAAAAAATTTAATACTGGCATAGTATATAAATTAAAAATTGTAATATTATTAAAATATTTTTTCGTGTGGGCAGGAAATAGTTTAAACAGAATATCAGTTTTGGATGTTGATGGTGGGGCCATACCATAGTAATGCTTAAGATTTTGCTATAATTTTTCTCCTTATTGCATTTTCTAAGACCCATATAAATAAAACCAGTGTTGCATTTTTCATGATGACATGTACAGTTAGATTCCTCTCTTCTTCCTTCTTTTCTCTTCTTCTATTTTTCTCTCTCTCTTAAACATACACACACACACACACACACACACACACACACACACACACACACACACACCC
This sequence comes from Sminthopsis crassicaudata, assembly GCF_048593235.1. NCBI lineage: Eukaryota > Metazoa > Chordata > Mammalia > Dasyuromorphia > Dasyuridae > Sminthopsis > Sminthopsis crassicaudata. The sequence continues at coordinate 573,368,748 of NC_133618.1, forward strand.
TCTCTCTCACATATTTGATAAAAGCAAAAGTTTCTTAAAAGCTGGGATGTCCTTTGAGCTCCTTGTCTTTCTGTTTCACGAGTCAAATCTAAAGTTCCATATAATCTCCTAGCCCATCATTCTCTCAAACTCCTTTCTGAGGGGGAGCATCTCCTTCCCATTGCCTCCTCCCATTAGCAGCCCACTCCTAGCCAGAATGAGAAAGATTAGCCTTACTATCTTGGATGCTGAATAACAAAAGACAAACAGAAACACATGTACCAGAATTTGATATCACAGAAAAGGAGAGAGAGAATATGGAGAATTGACTTTGAGCATAGGCATCGATCAGGGAGTTTAGAGCAGGGAGAAAGTGAGAGAGGAATTAGGAGAAAGAAAAGATTCATCCAGAAGGGAAGACTCATTCTTAATTTGAGTTCCAATTACACATCTATAGCTTAAAGAAACTATTCATTTCTAGACACATTAGATAATAACTAGTCACCTACAAATATTTGCTGAGCACCTTTTATATTTAAGGGTAGGCATTACTGAGGATATAGATATGTACAATAACATTTCCATTATCTGCAAGGAACTTTTTATCAAGCTGGGAAGACAAAACATGAATGCTTACATGTGAAAAGTTAATACAATAAACAAAAATTTTAAGCCAATAAGATAAGTGATGTCATAAGGCAATTTGTGATTAGTTGCCAAATGAATAAATGGTATAGGGAATAGAAGATTTCTAAAGATAGGAGAATTACTGTCAGTGACAGAAGGGAGTGATAGTAATATAGCAATTATTTAAGAATCAACAGATCTTCAAATTTTCATTTCAAGCTTAAAGATTTTTTATTTAACTTTTATCTTAAATTCATTTTATCTTAAAGATGATTTCAGACCTTGGACTATCAAGAAAAGTGAAACTGCTGAACATCTGCCTATCGACAAATTTCAGAATGGCTTAAGTCCTCAAAAGCTACGAGCTGGGTCAACCTTTAAACCTTTAAACCTACTTTTTCATTCTGCTATTCCCTTTAATCCTATTACAATCCATAAATCATCATTTGTGCCTTACCAGCTAGAACCCAAATTTGTAAGACCAAAAGAAGTTTACAAGCCAAACAATGAGCCCTTTTATGATTTAACAACTCACCGTCATGCCTACAAAGGCCTTTTTGGAGAACCTGCAAAAAGTTGTAGACCTTCAATCACCAGAGTGGTAAAAAGTGCTCCATTTGCGGAAAACACAGAATTTCGGGATAGTTTTCAGGAAATTCCATTGCCCAAGGTGCGAAAATTAACAGAAGATGTCACTTCAACAGGTCACATAGAGCAAAGTAAGAAAAGCCATCAAGATCATGTTTCAACTCTCATGACTACAGAGGTTCCCAAAAAGCCAGTTTATTCACGTATCTCTAAGTTTCCTTTTCAAGGAAGAAGCATCACAAAAGAGGATTTCAAACCATGGGATAAACCATGTCGGCTAGAAATGATTAAGCCCAAAAATCAGATTCCTGGTCCATCTGGGAAGTTTGACGACTTGACCACGTTTAGATCTCATTATATACCACACGAGTTAATTCCAACACTGAATTTCAAACCTGTATCTGTTGCCATTCACAGCACTGAACCATTTGATGATTCAACAGTATATTCTACACAGTATACAGCAAAGAAACAGGAGACATGCCCAGCTTACTATACTTCCCCTCCAGGATATGTATTTGAAAATACTGATCCCCATGGTCACAAATTATTCCGCAAGGATATTCCTTCAGAGAAGGACTTTTCCCCATCAATTGATAAAGTTTCCAAATAAATGAATTTTGTGAAATGCTGGACTGATGGACTTAGAATCAAAACATTTTAACTATGTGATAAAGAGAAAAATCTTTGGAAGATGGTTCTTATGAAGGATTAATAGTAACTGGACTTTTTTTTAACCTAATTTGAAGATTTATCAAGAGAGATCAATATATCTGCTGATACAATTGCTTCAAGAGATCTATGATTAAATTAGTATGACTATTCCTTCTACCAAAGCTAATCATAACCCTTCCATGCCTTAGGAGACAATTCTTCATAAGTTGCTATGTCCCCCAAAAAGTCATCAATAAGTAATCACCCTTTTATTAATGAGCATTTTGAATTCCTGGTAGGCAAGCAGGTCATTGACCTACTTGTACTCATAGGCTTTCCAGCCTGGTGATACCTACCACAGCTTGTGATTCACTGGCATAGCCTCCAAAAACCCTGGATACCTCCTTTACTTCAGGAGGCATTAAAAGTTGAATTCTAAAAGAGCCAAATACAATTAACATTGATATCTTTAGCCCATTTTTTTGACAATACACTTAAAACAATTTTAATATGTGTATTCCCGATGTAACTTATTATTCTTAACATACAAATTGACAACTGATCCTCATTCTGTGATCCTATATAATTATGACATTTTTAGATTTTTTCCAGTTATTTTTTCTACATAATATTGGCCCAATCAATGTCATATTACAATAATAATAACTTACATTTGATATATAGCAGATGTTTAATAAATGAATACAGTGCTTTACAATATACAAAGTACTTTACAACAATCCTATTAATTAGGGAGGGTAACTTTTATTATTATTCCCATTTTACAGATGGTCACAATTACTGTACTCTCTAACTTTCCTATCTTTCTCAGGCTGTTTTATAGGACTGAAATGATCTCCAGTCCCATTTTAATTTTTTGAATTACCTACTACTGATTCCCCTATAAAATGCCGTATCATTCAAGAAGTTAACACTGATTGAACAAATCAAGCAATAACCTTTGCTCCTCAACATTCCTATAATATTGTTGTGTAACTCTTTCATGGATTATGGGCCATGTGGGTTAGTGTCCTTATCATCATATAACACTGTAATTTCCTTGGGTTTAAGGATTATCTTTTTTCTTTCCTTTTCTTTTTTTGGCTGAGGCAATTGGGATTGAGTGACTTGCTCAGGGTCACACAGCTAGGAAGTGTTAAGTGTCTGAGATCAGATTTGAACTCAGGTCCTCCTGATTTCAGGGCTGGTGCTCTATCCATTGCAACACCTAGCTGCCCTCAGGATTATCTTTTATCAAGTTTTTTTTTTTTTTTTTTAATATCCTTTGGCATCTAGCACAAAACCCTACATCCAGTAGGTGCTAAATAAACCTTTACTGAACATTGTAGCCAGGGGATTAAATTAAATTTAAGCTCACTGATTTACTATCCTATTACCTCTCATGCTGACAGTATAAAACATCCTGAATCCATGCCAAAATCAATCTCACTTAGCCTCTGCCTTGCATGGCTCCTACTCTCCCTTCCTTTTCTAGGAATCTCAGTCAATTCCATGAGAGTAGGTCAGATTCCCCTCAACTCTCTTTCTATGGATTTAAACTGCTCTCTCCCCCTTTTTGTTTTTGTTTTTTGTTTTTAAGAGGAAAGAGTGAATAAGTGACATTAAGGTATGGTAGATCTACATACCAAATACTCTTGAATACAGTATTGCTGTATGAGTACAGAATGCTGTATTATTCATTTTTACTAGAGCTCCAGTTTGTCATTCTAGAACAATTAATTTAAGGGATAGAATTTACAGAGACTTAATTAAGCGCTCTCTTCATAAGGGCAAGATCAAGTGGGGTATCATAGACAAGGAGCAATGTGCCTCTGGACAAGGCATTTAATTTATTTGAGTCTTGTCTCTTTTTCTGTAAAACAGAGATATTGTTATCAGCTCTGATGACCTCATCAGGCTGTTTAAAGGATTAAGTAAGAAAATGGATGGGAAATGTACTTCAAGGATATCTCCATCACTACAGATGTCAATCCCCATAAACCAGAGCAGGCACTCTACAGAAGCTGCCATGGGCAAACAAATGCCTCAATTGGTGGGTTTGCCTTTCTTGGATTATTTAATCTGGCATACAGTACATGGAGAGTCCCATACATTTTGGTATGATCTATCAGAGTTTGTGTTTTGCTTCATAGATTTTGAAAATTCCGAATTTCAATTTAATTCAATAAACATTAACTGTAACATTTAAATTCAATAACATTAATTGGCTATGGGGCAGGTACAGTGCTAAAAACTGGGGGATACAAAAGGAGGCAAAAGACAGTTCCATAGTAATTTAATTCCAATTTTAAAATGCTAAAGAAGTATTCTCTACATAATGAATTTACAAGTCCAAGGAATACAAAGATGGATTTTATATGGACCCTGCTTTCAAGCTACTCACACTCTCCTAAAAGAACATCACAATTATCTGTGTGATTTTTAGACAATGCATTTAATCTCCCTGGGCACTGGACGTTAGATTGTAGGTCTAGGGACTTCTAAGCGGCTCATGAATATGGTACCCTCTCCAGAGTAGAGAAGACTTATAAATATATATAAATTCAAATCCAGCCTCAAACATGTCTTCACTGTGTGACCTGGACCAGTCACTGAATCCTGTTTGTTTCAGTTTCCTCATCTATGGAACAAACTTTTAAAGGAAATGGCCAAGCACTCTAATCTCTTTGCCAGGAAAACCCCAAATAGGGTCATGACTGAACAGTAACAGAGATACCTAGTTGGTCCAATTTCTTATTTTATAGATGATCAGTCATCCAAAAAGTGTCACTAGGTGGGATTTGCCTCCAGGCCCTATCCATTGTGCCTCCCTTTTTCTAAAAAGGCCCTCTAGGATTTTTAAATGAAGAGTTTGGGCTCATAGCAGATCTAGTTCTAAATGTATGATTCTACAAATTGTGAAACAAAGGGAGAACTATGCTAAGGTAAAGTCCAGGCAAAGGACAGGAATCTGTTGAAGGAGAGAGTCCTGTGACTAAGGGGTATTGGGGGTGGTTCCTTCTTATTTTCTTACCTTTAAGATGGGGGTGGACATTGCTGCCTACTATCTCCTTTAAGTACATCACAAAGATTATAGAGCCACGGTCCAAGTTTTCCTTGATTTCCCAACAGGATACTTCTGAGCATAGAGTGGAAAGAATGCTTTTGCCTTCCAGGAACTCCAAAGTTTCACAAGAACATGATTTCCCAGGGAGTATGGGAGACTAAGTAGTAGAAGCAGTCTGTGTGATGCTGAAGACAAAGCCACACAGAATGAAGTGAAGCATTGAAAGTGTGCAGGACTTGGAACCAAGGGGAAGACCTGGGTTTGTACCTAGCCTTTTGACTCCAAGTAGCTGTGTGATCATTGGTGAAAGTGCCATATAAAGCTGCAAAAATGGGGCTGTCAGATTCGATACACAGGGGGGGTGTTATAAAGCTCAAATGAAAAAAAAAATGCAAGATTTCCCTGTATATCCTAAAGTCTGGTATGTAAATATCATTTGCTACAGTTATGATTATTATGAAAAATTGTAAAAAGATGTATAAAAAAACAATTATTCAAAGTCTTCAGAGTATTTGGGGAGGTGGAGTTAGCCATGTTCTGGTTGACTGATAGGAGTTCCTCAGTTCACCTTTAAGTAGCAAAAGTCACCAGATTTAACATAATCATAATGATAGACTCAGAGCCATAAAATCTAGGATTATGCCTGTATGTAATCTCCTGCCTCCTCTGCTTCCTCCTCCAGTTTAGCGATAAAGTATATGCTTTTAAAAAAAAAAAAAAGGAAAGGAAAAAGGATTCTGCTAGTAAATACAGTAGCAAGAAATTGGTAGTGGATTAGATATTTCCATAATATCCTAGAAATATAAAAGTTACTGAAATATTTTTCTTTGAATAAATGTTTAATATGGAATTAATTTTAGCCTTTTATTATATCTATATTAAATCTATATTAAATGTGTATCAAGTTGGGACCTAGAATGAACAAATAATATAATTTTTAGATTGAAAACTTGCTATTGCATTATTGTGATTAATTTTACTAAAATGGTTTAAGTTTGTATATATTACTATAAAATTATAAATGGCACTTTAAAACTTAATCTCTATGTAATATCAAATGATCAAAAAAAGGACTTGTACTTCCATCTTCCCCTAAAAAAAAATCTCATTTGGGGGAAAAATGATGCCGAATAGCTGACTATATACATGAAGTGAGTAGTCTTACGTATTTTCTATGTGAATTCTGAGTACACAAGTCAGAAAGAATTTCAAATTTCCCATTTTGAGGTTTGGATATGTTATTGATTATCTAAATGCATATTTTTGAATGTTTTATATGATAATACTTAATAGTTTAGAGAACAGAAGTCCCTAGACCCTTTATCATGACTCAACTTTACTTTTATCAACATGATTTCAATAATGTATCTGTTTGGTGTGCCCAGACCATTTTATCTCTCCTAAGTGAAAATCATAGACAAGGATAAAATGAGATGTAGATAGATTGCAATCTGTGCTGAAAGAAGGAATACGTGCATGGATGAGATCAAAGATGTGCAGCATTCCTTTAATACATGGTTATAAAGAGTCATAATACACCTAATTACAAAGAAGATGTATCAATAACTGAGTCATTCCCAGGATGTGGGAAATGTGGTCATTGCTCTGACCCTAAACACTGGAATATTTCTCTTTGCTCCTCTTCTCTTCCCCAACAATAGACATCACATGTAATTAGCCAGGGACAGAAGATGGGCTCCCCTAGTTTGGACAAAGGTATTGTGAGGCTTACATACATACATACATACATACATACATACATATATATATACACACAGAGAGAAGACATATTTGTGTGTATGTGTATCTGTCACACATACATATATCTTTATTTATGTAAGGTCATTAATCTTTCATCTTACCAGGGCCCGTCCTTCCCTCCATTTGCCCTACCCCTCTCTTAGGCTGTATGGTATCTGTGACTCCTTTTTGCTACTTACTAACTGACTTGTACTTTCATTTTAATACCAATTTCCCCTTTATGAAAGATGCTATGGGTGGGTGGAGGAGGTAGAGAGTTGGAGACAACTCCCCCCTTCCCCCCCAGCCACCATCCACTTCCTCAGAGGAGAGTCCTGAGCCCTAAATACCTTAGGAATGGCCTGGCTATTCCCATACAGAGAGGTCACACAAGAAACCACAAAAAGAAATGCTCTCCATAAATGATGGTGCAGCTGAATAACCAAAGTCAATTTTATTTCTGAATTATTGAAGCAAGTTTTTATGAAATATATATGGTGAACACTTCTTGTTATTGTAACAGTAGTCAATACACTACACAGGCATGTCATTTGATGGTAATAAACACAGCTTCCTTATTGCAAGAATATATTCAACCCAACCCAGAGGGTATAATAGAAAAACAAGAAATGCTTAATGTTAACTCAATGTTTAAATACAAATATGAAGTAATTTAATATGAATTTTTGGTAATAAGAAAAATATATGTTCCATAATCTTTATTACACACTGTACAAAAACAAAATATTGCACTTTAAGAATCATACAATAAATATATACAAAAGTTATCTTACAAATGTTCTTTGTCCTTTTAATTTAAAAAACCTGTTTCAACAGTCAAAGACCCATTACTGATTTAAAAAAAAAAAAAAAGCTTGTCATTTGGGGTATCCTCTCCCACACAGCCACCAAATGCTGTGCCTTCTAAGCCCTTGGGATACAGTAGTGCTCATCTCAGTTTCAGTGATGCTAAAAATTATGGCCTAGGAGACCTGTGGCTTTCCAAATTACCATGTGACAACTCTGTGGACTGCTCTGTCTTCCAAGAAATCCAAAGCCAAAATGCATGTCCCCTCTTGAGCACTGAGGCAAGAAACAGTGAGATGTGCTTCCCCCTCAGATTTCATCATTGCTACAAATGGGTAAAAATATTACATGTAAACAGGGAAGCTATGGCACCTTCCTCAAACTGCTAGGTCATCCGAATGCTAAATACTTAATTCTTTTCTCTTTCCTCAACCTCTCCTCTCCTGACTTTTTTTTTTTTTTTTTTTTTTTTGGTCAATCAGGCTTAGAATTGGCAATACATATAGGAAGATTATAAAGAAGTCTCTTTCAATAATAGTTTTAGAATTTATAATGTACAAGCTTAAGTTTCTTTTTTTTTTTTTTTTTTGAGCGATGGAAGCTCAATGTATATGAAAATAATCAATGGTTTCATTATTAATTAAGCTTCCTGCTTAAAACACCAGTTCCTTATTAGTTTGAGGATTGGAAAAAATATAAAATACTAGGCAATGATATTTGACACAGACTGGACCAGATGAAGGCTTTTCCTGTTTGGTCATGTGCAAGAGAATAGTGCTTACCAAAGTGTCATTCACAGCTATTCTAAGGAAGTGTTGAATCTAATTCAAAGTCAGTAGAAAAAAACTAAGCAGAGCTTCCCTCCGATCATATTTCAATCTGAGTGGAAGAGGACAGGAACCAAGCCAAACAACAACACCTCTGATTTAAAAAATGCAGAATTCTGCAATGGAAAATGGCAAGGCTGTCACAAATGGTCTTTTCCATTTTGGTACATAAATGCTGGTTAGGGATGGGAGATGCTCTCCCACACTGTATATCCAACCACCAGCCAATCTTGAGAAAATTTGTCCTGAGAGTTTGCCTCATAGTCCAATCTTAAAGCCAGCTATGAAAAATACAATCAATGACAACCATCACTTTGACAGCTACTGGCCAGAGCATCTGAAATTTCAGTACCTTGTGAATTCCAACAAACATTAAAAATACGAAGTTGAGAAACAGTCATCAGTTGCTGCACTTCCCAAGTCTTCAAGATGAATTAAACTACTATGATTTCCTACAAATCACAGGAAGTGAGCAGTATTTGATGCACTGGTGATAATAGTGTTTTCCTGATTACAACATGACAAGGGCCTATTCAGTTCAATGGATTATGTGCTGTAGTATTTTAAATTCTGGAACAGCAACGACAACAACAAAATTTTAAGTGTTAAAAGTTCACCGTGGAAATGTTGATCAAAGAAGAAAAAAACAAAATTATGGAAAAAAATTCCACTCTTAACTGTAGTATTTCTGCATCAACATCCATTTTACTTTTAAGCCTGGAGTCTTACACTGAATACATACTTTGGAACCAGCTACATGCAAAGAACTTCTTTCTCCTCTTCATAGCAGCACCATGAACTCTGCACAGAGCTATACTTCTTGGCAAGACTGGCAACACCTTTGTTTGTAGAGGTCTATCGAGCACAAGTTTAGATTCTTTACAAATGTACAGTAGTGAGTTGTGTCCTTGCATTCTCCTTCTGCAAAAAATAATAATTGATTAAATGGATTTATTAAATATTTTATTTTGGGCCCAGGTCTAATGTCTCATCACCATCAGTTATTCCTAATGTAAAACTTTCATCAGGGATGCAAACTGGAAGCAACTAATTTATATTCTTTAATTATTTAGGAAATTTAAGGATAATTGACTTACTTAGGGTCAATACAATTACCACGTGACAGGGAAAGGCTTAAATATAGAATTTTTACTATTCCACATTGCCTCTCAATGGGAAACATTTTTATGAACAATGTTTTTATCTTAAAGGTTTTAATAGGCAATGTGGCACAATGGATAGGGAGCTAGATTCGAATCCAGAGACCCAGATTCAAATTCTGCCTCTGACACATTCCAACTGTGACCCTGGACAAGTCACAATCTTAACCTCCTCAAGTTAGTGAAATTACAAGTCTGGTTCACATTTCTATTCATAGTGCAATTTATTATTAAACAATAAATGTAATATTGATGGATTAATCAGACATAAAAACTCTAGTTCTAAAGGGTTGTATTTCTACAAATCTTTCAAGTAATTAGTCAAGACAGCCTAAACATAATTAAACTCTTTAGTTCCAAGTCCTTATGGTGACACTTTGTCAGTACTATGCCTCTGTATTTTTGGTTTTAAAAGATTGTGTTTAATGACCACATCTTACTTCTCTATAAATTCTGCTCTATAGAACAATTATTTGTGCTGGCACTTGTACAATAGTTTCTTCAAAGATGAAGCACCTTCTCAGTGCAGGGAAAGGAGATTTTCAGAAAGCCTGGCCAGTATTGGTAATAAAAACCAATAGTAGTTACATCCTCATGAACCAGACATGTCTTGGGGGTTTATGTAGCATTTTTTTCTTCCAAAGAGTTTGAATTCTGGCCTGGAGCCCAAATAGTTTCTCTTTTTACATTTTAATGGAGAAAAAACTAGTAAATCAATAGATTGACAAAAGATACAAAAAAATTATCTGGACAGTGTCCTCAGAGAAAGCTCAAGTAGCTTTAAGATGTATTATCTTGGGAGTTCCTTACAGAGAGAAAAGGCACTACTGTCTATCAAACCATTCAAATCATCTTCAACCCCAAAATACCATAACACTTGACTACCAAATACCAAATCCCCAAAACAAAGCTCTTCTGCTATAATAACCAGATAGAAGCAAACAAGATTCAAACCCAGAATGACTCAAGAACACAACAGTGCTCTTCACACTCACTATTCCATGCACAGAAGCACTCTAAAGGAGAAGATACTTAAAATGGGTACATACTACTGCAGGAAGTAATACTGCAATGCTTCCATGTCACTGGTCTCTGTCTAGAAGCACAGTGGTGGACCGCCACAGGTCGGCTACTTTTTCGGTGTATGCATTCCACTTTCCGGGACTGGAACCCATTGCCGCAGGCTGCGGTGCAGGGCCTCCAAGGACCTGTGCGCCAGTACACATCACATGGCTCAGAGGAGCAGTTTCTCCTTAGGGTGGATCTAGAGGGAGAAAAGCACAAAAATTAGGGGGATCCAGTGGAGGAAGAACAAGAAGCATTTTCTGAAATACTATTGCACCTCAAAACTATTCATAATTCAGACAACTCCACTAATTTTAAAAAAAATGTGGTAATTAGGAAAGGAATTCAATTGACATTTGCCTTGGTGCTGCCTATGAAAATAAAGGTTTGGCAAAAAATTGCAATTTTCAGGTGAGTGTTTTCTTTACTCTAGGAAATGAAACTTTGTTTTCAATATCCTGTATTTACCATATTCTACCCAATTCACTTCCATCTCTCTTAGATAAACCGTTTGTCCTTTGTTCTCGAAGAGGACCATGATGTAGTTGGGCTAAGGGATAGGAGGAAGGAAGTATAATCTCACAAAAATATCAAAAGATTTCAAGGAAGAAGAGATGGAGAGAGGTAAGGAAAGCAAAACAAAGTAGGCTTAAGGACTACTTGGAAACAGGTATCAACAGCACCCATTTCAAGGTTAGGGATTCAGGATGGGGAGTAAGCATCCTCTGCCCAGTCTGGTACAGATGACATAGTAAGGCTTGGAGACCTTTGGTTATAAGGGGGAAGACTAGGGAACTAGGGAAGTCAAGGAAGAGAGCTAAGGGCTTGATCTAAAAAGGTTAAAGACCTTTTCTCCTTTCTCATTAACTTCCATGAGACTGTGCTGTTGAGAGAAATTATACTCATATTAATAGTTATTCATTGTGATCTTCCCCTTTTACTTCTATTTTTCTAGAAAGGCCCAACTCCTATTAAAATTTCTGAGGGTGAGGGCTGATTTGATAAGATTGCTCCTAGTCCTCAAAGAATTGTTAATTCTGGATGGGATTCCACCCAATTAGGAGTCCGAGAGGAATGATTATTAATAATAATTGTCTAGGGAGATCCAAAGTTCCCCCCTTTTTATAAAACCAAGTCTTAGAAGGCTAGATTGACATTCTCCTCAGTAATAGTCAGACCTCACCCAACTTTTATAAGGAATTTATTCTAATGTAGGGAAGCCTAATGTAATCTACATAAGTTTGCATAGGGATAAATTCCTTGAATAGATTGCCCAAGATAGAGGCAATTTGGAAATAAAGAAATATAACCAAAGTTTATTAGACTAGATCCAGTTCTTCATTGTAATATTCATTCCAATCAGAGATGATGGCTACTCTCAGGAATATCCTTTTTCCAAGGGAATATAAGCTATGAGGCTGCAACCATGATTATTTTAGGCATTTAAGAGTTTTACTGACCTCTTAAAATAAAATTCTAGCATTATCATAAAAAAAAACACCCTATGATTTTTATTATTATCATCAGGTCATATTTATCAGCCATTACATACCTAAAGTGATGATAGGAACGTTATCAAGTAAGTAATGATTTGTTTTTTTATAGAACTTTAAAAGTTTCACAAAGTGAAACTCCTGCTTCACAAGGCAGGAAATATAAATGTGATACTCTTAGATGATGAATTTGTAATTTGGATAATTTAAATGAATTGCCAAGAATCAGTCAGATAAGTATCAGGTTTGAGCTATATTAAGGCTCAATAACTAGCATTATTAATTACTCAGAAATGATGTCTCCCAAACTTTTCAGAAGTCCTAATTTCTGAGGCATAGACCCATACTTAACACCGTACACCTAGATGGGTCCGTGATTTAGACATAAAGAAGAAGATTATAAATAAATTAGAGGAACATAGGACTCAGACTTGTGGAGGAGGAAGGAATTTGTGACCAAAGAAGAACTAGAGATTATTATTGACCACAAAATAGAAAATTCTTATATCAAATTAAAAAGCTTCTGTACAAACAAAATTAATGCAGGCAAAATTAGAAGGGAAACAATAAACTGGGAAAACATTTTTACAGTTAATGGTTCTGATAAAGGCCTCATTTCCAAAATAGATAGCAAATTGACTCTATAAGAAATCAAGCCATTCTCTACTTGATAAATGGTCAAAGGATATGAACAGACAATTTTCAGATAATGAAATTGAAACTAGAAATAGTTACAATATGAAAGAGTGTTCCAAATCACTATTGATCAGAGAAATGCAAATTAAGACAACTCTGAGATACCACTACACACCTGTCAGATTGGCTGATGACAGGAAAAGATAATGACGAATGTTGGAGGGGATATGGGAAAACTGGGACAGTGATGCATTTTTGGTGGAGTTGTGAACAGATGCAGCCATTCTGGGGAACAATCTAGAATTATAACCAAAATGTTATCAAACTGTGCATATCCTTTGATCCAGCAGTGTTACTACTGGGCTTATATCCCAAAGAGATATTAAAGAAAGGAAAAGGACCTATATGTGCAAAAATGTTTGTGGCAGTTCTTTTTGTAGTGGCTAGAAACTGGAAAATGAATGGATGCCCATCAACTGGAGAATGGCTGAGTAAATTGTGATATATGAATGTTATGGAATATTATTGTTTTATAAGAAATGACCAGCAGGATGAATACAGAGAGGCCTGGAGAGATGCTGAGTGAAATAAGCAGAACCAGGAGATCATTATATACTTCAACAACATTGTATGAGGATGTATTCCGATGGAAGTAGATATCTTCCACAAAGAGAACATCTAATTCAGTTCCAATTGATCAATGATGGACAGAATCAGCTACACCCAGAGAAGGAACACTGGGAAATGAATGTGGACTACTTGAAATTTTGTTTTTCTTCCCAGGTTATTTTTACCTTCTAAATCCAATTCTTCTTGTGCAACAAGAGAACTATATGGATCTGAACACACATATTGTATCTAGGATATACTATAACATATTTAACATGTATAAAACTGCCTGCCATCTAGGGGAGGGGATGGAAGGAGGGAAGGGAAAAATCAGAACAGAAGTGAGTGCAAGCGATAATGTTATAAAAATTACACATGCATATGTTCTGTAAATAAAAAGTTATAATAAAAAAATCTGGTCAAGCCCTTACCCTGAAAGAAAGAACCTCTGTCCTTGATCTCCTCCATCAAAGTTTAGAGTGACTCAGATTGTGAAGAGAAATCAGGTGGAGATGGTTTTCCCTTGCCCAGATGGCTAAAGGCTATTTGATCTCATGATCAAGCCAATTTCTTCACAAGAGAAACTGAATATTTTTAGCTCCCCTTTTCATTAAATGTTCACCAATCAAGGTTGATTTTCACTTGTGAGGAAACCCCTCCCTTTAAGGAGGATTTAAGGCATTTCAGCATCTCCTTTGAAGTCTTGGGTTATGGAGAAATCTCTATCAATTTATTAATTGCAGGCCAGCCTAATCAATAAATTATTAATTACCCAGAAACTCTGTCCCTTAGGGTTTTCATTCATTTCACTATCCTGATTCTCTTTGCTGTCCTGTTTCCTTCATTGAGCCATTTGCTCTTCTTAACTTTTATAAGATTTTCCTAAGGTCTTCTCTTTAGCACCAAAAAGACTTTTTCAAACATTAATAGTGAAAGTTCTTGAGATTATGTCATATGAAGATGAATAGAAGGAATTGGGCATTTTGGGCCCAGAGAAGAGAAGGGAGTCAAGAGGAGTGGCCATGAAAACTGCCTTTAAACATTTGAAGAACTGTCACATGGAAAGAGGGATTAGACATTTTCTGCTTGGTCAGAGACTGTGGCCTAGGAGCAATGGTAAGGAGGGATATACATGTATGAGAGAAGGACAAACTTCCTGATGAAGCTATTCAAAAATGAAATAGAACAGGGCATTGAGAGGTAGTAAGTGGATTTCCTTTCACTTGAGGTCTCTAAGCAAAAGCCAGATGACCACTTGTCAAAGATGTCACAGAAAAGGAAACTAAGATGCTATGAGGTTAAATGACTTGCCCAGGTTACACTAATAATAAGAATCTTTGGGGAGATTTGAAGTAAATGTTCCTGATTCCAGATTTTCTATATTAGCCACTCCATCATTCTGTCTCTCTAGATTACTTTTGCCAAAAAAAATTATTTTATGGAGAAATGACACAGGCAAGCCCCTAAAAGGTGGTCAGAAAAAAGATAAAAGGATACTCTCAAGGCATCTCTAAAGAACTTTAAAAGATAAAGTGTAAAGACAAAGAAGATACTGGATCACCTAGCATGGCGCCCTAATCAGAGAAGGTGCTGTACTCTATGAGCAAAGCAGAATTGAAGTAGCCTAAAATGTGAAATGTGCAAAGTTAGGGAAGTCAGCCCAAATGTTCACAGGGATTATTTGTTTCCAACCTATAGCAGAGCATTCTGAGCTCATACTGGTATGATCAGCCACAGTGGGATTCACTGTGGCTTGACTCTAACATAGTGAGGTCATTTTGATCCTCTTCAAAAATGAAGGACAAGAAGAAGTTTGGTTTTGAAGGCCTCAGAGTTTCCTTTTAATTTTGAGGTTCTGTGATTCAAAATTTCTTCTGTAAATGATGTGAAGTGTTTATGGGCAGCTTTGGCAATTAAAGAAGTTAAATTTAATAATACTTCAAACAGTTTGAAAACACTATTTTCAAGAAGGGATATTTCTTTCCTGTTGATCTTTGGAATGGAAAGTTACTTCCTGATTAGAAAAAGGAAGTTTTGGGAATTTGCATCAAAATGTAGAGGTTCTTTGTGGTTGTAATTTTTCTTTCTCTACTACTTCAGCCTTTTGAGGAAGGAGGATATGGGAGAGTCAGAGAGAACCACAATTTAAGTAGGCCATATTTTAACTCTCTTCAGATGCAATTCTCTGATATCCAAAGAGTAAAGAATCCAAACCCCAGTAATAAGATAAAATTCTGGGGATAAAGATGAAAAATATGCTTCCTTGAGGCTAAAGCTGTGAAATTTTTATCAAATTATTAAGGGTGGAAATGCAAATCTAACTCCATACAAAGATCTACTATTTTTACATAGGCTAAATAGGCTTGTAATTCCAACACATGTCACAAGGTGGTGTCTGGTATTTAATTTTGTATGTTCAATGATCACTGATGACCTTAAGTGACCATAATAATTTGATTATCTCCAAATTTATGCTCTTTGATTTAAATTGCATCCTCTGGTCCAAGAATAAAGGCATATCCTAAGAGAGGGATAGATATTGGGCCTCATTTCATTTGCATAAAGAACTCACCCCTAAGAAAACTCCTTATCACTGGAGGTCATTGCAAATGACCTGCAAATTCTGCAAGTACTAGAATGCCTTAGAGCCTTGGGAGAGTAAGTACAAGGTCACCCAGCCAGTCTCTATCACAGGAGGGGCTTAAACCCAGATCTTCCCGGCTTCAAAATCAACTTTGTACCTACTGTACAACGTCCATCTCCAATCTGAGTAATGAAGGGAAAAGAGAGATTAAGGGAATATGCTACATTATTGTTATTGTTGTTTTCTAAAGCATTTTCTTTATTAAAATAACCCCACACAAATAGTTAAATGCAAATTTCTTCACTTGCTACCTCGAAGAGGGCACAGTTTAAAGAAATGCAACGCTAATATGGGCATTTGATACCTTTTTGTACTGAACTCAATTTTGTAGTAATTACTGCTTAAGTTTATTTTAACTGTTTCTTTCCAATGTCAAGAAATCTTTTAAATATGCCTTTTAGAATGTTGCTTAGTTTAAATTTCTGGGTGGCTTGTGCACTTGGTTCTCTATTTGCTTTGCCTACTTTGAAGTTTTGAACAATCAGGGCTTGCATCAAAACTTTCCACTTTGAGCCAGTTCAGCTTTTAATTAGCCTGGGTCTTCTAATCATTGCAGTCAAGATCCTCTTTGTTTGAATTTTGCTATTTGGAGGACATTCAGAAGTTAGGGGAAACCTTTGAGGTTGAGCTCTGCTTCCCAACCAAATGTAAGGATCCCCAGAGAAAATCCCTGACAGATGCTTGACCAAACTCTTCTCCTTGGAGGTAGCACATTTGGTGAGGGGGCAGCTTTGTATGGAACTCTTCAGTCAAAGTTGTCACAGACTTTCTACCCAAGGTGTTCTGCCCACTGAAGCAATGCAGAATAGTTTGACTTCTTCCTTCCAATGACAGCCTTTCAAATATTTTAAGACAGTTCCCATGTCTCTAGTTTTCTCTTATCCAAATGAAATATTGCATGAATGTCATCCATAACCCACATCATGTAGATTCTCTTCTGGATGCTGGATGCCTTTCTATTTATTTATCATATTCTTCTGGCAAATGATTGCACAGTGGAGTCAGGAAGACCAAAGTTCAAATCCAACAAACATTTACTAGCTGTGTGACTCTCAGCAAGTCTTAACCTCTGTGAGCCTCAGTTTCCCCACTGTAAAAAGAGAATAATAATAGAACCCACCTCCCAGTGTTATTGTGAAGATCAGAGGAGATGATTTATCTAAAAGTGCTTAGCACAGCACCTGGCACAAAATAGATTCTTTATAAATGTTAATTCTTTCCTTCCCTTCTTCAAATCTGATGTCCAACAATGTGGTAAGCTCAGTGCAGAATTCAGGGATCACTGTCAAGATCTGGATACTACCATCAGCAAACTTTGAGATAGTTTGGGTATTTTCTTAAAAGCATTCACATCATGATTTTTCTTTATGTTGAATTTATAATTATGTTCTCAGAACTTTTTCACATGAACTACTCCCAAACTAGGTTTTTTCCCATCCCACAAATGTGTCATACACATACACACATATAATGTACATGCATATATATATGTCAGAGATTATAAACTAAGAACCCATGGTAGAGTAGGTTGAGTAGGGCAAGATGATATCACCTGAAGGTCTCAGTGACCTTGTGTGTAGAGATGGACCATTTGTGGGACAGTGTGCCCAAGATCTAGAAGAGTAATGTTTTATTGCTACTTTTTTCAAAAACTCCTTTTTTCATTAAATTCTTTTTGATCAGAATTGCATCCTCTCGCCCAGTATTAAAAGTGAAAACATTGGTGGGGACTCATGAGCTATGGGTTTGCATTGATGCAGACCCACAATGTTGAATCTGGTAACCCAAGTGTGAGTTAGGAGGAGTTCCCAGTTGCTACACTAATAAGCTGTTTCTTAAAGTTGGTATTTAATCATGGCAAGTGCTTAATAATCGCTAATTCATTGATTGTTAGCTTCAGCTCAGCGTTGCTAGCTACTGAGGACATGAGCACATTTTGATTCTTGATTCTGTCATTTATGAGCTGATTCCTATGTTTGGATTATCCCTCTCTCATTTCTTCCATCAGTTTTCTCTGTTCCTATTCTCATGCTGTTGTTTGTCCCAGACGACCAGGACCATGACGGATGCCATAGCAAATAAGTGAACTGGATTTCAGTGAGGGAGGGCTGTGCAAGGTCACCTGCCTCACTCTCCCTCCCCCCAGAGGCATCTGAGTCCAGTGGACAATATATAGATCTGGATAATTTGTGATGGTCCTGGATGCAATGAGAGACCTTGATCTTTTTAAGCCAAGGTCTTCAACAGGTCTCAGTTTGACTGTGGCCACATCTTTATGTGGGTAAGCAACTTAGGCAAAGAATGGCCTCTTTCACTTTGTCAGAGGAAATCCTTTAACTTGCTGACTGGGCCACTACATAATTATGCAGTCCAACTTCAGCTAAGTCCCTAAAAGCCCCCTTTCCACCACTCTCTCAGAAGAACTCCAGACCCAATTTTACTGAGATAAATCCACCTGCTGTAAACCCACGCAGCTTTTACTATGTAATAGCTATCTCTTCTCTCTTTGATACCCTCTCCTTCCTGGTTTATGTGGTATAGGCATGGCTTTTCCCTTTTTCTCCTCCCCGCCTAACCATTACTTCTCAGTCTCCCATGCTTCCTAAATGAGATTATTCTCCAAAACTCTGTTCTAAGTCTCTCTTTTTTTTTTCAAGTCCTCAGTGACCTTTGCTGTTCCTATGATTATCATCTCTATCTACATCAATGCCTTCTAAATCTGTACATAACACAGATAATAATCTCAATATCTCAAATGCAAACACAATTCATTGTTATTTCTTTAGTCTACCCTGCCTTCAAATATGAAATTTTTCTTTTTGTCAATGACTCCTGGAGGACTATGAAGAACAGTGGAATCTCCAGATCAAAGAACATGGACATTTTAATGACTTTTTCTGAATAATTCCAAATTGCTTTCCAGAATATAATAATTATAATAATTCATAGCTACATCAACAATGCATTAATGTGTGCCTGCCTTTCTACAACTCCTCCAAAGTCGTCTATTTCCATCTCTGCTAGTTTTCCTTATTTGATGAATATCATTTGCTGAAGGGATAAAAAGGTTATATTTTTGCAGAAACAAAAAAGAATGATTGATGCTCGTTATTTTGTCAAAGAAATCCCCAACAATTTCAGAAGCAATTCAGGAATTGCAGGAGTTACCCTACTTCGCCACTAGATGGCGACTGTGCATTGGGTCTGTTTATACAGAAACTCAGCATTTACAATTTTAAGTTATGGGTATTCTCATGCTCATTAAGAACAACTTTGCATTTCCGGGAAGAGCTCTTAATATAGGCAAGTACGATTTCCCTCAGGGCACTCAGCTCAGGAATTTAGGAATAAGTACCCCATCTGACCGTGTTCCCATTACGCCCACTCGACCCACCAGGGGGCGCCAAAGAGCACGGAGGGCTGGGTCCGGATTCAGACTCAGGAGGTCACGTGCTGCCTCAGATATCGACTACTGCGGGACCCCCATGTCAGTCTCCCTCAGCTTCCCCGTCTGTAAAATGACACAGGGAAAGAAAAGGCAGAGCAATTCCGTGCCTTTGCCAAGAAAAATCCAAATGGCTGGCAGAGAGTTGGACAGATAAACAACAAAAAGCTACCAATTTCCCAGGAAACTGTTCTTGTAATTAAACCTACGTCTCCTCACTGAAGTGTTTATCTTTGAAAATATACCGTCGGGGCCGCTAGGGGGCGCAGTGTATCGAGCCCCAGCCCGGAAGTCAGGAGGACCCCAGTTCAAATTTGACCTCTGACACTTCCCTGGCTATCTCTCTATCTGCCACAAAATCCTGGGTAAAAAGACAAGACTCCACCTGTTTATGCTAACCGGAGAATTCTATCAGACTTAGAGCCAGAAGGAAAGGGAGCATTTTACAGCTGAGAAACTGGCAAATGCTACTAATCAGTTTGATTTACCCTTTTGTTGCTTATTCGGATTTGATAAAGTAACAGAGAAAATGTTCACAGTTCAGATTACATTTAGAAGTGGCTCTTACTTTTTGGAAAGTCAGTTGTTAAACACATTTACCAGAAGGCTCCTATAGAAAACCATCTAAATAAACAATCTTCTTCTCAAGATAAGGAAGATGAGATCCGAAGAGCCACTTACAGTGTCTATGTTTACAGACCCGAACCCTGTCATTGTCCTTTTTTGCACATGCGCAGTCAGTAGGGAAGGGTTTTCTACTCTCTTCACCCTAAGCTTTTTCAAGTCAAACCACACCCTCGGGGCTTGGAGTAGCGCCCTCGTGAAGTGACACATCCCCAGCAAAGGGCAGGAGGAGCGCACACTGGACAGATGATAAAAGCTAATTGGAATGTACATGTACGCGAGCTCCTTAATAAAAGCTTGTTGGAGTGGATCATATCGCTTTAAGGCTCACAGAAAGTGCCGTTGAAGGAATGAAGAGCACTATGCTATTTTTTTCTCCCCTCAGGCTGGGGTTAAGTGACTTGACCAGGGTCACACAGTTAGAAAGTGTTAAGTGTCTGAGACCAGATTTGAACTCGGGTCCTCCTGAATTCAGGGCTGGTGCTCTAACCACTGCGCCACCTAGCTGCCCCGAAGAACAGCATTCTAAAAAGTGATTACTCAGGATGGATCTGCATTATAAAAACATAAAGCAACTTAAATCACCTAACTTTAGCCAGACTGTTGCTTTGGGAGCCGGAGGAGAAAAGTTTGAATCTCAGTTCTACCTCTTTCTACCTCCCCGATACCTAAATATGCACACATATATGCACACATACTGTACATGCATATACATAGATAGCTGAACCACACACCTATGTGTATTCATGTGTGTGCATATATATGCCCTGGAAGACTCCTAGTCTAGCTCTCTATCCATTTTTCACTTTGTCCCAATGATTTCTGAAGAAAACTCAGATTTCAAAAACTCAACAGAAATCCTGATATTGACACTCTATAGCCATGTGACCCTGCTCAGGTCACCTCTTTGAACCTCAGCATCTTCATCTGAGAGATGCAGACTTAAGAGGCTCTCTAGAACTTTCCAGTTCTGAACCCGTGCTCCTGCTCTTGACATATGGCCCGTACCTCTTTCTTTCCTCACAGTCCAGGTCAGAGAGCGCCGAGCCGTTTTGATGCTGACAGAGCACGGGCAGACGCTGCATCTCCTGGGCCCGGCCCAGACACTGCCCCGACAAACACTGAAAGGGAAAAAGAGCAACGTCCTGAAAAGGGGCAAAAACAAGTTCACTTCCGATTAGTGAGTCATTTAGCGGCTTGTGCTGAGTTTCTAAACTCTAGAAATTATTCAAATTACATCCCATGAGTCCACTGGGTTTCATATTAGATCATCATTGTACATGCAATATATTTATCCCAATTCTCCCTTCTGCTTAGGGAAAAACAGGGGATTACAAATGCCGTTCGGCACTTCGAAGGGAGAATTGGGATAAACATATTGCATCTACAAATGTACAAACAAGCAGTGTCTAGTCTGAAGTGGGAAAGAGAATGGAATCGTCCCTACAGAACTCTCTTACTGACTCATCCCTTCAGAGGAGTCCGTATAAATAAAGAAGCAAATGAGATGAATGTATATTTATGTGTATATGTATATGTGGCATACACACATATACCCACATGTGTCACAATCATATTCCAAAGCTTAGACACAGAAGCATACTTGTGTGAGTGGGTAATACCGCATGCAATTCATTCCATAATAACCCTATATTATAATACATATATGTATGAGGCATTTGCATAATTGCATAAATTTATTTATACCATTTTGTATTGGGATATGTATGCATATATGTATATGTGTGCTTATAAGCGCTGGAAGACTCCCAGACCAGCACTCTATTCACTTATCTTTTTGTTATGCTGATTTCTAAAGAAGAATTCAACTCAATGGACATTGACTAAACACTTTCTATGTGCAACTACTGGGCTAAGGATATGCATCTTCAGAGCAGAAAATTATATTAATTAATACAGATCAGTTTGAAGAGTTAGAAGAGTTAGAGCGATGAGAGAAGAAACGGATTACCTGGCTCCCCAGTTGGACTGCCCATTCACTACAAGCTTGACCCGAGCAACGTTTTCTGCCCAGAGGTCGATCTTTATGGACACAAGCGTTGGGAGACATTGCCTGCACGATGCCGCTGGCTTTTACCCGCTCACAAGTGATCTGACGATGCTGGAATCCATTGCCACAAGACGCAGAACATTCTGACCAGTTACTTGTCAGCCACCTGGGGAATATGAAACAAAAAATGTTAGTAGGGAGTAAGGGATGTGCGGGTCACAGAATGAAACATAACTCTTTATCTCAATAATTCTAAGAGCATGACGGGGTCAAGAAGTTAATTTTACTTCAAGACACACTAAATGAACATTACTAAAAATATAGTATTGTCATAGAAGCCTAAAGCAATGCAATGGCAAGACCAGGTACTAGTTCTTATCCCCAAGGAGTTTCTAATCTAGTAAGAGAGACACAACCTATAAGAAATAACATCTGGTTCAACTCTTTTGACAGATGATGAAACAAAATTCCATAAAGTTCCTAAGACTAACAGATAGCTGTAGTCTTCTCTAGTTCCCAAGTTTTCTAAATTGTGGCAAGGGCTTCAGAGTGTCCCCTCACAGGAAGCCACGAGGCAAAGGCGAAGGAAAGTTTTAGAAGGAATTTTGGTTCAGATACGGGTTATCTGAGGTCTTTTCCAACTATGACATGACTTGATCAGTGGGGTGGAACAATGAAAAGACAATTCAAGCTTTGTTGAATTAGCTCATTCTCCCAACCAGATGGTGGATAGTGAGAAGTAACAGCAGAAAAGTGGCTTTCATTCACTGAGAAATATGTCATAAGACCAATCTATTTGAAGGGAACTAAGCTGATTCCACTTTAACATTCTAAAGATAACTGCCTGATAATTTCATTTCTAAATATAACTTTGAGAAAGATTCCTAGTCTTTACATTGTGTCCTGGAGCTTAACTGTGCAGGGGGCTTCCTGAAGAAGCTCTTTAAAAGAAAGAGTGAAAACTAAAGACTAACAGAGACACAAGAGTGAAGGACCTTGGAGGGCAGTCACGCCTGCTGCAGGGCTGGAGCAGATTTTGTGGCTTCTGGAGGTGACTACAAAAGGTCTCATTGACTTTTTGTCTTTTTGTTGTCATGCACTGGGGTCTCTGAATGCGGCTTCCGAGGTTGCCACAAGTAGCAGAGCAGTGTGTCCATTCACCAGGCTCCCAATTATATTCTGCTAAACAAAAAGAGAAAAGAAAAAGAAAGAAGTGATGTTACAAAATCAACTAAGAAACAGTGACTGGGGGTAACTGTTATGGTCTCTAGTAATTTGGGGGACTGAATTTCTTATGTCTCCTTTACACAATAGGGTCTTAAAGATGCACAAAAGAAAGACATCTTTCCTTCTTCTCAAAAGTACAATAGACTATTTTAAATATCATTTTCCTTCCCCTGACTTCATGTATCTACAAATCAGGTGTAGGAGCCAAATGGGGCCCACTGGAAGACATCCATGTTCTATTACCACAGAAGGAGAAAGGGGGACTGTGGTGAGCCAACCAGATGTCCCAGAAAAATCCCAGAAGATGTAGCTATTAACCACTGGACCTCCTACTCAGATATCTTGTCAGAACACAGGAAGGGGGAAAACTAGAGACTTGCAACTTCTGTTAAAGCCACTGTCCTGGGAAGGATTTGGAGGCAAATCCCACCTTTTTAGCCAACAGCTCTCAGGATTTTAAGCATTGACAAGAGGGTTGGCTAAAGCCCATTCAATCAACAGAGACAATCTGGCTAATGAGGGGACAACAAAGATTAATGAGGCTTCAAAAATATACAAAACACGCAGCAAGAATCTGTTGAAAATAACTCCTATCAATCAAGGATATAATTTTATTTTTAAACAATAATCCTAAAGACATAGGCATGTATGTATTTCTATAAATAGGATGGAATGCAATCATCTCTCCTCAGGCCATCTGGGTCTGTCTTGCTTGACAAAGGCCATACAGATTTCCAAACCAAGCTCACAGAGAGGGAAAGGAAGAGGAAAGAAGAGTTAAAAAAGACTACCGCTTTCTCATTCCAGGAGAGGGAGAAGAAGATAGAGGAAGGTGGAGAGAGTGCATTGTTGCTACAGGCTCTTCTGTCTCTCAGGAGAGAGGTGGGAGAATCTTCTCTAGGAGGGAAGGAGAGAAGTGGAAGAATATTCTGTAGGAGGGGAGAGAATACCAGAAAAGCAGAAAAGCAGAAGGTCCTTTATCTATCTGCATCCTCAAGTCCTTTCTACTACTACTTCAGGACTACTCAGGCCATGTTTAATCACTTCTCTTTCTAAAAGACTCTTTATATAATCTGCTATAACCACTCCCCACTTTGCTGAGAAATGGAAACAAAACCATTCTTTCTGCAATGTACGTTTTATAATCTGAAGATGATTGTAAAGAGTTTACTTCTGAATCAAGAAGGTCCAACATGTTAATAACAAAAAGTTTCTTCCTTAATCTAATCACGTTACTGTTATTTCTCCCCATTCCTATTCCCACATTCTTTCTCAGAACTACTCCTCTGGCCAGAGCCAAGTGGAAGTCCACTGGTCAAGAAGGATTTGTAAAGTGTTTTCTACGTACTTCTGTGCGAAACACTAAGGCAAAATTGAATTCCCAAGGAGCTCACAATTTAATGAGACAACCAAGTGTGTATAATCAGGGTATATTGGATGCAATATCAGATAGAGAGCAAGGAGGGGAAAAAGAAAGGTTTCTTGCAGAAGGTAGGATTTGAACTGAGACCTGAAGGAAGCCAGGAGAGCCCGGAGGCAAAGATAAGGACTCTACAAGGCATGGGGAAGAGCCAGTGAAAAGGCAGTGAGTTCTCAGAGTGTTGTGTGAGAGACCAGTGTCGCCAGATGGAGAGTACATGGAGAGAAGTCAAAGCAGAACATTGGAAAGGTGAGAAGGGACCAGGTTGGAAAGGGCTTAAAGCCCCCAAAGAGAATTTGATCTTGGAGGTAACAGGAAGCCACTAGAATTCAGTAAGTCAAGGGATGACAAGGTCATCGGTGAGCTTTAGGAAGAGCACTTTGGCATTCAGTCGGAGAATGCACTGGAGAGAATTGAGACAAGGACAGTAACCAGAAGGCTACAGCAGTAGTTCAGGCATGAAACGCTGAGGGGCTGCCAAGATGTCAGAAGGTAAGAATTTATCACGGAACAGTTACCATGCTATAGAGCCAGGGTTATTTTGGGCCCCCTAGGAATAATTAAAAAGTGGAATTGGTTAATAACTTGTCCATTTTAATTTCTATATTTAGCAACGGTTGTTTTCTAAATGAATAATTTGATGAAAAATTCTCTACCATACCCAGAAAGGAAAGACACAGACAACCTATAGAACTTATAACTCTAAAGAAGTTTGTTGGAGAATGATTTTCCCCAGCAAGCAGAGGTTTCGGGAGGACCGGAGAGAGGACCATGCTGCTTCTGGTTAGGGCCGTACTAGCCATCTGGGCAGCACAGGGCCAGGTTGTCTTGGATTAACTTGTTAGGGAGACAGGAGATCCCGGATGGCTCATAAATAGAGCACCAAACATGATTCCGTAGCATTTGCCTTTTATCGATAAGAGGTTCAACATGGCATAATCAGAAGCAATGTTTAAATTTTCTAGTTCCTAAGAATTCTAAGGAAGGGGTTAGCTAGATGGGACAGCAGACTTAAGACCAAACTGCTCATCATTCTTAACTGGATTCAGGATGTCAAAACCTGTTCTCTAGTGCAACTAGGAGGAGATTACACAAAACGCCTCCATTTTTTTGAAGAACTTGACAAGATTCTCTAAACTATATCAGCATATTCCTTGAAACTCAGTGACTTCAGTATTTTGACCAAACACTGAATAGGAAAAGAGTAAACACTCGTATTGAATATATGATTCATTATTAAGAAAAGGACACCAAAACACTGTAGAATAACCAGAGGATTCATGTCTCTATGTTATTGATGCTCAAGAATAAAATGAATTTGATGGAATTCAAGCTCCTAGAGAAAAAGGGCTGTTTAACTTTGGTCTCTTTATACCTGGTGAATAGCCCGATGCCTAAATAATCATCTAAGATTACTAATTAGTCAACTGAAGAGAATTAGGAGATAGAAACATTCAGAGAATATCATTTTTTATCATAAAAAGTGAAATTGACTGTAACTTGGAAAAGGATTGAGTACAAGGATTATAATTTAAGTCCTTACTGTAAGCTCACTGACCAATTAGAGTAGGAATTCTTCACTGTTTTTAACTAAATAACCTACTGTGTCATAGATCCCATTGGCAGTTTAGTAAAGCTTATGGATCCCTTCCCAGAAAAATGCTCCAATATAGAATTGAAGGAAATGCTAAATTTCACTTAGAGGTTATTGATAATATGGTTATAACTTTTTCAGATTGAAATTTATGGACCCTCTAAAATCTATACATAGGCCCCAGATAATTAAATCATGAAGAAAAATGAAAGTCAAAGTAAACATTAATTTAGAAAATAGGACAAAAGTGAAAAGAAGACATCGGGAGAAATCTGATCTACTTAAATAAGCAAGAATGTAAACTCTCTGAGGGCAGAGAAAGTTTCTGCCTCTTTTTGTATCCCAGCGCTTGACATATGAGTACTTTATATTCATCACTTAAATACTTATTGATTCGATTTGAGTTGAAAGGAACATTAATGTAATTTTTGAAAACTTAAGAGACATTTCAGCAGTTAGGATTACCAGAGGAAACAGTGACAAGCAACATTATTATTACACAGGCAAATAGAATAAAGCATAAGTTAAAAGTGGAGTATCTTATCATTCTTCAATCCAGGGCTTCTTAAATGTTTTTTTTTTTTTTTTCTTGAGACTTCTTTTCATCTTAGAAATTTCTATGCAACCTGGGTATATAGGCATATAAAATATTTATAGAAATCAAATGTTTACTGATAATAAATCATAATTTTGTGACTCCCACATTCAGTTACATGACACCATATGGTTTGTGACCCATAGTATAAAAAGCTCTGCTTTTATCTATAAACAGCTAGCTCACTGCCAAGGGCAGTAATATTTGGCAGAAAATTTATCTATAGAACTATATATAAATATTTGTATGAATGTATACAGTCTCCTTCAAACAATATGAACTTGTTTTCTATTCATAAAAGATGGCACTTATGGTTATGAAAACTCTAAAAAGCAAACATTTTTATATACATGATGCAGAGGGATGGCAGCTATAAACCATACATTATTGAATACTCTACCACAGTCATAGTTTAGCTGACACCAATACCATTGCCAAGAGTATTAGAAACATTGGCAGGCTTTTAACTCTTCAGCAGAAGATATTTTAAATAGTTTCGATTTTCAAAAATGGGCAACATATAGAAGATTGTGAGGTATTTTAAACAGGCAACATATTTAACAGAAATAGTGATGTGGACTGAATAATTCTAATAATGAACTAAAATGAGCTTCATATTAATGGATTGAAAAATAAACAAGTTTAAAAAAACTACTAAAATACTTGTTGAAATAATAAGCAGATATATGAATTTTTACTAATTTAGTGTTATTTATGATAGTGAACTTATGTGAAAAGTGTAGTGGAAGTTTGTTGGTTCAGTCATTTTCCAATTCTGTCTGACTCTTTGTGACTCTATTAGGTTTTCCTGGCAATGATACTGGAGTGGTTTGCCATTTCCTTTTCCAATTCATTTTACAGATGAGGAAATAGTAAGTGATGTGCCCAGCTGGTAAGTATTTGAGGCTGCACTTGAATTCAGGCCTTCTTGATTCCAGGCCTGGTGTTCTATCCACAGTTTAGTAACAGATAAAGAGCTAGACATGAAAAGGATCTAAGATGAGGGACTGCTTCTGAACATTAGAAGGGATAGGAGGAAAAGGAGATTGTATCCAGGCTAAGGCATCAATGGTTTTAGGATCATAAGCAAGACAGGGGAAAAGCTAAATGAAATAACAATAGTTTCTGTTTTAAAAGAATATTAAGGTTTTAAAAACTATCTCCAACATAGAATCAAACAATTTCAATATTAACTCTAGCTGAGGATGTTCCACTTTCATTTAACCTTAGAAAGACCAGAGAAAAGGATCTACCTGGAAGTATTTCGTTTAAAAAGAACCATATCCATTTTTTCCATGACATGCCCAGGAATATGTATTCTTCCCACCCATCACAAACTAATGAACTTAAGAAGAATGAATGTAGTGACTGTGGGCTTACATGTACGTGTGTGACATCACATGTACGTTCAAACTAAGAAAGGCTCTTACACACATATTTTCAGACTGATAAAGTCTCTAAGTTAGCCGCTCAGTGTTGGCTAATAGGCCTTTGAAAATAGATTGACTATCCATGGTGGCTGATGTTACTTAACCTTCTCTTAAGACCTGTGAATCAAAAAACATTGATGAAGTACTTAGTCTGCCATTCTGCTGGGGATACAAGCCAGTTCCTAGTTCAAAGAGTTTGCATTCTATTTTGTAATGCTCATTTTAACATAATTAATTTCATAAAATGAGAGTTCAGTCGGAGGCAAAAGGACCAGATATTTAGAATGACTCCAGGTGAATACAGTAATATGATTCCAATTCAAATCTAATGATTTTGAGATGATTTTGCCAGATAGTCCATCCACACCTAATCTAAATGACAGATTCTGTGCCTTAAAGCATCTAAATAATTTGCCATTGAGAACACTGAGCAAAATGAGGTGAAAAATTGGAATTTTCTTTAGAAATTAGATGCTAATCACTTTCAATAATTATAGTTCTTATAGTTAGTCACCATTCCAAATGATTTTTCCCTTCTCTTCTGACACTTTGTAACAGATGAGGTACTACATGATGTTGACAGATTTTTATGTGATCACAGAAGGAGCCAGATTTAGCTGTAATAACCAAAAATAATTGATAGCTACCAGCTGTGTCCACACAGCTCCCTCAAACAGCACATAATGAATTCTTTAGCTTATTGTTTTTCAAACTTTCCTTCTTAGTTCTGAGCTTTTTGTTTTAAGCAGCACAAAGGGTTATTTGCAAAGTAGAAACAGTTAAATTTATTGACTGTCACCGTGGCCTGGGGATTGTTTATTTAAGTACAGCAGCACCTGGGCTCTGACAGGGCAATCCCTTTGCCTTGCCCACTTTTAGCAAGGGCCTCTCTGGTTTCCTCATCTCTTTAAAAATTCTTAAGTGATGAGCCATTTGAGGAGTCAGAGTACATCATGATAAGTATTAATAACCCAAAGATTTTTATTAAAATTATCCATCAATACAGTATTGCAATAGGAATCTGGAGATCTTTGCAACCTAGCTGTTTGTCTTTGTGATTAGGGGTGGGAGGAGTGAGAACCTGTAAGAAAGATTCCAGGATTTGACTCCCAGGTGGACTAGGTTTGGGCTTTGTGGTTTTTGGAGGGAAGGAGAACAGGGGGTGTGATGTGAAGGAGATAGGGCCCCTGATCAAAATCATCTCCCAACACATTCTACCAACTGAAGGTTAATTGGGATCAACAAGTCTGGAGTGTTAGATCTATGTATCATTCTCCCTTTAGTGTCAAGGCTGCTTTAATCAGATCAATACCTAGTTGAAAAATTCCCAATGAATGGGAGTTGTTTTGGAAGTGTGGATGAGGAGAAGGGCTAAGTGTTGCCCGCTCCACTTGACAGAGTGTCTTGAGACTGGATTGAGTTCAGAGCTCAGGGATCATTAATAAAGAGATGGGGGTTGTCCCTGTGGTGGTGGCAGCAGGGACACCCAGCAGGGAGGGCTGCTGACAGAAAGAATTTAAGCATCGTCACCAGAGTAGCTAAAGCCAAGGTCCAAGGCTCCAAGGAATTAAGAACTTAGCAAAAACAGGAGGTAGGGAGGAGAACCTGCAGAGGGCCTATGTGCTAAGTTTTTATTAATATACTACTGCACGCTTTTTGCTTTTCTCCGCAGGAGGAATGGATAGTAAGAGGAGACCCTCGAACTATGTGCCAGCTTGGATTAAACTCCCATTCTTATACCATCTTCTAATTCATCTCACTCTTACTCCATCTTCATTATGGAAACAGATATTTGCATGGATCCCTAAGATTGTAAAGGTTTTCCAAGTCACCCTTCTTTTACATCTGGAGAAGGCAATAGGGATAATAAAGAGGGGCCCTTTTCAGAAATACTTAATTTACTGGGGTTGTACATAAGAGGGTCCAGTGTAGACATGGCCAGAGGGAGGGTAAGGTGGAACACAATTATGTATTTTCTTCTCCTTTTGGTAAATAGATCCTAAGGGACTTTTTGAACTACCAAGGACAGCTTCAGAATTTAAGCTCTTGGAAGCAAGACTCTGAAAACTGCTGTGTTCTGAGCTGCTTTAGCAATATATGATTAATAGGAATCATTAGAGAGCACAATGACACTAGCAATAGGCTATTTTAACCTTTTGAGTAAAATAATCATGGAATAAAATATGATATTCTTATTATTTAAAAATTCCAAGGTACCAAAAATGTGTTTACATTTCATAAGAGACATATATATCTGGAATGCTGAGGCTGTCTAAAGAATAGTTAGCCCTCCTCCTTTATTTACCTGATGTAAATCCTTATTATCTGACAAAACAAATAAATATACAAATAAACTAGAATCTTCAGGGTGGACAACAGATTTCATCTCTCAAACCTCTTACCAGAGATATTAACAATCTAAATAAATTGAGATGGGTTTCTCCCTCTTTCCTTTTCTCAATAACAAATAGCATAAGTAATAATAGCAACTATATATGTTATACCTATAGTTAAAATTTTTTTTTACAAACACAAAATCTCATTTAATCCTCAGAACAATTCTTCAAGGGAGGCAAGGGATTGCATTGGAAAAAAGCTTGGAGTTCTCATAGATCTTTCAATTAAGTGCTACCTCCTAGGAAGGGCTTTCCTAATTCATCTAGTTGGTATTGCCCTCCCCCCAACAATGAGATTATTTTGTATTAACTCTGTATTAACCATTCAATTGCATAAATTTATCTATTATTTTCTCCATTAGAATGTAAATTCCTTGAGGACAGAGATTGCTTCTTTATTACCTCTGTATGCTGATTCCTAACACATAATGGGTGAAATGCTTAATGAATGAATGAATCAAGCTGCATTTCCACCATTTCTTATTAGCTTTGTAATTTTGGGCAAATCACAATTTCTCTGAGCTCCTACTTCCATACCTGAAAAACAGAAATAGTTGTCTTATTCATCTGACATCATAGAGAGAATGAAATAAGCCAATAGCTTTGATTTTCTGCATGCCATAAAGTATGCAATTCAATTCAGCAAACATTTTTCTTAATTTTTCACATAATGAAGTAATACTCAGAGAATAAAAGGAATCCATCCTAAGTCACCCAGCTCATAATGGTAGAACAGAAACTTGAACCCACATCTCCCATTTATGTTCAGAAGATAATATAATGGTACTTGGGTCATCATTCTTTCAGTAATAGTAGTTGAAAGTATTTGAGCCCTAAACTAATCTATTTATTTAGTGCTATACCAATCAGATTCCCAAGAAAATATTTTCATGACCTAGAAAAAATAACAAAAAAATTCATATGGAAGAACAAAAGGTCAAGAATTTCAAGGGAAGTAATGAAAAAAAAATCAAATGAAGGCGGCCTAGCTGTATCTGATCTAGAACTATATTATAAAGCACCAGTCACCAAAACCATTTGGTATTGGCTAAGAAATAGACTAGTTGATCAGTGGAATAGGTTAGATACACAGGACAAGATAGTGAATAAAAATAGCAATCTAGTGTTTGACAAATCCAAAGATCCCAACTTTTGGGATAAGAATTCATTATTTGACAAAAACTGCTGGGAAAACTGGAAATTAGTATGGCAGAAACTAGAAATGGACCCACATTTAACACCACATACTAAGATAAGATCAAAATGGGTCCATGATTTAGGCATAAAGAACGAGATCATAAATAAATTAGAAGAACAGAGGATAGTTTACCTCTCAGACTTGTGGAGGAGGAAGGAATTTGTGATCAAAGGAGAGCTAGAGATCATTATTGATCACAAAATAGAAAATTTTGATAACATCAAATTAAAAAGCTTTTGTACAAACAAAACTAATGCAAACAAGATTAGAAGGGAAGTAACAAATTGGGAAAACATTTTTACAGTTAAAGGTTCTGGTAAAGGCCTCATCTCCAAAATATACAGAGAATTGACTTTAATTTATAAGAAATCAAGCCATTCTCCAATTGATAAATGGTCAAAGGATATGAACAGACAATTTTCAGATGATGAAATTGAAACTATTTCCACTCATATGAAAGTGTTCCAAATCACTATTGATCAGAGAAATGCAAATTAAGACAACTCTGAGATATCATTACACACCTGTCAGATTGGCTAAGATGACAGGAACAAATAATGATGAATGTTGGAGGGGATGTGGGAAAACTGGTACATTGTTGGTGGAGTTGTGAAAGAATACAACCATTTTGGAGAGCAATCTGGAATTATGCCCCAAAAGTTATCAAACTGTACATACCCTTTGATCCAGCAGTGCTACTACTGGGCTTATATCCCAAAGAGATACTAAAGAGGGGAAAGGGACCTGTATGTGCCAAAATGTTTGTGGCAGCTCTTTTCGTAGTGACTAGAAACTGGAAAATGAATGGATGTCCATCAATTGGAGAATGGTTGGGTAAATTATGGTATATGAATGTTATGGAATATTATTGTTGTGTAAGAAATGATCAGCAGGATGAACACAGAGAGGCTTGGAGAGACATCAACTGATGCTGAGTGAAACGAGTAGAACTAGGGGATCATTATACACTTCAACAATGATACTGTATGAGGATGTATTCTGATGGAAGTGGATATCTTCAACATAGAGAAGAGCTAATCCAATTCCAATTGATTAATGATGGACAGAATCAGCTATACCCAGAAAAGGAACACTGGGAAATTAGTGTAAAAAGCATTTTTTGTTTTTCTCCCCAGGTTATTTTTACCTTCCGAATCCAATTCTTCCTTTGCAACAACAAAATTCAGTTCTGCACATATATATTGTAACTAGGATATACTATAAGATATTTAATATGTATGGGAATGCCCGCCATCTAAGGAAGGGGGTGGAGGGAAGGAGGGGAAAAATTCGGAACAGAAGGGAGTACAAGGGATAATGTTGTAAAAAATTACCTATGCATATGTACTGTCAAAAATGTTATAATTACAAAATTAATAAAAAAAATTTGGGAAAACAGTAAATAAAAGAGAAAGAACAGGGCATGTATTTCTTAATAAATTCTCAATGCTAATATTTCTTTAAGCAAAAAATGGCTTTAAGCCATTGCATAACCAACATTTGTATTGTCCAGTGAACTACTGAGAGACAAAAGTGACTTTCAGCGCTGAACTCTAGCCAAGGGATTTTCCCTTAAGGCCGTGATGTTCTCAACAAATGGTTCTTCTTTGATGTGACTGTCTAGGACATGCTCAAAACCAACAACACTGCAAGATATTTATGACTGTGGTTGCTATTCCAGACGCTCCCTTCCTTTCTCTTAGTGTTCATAGACTGATGCGATGCATTTTTCCACACACAAAATTAATTTTATCAGACTACAGAGATATTTGACAGTTTCTATCATTCATAAAATGGTGAAAATGATACTGTTTTACTCCTTTTGCTTTCAATGGATATGCATGAACTCACAAAATCCTACTGAATCGCTGGCTCCCAAAAGACTTTGTGGCATCCTATGTAATCTCGCTTGAAACCCTTTGACGCTGTCATTCTCATTGTACTGCCCAGGACTTTGCTGATTAGTCATTATTCTGTGTTTTCTTTGCAAGGTAGAAAAGTAAAATTCATATCATGTAAAATAAGGCATAAGAAATCAGAGTTCTTAATTACTAATTTTCTTAACTTAAATCAAATGGGGGGGGGGAAAGATCTTGTCTTCTTGAGACCAGACCACTGTCTCTGTTTAGGAAAAAGACATCATATGGCTCTCTTCTTAGTCACCCCAGAACCCTCTGTACCACCCCTAGCTCTACCCACTTTCTGGTTTGCTTTACTAATATTACTGATATAAAAAGCATCCACACTAAGTTGGAAATGAGTGCCTATACTTGGCCCTGTCCTAATATGTCATTAATATGCCCTCATATGATTACCAAGTATATTATCATTTATCTTTCTTACAAAGATGTAGAAACATGCAGATAATACATATTATTAAAGGTAATATTCATTAGCAATTCACCTTAAATTTATAAGAACATGCCATGTTAATACACAGTAAGTTCATCATGGGTAAAAATCTTATCCTTTATTATGAATACTCTCATTTGTTAGGAATAAGGTTCAAAACTTGATCCTAGAAAATCAGGCTTAAAAGTTATACTTTAATCAAGGTTTACAGTCAACCTTGGGGTCAGAAGACCTGCATTTGAATCCTAGTCCCACTACTTATTAGCTATTTATTCTGTAAGCTTTAGTTTCCTCATTTCTATAATAGTATAAATTTTCTTGCCCCTATGTTTTCACAGATGGTTAAGAAGATCAAATGAAAAAATGGACATGAAAAATGTAATTATAAAGCCCTATATACATGTCAATTATTATTTTGGGATAGGGATTGGGATTCCACCTATGATTTGAGTGAGGAACTCAATCTATTCAGGTCAGAACCTCTTCTGCAACTTGCAGTTTTAGAGGCTTGTCTAAAGTTCTGAGAAGTTAAAATGACTGGCCTAGAGTCCCACTGACAGAATATATTAGAAGTACCACTTGAACTTGTCTTCTTGGTTCTAAGGCCAACTCTATATCCACTATTCCACACTTTCTGTGGAATTCATTATTCAATACTAAATATTTATAAAAGTCTTTTAGGCTAATGTAATTTTGGTTGAAAATACCTTGCTGAAAGAATTAAGGAAAAACAAATATCTCACCTATATGAAGCATCTGTCCAGTTGTTAAACTGATATTTGTATTGATGTTGGATGCTATTAGAACATGTTTCTTGTTCCCTTGGGGCAAATTAACTCTTATGTCTGGATAGCTTGGTTCTGAAAAATAAAATATACTTTTTACTAGAAATGTTGCTAAAGTATTATTCTAGCTTGAAATTCTTATTCCTACCTTCTTGTGGATAACAGTCTTTACTCATTATTATGAACATTTACAGAAAAATTACCCATGGTGCCATACACAAAGGGCATGATAGAGTACACACAAGGTGGGTTAGATGCTGACTCTGGCAACAGAGGATTGCATATTCTGCAAGTATTTTTCCTAGTAGAGTTCAAATTCCTTTAGGGCAGATATTTTCCCTCTCCCTTCCCCCCCTTACCCTGCACATATTACTAGTATAGTATCTTATACATATTGAGCGTTTCATGTCAACTAAATTCAACAAGCTTTTTACTATGTGCCTATTATATGCAAGGAACCATGCTATATGCTAGGAATACAGAAATAAAAATGAAATAATCCCTGTCCACAAGTAGTTAAAATGTTATCAAAGCAAATGGAATAGAGTGATTCATATTGGAAAATAGCTGTAAATGCATGCATACAACTCATGGTTGAATATAAGGGCCCCTTTGTTTATAATGTGACACATGTAAGAGTCAGTATTACATCATGTGTAGAGGGCTCAATTTGGAATCAGGAAGATCTGAGTTCAAATTTTGCCTCAAGACACTCACTGACTGTGGGACCCTAGGCAAGACATAGCCTCTTGGAATATCAATTTCCTCATCTATAAAATATGGAGAATAATATCTATATTGCTTATCTTAAAGTTTTATTTTAAGGTTTGAAAGTTTTAATATTTGTAAAGTGCACTTTAAATCATTAAATGTCAATTTTAGCTGTTATTATTAATAGTTATGTATAGAATGGAGAATCTCATCCCTGCAAAAACCCATTTTTTTTTCCTAGGGGAATCAGTCTGAGTATCATTTCTGATATATATCACTAGCCTGAGATTATAAATTACATATGTAAAGAGAGAAAACAAGGATATTTGAAGAGGGGGAAAAAAACCCTTTTTTGAAGATGGGCCTATAAGAAATACAGAGATAAAAGAACAAAGCCATGGACAGTACAGGTCCTTAACCAATTTGTGAAACTGGCTAAGGGTTGTTGGAGCCCCTTCTTATATTTCCTTTTGGCCACATTTTCCCCTAATGAGCTGTCTCCTTCCTTTTCCTGCCTAAAATACCTAGTTAGCGGATACTCTGTCCCCTACCTCTCTAAAGCACCTCTCCCTTTTGTACTTTACAGAGCTCCTCGGACTTACCCTTACCCCTTCCCCTAGCCAACGTTCTATGATCTGAACATTTTTTTCTTCTCCTTATCACAATTTACCTGTCTCTCATTCCCTCTGTATCTCCAGCTTAGTCTGCTGTCAAGAATGACAGTGATTTGACTCTGGTAATTCCTACCACAATCCATTCAACTCATTTGCCTGGAGATTTAATGCCACTTTAAGTTACTCATCCCAAAAGTAACCCATCCTGGTGTTTTCTTTCATCTCTATTTATTTAGGTGTAAAATACAGATGATAGTTCTAACTTGAACATGAAGGAGGTTTTAAGACTTAATAAGTATTTGTTTGGGACTTAATTTATGCTAGGTGTTCTAGAGATATTAATGGAATTTTGCCTGCTAGCTATCCTCCATCCCCTCCTCTTTAACTTGTGGGATTCCCTGGTTTCCTTTAATACTTAGCTCAATGCCTTCCTTGAGTAAGAGGCCATTTTCAATCATCTCAGATGCTAATGCCTTCTCTTTTCAGATCACTTCCAATCTTCTCAGTCTCTTTTTCTCTCTCTACTTCTCTTTGTCTTTTTGTCCCTGTCTGTGTTTGTCTTTGAGTGTCTCTCTCCCCTCACACGTATATAATTATTTACTTGTTTTTCCCCATTAGAATGTATTCTTCTAGAGGTCAGGCAGTTATTTCCCCACCCCTTGTATCCCCTGCACTTAGCCCAGTGCTGGTACTTTGTTAAATATTTAGTAAAGATTTGTTGATTGATTAATTAATAAATATTTCCTCACTACTGACTGGTCCCTGATTTCAAAAAGGTGACCATCCAATTGGGATGCTGATGCTAACACATAATAATAATAAAAACAACTATTATTACAGCTAACATTTTTATAGTTAAGATTTGAAAAGTATTTTACATTATTTCAGAGAGCAATAAATGGAAAGCGATAAATCAAATTTTAAAATAGAAATACCCTGATTGATTAGAGAGTAAGAGACCAGAGTTTAATAGAAGAGATTAAAAATCAAGTTAGAACTTCAAGACATTCAGAGAAGCAGAAGAAACAGTCTGGGGAAGGAAAACTTAAAGTTACGCATTAGTATGTGGTGTGTGCATTAGAGTAAAAAGCCTGGGTAGAATAGAGCATCTGTTTTGGAGAGCAGTGGCAAATAAAGCAGGAGAGACAAGATGGATGCAGGTCACAGAAGGCCTAGGGAACCAGGCAGAAAAGTTTTAGGCTTTATTCAGTAAGCAAGAAACAGAGGGGCTAGATCTTAAAAGTAATACGTTGTAAGAGAGCTGCTAATATGTCTATAAGAAATGCTACTCAGTTGTTGCGTAAACACCAGACAGGTTATTTGTCGAGGACTACAATAATAAAATGTCTTTCAACTCTTACTCCCTAACTTCTGGAATGCAACGTTCCCTCCTGGAAAAAATCCTAAAAGGGTCATCTAAGCATGAAAAACAATGAAAATTATCCACTTACCTGACAAGTGAAGAACAGACGCTGCCATTGCTTTTCCAAGGGCATTGGTAGCTGTGCATACATATGTGCCTTCATTTTCAAGTGAAACATTCTTCAGCACTAGGGACCCATTGAGAAGCAAGAAAGCATTGTCACTTAGGGATCCTCCTCTTTTTAACCAAGTAATATTAGGCTGAGGAATACCTTAAAAACAAAAACAAACCAAAAATATTCCTTTAATGTTCAACAATCACAGTGAGCCAAATCATTCAGTCATAGTCACGGACACAATGGGAGCACAGATCCATCAAATACCCGGGGCTGAGCACAGTGCCCAGCCTATGAGAGTATAAAATCAGATTTAGAGATCATTTAGCCCAAGACTCCTTTTACAGATGAAGAAAATCAGACCCAAGTAAAGTAACTTCTCAAGGAGACACAGGCAAGTAAGAAGTAGGTACTTAAATTCTTTTGGATTGATTAACTCCAGAACTCAAACTTGTGTTTGCCATTTTTCCTCAAGTCCAAACAACCAGACCATTTTTCAGCTTCTTTATTGCATTGCTGTGCCCCTGTGAGATCCATTCTATAAGTCAGATGGTTCATCTAGTGTTTCTCATCCTTGAGACACCATTTGTCTAAAGCCACTCACTGTTTCAGGCTCATTTGCTACCCATGGTCTTTTTTTTTTTTTTTTTTTTGACAGAGCTCTACATTTGTGTTATGTGAATAGAGCAGAGGATTCTATGCTGGACGCCAACAGCTTTTGTTCATTGCTCTTTATCTGGGTCAATGTTCTAATGTATACATCACTATAAGAAGTATTACAGATTTGGAAACTTCTTCCTGATCTTCCTGGGTGCTTCATCATTGGTCCACAATGTGGGGATGTGGATGAAACAAATCTAGGCAGTTTTCATTCTTAGTTATTCTGCTTCATTCTTAGTTATTCTGTTATCCTTTCAAAAGTAATCATGTATTTCCTGGAATATTAAGTATTATGGCTAAAAGTCCAGAGATATTTAAGGATTAAGTCTTAGCAATAGAAATCTCTCTTTTCTCTAGGAGCTTATTAACATAACAGTTTAGAATAGGGGACAGCAAACTACAGCCTTTATCTGCCACCTGCTTTTGTATACCACCTTCTATTAAATTCTGGTCTCTTTTGATCTCATCTCTCAGAGCACTTCTGTTTTTATCATTTTATTTATCTCCTTCCATTTATTGCTCTCTGAAATAATGTAAAATACTTTCCAAACCTAAAACCATGGTCTGAGTGACTAGATTTGATATGTGGGCTGGAGTCTGCCAATCCCTGATTTAGAAGAATGAAAAAAAAAAAGTCATATTTTTCATGGCTTAGTCACATTTTTCTTATGTATACACATATGTGTATATGCATTAGTTTTCTGGCATTAAGACCAATCCTCTGTTTCAAGTGCTTAATCTTCATTGCAGAAATAATTCATTGCATTTTTCCCCCACATGAAAAATGCAAATCCCCTGA